>NC_086208.1:4714285-5371071 GCF_035770615.1 Melospiza melodia melodia | reverse complement strand
AAGGACAAGAAATAGTAAATTAACATGTTAAATTCACTCTCTCATAAGGAAAGGTGAAGTTGGCTCTGGAAAGCATTTGTCATTTATGCACATGATAACTTTGATTTTCCTGCAAGCCAGAGATATCACAGAACACATTTGCTATTTTGTGGATTATATTTGAGTTTACCAAGAGCACAAAAAGCAACCTGTCTGTTCTGTCTGGACACTAAGATGTCTGGGAGTCCTGCTAGAAAAGCAGAAACTGAATACAAAACAAATATTACCAGAGTTTTCATAATTCTTATCAGTTCAGCATTATGGCAAGAATTGATCCTGGGAATTATTGCCTTTATTTCTAGTGCTATACAATGGCCTGAAAAACTTCTGCTAACAGGCCCTCAGGGGCTTTAGCTTCTTGAGAACAGAGGCTGTGCCTTGACAGCTCACTTATTGCAGCCCCTGAGAACAAACATGCACCTTTTCCAAGATCAACTCTCCTGCTCAGTCTGCCCTCATGCCCTTAATAATCCATTAAATTACAAGTCCAACATGGGATCACTGATGGTTGTTTGGAGGTAAGATACCACTAAAACAAATCTGCAATTATCTACATAACATCTTGTAACAATGTGAATAAAACCAAGCAAACAGAAAAGACATTTCCCATTGATTTCCAGGAGATCATGATCTTGTATAATGGGACTTGATTCTCAAATTTAGCATTTAGATGGCTTAACTACTTCTTAAAATACTTTGCAGATAGAAGGGGCAGACAGCTGGTGCATTTAGGTTCCATGGGTAGCTTGGCTCATGGCTGGTAATTGGACTCAGCATTGCTTGTTCACAGAATATCACAGAATATCACAGAATATCACAGAATATCACAGAATATCACAGAATATCACAGAATATCACAGAATATCACAGAATATCACAGAATATCACGGTTGGAAGAGACCTTTAAGCTCATCAAGTCCAACCCATGTTCTAACACCTCGACTAGATCATGGCACCAAGTGCCACATCCAGTCTTTTGTTAAGTGCAGTTAACAGTCTCTGCTCTTAAAACTTAATTTTTATAGCAGAGCAGCATGCACATGCTGTTAGTTTAATTCCTTTATTTCCTATGTCAGATGAATGCAGATTTATGACAGAACAGCCTGAAATATGGGGGTCCAACACCTTGTCCAATCATCTGCAGGATTTGACTGCAAACTCCTTGGTTGGTTCTGCTTTGTACTGAGTTCTACAGTGATTTGAACAAAGCAAAAAAGGAGAGAGAGATGCTCTGACAATGCTGCTGCTGAACTGTCTGCAGAGTGTCCATCCAGCACAGCAGGAGGTGTGGCTCCACTCAGCCCATGCCAGTTCCTGAGAGCAGCACCCAGCTTGTGAATGGCAACAGAGCCCAGTGAATGGGAGGTTACCAATCACCACTCCCAGAAACAAGCACTGTGCATAAAGTACAGCTCTGGAACAAAGCTAACTTCATGGCAGTATGCAAAACACCCCTCTACAGAACAAAAACTGGAGAAATGAACAACAGAATGGAAGAATAGACATACACAAATATGCTGTGAAACAGTATTTCTGAAAGTCATTAAATGCATATTTCTCTTCTAAGAAAACACATATATATTCTGCTTTGTATATGTATAGTTTCATAAGGTCAGGTTTACTTTGATCCTGGAACACCTTAATTGGAAACTTTTATAAATACAAAAATAATATTAATCAGTCTTATAAAATCACTGCAAATTAAAAAAACCCAGCTTCAAAGACAATGCAGATGCTGTAAACTATAGCTATCTGAGAGAGCAGCTCTTAAAAAATGCTAGCTATTAGATGCTGCAGCACCTTAAAGGGGAATAGTTAAAGCAAATTACTTCAGAGGTTTCATTTTTAAAATTGCAAATGACATTTTGTATTGTGCCAAAGTACAAAATGTGTGTAAGAGCATTTAATCAAAACACCATCAAAATATCATCCTGTGAAGCAACCAATCAAGAATCTGGTACCAGACAGAAGCAAATGAACTCTTACGTAAGATCAATTATTAACTCTGTTCTAGCAATGTTTTACAAATGCAATACTTTTGTTCTACATTCCACATGACTAAGACTAGCTTGGAGTTGTGCAAGACTGAGTCTGCCACATATTTATGTATTTTCATCACTGTTAGTGTATAAAGAGTTAACAGAGCCAATGAGTTAAAAATGCTGTTTGCATCAGAGCACCAATGAAAATTTAACCACACAGCTCATCCTTACTTGTCATCATATATATTCACAATTACACTCAAACCAACCCAAACACCCACTGAGTTTCAGAAGGAAAAAAATCTGCATTTGTAAGAACCTGTTTACATATTCATATGGCAACAGGGGAGTAAAAACAAGTCAGACATTAGCAAGGACTGAAAAAAAGCAAACTGCCAACAAAAGTAATTTTGCTCAATCTACAGATGCACCAAATGGTAACATGAAACAAGAACCTGACAAAAGATATTTTCACTGAAAACTTTATGCTACTTTTACTTGCACAATAACAGCAATACTGTATCAAATGAAAAATATTTTTTACAGAAGATCATGGGGAACCTATGAATGCACTTCTTGTATTCTTGTAAAGGATTAAATTTCCAAGACCCTGGACAAAGTCTGGATGGCTTTTGAAAAGACAGCTTGATGAACCTGTTTTACTTTACAAATGGTGTTTCTTGACAGATCATAACATAACTTGTTTAATCTGGTTTTGATTAATGCTCATGAAATATAGTTGAATTGCACTTTGACATCAATTTTGATAAAAGGAAAAAGTGAGCTCTGTAATAGAGAAATTCTTGTGTAAAAGAAGAAAGTCATTACCTCATTGTACTATATTGTATTGCAGTATTGCCTATAAGACTGCCAGGGTAAACATCAGTTTGTTTTGAGACTGCATTAAATAATGCAGAGTAAACAATACCATTAATGAACAAATACAAATGGCTTGCAATAAAACCAGTAATATGCTTTATAATCTCTAGGTTCTAGAAGGGAAATAAAACAAACAAACAAAAGGATCACTGAAGTTGTACTGAATTCAGATCTCTTGATTCAAGTAATCCCAAAAAAGGAAATGAGATTGGCTGAACAGTGCAGGAGTTTGTCCACAACCCAAGTACAGTTTCTCTGCATTTCCTACCCAATACAATTGTTTTACAGTTAGAAATGCTGTGCATCGAGGTGAATAAATGGCTCCGAATGAATTAATAAGTTGCTTTACAGCATACTTGTATTTTCCATTGCTTCAAGCATCTGTACACACTCAAAACACCCTAAAATTTCAAAAAAGTTAATTTTCTTTTCTCAATATGAGACTTGACCTCCAAAATCTGTAGGCAGCTTTTAAAATCTTAATTTTTAAATGTTCTTTTATTGCAATGAAACCCATCTTTCTTGCCTATCAATACTTACCTTCTCCCTCATGAGACCTTGGTTAGATTTCACATTTTCTGTATTAAAAAAGGGCATAAGAATCATAAATTCCCAGTAAAATTCCTTTTCTTCGAAGGCCAGTATTTTAAATGATGTGAATCTCTATGAGCAACCCAGTGCTACCAAAAGCCTAATTTGCAAAATATTTCACCAATCTTCTGAAAATGTAAAGAGCTGCCAACAAGAACACTCATAATAACAGGTGATGTGATCTTAATAGCAGGTGTTAGGACAAGGTGTTAGCCTGGAAAGCTGAAAATTTATTTTCTTTACTTTGCCTCTACCTACTTGAATTTAAAAAACAAGCAAATCTGAATGGTTTAGTATTAGCAAGTTCTATCACAGGTTTCTTGTACAAAGAGTTTCAGCTGGCTACCAAACTTAATGAAGAGCATTTAAAAGTTGTCCATTGAAAACACTGAGGTGTATATACCCTGTGGGTGACCACATATACAATTCTTTAATTAAAGTCAAAAGTTCTGCTAACAACTGGCTTTCAATATGACAATTTACATGCAAAAAAGGGCATATATAGGCTTTTCAGAAAATTTTAGATAAATCAAACTATTTGATTTCTTTTATTTCATTAATATCACACTAATGACCTGAGATTTATGTATGCCAGCTTTTCAAGCAGGTGCTTTTTCTGCAGCTTAATCTTCTGTCTCTAAAGCCAAAGCCACTTGTGCAGATTTTACCATACTTTAGGCACAGAAACTTCTCACTTTTTCACCTCATAGCATATTTTATAGAACAAGCACATAAAACACAATGATTTTTTTTTAAATTATAAAAATTTTCCACCTGAAACAATATTAGGTGCTATAAGCTCAAAGCAATTTGTACAAAAGACAGAAATAATATAAGGGACAACCAGATAATACAATGTCCAGAAACAGATTTCAATAAGGAAATTATAAGGCTAACCATGAGGTGAGTGAGGTTTTGAACAGTCTACCAATAGAAACTGTGAGGAAGTAAAAAAAAAAGAACAACCATGATAAATTTTACAAAAAAGATTGACACTTTTGCTTCTGAATGCTGATACTATGAACACTGTACTACTGTTCATAGTATCACTGGACCACTGTTGTAAGGAGTACAGAACTAACTCACAGACACATAAATTCACAAGAAACTGCTTTAGGGGAAAAAAAAAGACTCAATGATCAATTTATAAAAGCAATTTATATGTAGATGCCTTCCTGGTCACTGGGGTACAGATGTGCACAACAGACTGTTGCAAAGTGGACTGTGGTACACAGTGTTTTACTTTGGCCCATGGTTTAGAGGCCCTGGTAACTCAGCTGCTGGCTCAACACATGAAAAACCTGCACTAAAAAAATTATGGAAACATGGCCCCCTTCTTCCTTTTTCTATTCTGAAGAAATTCCACAAATGAGAAGATGGCAGGTAAGATGGCAAATTCCAAGCCAAGCAGCTCCAGGTACAAAGTGCTGTCTCCCCCAGGATGGTGTGGAGAGACAAGAGCTCTCTGTGTGGGTGGCTCCAGCAGTCAGCCCAGGATCTTTTTGTTTCAAAGACGAGAGAGAGATGCAAAACTAATAAATCAGAGGCAAATCACCATCAAAATTATGTCTTTATCTGATTCTTCACAGCATGAAGCTAATACTCCTTCCTGACAAATTCTGCAGGCCAGTTATTGTCCTGAAACCCATTATTTTATGGTACTTGCCAAACATAGTCAAAAACTGTCTAGCTCTACACTAATGAACTGCAAGTCTGCCTGTAACAGAGAAATCCCAAAGGCGACTCAATCCACTGGGCCAAACTCCTGCCAGGCTTTGAGATCAATTACCCAGCATTATGAAAGGCAGGGGCTGCAAAAGCCATTAGAGAGAGGCAATTTCTACATGAAGAGCACTGAATTAGGGATGACATTTCAGCTCTTGCATTTGCCAGTTTATGTCAAGAGGATAACATTAATTACATTTGGATTTTGTTTTGTTTCACTGCAGTTGTGCTCTGCTTTGTGTTCACTTCTATTGTTAGTAGGGAGACTGGTGCTTCACAGATCTTTGATTTCTCTCTCCCCTCTCCAGCAGGGATGCGAAAAAGCTTTTTTGGATCTTGGACTGTTAAGTCTAAGATCATTAATTTAGATTAATGCATTACAGTCTGCTGGTGAGAAGTGTAACAAAGTGGAAATTAAGAAGGCCCACTGTCACATTTCCTACAATGACAAAAAACCTCACTAGGTATTTATAAAAGCATTTAGTTTATGCCTTACTTTCAGTGTCAGATAACAGTTGTAACCATTTTATCATATACACCTGGCCTCACCCCATGGCTCAGTATTTACACCTCTGACAAGTCCACATAGTTTTGGCAACGAATTGAAATAAAATTAGTAACTAAAATAATAGATTCTACTTCAATAGTTTTAATCAAAGATCACAAAGGTAAAATGTTATTAAGTTACTCAGTCCCTTAAGGGTCTATCTTTAGTTTATCACAAGATAAACTAAATCTTGATTTCCTGTGCTGCTAATGCAATGTTTATCACTTCATGTAGAAGAAAAGGGCAATGCAGCCAGCCCTGGCTGCCTCTCTTAATAAGTAGTTAGCTGCCTCCTTCTTGAGCACACTTCTACTCAATGCTTTGCTTCACTGTATTTTCAGAAACTTGTTCAAGATGCCCACTGGGCAGACAGCTTCCTGAAATTCATTTCAGTGAGATTTGCAGCATGCTGAAACATGACTATAAATATGTTTTAGGAGGAGATCCTTTTTTTTTTCTTTTTACCCTATTTAAAAGCAGTTTATACAATGTTAAGTAAATAAAGAAGTACCAAATTACCCCTGACATGAAATGCCCACTTACTTTCGATGAGGCAAGAAACTGTTTTCCAGGAGTGGATACAAGTATGACAACACCTATTCTGGAATTACACTAAGCATATTTCTCTGACTCATCCTTAGAAGAAGTGAATTTAGACAAGATCTATTTTATTCCTTTCTGCTCTATTGTCAGCAAAAGGCATCGGGTGGAGAAGGTGCTACACTTTTGTCCAGCTAGTCACAATCTTTATTCTGCTTCCTAGTTCAGACACTGAAGATGTGACCATTCTCCCTCCATACAGAGAGGGAATTAAATTAATATATTCAATAACCCAGCCTTAGAATATTATTACAGCTGCTGAAAGGAACAGTAGAATATATACATGCAGGTTAGAAAGAAAGTCTTCAATTATATTGGAAAAAAAAACACTCCCCACACCAAACAAAAACCCAAATCATAAACATACGTAGATTACTCCCTTTCATCCCCGAATGCAAACCAAGATATCTTACCTGGTAGGCATCTAGCTGTTCATCAGTAAATATTGTTTGCTTATTGCCCATCTTAGATGAGGAATTCTTCCTCTCGGCAAATGCATCCCATTAGAAGTAGCTGGATTCCTCTGTATTGTAGGCATTTAGAGCACGTATACTCCGTGAGTGTGCTGAAAAAATGCCAGAGCCTGCATTGAACTGGTTTGGATTGCACCTGCCCAGTGAGGAAGGACAGTCTGGGAAATCTTTTCAAAGGCTTGACTGGAGTGTGCCAGAAAGGAAAGCGTTAAAATCACAGGCAGGTGTCGTGCAAAACCAGGGATACCAATCTGCCCCTTTTCAGATGCTTTTCTAAGATGCATACGGAGCTTTTATAACCCAAACCCCGAGCAGCAGCTCCCAGCCGAACGCAGCTCTCTCCTCTCGGGGTCTCACTCAGGGCGCTCCTCACGGCACCTCCAGGTTTTGGAGCAGCTCTGCGTCAGCCGGTGGCGCTGCCCAGCGCAGCCGTATTGCCGGGCACCCCAGCCAGCCTGGGCACAGGGGAGCGCACGGGGAGACAGAGCTCCGGCGGCTCCGAGAGCTGCCCTGCCTGCCCCGGGCTGCCCGGGGAGCGCGGCTGGGCGCAGCCCCACCGTGTCCTACATCAGCCCTACTCATCAGCCCCACCGTGTCCTACATCAGCCCCGCTGAGTCCTCACGGCCCCGCTCCCGCGGGAAACACTCGTGTCTGCACCGTGCCTAGCGAGGATGCGAGTTCACCCCCAAAGGTACCAAACTGCCGGTTACAGCACTGAACACAAGGACTCCTTCGCACATGAACTAAATTTTTAAAAGTCAGCAAAATTAAAGTAGTTAGACGCTATCCTCCCTCCTTCGGCTCAAGCAAGCACAGCTGGGAAGGAAAAAACTCTAGCACAGCCTAAAGCAAAGGCAGAAAGTGCCAGTAGAGGGCTCACGGTGTGATTTAGCGCACCACAACCCTACTGACGGGAAGGTAAAAAAAAAATAAAAGAGTATCTATGAGAAGCAGACAGACAAAATCATATTATCCGACATCTGCAGAATGATAAGCTCTTATAACAAAAGCAGGAAGAAGTCTGAGTGAGAAAGGATGAAGGACCCATTATAAGCTCACTTTCCATTCAGGCACATTGGAACAGAACAGGGTAAAATTTCCAACTTGTTTATTTGTAGTCTGCCAATGGTCAATATTCCCTCATCAAGATAGCAAGTTTAATAAAAACACTTGGAGAATTATCGTGTGCTTTTTCCTACAGCTCCTAATGATCCTGGTCTGATAACAGGATTGGATAATAGGAGTTCACTTCACCTTGGCATGTAACAACAAGCATTTAAAAGTAATAGCGAAAGCAAATATATTGTATACATAGTAAAAACATCCTATGAAGTGTGTTGGATGTGTAGTAAAAGCATTCTAAAAAGTGCTGAACCACAGACTGTTGTAAGAGATGGCTTATTCAAATTATAAGATTTAGAAATGCAGGTTTGATTAGCTGCAAACCAGCACTGCCCTGAGCTACAAAAATTACAAGGTATAACCCATATACAAAATAAATGCCTTGGGATGAGGATGTAAGCAATAAGACTTATTAGCAATAAGCAAACATCGGAATTGTAACATCAAAGAATGCATTCTAGCCATACAGTATATTGCAGCAGAGTTTCAAAATAAGAGGGAAGAAGCTAGAGTAGTAAGGAAAATACAAACAGAATGATTTACCATCAGACCAACACAGCAGCAAGCACCTGTTCAAATACCATATAGTTGTAGTGACTGTCACATGGCAAAACCCATCTCTGTTTCCCCAGCCACTGGTGCTTTTTTTCTCCTTTTCACTGGTGTGTAGCATTGGATTCCTACTAGGTTCCAAAAAGTTCTCCGCAGGTAAGTCAGAACATTAAAAACAATTTTTAAAAATCTGCAAAATACAGTATTTCAACTTTTTTTTTAATCAAAACAACCAACAATCTATAAGGGCCCCTTGAAACTAAGAACTTGTACTGTTCTGAAAGTTCTTACCTGTCCTCAACTCTGAATGAGCTCCATCATTGGCTTTAGTGGTTATACATATAATTAAGCATGGTTAATATCTCTGATCTGGTGCTACTCAAATGCAAGAGATAACAACTGCTCTCAATCAGACCAGACCAATATTTAGGCAAGTGATTTGCATGAAATGGCATTCCATTCACAGCCACCTACTTCAAGCTGATTTTCTATGCAAATCAGATTAAGTATAAATGGCCAAATTAGCTCTAATGTCATTATACACAAGTTAATCATCAGCAGGGGTGGATATGGCTCAGTATCTTTTAATCTTGTGATTCTGCACGCTTAACAACACTCCTACAGTGAAAAGCTGACATCCAATCTCTTGGTTTTTCCCTGCTTTTATATCCCTGGCTGCTTCCCCTGTACCCTAGATGCCAAACTCACCAGAAAGTCTCTGTCTTTTGAATCAAAATAACAGCAGTAAAATAGCAGCAGAGCTTAATGGAAAGCATTAACCAGGTAAGGCTTACTTGTGGTTACAATGTAGGCCAGAGGATTCAGACAGAAGTGTTAACCAGCTGGCTCTTCTCAAGCATATCACACTGGTAACTACAGCTCAATGCACAATTACCTTGCTGTGCCAATTGGGTCAAATTTAAAGACAGTAGAATACACAAAGTCTTTTTCACTCCTATTTGTTTGTACACGTCAAAGTTCAGATGATCTTCCAGTTTACTCTTCTGGACTTCTATCTGTTCCTGTTTATCAAAGATTACCTTGTTTGCCAGTTGGGTGTTAAGCAAACTTACTGCTAGCATGTTGCAACAAATCTATAGTTTTCAATGTGCACAGCAAGAACTGACCTTAAATACTACCAGTAGTACTACATTTCACTATACTTCAGTTTTTAAAAAACTGTTTGCCAAATTGAGTGGTTTTAAGCTATTAGAAATAACAAACATCTTGCAATGGGTTGCATTTGTAAGGGGGACAGTATATCTAGAATAGTCTTACCATTTCACTGCCCATTGTACCAGAGACAACGGTTAAACAGCCCCTGCTCATTTGCTTTAGAAGTGTAAATCCCAGAGCAGGAAATTCACTGTTACTCACCCCCCAGAGCAGTACTGGACAGCAGGATGTGTGTTACTGTCAGTGTGGTATTGTCAGCTGCCATGGCCTCAGCTGGGCACAGCTCAGGCAGGGGGACGTGCCAGGCTGGCTGCTCCACACAGCCTTTGGTGCAAATCTCTCTGCTCTGAAGTGTTGCAAGCCCTGGCTGCCACAACAGGAGATTGATCTGATCTATTAGGAGAGGTGTAAGCTTAATGGCCTCCAACAGACAGGTCAGAGTACCTTAAGTTGCCTCTGTGAGAATGGGAGGGTGGTTTAAGCATAAACTCCAATCCCTCACCAAAGGAGGCTCAAGCTGCTCTGAACAGACCACTTCACCACAAGAGGATCCACACAGAGTTTTAGCAATCACCTTGCACATCTGCTGCTTTCACACATTGGTTTGCTACAGCTTTTAGTAGGGGAGAAAGGAACCCAAGAAATTTCATGCCCATTACACCAAGTATTCCAACAACTTCCCTCTCACACAGATGTTTCCTTGCACAATAACTGTTCATAAAGAACAGTTACTCTGTTAGCAAAACCAACAGTTTTGATTCAGAGGGGCTGCCTGAACATGTATTTTGTTGTTACCTTGCACAAGTCCCTGGGGCCCAAAATGCAGGTGTGAGTAACTGTGATCACTATATGGAATGTGAGAAGTTCTATCCTCCATTGATGCTGTAAAAATCCCCCCTGAGATTTTGGGATTTGTTTTATTACTGGAAAGCTATTCAAAATTCTGTTTGCATAAAATAAAGAAAAAGTAATAACACTCACCTTATACAGCTGCTGTGGAGCTAAAAAAAAAATTCCTTAAAGATGCTACAGAGCTAGAAAACAATACAATTGCATGAACTGTAAATACACAGTTACGAAAATTTAAAATATGCAAAAAATTACAGTTTTTGCTACTGCAATGGGTTAAAAAGTTGCTTTTCCAGCACATGGTGGATGGGAGGATGCTCTGAGCTCTGAGGAGTGAATAAACACCTTGAGAAACATGCAAAACTCATGTCTCCCAAACCAGGGAAAGCTGCCGACTTTGCTATGAGGAGCAGGAACTTTCTAGGGAGTTTTAATGCTAAAGAAAATAAACAAAAAGGAAAACCTTGTGTGAAAATGTGTTGTTTTATGATCTTATCTATCTAGCTTAAAAATACCCCACGTTAGAAAAGGGAGGTTTCTGAGTGCATTCTGTTAAGCCTAACTTATCCATAATAAATAGACATTACCTTTTTTTTTTTTTTTTAAGGTATTTTACACAAGACAGTATCTTGCCTCAGGGACAAAATAATAACACATGTAATGGTTGCCTTAGCAGGCTAAATGTAATATAACGAATTTCCCCATAGGGAGTGACAATATAGTGATCACTAGGGGAAAGACAGTATTACTGTCTCCTCACAGGCATTATTTTCTTAAGCAAAATAAGTACTCATGGGTTTACTATCGTCTTGTGCAGCCCTTCTCGGAACAGATCCAAACCAGTCACTGTTAACGCCTTATTACTGTAGCATTATTATGGTAACACCCACAAGACATAGAGAAATGGGTGTTGAAAATGTGTAAAAGAATTCTCCACAATATCTCCCCTTCCCCCACTTTTCAATCCAAGTGCAACCTAACAATGAAGATGCAGATACAGTCACAAACACAAGAAAGCAACATTAATATATCAGTTCGCTATGTATATAGTTACCAACAATGAGCTAAGTAACTGGAAAGACTGCTAATCTTCTAATTCTATTACCAAAAACTGGTACGAAATTAATCTGGGACAAACCTCAAATTTTAATGTTGCCAAGTGTAAAAAAGGTAGTTTTTAAAAGCGGCCATTCCCAGAGGTACGAGCTCAAGCTGCCTCAGTGTCTGTCCCCGGCCGGGCCGCGGAGCTGCCGGGGACGGACCCTGCGCCCTCAGGGCCCCCGGCCGCACCTCCGACTGACACAGAATCAGCTTTTAAAAACAACGAGACAAGCTGTTATTATTACTAACCTCAGAAATGAGGGCAAAAAGAAGTCTTAAATTGTCCCGATTTCAACAGCTTTGTTTTAAACACTTTATATGGGCTTAGGAGGCTTCTGAAAAATCTGGCGTCTTTCTTAGCAACTATTTTTTTTTTCCCATAAACGACCCCGCATCCTCGGGCGGCACTAGGCCGTCCGTCCACCTCGGTGCCTCCCGCACCGGCAGCGGGAGCTCCCCGGCAGCACCTCCATCGGGCCGCGGGATAAGGGCCGGGGAAAAGGCTCGGACCGCCTCAGACTGCGGCGGGCGGGAGTTGAGGGGCCGCGGAGGCGGCTCGGACCGCCTCAGGCGGCGGCGGGCGGGAGCTGAGGGGCCGCGGAGGAGGCTCGGACCGCCTCAGGCGGCGGCGGGCGGGAGCTGAGGGGCCGCGGAGGAGGCTCGGACCGCCTCAGGCGGCGGCGGGCGGGAGCTGAGGGGCCGCGGAGGAGGCTCGGACCGCCTCAGGCGGCGGCGGGCGGGAGCTGAGGGGCCGGGGAGGCGGCTCGGACCGCCTCAGGCGGCGGCGGGCGGGAGCTGAGGGGCCGCGTGGATGCCGCAGCGGCGGTCCCGGGGCGGGGTTTCGCGGGGCGGGGCGGGGCCGCTCCCCGCGCGCCGGTTCCGGTTTAGCGGCGGGCGCGGAGCTCTCGGGCCTTGGCAGCCGCGTTGCCCGGGAGCGTCATGGCCGCGGCCGCGTGGATGCCCACGGTAGGCAGGGGGACGGGCCGGACCCTATCTCCGCGGCGCCCGGGACGCGCCCGGAGCTTGATGGCGCCTGAGGCGCGGCCGCCGGCCGCAAGGTCGCAGTGCCGCCGGGCCCTGGCAGCGCTCCGAGGGGGAATGGCCGCGGGGCTCGGGCCGAATGGCGGCCCCGCGGCTCTCGCGGGTTCTCTCCTTCCTCCTCCCCCCTCCCCGGGCCGGCGGCGGGAAGGGGCCGTTATTCGAGCGGGCCCGGCCGGGGGGGCGCCGCGCCATCCCTCGGAGCGGCCTGCGGAGAGGTCGCGCCGTAGAGGTCACAGCAGCGGCGGGACCACCGCGGCCGCGGGCAGCTCCCGGTGCGCACGGGGCAGCCAGCACAGCCCGGAACGCCATTGCCGCAAAGAGCCCGCGGGACCGGGCACTGCAGAGCCGGCGGGGCAGAGCTGCTGCCGGGCTCTGGCTGGCCACGTTCTGGTCCCCAACCTGTCCTCTGGGATTTGCAGCTGTGAACCATTCTGAAACGCAGGCCTTATCCTGGGGATGTCACGGAAATACAGGTTTTTGCCTTGAGTAAATGAAATTTGGTTTGTATCTTTAAATGACAGCCTGCTTAAGGCAAAGTCATTGGGGCCGCCCCGTTTAACCTTATGTGCTAAAGTAAGGAAGAACTGACAAGAGCTAATCGTGACACGTGACTTTAAGGTCAGAATGGATCAGTTTTCCTTGGGTGGATTCTTTATTGGTGTTACCAATGTTGAACTTCAAAATAATGTACTAGGCCCGTGATTTCTGACAAGACAGACTGTGCCCTTCCCAGGGCTACTCTGGAATGTGAATCCTGATTCTATGTGCAGGAGCTGTACCATGAGAACACCCTGTACAGTCAACCTCACATTTTCATTTGATTGCTCTGCCTTCATCCTCAAACATAGGGCCTGCTTTGGTAAACTCTGCTTGCCTGTTGCAGTGACCTTGTAAATCTCATGTGGGGCTACAAGTAAAAATAGATCTAGCTTAGATTACTTCTCCCCCAGTGTTCATTACAATACGATAATTATATTATTTTATAATTTGTTAATTTATTATCATTACAATATGAGAATTGTATTATTTCTAGTTGTTTCTGTTGGTGCCAACATAGTTTGTTCCTTTTGCTACACACCATTCTGTCAGTAAAGAAATAACAAATGCAGGTGGGACAGGAGAGGAATATGAATTGTCAAAGTCATTTCTAGCCTGATAGCTGCAGACAGCTTGCATATGTGAGTATGGCAGAATGGAAGTAGTGTGAGCAGTTAGAAGTCTTCTGGCTCTTAAGTCCCAGAAGCATCAATAGTCCTAGAGAGGTTAAGATTGGGAGGCTGTGATTTTTCTGCAGAGTAAGGATTTTGTTCATGGAGCTCAGCTGGGCAAGAGCCCAAGCTTAGATACCATCCCAGTTTTGAAGCTTAATGCCAGTTCAGAATACTCAGAAGATGTAATTCTTTGACTGTGATGTGTAGACTTGTTGATATGGTGAATTTTGTCTTCAATGTGCATTTCAGTTCCACTTTTAAAAAACCATCAGTCATGCAGAAGGCAGTACTACAACACCTACAGGTATAAAAGGTAGAAGAACAAAATTCACCACAGTTTGAATGGAAGAAGTGACACTAAAATGTAAAGTAGTTTTGGAAACATCACCTGAAATGTGTAAAGATACTGTCCACCCAACTGCTCCCAGTGAAGTGTTTGATTTTTCACTTTGCTTTCCGCATGTCTTTGTCCTTAGCATATGATGTATTTGGTTAGAGTTCCTGCTTTCCTGCATGTTTGCTTCCAACATCATTTCTGAGAGGACTCCAGTGGGGTGCAGGGCCCCCAGGCAGGACAGAGCATGGGGCAGAGCACGGCTGTCCTGGGCTCACCTTGTGCTAAGAATACTCACAAGGAGTTGCTGCTCTGAGTGTTCGACTGCAACTTGGCAAAGCACTGCGTACTCTGGTTTCATTTGGATTTTTATACTAGTTTGAGTTAGGAGATTTAAAGCAATATCACTTTAAAAAGAAGATTTGCTGCAATATTGTTAAACTTGTAAAATCCTGTTTGTGCAGTAAAAGAACATCTTTTTGGTTTGGATTTTTGCAGGTTTCTCGATTGCTAGGTGCTTTCAAAAGCCAAAAAAAGGTGACCAGAAGTTTTGGTAATGCTGTGAGTATAATAGTCCCATTTTTTTCTTTTAAGAAGTTTCTCAATAAGTGGGTTTGGAAATTCATAAGATCATTGTTGTTATTCTTACGTTCCCAAAAAATAAGGGCCAAACAAGTGAACATGCGTGCTCTTAATGTGCTCTTAATCACTGTCATTGGCAATTGCACATCACTGTGAGAATATAAAAGGCTCTAGCAAAACATAGAAGTGGTGTGGAAAGTTTTCACAAAATACAGGCATAAGCCAGTCTTCTGGAATTCATCTGGGAATGAGCAAATATAAATTGGGCAAAGTAGAAAGATTGTTGAGAAGCTTCTCATTTTCTTTCTTTTGCAGACTTCCCTCTAGGCACTAGATTTACTTTACTGCTGCTTTTAGAACTCCTTGCATCTAAAATTCTGCCTTTTCAAGGTCCTCTTTAAACTATCTTAGACGTTGTGTATTTCCCTGTAGATGTTTTACCTTCTTCTTTGTGTATGTGTTTGAAGTGCCCATGGGCCTTCTTTTTGGTGAAGACAGGAGCAGGGCTCAGCATTCTTAAGCATGACTTAATCTTCAAGAGGAACTGTGACTTTTAGAGGAACTTATCTAACATGATAAGTTTTGTAGAACAGCAGGTACAAAGTTAGAAAAGAAACTGAAAGGTCACTTATACAGTATAAGAATCACGAGGTGAGGCACCCCTGGTTCTAGTGAACACACAACAGTTTCAGGCTCAGGTGGAGCCCTGCAGTGCTGACAGACAGCTCAATACTGTTCTCAAGGCATTTCATCAGTGACAGCTTGCTCAGCAGCAGTGTTCTTTTATTTGAAGCTCTGGTTTTTTTGTTGTGCACAGTGAATTTCTTTGGCTCAAAAGTTAAAAAATCAGTCAATATATATCGAAGTTCTGGCTTGTGAGTTGATTCTGCTAGGGGTTTTTCAAATAATGTATGTGAGCTGCCTTTTCTGTAGGTAATAATGAGCCCATAAAAGCTGTTTGATCTCTTTAAATAAAACAAAATGAGCTGGAGCACGTACCCTTAGAACAGTGATCATAATTTATCTTTTTCTTCAAAGAAGAATACATTCTTCCCCTGCTATTTGTTGAGCCTTGGCTGTGCATTTGTTCGATAATGATAAAAAAGAAACAAAACTGAGAACATTATGAGAGAGAAATAAGTTGGTATTGTTTAAAATGGGTCTGAGATTTTTAGGAGGTCACTTGAGAAGCTCAGCTTGGCATGACCTTTTTTTAAGGTGAACGTATCTTTTCATACATGTAATCATTTCTAGCATGTGTCAGTACCATGCAGCATGTTGATAATATTGTAGACATACGTGGAACAGAGTCATAACTAGGTAATACAACTTGCTCTCCAGATTTCCAGAGGAAAGCATGCTACCTTAATTAATTTCAAGTAGTACTGAGCAGGAATCTGCCTTTCACATTCAGCCTCTGTTGTGAAATAGGAATAGGTAGTAGGTGAATTTTTAAACATTTCTCTCAAAATATTTGTACACTCCCTTGGAAAGCAAGCCAGTCCTTCTCCTGTCCAGGACTGCTGTTCTTCATAGTGAATATTTGGTAAAGGAAAATTTATTTTGTTTTCTAATAATTACTTGGTTCCTACAACACATGAAGATGTTTTCTATGTAGAAAACAAACATTCATTTGTTGTACTACTGATATTTCTTTACCTAGGTACAAACAGTAACTTTAATCCCAGGAGATGGCATAGGACCTGAGATTTCTGCTGCTGTCATGAAGATCTTTGATGCTGCCAAAGTAAGTCATATTTGTCTTGCTATAAGCATTGCAAATTGAACTACAGCATATTTAACTAGGCATATTTAAAAAAGCTTAAAATCTCTTTTAAGAGATTAAGTCATATTTAAGCTATTAAAACTTCTTTCCAATAGAAAAACTTCGAAGCTTCAGCTAATAAATTATAGGAATGTGATAGCAAGGCATGCCTTGAAACTGACAGAGGTGACAGAGGAGTAAAGACTTGAGAGCAAATGCTGTGTTTGATTTTTGGAAATACGAACTCAGTGTCATGTGAAATCACTCTGATGTAGTAATCCTGAGTAACTGACAGAGGATGTTCTTTCATTTATTAGGACTTCAAGTGCAGGTCAAAAGTGTGTGTGAAAGGATTGGCTCATTTTAGCAATCCAATTGCTGTGCTGCCAATCACATTAACTTCAGTGAGATGAAAACTTACTGTATCCAAGAACTTTCCCTTACCTATCTGAGAAACTTCACTAGAGCTTGTCAAGTTTCCTTGAAAGGAAATACAGCTCTTCATTGCCTGTTAAATTGTTCCACATTAGTAACAGTACCCAGCATATTCCCTTTGTATTACAACTATCCAACATGGATTTGAAAACACGAAGTTTCTTTAATGATGTATCTTTTCTTTTGTGGTCATTCCTGATGAAATGAATGTGTGGCATCCTGTCTCCACTTAGAGTCCTGTGGTGAATGCAAATTCAGAAAGCATTGTGGAGCATGTGCAGATTTTCAGTGAGATAACAGACACACATCTATGTCATACACAGTCTTCCAGTCAGTGGGGATGATGAGTCCTCAATGAATTCAGCTTTAAAATGTTGTCCCTTGTATACAAGGAACTCAATAGCTCTAAAACCTTTAAAGAAATAGCACTTGTGTATATGACATCTAGGGTGCCATTGTGATATTCACATTTATGACGATTTGCTGCTCACACTATTTAATTTCCATTTACTTAACTACATTTTTCAAAAATTACTTCAGTTCAAACCCTCACTCACCAGAGAAAATACTATTTAGAAAGGCCTGGACAAAATTCCTTACACACCTTCTTGTGATAGTTAAAACTTGAAGCAAAGCATGACATGAAAGTTAACATAGATTGTGTGTGTTTAGGCACCTATTCAGTGGGAAGAGAGGAATGTTACGGCTATCCAAGGACCAGGAGGAAAGTGGATGATACCCCCAGAAGCCAAAGAATCCATGGATAAAAACAAAATGGGATTAAAAGGTATTTTAGGGGTTAATACACAGATATGAAATACTATTGTGTTTCTCATGAGTTTGATGTAAAGCCGGAGTTCTTCCTCTGTAGCACAATAAAATAGGGGACAGCCTGGCAGGTAGTTGTCTGTAATCTTGGAGCAGTCCTCGCAGGAAAGGTTAATGCAATTTCCAAGCAGTAAGTTTGATAGTTATTGTAGTTGAAATTGCTTACATAACAACCTTTGGACTCTGTGCAGAAGGCATTCCTAAGATACACAACAGTATGCAATAACTAGGTTCCTAATGAGCAGCATCTTTGTATGTTTTAATGAATACATTTTGTAAAATCTGTTCCATGTAAGGCTCGCAGTTTGGCCTTTACCCACCGATGAATGTGCCTATGCAGTAGTTGACAGAACAGAGAATTCCCATGGCATTCCAGCATAAGGGTTAAACAGGAATTTGGAGATCCTCTGGAGGAGTCCAACTTTACCTATAGTTTCTGCTCTCAGATCCATGGAGGAGTTTATTTTCTTGTTCATCCTCGTGTACCTTTTTTCCTGTAGGGCCTCTGAAGACCCCAATCGCTGCAGGGCACCCATCCATGAATCTGCTGCTGCGTAAAACCTTCGACCTCTACGCCAACGTGCGTCCGTGCGTGTCCATCGAGGGCTACAAGACGCCCTACACGGACGTGAACATCGTCACCATCCGCGAGAACACCGAGGGCGAGTACAGCGGCATCGAGCACGTGGTGGGTGCTGCCTCTGCTGCTGCCTTTCTGCCATGGCTGCTGCCTCTGCTGCCTTTCTGCCATGGCTGCTGCCTTTCTGCCATGGCTGCTGCCTCTGCTGCCTTTCTGCCATGGCTGCTGCTGCCTCTGCTGCCTTTCTGCCTTGGCTGCTGCCTCTGCTGCCTTTTGCCTTGGCTGCTGCCTCTGCTCGCTTTCTGCCATGGCTGCTGCTTCTGCTCCCTTTCTGCCTCTGCTGCTGCCTCTGCTCCCTTTCTGCCATGGCTGCTGCCTCTGCTGCCTTTCTGCCATGGCTGCTGCCTCTGCTGCCTTTCTGCTGCAGCACTCTCAGGGCCTTTCTGGGTCGCTGCGACCCTGAGATTGTTAAAAAGTCTCTTTTCCCAGCCTGGGCGCTTGAAGAATGAGTTGGAGCTCTTCATTTCTCGGTCTCAAGGTTGTTTATTGTGTCTTATCTATAAAAAATTTTCTCCTGCCCTGCCGAGGTCCAGCAGGACAGTTCCAGGCACTCTGCCTGCCCCCAGGGCAGTGTTATGTCTTCATACTAAAAACTACATATACAACGTTTACAATTACTTTCTAATACCCATCACCCATGTTAGACAGTGAGCTTCTACTCTAAACCAGTCTGTAAGTGCCAACATCACAGCAGAAGTTGGAGGCCAAGAAGAAGGAGAAAGGCTGGACACACCCAGTTCCCTCCATCTTGCTTCCTGAACCTCCTTACCAAAAACCCTAAAATCTACTTTTTCACCCCATGATAACTTTACTAATATTCTGCTTAAACTGTTGTGGCTTGCTGACCTTCATATAAGGTTGGTAACTTGCTCCACAGGTCATAATCAAACCCACAGGTGTTTTGGGCTCTGTGCCAGGGCTTCTGAGCCCCCTGGCAGGGGTCTTGGCCATCCTGGACAGCCAGAGGGATGCCCTGGGTTCCCACACAGAACTGCTGACTTTGCCCATCTCACTGGGGTTCAGTTGGATTTTTTTTAATGTCTGACACCCATAAAAAGGTTTCTCCATTGTGAAATGCATTCTGCCTCACTCAGAATTCTGCTGCTTGGTTCCACATGGGAAGAATGAACTTGCACTGCTGATGCACTTCCTGTCTTTCAGATTGTTGATGGGGTTGTGCAGAGCATCAAGCTGATCACAGAAGAAGCCAGCAAGCGCATTGCAGAGTTTGCTTTTGAGTATGCCAGAAACAATCAGAGAAGCCACGTGACTGCTGTGCACAAGGCAAATATCATGTATGTTGACACTTCTTTTGAGAAAAACAAAAAAAAAAAAATCCCCAAAAATTTCATCATAAATAACTGCCTAAGTCTTATTCAAATGTGAAACTTCTGTTGTTGGCGCTCGGAGTCAGTAAAATGGGAAAATTTCAAGTAAATGCCTCCTAAGAAAAATGGGCAATGCTGATACTTTGGTAATTGTGTGACAATGTTCTTATTAGCAAGTTTGTAGTAGTCCTTCCTCCCAAACCTCTTATTTTAGAAACTTTTAAACAACGAAAATTAATTTTAAAACTGAGGATGAAAGTATCTTTAAAACTGAACTGAGTTATAACACATGTGATATTATGTGGCATCACCTTCACAAAATCACTAAGCCTTTCATAAATGAATGTAAGTCATTCTGATAATTAATATATGCTGTTTAAACTACTGATACAGAAATATTTTAGGAGGGATAATAGTCACAAGTCAAGTCTCTGAATGCTAATTAAACCCCTGTTGCATGCAGTTTATCTCCAGTAATGCTTCCTTACAATAACTGCAATATTCTCTTGCTTGTCTAATTGCAGGAGAATGTCTGATGGGCTTTTCTTGAGAAAATGCAGGGAGGCAGCAGAAAACTGTAAAGATATTAAATTTAATGAAATGTATCTGGATACTGTATGTCTGAATGTGAGTATTTATGTTTTAGTTGGGGTTATTTTCTTTTTTTTAGTTTAAATTCTTAACCTGAATGAAAATATCCTTCCTTCTAGATGGTTCAAGATCCATCTCAATTTGATGTGCTTGTTATGCCAAACTTGTACGGTGACATCCTCAGGTATGGAGATTTTCATTGAACTCCCAACATGTAAAATACTGATACTTTCCCTACAATCATTGAGGTCACATGCAAGCCAGATCATCTTATGCACTCACACTTCTTAACAGACATTAACTGCTTCAATTATTAATATACTAATGGGTGGGGCTGTATGATAAGAATGTACTTTTTATTTTAAAAAATCTGTTTCTACTTATGGAGGCTATGAATATTGTTCAGATGGTACAGAGAGAAATTTCTCCAAATGTGGGAAGAATATAATGGCTTACATTGAAATAGAGAATTGAATGCCTGGTTAGATATTGGAGAAAAACTTTCTCATCCTCAGCACTAAAACAGATTGTGTAGGGTTCTGTGGGACTGTGATGTACAGAGGGGGCTCATCATACATTTAAATCAGTCTGCATAGTCACTGAAGAACTAAATGTGTGGCCTCTTAATATTCTGCCAGCTCTTGGTTTATGTATTACTTTTCCTTACTGTCAAATTAAATTTTATATTTGAATAACATTAATACTAGGGGTTCTTTGTGTCTTGAAGGCAAAACCTATCAGCACACATTCTCCATCTGTAAAATTATTTAAGTGTATATATAAATTATTTAAGTATATATAATTTAGTTAAGTGTAAATTCCATTAAACACCTGTAAAATGAAGTGGTTTAATCTGGACTATTAAGTGTATTATGTAAAATAGTTTCTTCTCACACCTCTAAGGAGAGATTGAGGAAAGATCCTGAACTGGAATTTTTATTTACAAGTTTGACTATTCACATGTTAGAATCCATCTCCTGGTTTTGTACAGATAATAAATTTAAAGGTAACTTAAGTATAAGAAAAAATGGTTCTTAAGCTTCTCTTAAAACAGCACTCTCTCTGTGATAAGGCTGTGCACACTAAGAAAAACCAGATTTCTAACCAATGCCTCTGGTTTAAAGAATTGGTGAGGGTGTGCACAGGGCCCTCACAGCAGCTCTTACTGTGTGAGTATTAACTAAGAGAGATCAAATCAGAGGAGTGGCATCATCAATACCATTTCAGAGAGTTCATTATCAACCATTTTAAAGTTCTCATGGAAATTCCATAAAAAATTCCATCATTCTAAAAATTTTCAATAAATTTGAATCTGTTCTTGAAGAGGACACTGTCACCACTGGGTGAGGTCTCACCTGCTCTAAAAGTATGAACAAAATGCCAGGTAGATTCCTTAGACTGAATAGATCTGAATAGGTAGAAGACAATCTCTTCTCTTTGAGCATTAAATACTTAGAGTGACAAGTGCAGACTGTATTTCCCCACAGGCCATTTGTAATTTAAGTGGCTTATTTTTAGCTTAAAATATTGTTCTGCAAAGTCATCCAAACTTTTCTCCTTGTTAGTCCTAAGCTAAGGACTAACTTAGCTTAGTTTGTAGGCAATAATTATGTATGGATGTGAAACAGAGTTTTAAGAGCTTTGTTAATCAGTGTGTTCAGCTCAGGACTTACAGTGTGATGACAACAGGCACAGTTGGTTTGTTGCTCCCCATGGTAATTCTGCTGGAAACCAAATGCAGATTGCTTAGATCTGATGATCTGCTAATGTCAGACTTGTGACCTGCAGGCTGTTGAATAAAGAGGGGAAAAGCTAGTCTGGTGTCACTTGGAAAACATTCCTTAGGCTGCACACAGTACATCACAAAACCACCAGTAATTCACCTACCTGAGCAAAATTCCTCCACATTTTTAGAAGGAATTTACATATGAAAAGTAGTTGTGGGCCCCTTCAGAGGAAGTAAGATCTTTGTATAGTTGAAGGGAACTGTACATAATTAGTTTTTGAGACTTCTATACATATGCTGTGCTTCTAGTACTTCTTGTTTTGCCTGTGTCTTATCAGCTTTATTCTAGTATTTGGAATTTCCTTTTAGTTTTCCTTTATTACATTATATTCTGCTAAGTTCTAAGAATTTTCCAATGTTCTGATGGGGTACAGGTGGCTAACAGCGTCTGTTCTTTTTCCATATTATTCTCAGACTGTACAGGTGTATAAATTAATTGCAGGTGTACAGGTACAGGTACAGGTGTACTGTACAGGTGTATAATTAGTTGCAGTTAATTGATAAACAAAAATGTTTTAATACCTTGCAGAGAAGAAAATATATGGGAAAACTCATGGGTTCTTTAATTTGGTGGTTGGTTTTTTTCAGTGACTTGTGTGCTGGACTCATTGGGGGTCTTGGAGTAACACCCAGCGGAAACATTGGTGCCAACGGCGTGGCCATTTTTGAATCCGTAAGTCTTGTTACACACAAAGGGAGATCAGTGATAACTTTGTCTCAGCTTGAGAATCTAAACTTTCCATGCCATACAATGTGGCTGACATTTATCTAACAAAGATTCTCCTAGAACTCTCTTTTACTGTGAAGATACTCAAGCTTTACCCTGAGAGACTGGTTAAAGTAAATATTCCATATGTATGTTTTTTGCATATCCATTTTTTGGCCAATACTTTATTTTCCCCTTTCTCATATGATAAATACCCTCTAAGAAATAGAACCTGATGGGCTCCACTTAAAGGTATTAGCTGACCTAGTTTTCCCTTTCTGACGTCTTTGAACTGAATTGTTTTGATCCTTGGTATCTCCTTTCCACTGACTGTATCACAGCATAGTAAGTCCTGTTTTAACATGAAGACCTGTGGCTCAGGTTGCTTGCACAATTGCCTAGGAGAACATTTTAATCAGCCCTAATGACATAACAGATAGCTTTACTCTCATTTCTAGGTCCATGGAACGGCACCAGACATTGCAGGAAAAGACATGGCAAATCCAACTGCCCTCCTTCTGAGTGCTGTGATGATGCTGCGCCACATGGGAATGCACAAACATGCCTCCAAGATTGAGTCAGCTTGCTTCGAAACAATTAAAGATGGAAAGGTAACTTGGGTGGGCAAATAAATGCACTGAATTAAAATCATATCCTATCAAAGCAAGAATTAACATGGAAGATTCACACCAGGGTGGGGGATGGCCTGCTGAGCTAGCCTATTGCATGAGCAGTGCCACTGTTCTCTGACAGTAATTCTGTTATCTTTGGTGATATTAAATATGCACTGCAGTAATAAGGGGACAGGCTGTAGCATTCCTTTTGTCTCAGCAATGCTCATCTTAGATTTCCACAGCTTTATCAACTCCAGAATAGTGAACTGGACGGCTGTTTTTCAAGAAGGGGATCAGAGTTTGAAGTAACTCTTAGCATTTCACTTATAAAGTTTATGAAACCTACAAAGCATATATATTGAAATCTAGATCCTCATTTGAAGGACACTCCCAGGCTTCATCATCTACTTTGTATAGCATTTCAGTACTGACTGTAATACTTCTGTTTTTTCAGCTTAATTATTTTCTTTTTTCATTCTTACTCCTTTCACTCATTTTTGACTAGAAAAGAACAGTTTTTATCCAGTATTAACTTTTTTCTCTGAGGATTGTATATGTTTCTCTTTGGAAGAGAGTGTCTTTAGATTAATGACTCAGATGGGATATTGGAGGGAGAGGGGACTTATGCTCTAAAACATGACAAATTTGTGATCTTACCATTATCGGTTCACTCTTCTAAATTCATATCCATCTCTTGAAAACATAGTTGTCAAGATTTTGAAGATTGTAGTTAAAGAGGATTAGCTAGTCATGCTGGTTCATTTATTTTAGGCAGGACCATGAGAAGCTGCTTTGTAATTAAAAGTAACAAGAATGCTGAAACCAAAAGTTGTCATCATTTTGTAAGTTTGCAGCTATCTTGCTGTATGTAGGAGCCAGTTAACAAAAAATCTAAACTTACAACTGAATAAAGAGGTGCTCCTGTAAAGTTGCCATTCACTGCTCTGGAAATGATATCCTCCATCAGCAGGTCAGTAATTCCATGGAAGATAACAGTGCAAGATCCTGACACGGCTACTTACAATGTTACGTTTATATGCTCACAATGGAGACAGTCTTTTTAATTGAAAAGCCCCATAATGCAATTTAAATTACAACATCCTAAAATAGTAACCATGATTGCTTCTCTTGCTTGTTATTCCTCCCTTCCCCTCAACAAATTAATTAAGATTTGTGTGTATGGGAGGGAAACTGATAATTTTAATTATCTCCTAAAGTGCTTTAATCTAGCTAGGTTGGACAAGTAATGTTGCCCACTTTTTTATTTTTATTTTACTGTCTTCATGATGCCAGACAGGAGTTGTACTTGATGAAAGAGATTTTGAACTCTATATTTCCTCTCTCTTAAATAAACAAAGCAAATTTTGAGAATTGTTAACATGCAGCATTAAGAGTTATGTGTGCTTGTTCTACATGGGTTTCATTTTAAAAAAGACCCAATATTTCTGAATTACTCTTAATTAGTTGTCCTTGTGCTGAGCCTTTGTATATGAATTTTACTTCCGAAGGACAAACTTCTTACTGAAGATGTAAATACTTAATCATTAATTACACCATTAAAGCACTTTGTAGAGCTTTGACCACACACACACATTATTCCTGTAGTTAAGATAAAATCATGTTAAAGTCACATTGAAATCTGATAACATTATAAGTACTTCATGGATACTCAGGTTTTCTCTCCCTGCACAGTCCTTTTTTACAAAGTCTCTATGGGATGCAGAACTCAAACTTGATGTATTTCTGCTCATCTTATTAACCATCCATAGAGAACACATCATAAGAACGTCCAGAATTGTTCAGAGACAAGACTGGCCCCATAATACATTTCAGTAACATTATTTTTTTCTTTCTTTCAGGTCTTGACAAAAGACTTGGGAGGCAATGCCAAGTGCTCGGAATTCACAGATGAGATCTGCCGCCGAGTACGGGACAAAGACTAAACCTCCTGCTGCTGCTGAGGACTCTGGAAGGACATGTCACAGAGTACAAATATATGTAACCTGATATCCACATGCATAGAGTTTGCTTATCTCTTGAGAGCAAACTTTTTAGCTGAAGCCTCTCCATTAATAAATCTAGTCCAAATGGCTACAAATGATGCTTGTGCCTGCTTTCGGTGGACTTTTCCAAGTGCTTTGTTTTATTTATTTTTTTCTATCTGGTGAACATTTTTATGTAAGTGAATTCCTTTATTGGCACTGTAACTGTCTAATATTTCAATTAGAGAGTTTTACTTTCCACATAGAAAAATTATGCAAACAAACCAGTGACAGATTAGTGAAATATAAATGCACCTTAATGTTTAAAACCTACTTTATTGATCTTGTTGAAATTAAAAACATAGGTTTTCAGCTTAAGAGTAGCACAAGATGATCTTCACGCACAGAAACGGGTATGAAATAACTTAAAATAGCAATTTTGTGTTAGAAGCAACAAGAAAACCACTTTAATACTCTGGTGATTAATGAAATACAGCCCTGCCCACAAAAGGCATGAATTAAGAAATACTAAATTCTAGAGATTTATTCTATTTCTGTATTTTAAACAAATTTACAACCATTACCAAGGGGTGAAAATTAATGCTGAAATTATTTTTCAAATCTATATACCAAAATAATTCTTACAAGTTTTCCTCTCTGAAACACACTTTACAATAGAGTTCTAATGAAAGCAAACAGTACAAAATTACTTCCACCATATATTGTGAGAGGAAAGTATTAACTTTGCAAATTTACACTAAATATTTCATGACTTCGGCTAGAATGCTTTTTGTGTTGTAGTTTCTGCACAGTCTGTTCAGTGTGTCGTGCTGTATTGACCAGTAATTTTATTCTAGAAACTCTGAATGTAAGAGACAAGTCCTAAATGGATTAAGACAGATCAGCGGTTTGGCTCTGGTGCCTATGTTCCAGAAATACATTTCATCCCTATTCAAGGGGATCTGAATCTATTTTTTCCTTGCTTACTAAGCTTAATAGGTGCAAAAGCAACTCATTGCCCTCCCTTCCCCTCCCCATCAGATGCAGATTGTCACTTGAGTCATTCTGATCTGTAACTATCAAGGTATTGCTTCCATTCCTGCACCTGACAAGTAAATATGTATTTTCATACTTGTTAGTATAGCACAGGATTACCCCTCCTGCCAGAAGCAGGCTTCTTACAGCTTCATTTTATTAATAGAAAGTAACTAAGTGCAGTAATAGCTAGTATGACTGTTTACAGCTGGTTGTTTCAGAAGTAAAACAACTAAGGAGTAACAACTTCTGGTGTCACTCTCTGAAGTAAGCATCCCAGCTTTTTTATACAGTCTAACAACATGCTGGAGGAGATTTATTCCTCCCACACTCAGCTTTTTGTGAATAGGGCAACATTTCTTTCTGTGTTTTCCCAGCTGCTGCTTCCTTGTTTCCTTCAGATTAATATTGTTAAAGAAATTCTGAATTACCATTGCGCACAAGATGGGGAAGAATAAACTTTTCAAAGTCCTATTGCTCGCTTTGTTTTTATAATCCTAGGGTGCTGTTTTGTCTTATATATTGAGTTGATTATTGGTACTTGCAACAAATCTTAGGTCTGTAAGATGTGTGAGATTGGTAATGGAACTTTTATGGAAACCTTATCCTGTTCTGCATCATTTCTTTGTCTCAATAACGGGCTGTGGTCTGCCCTGCCTGTGTGAGCTACTAGAGCTGTCTGCCAGAGATCACTTTCAGCACACCCTTTAGAGAACTTCGTGCCAAGCATTCCCTTCTCATAATAGGATTTATTTTGCATATGGGTAAGAAGAAATGTAGCCCACATTTGTCAGAATTAGTGCAATGTGAATACTGAAACATGCAGCTACACATTTGACAAACACTGCTCAAAGAATAGCACTGTAAACAATTTTAAAGAAGTTTCTGTAATAGCATTTTAATGTGAGAGCTCCTGTAGTTATTCCTTTGTGCCTTTCAGTCTTAGGAAACTATTGCCCTACTTCTGATTATTTCTTTTTATGAGAAATAGCAATACTTATTCCAACATGGACTTAAGAAGCGAACTGCTATGTTCACAGAAGTCTGAATTCTAGGCATTACAGAAACAAGAATGTCTTCAGGTTCTGAAATATGTTAGTGAACAAGAAAGTGTTCTCTGGGAAGGGAAAAAAATCCCAGCCCTTTTGATTTTTTAATTATTTTTTTTTTATATAATTATCACTAGAGTGGTATGACAGTTTCATTAAGCAGTACTGCTATCTAGCAAAATATATCATGAGCTGCAGGAAACATCCTGTAGAACAAAAGAAAAAAAAAAGAAAAATGGAAGACTATATAAAAACTTGTTATGTTTCAATCTAGAAGAGTTAGTCATATCTGCTTTATACAACAGAAAGATGTTTTAGTCATTAAGGTCATAAAGTAAAAGCAGTATTGGAGAATGGACACACTGCAGAAAAATGCTTCTGTAAAAAGAACAAATGATCAGGTGAGTATCAGGAACAATTAAATCAGCAGCTTTCTAGTGGTTTGGTTCAACAGACTACAAACTTAAAGCATAAATCTTTGTTAATACTTTTGATGAGAAAATACTTCCTTTTGTTCACAGATCTTTCTTAATGCTTGGAGGAAACACTTTTTATTCTTTATAGAAGGAGTCTACTTCATTTCGGTATTTCTCGAGCACAGCAAGACGCTTCAGCTTCATTGTGGGACCTTAAAAGAGGGAGAATCAATTCCAGAAATAGGAACAAAAATTCCTACTCAGTTTGTGCTTCAGTGCCTGAGTATTTTATTGAAGAGCCTGTTGGGAAGAACACGCTCCCCTCTCAGCACAGATAAATGCTAAAAGTGAGAAGTAAGTGTGATATGTGAGGTTGCCTCCACATAAGCATGAGGACTTAAAGGGAGCTGCAGATAAAGTGGTAACTGGCTACTATTTTTTTGCTAAAAATACATTTTTAGAAGCTTTTAAATGATTCCCAGTTTATTCAAAGAGCCTGGTAATATGCTTTGGGCTCCATTATCAGGCTTCCACTATCTTGCTGCTTTTTTTTGTTTTCTTTTAAAGAGAAACTTATGATGCCTTAAGTTTTAGCTTTTATGTTTTCCAGATTAGGACTGCTTTAGTGTATAGCTCTCAAACTCCATAGCCTGTCAGCTACTGTTCCCCCACTTTATTCAGAAAAAAAAGTTTCTCTCTAGGCCTGAAACCCAAGGTTACCTTATTTTCACAGGCCCCAAAAAATGTAAACTACAGTGAAGGGGGTGGGGGGGGCAAACTAGGGGAATGAGATTCCACTGTCTGAAGCTGTAACTGGACATTAACCTCCAATATGCAAATAGACCAAACTTAGATCTGTCCAATCAACATGTGATGGTTGTCCATCTTGGGTGTGACACTCTCTGTGACACTCCTGCACTTTTATTGAAAGGCCTTCACAAGGTGTACCTTGTGAGGGCCTTTCAATAAAAACCTATCCTTTCTCTTTTAACTCTGTCCAGCCTCTGTTCTAGGTAGCCATTCCAGGCATCACTTTCACTATTGTTACAGGAAGTTATTAATACTTTAATGCACATGGAATTTACCAAAATTGTTTAATTACCCAAAACAATCAGACATTTAAGAGCTCTACATGCAAATGAGCACAGATTCATAAATGTGTGCGCAACAAAAACTCCAATTTTTGTATTTGTTACCACACACTGCGTAACCATTTTTTCCTCCTGTACTGAATATTCTTAGATTAGCAGCCTCCTAACTTTGTGTACCTCAAGATAAAACAGTAAGTCTTACCTAGTTCTCCCCCAGAAATGGAAAAATCTCTTGGCAGGACGATCCATTTCTGAATGCAGTGAACCCTGTTGGTAGCAGTGCTGTTGACTCTGTCGATTCCCTCCTGGATGGCTCTGTAGATCGCCTCGTCTCTTGTGGCTACAATCTCGGACACTTTGGTGGCTTTACTGCCACTCCTCTGGCAGAAGTTTCTGGCTTGCTCTGTGAGAATGTCAGTAGGATCAGATGTATCTGGGTCCAGCACACTCTAAAATACCAAATGAAGTGAAAATTAAACATTCACTCTTAAAAGGCATTAACAGAATCTCCTACCAGGCCCTCCCCCTTGGGAAGAAGGCTCAGGATAAACACACAAACATTCTGTAAGCCTTAAAAAGCAGAAACACCTACAGATCATAAAGGGCTTTACTTTCCACTTGGCTACCAAATGTAAATATTTTCGGCTTATATGCAGATGTCATGAACAGATTTGAAACATGGGAATGAATTAGGCCACAGAGTCCATCTCTGACCTTGAATTTCTGCCATATTTTCCAAATGACTCCATTGTTGCAGGGAAACATTTAGCTCATGTTCAATGGAATTATTATGGTGTAATGTAAACAGCTTGAGATAGAAGTGTTCCTAGACTTCTTAAATTAGTATTTCTATTGTACCTGAAGATAGAGAGTATCAGTCATAGAGGTAAACAACTTCAAAACACCTAAATGGCATTCACTAGGTATGTTCACAGAACTGAAGTGCAAATGTTTCAGGAGAACAGTGATTTCTCTATTGAAGCTTATACCACAGCAAGGCTATTAATTATTTTGTTCCATGGTCATCATTCTTGTGCTATAAAAATAACAAATTGTAGAGAAATGTTTCTGTTGGAAGGTTTCTGAGTTTGCCCGTAACAGAAACATTTCTTGGTTTTGCTCATGTGTAAGCATAAAAACTATTGTTGTGTTCTGTTACAAAGGCTTCTCAATCTTCCAGCATTTCTTATATAAAAATTTGCATTTAAATAGAAAATAGCTCTTATTGTACGTGTAGGAGAAACAGCAGTAAATATGTGGATGTTTAGCAGAGCAGGTAACTCTAGGTTTACACCCAGCAGGATTTGTCTGTAGTTGATACATATTTTTTCCCCCTGCTAATATCTTCCTATCTAATTTTAGGTCTTTTAACAAATGGTTCAAAATTATTATTCTTTTGTTAGGTGCAGGTGTATAACTTCACTGAAGGCAACATTAAAACTGGTTTACCTTTAGGGTCAGGAACATAGACAAAAACTTCTTCTTATCTCCAATCACCATAGCATTACTAACAATTGGAAGTTCTTTTTTAACAGCATCTTCAATTGGAATTGGAGGCACGTTTTCACCTCCAGCTGTAATAATTAAATCTAGGTAAAAAAAGAAAGGCTATTAGTTGCATTCAAATAAATTCCAGAGATCAGGCTGATGTCTGGCTCAACCTGCTCTTCTTATTCTGACATAAAAAATACGAGATCTTTTTTCCAAGACAATAATTTTCAAATACCACAAATCCTATTAATTAGCTTCAAAACAAAAATGCTACTATTTTTCAAATGTGTGCTCAAGTTCTCAGCTGTCCCTCAGTATATTTGCTCCAGATATTTTTTACATTATCCAGTAACAGCTTATTCTCAAGAGACTGTTACATAACTGGAATTTTTCTTTGAGAGAAATTAGCATAGGATTCTCTTCCAAATTAGCATAGGATTCACCCACTATTCTATTATTGCTATCTCACCAGAAAGCAAGTTCATTGTTATCATGATTAAAACCAATTCTTGAATCCACCAAGAGGGGTCAGACAAAAAGAAGTTACTACTGGAGGAAGGTTTGATAAAAGCAACATTTGTTCTGAAGTGTAATATATATATTCCATGAAATTATTACAAACTTGAGTATTCTCTAAGTAAATAGCAATTCTTTGCTTTTGTTATATTGGTGACTTCCAATTGTGCTCAAATAATTGTTTTTGCAGCAGTTCAGAACATGCTTCAACAAATAACAGAGACACACTTTTATAAGTCTAACTTTTCCTTTCATTCCACCCTCCTTTTGTAATAGCCTTGTCTTTGTCTCAGATCCTCTACCAATCTCTCTGGCCCTTAGTTTTTTATTGTCCTTATTTGGACTTGGATTTAAAACTTCAATGAAACTGGACATACAGTTATTTTATCTCAGATTGTCTACCTATCCTGTCATTTAGAGTAACTGCTATTAGTTCAGCAATCCAGACAGATATAAGAGAAACACAAATGTTATGAATTGAGACAAGGGGTTGTGACTGCTGTGCTAAAGGAAAATTAGTCAGACAAGAAAAGTTAAAATCAAGACAGCTGCATTTGGTGCAGGCTATTAATGCTACCAACTTCAGTCCTGATTCCTAGCAGGACATGATGGCACCTGTGACAAATTCACTCATCTGTTTTATCTCCCTAGTGATTCATCTGAAGTTCTGAGATGATATTTACTCAATTCTTAAATCCTGCTCAGTTACATCTTGCCTGTGACCCATCCCACTGTCTGAATAGGTATTATGGAGAAAGCCTCCAAGTCAGCAGTGACTAGTCCCAGTCTCATGAGCCTTCAGCCAGTGTCTGTAGTAACCCTGTAGTAACACCTCAGTGCATGGCTTCAGCTGGAGCTTTCCCTTCTGCTCTCCAGCTTCAGCTCTGGTCTCTGCAAACACTTAACCTAAGACCCCAGAGGAACCAACCTCTGACCTACAGCACCAATTTCTCAGTAGCAGAGGGTGCCTCTCCTTCCCCCTAAACATTCTAATGTGCAATTAAGACACTGGCAAGATTCAGAGGGAGACTGGACAGCTTAATGATATCATTCAAATCAAACACAACACATTAAACCTGTGTTAGTAGTTTATATTGCTAATTGGAATTAATAGTGAGTAAAGGAGTGGGAGATGAAAAGCCTGGTTGTAGGAACTGAATCATGTCCACCTACTACAGACTAGAGGGAACCTTCCCTGAACACAGAGCACACTGTGGTTTTCTCATAGGAAAGTTTATTTTACCTTCCTGTTAGGGCAGTGCTGCTGGTATTAGAGGAAAGACACTTCATTAGATAGACTACAACTGAGAGATGACTGAATCGTGCTGAACATTTACCATAAACAGAGAGCAAGATTTTGCCTATTACCTTTAATTCTTCCAGTGACATAGAGAAAGCCATCCTTGTCTAGCTTTCCTAAATCTCCAGAATGCAGCCACCCCTCCTCATCAAAGGCTTCTTTTGTTCTGTCTTCCATATTTAAATAACCCATGAAAACAGTCCTTCCCCAGAAACAGATTTCTCCATTGCCTTCTGAATCTTTGTCCACCAGTTTCACTCTGCATCCAGGTGCTGGTTTACCACAGCTACCAGAGAAGAGCAGAAAAACCCCACAAGGATCACAGAAACATCAAACATAATACTGATAAGCTGGCCTGAAACTGCCAAAGTATCTGTGACTGCAATTATCACCATGCTGTAACTGTCCAACAGCCAGGGAATACTCCTTCATTAGGGCAGATTTGTCAGGGTGTCTGAGCACTTTCTGGCAGTCTGTCTTGGCCTGTGCTTGCTGCTTTCCCCCCCTCTATCTGCAGGCATAAAAGCACTTTTGGTTTTGAGGTCTTGCATTTCTCCCTTGGGCAAGGGCTAGGGTTTATGTCAGATGTAGTCACTGTGTTTGGCTATAATGCTGCAACTCAGTTTCAGTGCTCCTGGCACTGTGCTATTGAGTCAACCTGCTCAAATTCTGACCTGGAAATTATTCTGACTCCCAAAGTCACAACAGAGTGGCAATGCCCTTGGAAAATAAAATAAGCTGCAGTATCTTTGCTGACCTTAATAAATATTTTTTAATAGATAAAAATGAAACAGATAATATTAAAAAATAGTAATAAAAGCAAAATTACCTGTGCTGCCTGTAAATGTAAGGCCCAGACAGGCAATGTGGGCCTGTGGTCTCACTCATCCCATAGGCCTCATACAGGGTGATGTTCAGACCCAAGAAGAAATACAGTGTTTCTGTATTGAGAGGAGCAGCACCAGAAAAGTGCTTCTGACAGGAGGAGAGCCCCAGTGCACTGCGGATTTTTGCAAGCACTAAGTAGTCTGCTAATCTTGTCCAGAGCTGCTTTAGATCGCTGCTGAGTACAAAATACACAAGTCAGAGAACCTAGGAAGTTTTCAAAACACAATCAGGCATAGATTTTGTTTGGACATGTATTTGTCATTTGATTTTGGGTGTTGACAGAAGTTAGAACATAAGTAAGGTGACACATTCATCCTCCTTTCATTTATTTGGTGTTTCTCCTACCTTTGGAGCTTTCCTACCTTCAACTCTTTAGGTATCTGAATTCAACAAATACATAAAGAATCTGTAAAAACGTATTTTATACAACACAGCTCTTGTATACGTGTTTTTTCATCAGTTAAATGTGTCTCTGACAACCTACACCATTGAAATCTGAAATTTGCAAAATCTATCTGAGAAACTGAATGATAAGATGAGCAAAGGAATATCATGGAATGATATTTTGGAATACCATTCTGCATAAGAAATTTCCCCCACTTCATTGTGAAAAAATTAATATCAATAACAATTGATAACTACACCCTCCCCCCTGCACCATATTTGCTGTGTTGCCAAGCCAGACTTTACCCACTTGTACAAAGAGTCTCACTGAGGCTTCATGGTTTATAACAAGCAAATTGCTACTTTCAGGTTGCTGGAAATCTCACTCATTGTACTACACACCTGTTTGAGCCATTCAGGTTCCTCTCCAAGCTAAGTGACATAGCCCAGGAAAGCATTTTCTTCTTCAGAAATCCTGACTGAGCAGAAGCATCCTTTAACTTCTCCATGATTTTCTCCCATACTCGGGGAACTCCCATGTGAGATGTTGGCTGCACTTCTTTTAGTGTATTGATCAAGCTGCCCTGTTATAATAATGAAATAATTTCAACAAAAGGCACACACCAGAGAGAAGGAGTTTTGGTGAAGTAAAACCTGAATGTTTCATTTTGTAGAATATCACTAAATATGTAGAAGATAAAAAAGGGCTGGCTGAGCTCCCTTCAGTCACCCATATGCACTGATGTGTGTCTGACACACTGGGGGAGGTACATACACAAGGAGAAAACCACACATGGTGAGTTCCTCCAGCATCCCTTTTCTCCAAAAACTGCTTATACTTCTTTTGCCTTAAAAGAACCTTATGAATATGAAGTATATATTTTAATTAGAATCTAGAGCACTGGGTCACAAATACAATAAGCTTTATTGTTCCATAACTTTTACAATAATGGACTTTCAATCTTTATCCTCTACAACTTCTCAAATATCATATTTTCTCCTTGGGATGTTTTCTAAGAGAAAGAAGTGCAATCTTAATTAGATGTAATGTAAGACAAGGTACCTTTAGAGCATCTGGCTCAGCAAAGTAAACTTGCTCTCCCCATTTGATTCCAGTCCACAGGTCATAGATCTGTGCAGCTATGTGGCTGAGTGGGAGATAACTGACTATAGACTCCTGCTGGACCTCTGCAGGTTGCATACCTCCTGCTTTGCTGCAATGGGCTGATGTCCAAGTTATCTGTTTAAATAAATAATACAACACATCAGGTATGGTCGGGATTTTGGTTTGGGTTTTTCTCCTTTCTTCCTCTTAACATGAACTTGTTATCCTCTTGCTATGCTAATGAAACTGAAAAATCTGTGCTCACAGAAAGACATTGCAGTATTGACCACACACCAGTCTGTCAGTTCCCTGGGGACACTGCCAAAAGCCAGATTACCTTTGCAGCAATACAGAGAGCAGATAACATAAGTAAACACAGCATTTGTGCTGCCTGACTGGGCTGTGAACACTAGCAGCTCCCCAAGCCCTAGTGACACATTCAGCCAGGCAGCCATGGGCTGCATGGAGGAGAAACAAATTGACCTGTCCCTTCCTTTCCACCTCTCCATCTTTGCAGGTTTTCTATTAAACTGGCACCTTCCACCAGTGCTGTATCTGCAAGTTAGGAAAGGAACAATAAATACTCAGTGATCAGTGAGCTCAAAGGACAATTTAGAATCAGCCACAAGATCATTGCCTGGTACTGATCATGCCCTGGCTAAGCACTCAGGAGGAAGAGAGCAGCTGTACTCTATTCCTCTGGAAGCCTCTGGGATATTCACTGCAGTGGTTCCCAAGTGACACATACACACCCACCCCTCTCATGAGAGGCAGCACATACATGAACAGTTTTGAAGTTGTGTTGCTTGACTTAGTGAACCTGGATGATGTTTCCCCCTCTTTCCTCCTATTTCCCACTTTATCTCAGAAGATGCAGTTCAAGGATGCTAAATATGCATATCTTCATCATCAGAACATAGGATGTGGAAGACAAATATATGTGATGGTGTGAGAGACAATGGAGAAGATATATGTGCACAAAAATAGCAACCAAAATAAACAACACCCCCCAAAAAAACCAAAAAAGCAAACCAGAAAATGCCAAGCAACAAAAAGAAACAGCTCTTTCTCAGACAAGTCTGTAATCTAAACTGGGTAGTGCAGGATACAGAAATGAGAATATTCAAGATGGCAGAGCACAGACATAAACAACATATATTCCTGTTATCATAGTACATTCCTTTGTAAAAAATTAGAAGGTACAAATGTAGGCTTGGCCTAAGGAAATAGAGATTCTCAAGAGAGGGTTTTAAGGAGCAGTGTGCTGCCAGGCCAGGCCATCCAAGTTTAGGTGGCAGCACTGGACAAGCAGCTATGGGAGACTCACACAGTAGGAAGAACAGGATGTCTTTAAGATGTGTCTGTTTTCATTGCTTCTACTTCAAGCTTCACAGTACCCAGGCACACTCACAGCAGATCTGTGAGGGTCATGCAGGACTGATTCAGCACTGTTTTTGCACATGTGAATGGTGGCAAACATCTCTGACTAAAGAAGGCAGCAGCAAAGCTACAGGCATGGCATGCCTTCCACTGTTTGTCAACATAAAAATAGCCTGTTTGTGATCAGCAGCCAAGAATAGTTTGGCAGCTGGCATGGAAATGACACCAGACTCCTTTGATATAAAAGAGCATAGATTTGTAACATCAAATCAGTCTTTTTGTGTCCCAAGTTCATTATGTTCTGCTTCCAGGTACTAGTGCACTAACTGCCTACATTTGGGTTAATTGCTGTTTCCACATTGTGCATGTCTGCAACAATTTCTGCTTTAAGGGGTGAGGCCTCAACTTAGACCATCCCTTTGCACAGATTCTTTATGTATTCAGAAAGGCTTCCTACCACCTTCCACTCCTGCTCAGACACCAAACACATATCTTTCCAAGCAAACCTCTGTGGAAAGTCCTTTTAGCAAACAACTTTGCTTTTGTCTATAACTGGAAATTTTCTGTTTGCAACAACACAGGTAGGGTTACTGTCAGCACCAGCACTGAGCACTGAAGCTGTATTATCCTCCAGTGACAGACATAGAAACCTGCACACAAATCCAGGACAAAAATCACCAAAGTAAAAAATTCACACATCCACCCCAGTTTTAATAAAATCTGCAAAAGCAGTCCACCAGGCTGTTTTTATAGTAGCTGGCTGATGTGTATGATTTGCTCATTTCATGGTGACCTATGACATTCACTTGAGAGACTTTATGGCAATCTGTGAACTATATTTATGAATTCATGCATTAGATCTTACAAGAAATACAGTGAATAAAAATTTCATATTCATAAAGAACTGTTCAACTTTGTGAAGGGCTGTTGGAATGGAATTTCTTTCTTTACCTTGTTTGTACTTTACCAGAAACAGCTGACTGCCCTTTGCTTGGCAGTGCCCTATCCACGCTGTAAAAGCAAAAGCATTTCAGGGCTCTAGGATGTACCAGGCATCTCAAACCACAGGAATAAATATCCCCACACTTTGCTGTTCCTCTGCCACAGGAGCCTAAAGTACCTACATTGTCATGGCTCAGCATGGCTCCTTTTGGCTTCCCCGTTGTTCCAGAGGTGTAGATCAGAACACAGCACTGATTGGGCTTTTGGGAGTTAATAATGTCATCCAAAGTACTGTCAGAGACATCACCTCCCAGCTCCAGAAACTCTTCCATCTAGAACATGGAACAGAAAATACAGGATACCAAATGACTTCCTACAAACTGACACGGTACTACTGCATCTTTCCTGTCTCAAAAATGTTAGAACATTTCAGTGCCTTGTTGTGCACACATGTCCAAGGCAAGTTTCCCCAGACCCTGGCTATGGAAGAAATATGGTGAGTCTGTCTTAGAGCTTAATGTGTGAATTACAAACAGACTATTGTGCTGTCATGAATCTTTTAATGTCTAAGAAGGAATAGTAATATTGTTACTCCTCCAACGTGGATACTATGGATAAGTCACAGAGGCTAAAACTCCATTACATTCTCACACTGTAAGAATGATTTTGAGTATTATTTAAAGGAATCTGGATGCATCATTTTTAAGAGTACACTTGTGACAGCCCATCTATCACTCATTGTACACTATATAAATATAAATATAAAACAATTGAACAAAAGCTTCTTTGCAAAAGCATCATGATCTAGATGTTTGCCCAAATTATGTGCTCTTTTATAGGAAACAGCACATGATGATGCTGGTCACAACTTCCATTCAAATTTGACTCATTCTAGAGTAAGATAAAACTTTTATGACACTGGACTTTTGTACCACACAAATTGGCCTAGAAGAATCCTGAACCTGCTCCTCTGTATTATATGGGTTGCTCCCCAATACTTCTGTGGCACACCCCAATGTGCTGTTGAGTGTAACATTGCGTGCAATGCTAATTGGAAACTAGAGTATCACAGAATTTTTAAAGAAAATTGATAACCAAATGGTCAGTTTCCCATTGCAATCATGTGATTCATACTGTGCTACAGAAGTGTAATATTTAAATGCAATTTAAATGCAATCATTTTTCAGCAATTTCTTGGAGCTATATCTAGGACCACAAAGCAGTAATGGGGATGATGAGAAAACAGAGGTAAAAAAGGAGAGCCTCTGCTTGAGGGTAGTTAATTTCTTCTTTCAGACATCTGGCATTGCCCTGGGCTACAAAGATTACAATAGTCAGCATCTGTGGCACTTTAACTGCCTTTTCTTGGGTGGCAAGGCTGTCCCAAGAATTATTCATCAGTTTTATACTTCCTTCCAACAAACCACATCTCTGAAAAGAGAGGCACTGCACAGCTCTGTAGCAAGTCAGGGATTTGTCACATTCTATTGCTTCCCCACAGAACGTGGCTGCATCAATTTCACAAGCTCCTGGAAAGCCTGGTGGTGTGAAGGACGTAATTGTTTGTATGTCACTGAGCAGTTTTTCCTGCTCTCCTGAGCATACTGTATTCTCACAGTGGAATGCACTGATCACTGAGAATCAGTTGCACAGGCTTTGTTTACTGAGCAGCACCTGCAACAGATGGTGTTGGCATTCCAGCATGTGTGGAAGGTACAGAAACAGTCACAGCACACTCCTGACTCTGCATTTGCCTTCTGGAAACACTCACTGCTCAGCCAGCTCTGCCCCTGCCACCGCTCATCACACGGCACAAATCCCTGTCATCAAACGCCGCGTGGGCTGGGGGTTTGCTCTGCATCACGCCTCAGCAACAATCACTCTGCCTCTGCTGATCTGAGCTCTCATCTTTCCTTTAGATGACATAAGCTCTGGCACCTGTCAGACACTCACAGCTGCCCTGCTCTTCTGAGAAAATGTCCAACATGACACCTGAACACTGAACCAGTGTTTAAAAATACAGCAATTCTCACACATTTAGATTTCAGTAAGTGCAAGTTGTTCAAGAATTAAATGCTAGCACTAAGTCTTTTTAAATAGTAAGATCATCTTTGTATTAACATTTTTATTGTACAAGATGCAAGGCATGCTCTATATCAGTATGGATAGTATTGGAACAATAACAGTTTATTATTAAGTTATATGCATGACATTAAAAAAAGCACAGAAAACTTTTTTCTTATTTGATTATCAAAACTGCAAGTATTTTAAAATATTTCTATGCTGTTCACTGTTCATTATATTTTTATATACTGAATACATTATATTTCTCTTCAATATATTTTTTCAACAGCTGAAGTTTTTCAGCCTAAAATCTGATCTGTAGTCCAGTTAAAACACTGGATTTTTTAAAAAATTACTGAATTCACAGGCACCAGGGGGCAACTTTTTTTTAACCATTTGAGAGTACACATTCCCACCTAAAACCTACAGGTGTTTTAATAACTCAATCAAGTTAAAAATTAGGAAGACACAAGACAGACAGTAAAGTAAGGTAGAGCTTTTCTTAAATGTGAAGTATCAAAGGTAAATTGAACAGAAAAAGCTGATAAAGCTTTTGAATGTTTTTGCTGCAGCACAGCAATGCCTTCTAAACAGCAGATAATCACAGTAAAAATGTATCAAATAAATAACAGCCAGGTATTAACTGTAACACATGGGTGTAACCCCGTGCATTATTTGGTTGTGCCTCTGTTCTAGTTTCACTCACCGTGTACAAATTTGGGTGTCTCTCTGCAATGGAGTCCTTATAAAGCACCACGGCCTTCAAGTGGGGCAACCGATTCCAGATCTGTTGCATTTTTTAAAACAAAGTTATTTATTACTCATATCTTGTGTGGGCTTTTATCCACTCTAATGTTACCAAAACTGTAATGGGTTGACAGCACAAAAACCTCCCATTTCCCTTCACCTCCAAATATTCTCCCCTAAACTCATCACCAACCAGCTCAACTAGAGGTGGGAGGAAGGGAACTACATAGTCTACACAGACTACACGTCTGCTCCAGGAAATCTAGTTCCAGTCAAAAGGTTTAAAAAATGAAAAATAGACCAGAAATGGCTCCTCAGCATCCTTTCTCATAATGCAGAAAAGGGAACAAAAAGGAACAGTGCAGGCCAAGCTAGAAGCTGACCCAAGCATGTGATTACCAATAAAGTCCCACAGCAAAAAGTGATGTTCATGTGCTAAAAAGAAGTTCTACTTCCTTAAGGAAAAAAAAAATCAAAGGAAGCTGTATGCACATTGTAAGGATAAATAAAAATATAAAGCTGCAGGCTTACAGGCAGCCAGCAGTGGCTGCTGCTTTCAGCAGCTCTTTATGTGCTTTACATGGACTGGAAGCATTGATTTCACTGAATTCTGTGAGCCCCCATGCCTCACAGACACCTTTCAATTAATCACATTTTGAACTGAATGTTGCCAATACAAAAGCAGTGGCTTGATGATAGCCAGTATGTACATATTATTAGAAAGATAGCAGTTGAGATGTTATTCTTTCAGTCTTGGGTTCCAGAAAAAAAGTTTCAAAAAAACCCTCTGCTGGATAAACCAGTGCTGGCCAGAGCTCTCTTTTTCTATATAATGTGTATGAACCAAATCCCTTGAGTTGTTCCATTTGGATTCCTCTCCCCATGTTCACAACAGCATAGCCTGGTATTGTATCAATGACACTGCAAGAAGGCTTATCTGACTGTGTATTTTTATAGAATACTTACAAAAATCTCTCTTCCTCCATATTGCATATAAAACACAACTACAAAATACAAAGTAATTAATGAACAACTTATATTAAATACATTTGAAAAAAAACCTGCATATTTTCTCTCTTGTAGGTATGTAGTCTTAGCAGAAAGCTCCATCATGGAGGGCCCTCCTGCTTCAGCAAACGGTGCCATTTGGTGCAAGTTTGATCAATCCACAGGCTTCCCTCAACATCTGACAGACAGACAAACCCTACTCAAGAGCTTCCTGTGCTCCTCTCCCAAGTCTCCTTGCCATCAGATTGGTCTTTCTATCTGGCACTGCTGCTGAAAGGCAGGCCCAGCTGCCCAAGAGTTCTGTCAAAGTTGAGACTGTTCACTTAAGGAGGATCCTGCTTTCTCACTAAGCTCTGTCTCATGTTAACCAAAGTGCAGTAAACTCAAGAGCCTTAGTGGCTGATATTACAAGCAGGAGAAGATGATACCTTGGAAAGAGAAAATCCTGAACACTGACATTCTTAATATTTAAATGACAGACCTTTACAAACCCGCATCAGCATAATCTCTTCCATTCAGGTTGACTGTGTTTTTCCAAAGAGAATCAGGTGGTGACAGTAAAAATATGGGATCAATGGGTTTTTCCAGGTAAACCTGCAGTGAACCATCCAGTGAGTTCTCTGCTGGAGCCACAGACACTGCAGAGGGTCAGAGCCACCCACGAGCTCTGACACCAGATACCAGATCTCTGAGTAGCAACACACACTTCACAAAGAAAGGTTTCATGATTCAGAGAGTGTACATGGTATTTGGGACCAACACAGCATTGAGAAATGAAAAATTGTGGCTTTTCAGTAATCATTCAGCCACCTTGTACCTGCATTATCTTGTCCAGCTGTTTCTGATTTTCCACAACCATGATATCAGTTTTGCTGTCATGGGCAATGTAGTGACAGGCCTCTGGAGAATTGGTTGTATATATCCCTGTGACAATTCCTCTGCATTAAAAAATATATATATATAAATATAGATATATGTAAATATAAATATATATGTATAAGAACATACATTTATATGCATACACACACATACACATGCACATTGTATCAAAAGAGAATAATAATCAAAGATCAGATAAAACCTGAAGGGGTATGAAGATGTGGAAGCAAACAGCAGGACAGCTCTAATGTTTGTTTCACATATTCAGACATACACGAATCTCTGATTTATGCTCATTGCAAAAAGTAATTAGTAAACAATTCAGTAGAAGATGCTGGGACTCAGTGTTTTAACTCACTTAAGGTTACACAGGAGTTAGCTCAGGAAGTGGTAAAAAAATCCTCACTTATGTCCTCTTTTTGTTCAAGCTGTGCACAGATACCAATTTGGATTTCATTGGTACAGAACAGCTTAAGAAATAAAATTCAAATTAACAGGTATCAGAACAGATTAAATCAGGGTAGTTAATATTCATATGTTACTTCATCTGTTTGAATATATCTTACTGTAGATATCATTAATATTGTATAATTATCATTAATATAAAACTGGGATTCTCATCTATTTCCCACATCTTCCATTGATAAGATCCTGTACAACACCTTCTGTGTGACTGTCATGCTTAAGCCCATGGCAAACAGGATCCATTTATGAGTGTCTGAACTATTTGGGATGTAAGGCTCCAGCAGGTTGCTGAAAGTGTCAATCAGTAGCAACACAACTTCCAAGATATGATACAAAGTACTGACTTGATACATTCCCAGACCAGCAAAATAGAAATACCCAAATCCCCCTCAAAAATTAACTCCCCCCAAAAAATCTTACCCAGCAAAAACAGCTCCAACAGCTGAGATGAACCATTCTGGAGAATTAAATCCAAGGATTGCTACGCTATGGAATCGTTCAAGACCAAGCTTAAAAATAATATACAGGAGATTATATAATATAGGCCCACTGGAGAGAAACATACACACAAATATAAACCATGAACACTTTTGATTTATTATCACAGTACTGACAAGGCATGTGAAGGCATGTTTTGGTATCCATAGCAAATCTGGCATTTATAAGCAATTAACAGGATGTGAATTTTCCACTGCCTTCTCCTGTCTGCATGAACTCTGCTGCCCAGAAAGTCTCAAGACCCAGAATATTTCAATATGAACAAGAGCATAATGAGTACTGATATTACCCTATATTTAGAATGTTTTAAAGATAGTCTTTATCTCCTCACTTGCAGTCAAGGCTCCCTGACAGCAGTGTTACCTCTGACCAAAAGTCATTTTCATCATTATAATTTCAATAAAGAATATTGAATACTGATCTTCAAGTAATGCAAAAACCTTCTTATATATTGTGGAGTTTGGGATTGGGTTTTTTTATTAATTGTTTTTTGCATTTTTAAAGGAGACAGAAGGATTAAAGGCATTGGTTTTGTTTCCTGCACCTACCTTCAAGAAGCTCTTGGCTGCTTTCCTAGAGAGGCAGTAATATTCCGAAAAAGTTATTTTCTCCCATTTTCCATTCTTTTTGCTGGCCAAAGCATTAAGGGATCCATATTTTTCCAGGCTCTCCTTGAACATCTGATGAACCGTTATGGGAGTCTGTGGGCATGAGTTATCTATTCTCAGTCTGACTCTGCCATCAGCAAAAGAAGTCCACAGAGACTCTGGAAGGTAAAGCACCATTGTCAAGGTCATCTGCAATTGAAAAATACCATGTGACTGTGTACCAGAAAACAAGAGGATTGAATAAAGACCCCAGGACTAAGCACAACTCTGGCATTTCCCAGCTCTTGAGAGAAGGGTTTTCCAATTTTCTCATTATCAAATATACCAAGTAGAAAGAGAAATCTTTATTTCTTGTACTTCATTCTGCATCTTGATTGAAAGTCCCATACAGAATTATGTTGATGATGTGTGTTTCAGGTACACCCCCAGATCCAGCTGAATCTGTTTGCCTGTGCTCAGCTCTGCACTCCCCCTTGTGCCAATGGAGCAGCTGGTGAATCAGAAGGCTGAAGACATCCAAAAGATACAAAACCTCCACCCCCGTTCAGTATCCAAGCTCCTTTTGTGTGTTCTACCTCTTCCCTCCCTCCTGCCCCTCCAGCTCTTCTCCCTCATCCTGTCCCTGCTCCTCACTACTTCCCACAGTTTCTCCCTTGGTCATTTGTCCCATGTTCCAATGTGTCCATTCCACTCACTCCTGTCTTGCCCTGCTTCCATGGTTCCATTTTTTATCTTCTGTTCTTGTCTTCCTCACCCTGTCTTTATACCATCCACTTTTTTCTCCCTGTGTTTTTTTCTCCCCTTCTTTGACAGGACAAAGATGCAGAGCACCAACAAATGTCACTTGGCTCTCACCACTGGTGCCAAGGACTGGGACAGTCCCTGGCACTCACAAGAAATGTCTGCCTCAAAGACTGTCCTTGGCTCTTGCAAACCCTGCAAGAGGCTGAGTATGAATACACTCCTTAGAGGATCTAGGGTGTATAAGCTGGCAAAATTCAGGTGAATTCTCACATGGAAAGCACAAATCCTCCCACGACTCCTCCATCAAACAGTTCCCATACTTATGAATAAACAGTACAAGAACATTTTTAAGAAATTTTTTTCCTTAGACGTACTTTCATAAACAAAGCAATCTTTTTAGCACAGGCATAAAAATGGATATATTCTACAGTGAGCTGGTGAAAAAAATTTCAGACCAAAGTGCTTGGGTTTATAAGAATTAAGAGTAACAGAAAACGGTTCTTTTTGTAATTCGTAATACAAGTTAGTAAGCATAATTGTATTTCACTGTGCCTATGGAAAGCAAAATCTGCAAAGCAAGCTCAGTTAGTATCTCTGCTGTTCCTGCTACCTCAGTGGCTGAAAAAGAGCAGTTTTGGAGTGTTCAAAAGTACAACATGCATCACAACGCCTCTCCAATGCTATTCTAGGTGCTTCAGAGGTCTGGGAACTGCCTCTCTGAGCACTTGTGGCAATACAGGAACACATCAGCCACAGCTGGATCCACACCAGTGCTTTAGAACACACTCGCACCCTGCACCAAGAGCAAACTACTGTAAACTCACAAACATTTCATTCCATTCCTGCTCCTGGCTGGCAGATTTGCATTCTTCTCCTGACAAACAGAAGGTGCTAATGACAACAATAAGAACAAATTAAGCTGCTTCATCTCCATGCACCTTCATTTTCTCATGTGTCAATGGCACATAATGATTTTCAAAACATAGGGGTGGAGTTGTGCTTAGGTCACTGGAGAAAGGGCATCATAAATCCAGACCGTTTAGAAACAAATAGCTGTGAAGGAGTTTAGGTAATAGACAGACTTTATCAAAGTGTAAGCAGTAGCACCCAATAAATATTTTATGAGTTGAGAAGGCAAAGCAGCTGTTTCTGCACTTAACCCCAAAGCAGGTGTGAAAAGGATGAGAGGTAAGACCTGTCAGAGAATTGTTAATCCAAATGTTTATTGGATGCAGTGACACACCAAAGCCCAGATGAAAAATTATATATATAGATGTTCTGGCTTCCAAAACAAAGGTATCAGGGATTGCAGGTGTGCTTGAACACAAATAGGTGACTGCTCTGTTCAAAACAAAATCATAGCATACAGATCTAAAATATAACTTTCTGGTCCATATATTAAAAACGTTCCTGAATAAAGATGTTCCTCTCTTGAAGGAAACAGAAAATATTAGCAACATTACTACAATAACATTAGAGAAGTTGCATTAATAGTGTCTTTTCACTTCACATGTGAGCAAATAACAGCACTGCTCCCAGAGAACAATGAAAACCAATCAAATCCCTGAAATACCTATACATAGAAACCAAAAAATGTACTTGAAAACTGGGTTTCCTTTTGTTTTCATTATGCAGGTTTTTCTACTGTTAAAAAGGCATCTTTGATTCATATCAAAGACAAGGAACAGAATCACTTTCAGAGACTGTGCATCACCTTAATAATACTCAAGATACAGTGCAAACAAATACAAACCTGAATGCCCATTCAGTGTTTGCTTTTGCATGTATTTGCAGGTAGAACTTAAACCTCAAAACAGTTCTGAAATCTCAATAAGCCAAATAATTCTAAAAATCTAATTTGTCTGTCCCCAGAGTTAGTAGAAAATCCCAGAACATGAACAATATATTCCTCTGTCAGTTTGCACAGGGATTTTGAGCAGAGGGCTCATTCTTCATAGAAAGTGCCTGGTAAGGAATGCCTGGCTAAATACTAAATGCATCAATTATAAATGTTGGGAGAAGCAAAACAGGTGTTCTGCCTCAGCATCTGAAAGTTAAGCTGCAATTCTAGGCTGGAAATCAACTCAGTATCTCCTGAAACCAAGTGGAGATCAGAATAAAACCCCTCAATATACACTCTTAGCACTGGTACCTTATACAATTGTAGCTCCACAGAGTGACAGGAAAAAACCCAGCACTGCAGCTCAAAGCACTTGATGCCACTGAAAGTTTTGTGTATGCAAGCAAAGAGTAGTTGTTCCTTTCCTCTTTCTTCCACTAACTCCTGCTACCTGCATTATACTTCATACTCAAAATGCTTTTTCATTCACTACTATGTGACCTTGGCTCATGTCCTTCATATGAATCCTGAAGGTCAGAGATGGTGCAAGAAGATTTCTGCTTAAAGAAGGCTATATTGGCAGATAAGAAGAACAGAGATTTTATTCAGGTGATAAAATCTGGACTGTCACTGTTTGAGGCTCTGGAAGGACATTTTTTTCCCTATGTCATTCTCCTCCAAGGCCAAAAACTCCATGATCAGACTTCATTTTCCATGTTTCACTGCCTTCCCTGCTGAAGGAATGGCTCAGGGTAGTCTCATTCATTAGTTATAACAGGATCACTGTACTGCAACCTCTCTTGGGAACTGTTCTAAGAAAAGCTGATCTAAATACCTGGGATTTCAGATGGGCAGTTTTCCCACCAAGATGGGAACTAAAGTATAAATTTTCAACAAGAAACTTAACAGGAGGAAAAGTAGTTAAGACCCCCTTAGAAGACACACTTGCAGTTTTCAACTGATCTTTTACAATACAATCCCAAACTTATGAACTGTTTACATGTGAATACTGTGTACAAAGTACCTTTGTTATTCAAATATTTTACACCAAGTTTGAAATTACACACAACATAGAACAGTTACACATTTTGTGGTTTTTAACAGCCAGTTTATTCCTTCCACCATGTAAAATGGGAAGTTCTGACATGGTACAAGCCCAGATATGAAAAATTACTTCAAACAGACAAACAAATAAGTTTTTTTTCCCATGTATAATCAGTCTGACTGAAACTGCTGGACCTCTGGGATATATGAAGGATCAAGAGGAATCAAGAGAAATACACTAATCCTACAGCTTAAAGCTAATATCATTAGTGAAACCTTCTCTCTGTTCACTACCTGACCTGCAAGTATTCTGGTGACTGCCAGAAAAGATTTGAGAATGTAAATGAATTCAGGTGTTTATGGAAGAACAGCTCTGAGAGTCATATAAAATGCAAAAGATCCAAGGTCACCTTTCAGACAGACAAACAGCCTGATTGTGGAATGGCCCTGCTGCATGATCTGAGCAACTCCAAGTGATATTCCACAGATATGCCCTGCCAAGCAAGAAGTAAACCAGTAATTTAACTTCTGCCTGAAAATTAATCAGAACTAACTCACAAAACAGGGTCTTGATTATATGCCAGGTGCTGCAAAACATCACTCTGCCCTAATGACAAGAGAAGGAATTCAGCTCTCTGCTGGAGGCATTCCTGTCAGTCACCATCCAAGATTCCACAGCTATGACGCCATCACATTCTGCTGAAAACAGAAATACACCATTCCTCCTCTCACCCACTACTTTTCACTTTTCTTCAAGATGTCTATGACCCTGAAAGATTAACTTCATTTTAGTAAGAGCTGGAGCTGAATAAACACTGTTTAGAGTCTGCAGGCTTGGCATTTGTGTCAAACTTCTCCTTGTGCCAATAAACAGATTAAACAAAGGTACAGAACTTTGGAATTTCAAGAGAACCTGAAAGTCTCAGCCAGCCCAAACACAGAGTGATTCTTCTAATAAAACACACAAACTGTGTGTGGTTGTGTGTTCCTGTGGCTTGTCTTGCCACAGCTGGGGGAAGAAAAGGGTTTTCTGTTATATTACCAGTTTTCCACAATAAACAAATAATTTTACCCTCTCTAACAGAAAAGACAAATAGAGGAAATATTTTTAAATTAACCAAAACACACAAAAATATTTCAATTAATAGAAACTACTACTTTTTCCACTGTAGGAAAAGGGAACAATTATTAATTACAATAAAACATTCTCCTCCTCACATCAGTAAACCCCTACATTGTGGACCAGAGAAATGAGATATCCTCCAAAGAATGCCTCCACGAGCTGACGTGGAGGGAGTGGTGCAGCAGGACAAGTGCAAAACAAGCTTCATAACAATACCGACGCCTCTAAAAGTGATTACGGTGCACCAAAATGAAAGCGTGTGGAGGGTGTAATCAGGAGGAAACATCACTACAGAAACATTGCCCAGGCATGCAGGAATGGAAAGTCAAAACTCAGAATTGAAATTGGTGAGTAATGTGAAAAGTCACAAGAAGGGCATTTACAGGTACAGTGGCAACCAGAGGGAGAACCAGTGATACTGTGGGCAACTCACTGACACAAGACATGCAAAGGGCTGATGCTCTCAGTGCCTTCTTCACCTCAAGGTCAGGCTTCCTGAGCTTCCAATCCTACTGGAAGGTGAGCTGTTCTACCTACAGCAGCAGAACATCAAAGTAGGGACCACATACACAAACTGCACGCATACACAAACTGCACGCATACAAGAGTTGATGGGATCAGATGGGTTCCTTCAGAGTGGACACTGAGAACCCAGGTCAAAGCCATCCCAAGGTTGCTCTCTGTCATCTTTGAGAAAGCACAGCAATCTGGTAAGGTCCCCATCACAAGGAAAAAGGTAAATGCCACACCTGTCTTCAAAGAGCAGAAGAAAGAGGATGCAGAAAACTAAGGGTCAATCAGCCTTACCTCAGTCCATGGAAATGCTATAGAACAAACTCTCCTAGAAATCATTTTGAGCTATAAAATGGTGACTGAAACCAGCTAGAATGGCCACCCTTAACTTGGTCCAGAAAATATAACCCACCTGCCTTCCAAGATGAGTTGACTAGCTCTGAAGGTGAGAGCAGCAGCACATTGCTTACTCTACCTTTAACAAAGTCTTTGACAACTTCTGCCTAGCTCAGCATCCTTGGAAGGTTTGAACCAGCTGCAATTGGAGGAACAGGTATATAAAATATTGACTGGACAAGTAGTCTTTAGGAACAGTGGTCAGCAATTCTAAGTCTTGTTAGCAGTCAATTCCAAGTGACATTCTTCAGGGGTTACTTGTGAGAAATACACTGTACAATGATGGCTCTCTTGTCCTGGACAACAGAATGCACCCTCACCAGCTTCAGTGAGAAAACTTGAGGAAGTGATGGACAGGACAAAAGGCAGGGAGGCCATCTGGATGGACATCAGCATACTGGAAGAATGAGCTGACACAACCTGAAAGCTTGAAAAGGGTGAAGCCAGGTCTTGCACTCTGGGAAGGACAGCCCCATGGGACAGCATGGGCTGGGTGCCAGCTGGCTCAGCAGGAAAACCCCCATGGCTCTGCTGAACAGGTTGGCTGTGAGTCAGATGCGTGCCCCAATGGAGATGAAGGCTGACTACACCCCTGGCTGCACTGGCAAGATTAAGCCAGCAGACCAAGGAAAGGGATTATTTCCCCCTACTCAGTGCCCCTAAGGCTGCCCCTGAGACAGTGTGCAAGAGAGAGATCCTGACAAGCAAACTGGCACAAGCCAAAAAAGTGATTCCAGGGCACTCAGGGGTCTGGAGCACACCACATACAAGAATCCCTGCAGGAACTGTGTTTCTCCAGTCTGGAGAAGATAAAAAATGAATCTACCTGCAGTTTGTCAAAGACTGAAGCAGGTACTATGAGGAAAACAGATTTTTCTCAGAGGCACACAGCAGAAGGACAAGAGGCAATTGACATGAGCTGCAGCAAGGAGAATTCTTGCTGGATCAAGAATTTCACAGTGTAGGTGACTCAGCCTAAGAAGAGGTACTGAGAAGCTGTACAATTTCCCTGGAGGTTTTCAAAACTCAGCTGAACAAAGCCACAAGGCTTCCTATGAGCAAAAAGATGTCCTAGTTGCCCTCCAGTGCTCTTTTCTGACATAAATTACTTTGCTGATTCCATCAGTATAAAACCAGCATGGATGAGCTCTCTTCTAACTTCACACTGGTTTTAAGTCAATGTAATGCGTGCTGCCAACATTAAGGTACTCTGGATTCACATATGCATTAGAAAACCCCCAAATACTCCTTCCACAGCAATGAGCTTCTATACATTGGTAGAAAGGAATGGGGAAAAATTATAGAACAACCTGTGGTCCTTATTAGATAAATTTACTCCTGAGGTTGCAGAATGTATCAAAGATAAAATGAGGAAGTCATTTCTGAACAACTAGAAGATATCAGAATCTCCTCCTTTTCTCTTTATATATAATGTAGAACTCCTGCAACCAGTCACTGAACTTCCTTCTCATGAAAGATCTTTTGGGAGGAGTTTTTGAAATTCAGTCCTCACCTCACCACTCAGCATCTGTATAGCAGTATGATGTTTCCATGTTAAAGCCTGCTTCCCATTTAAATGGATAACAAATAGAGCCACAGATTCCCAAGGTCAAATAGAAGAAAGACAAAGTCTAACAAATTGTAAGCTCCTGATTCATCAACTAGAAACATATCTAAACACCAATAAGGGAACTGCTTAATTAAAATGGATAAGATGGGACCTGTGTTTGCAGGAAAATTATGATGGAACAGCTGGAATGGCCTCTATCCTTAGCTGTTCTCCTCACCTTTGAGGCAGAGGCTGTGGTCAGCCCTGCAGGAGTGGCTGAGTGACACGTGCATTCCTGCTGGAGCTCTGCTTTACAGCCCAGCTTACTTCTGTAAACTGCAGCAACCTCTGGGAGAGAAGCAGGTAGGAAGCTGGCAGCATTAACCACTGTCCCAGATAAATGCTTAGGAAAATAGGTCAGAGCCTTCACAAGCACTCTGCAGAATCAGTCTCAGTGACAATCTACATAGAGAACATGTAGCTCAAACAGTACAATTAGATACCCTGGGAATTTGAAAACAGGAGTTTGTTATGCCTTTATTCATCCACATTTATTTCCTGCTCACTGAAAGCATATACCTAGCAGTTCACTTCTTGGAAAGAACCCTACTGTGTATCAAAGACCTGCCTATTGAAAAGTAACTATATATCCAGACAGATAAATATTTATACACACTATACAGCCTGCATGCAAAATTCTTACATAGATCAGATAGCTATGTGCTCACTGCTTCAGTTTTCTCCAAGAACAAATGTTTTGTTGTAATGAGCACATTTAGATACCAGTAGCAGCCTCTCCAAGGCAACAGGGAACTCTCTTAGGGCTGCAAACTTCCAAAGTTTTGCTAGCAAACCTCCTTTAAGCCACATGGCAGCACGCTCAGGCAAGCCATTCAGCACTGCAGCTGGATTCAATGACACCAGTGTGCACATGCTCTGATGCAACACACAATTGACCAAAGCACAGATATTCCTTTAAAGCCTCCAGTTACTACACTGCACACCAAATCCTCCCCAGGTGACAGCTGGTGAGTAGGCTGTGATGCCAAAGGTAACACAACAATTTGCATGATTCTCAATAGGATCAAGCTATTTTTAATTTTTATCCAGTCATCATTTCAAATACAGACAAACACTGGCAGAAACACATGCAAATTTTCAGGCAGCTCCTGAAGAATTTTCAGCTGCCCTGACTCACTTCAGTTTTAATCTTGTCTTTCATTAACTGGGCCCTGAGAAATTGTCACTCAAAACCTGCTAGAATAGACATAAAAAATACATTTAAAAAGAAAAAACAAACCTAAGAAGAGCTCAAATTTCCAAGGATCATCTTTAACATATTTACCTGCTGGCTCTATGCCTTCACCCTGGGTCTCCTCCAAATGAGGCAGCAGATCCCTGCAGACAGTCTCTGCATCTGTAAAGGTTCTAAAAGCAAATAGAACTATTAAGATGTTATCCAGGAGCACTAGCAGGATCTACTACAATCAGCGTACAAATATGCAAAATAGATATCAAAAGGTAAACAAAACCACAGCTTGCAAGCACTTTGAAATACAAGCAGGTGGAATTAGAAAGTTCAGAGCTATCAAATACTTTTCACTCTTGCACACTCCACTGTGACCTAGTGCAATGGAAATGCCTTGCCCTAAGAAAGACATTCTTTATTTCACACTTTTGGTTAAAACATCATGGAATATACCAGATGAAGACACTAACTTTGAAATTCCACAAAGAGGCCATGAACCATACAAGTATGAAGAATGAGTTACCAATCTTAACCCTGATCACAGTGACACTGCTACAACAACACCACCTTGTCAATTGTCACTGTTGATACCTTGATGAAGCTCTGAAGTCAGGGCTTTTTTTTTTTTTAGGCCAGGAAGAGAAGGCAATTTTAAAAATAATAATACTAATAATTATAATAATAAAGTTTCTCAACAATGTCACCAACACAACAAATTATCATTAACACATGAATGAAATTAACTTTTCCTAAAAGTAAACAGACCAAGTTTAGAGTACAAATACAAACTCTAACCCAAAAAGTCTGTAAGGTGACAGACTGCTAAGAATTCCATGTGCAAAATACCTAAACAAAAAGCATTTAGAAATTATCAAATATAGCAATGCACTACAGATTATGCAAGAATAGCATCATAAAGATTTTTTAATTTAGCTAATTTCACTTCATAGAACAAATGGTGGGAATCAGAAGCTTTAGAGGCTAAGAAGAAGCTAGAACTTCCTTCATTCTTTCCCCATACGTACAACAGAAGAGTCCTGAGTGAAGCTCAGGAAATCCTTCCCCTCACAGTAATAAATTAACTCAAAATGTAGAAAAAGAAAGTTGAAACAATACCCTTCACAGCTTTCAAATAAATACAACCTCAAAAGCAGTTTTTACACAGTGGGGACAGGGAGCAAACAGCAGGACCAAACACTTCATCAGACACTATTTCCCACTTCATATTAACAACCACACTTGTAAAATACTTATATATGTGGGACACTCCTAGAATTTATTATTGTCACAAAAGCCTTAAGCAAGCTGTGTCTCCCTTACAATAACTCAGCAGACTCTGTAACTCTTCACCCCTCAGAAGTAACAACCACAGTTCTTTTCCCTCCTCACTCTTCCCCACAGGTACCCTCAGGGCAGGGCACAGGTCACAAAAGCAGCTGAAGGAAAACAAGGAGTCATCACTAAGCTTGCCTGTGAGGATATTTCCTCTCTTGTTAATGGCATAATGGCATGAAACATGAAAGGGCTTGTCTGATAAGCAAAATGAGGATCTGAAAATAGTCACTGGCTTGGTGAAGGCAGATGCTGGGGAGAAACTGAGTAATTTAAATACAGAAGGGGATTATCCCACATTTTGAAAGGTAAGCCTGTGTTTGATATGTGGAAGAAATGGTGACTTAATGAAGTGGGATTGCAAAGACAGAATGAAAGACGAGGAAGATCTGTTTGGGAATAAAACAAAAAATCCCCATCAGAAATAACTTAAGAACATATGATTGTCTGCTATCTCAAAACACTTGATACAATTCTTGATTCTTTTCCTATTTTAAAGAAAAACTATATTTGATGTTTAACAATCCAGTGGAACCTTTTGCTTTAAATATCTTGTGAATAAAAAAGCTTTTTATTTTACAAAACAAATAACCTGAAGTCTTGGTCCAAAGATAACCAAAACTTTTTTGATGAAAACAAACAGCAGAAAAGCCTTCTGAATAAAACAACTCTGATTAGTAATGTACCAGAAAAGCCTCATCTGATGATACTCAAAACCTTAATAAACATTATTAATGACTTTTTCCAGATTAATATCTCTTTAGATTGCTTTATTCTTATCTATTACAGGACACTGGTTCAGTTTACATTATATTCTCTTTATAGAAAAACAGCAACCAACATTTGAACTTCTGGACTTCCTCTGGTAATGTTTCAATGTGCAAAACTCCCATGGGGTCCCTACACATTCAGTATCTTTGTGAGGGTTAAAGTTGGTAGCACTCCATGCTACATAGTTCTTACCTGTCCCCAGGAATCAGGCAGCTCATTTGCCAGTGAGGCTTTTTGCCCGGAAAGTACAATTAAGAAATTTTCTCTTCCAACAACAACTTCTGTGTGTATTCAGAACCATTGCTTCTGAGTGAAAGAATGTGGCTTTGATGACTCTACTTTAACCTTTTATTAAGAGTTATTTCTTTAAAAATTAAGTAAATATCCAAGAATGGTTATGGTATCTGGAACTGTTCAAGACCGAACTGAGCAGAAATTGGTGGGGCTGCCTGATCAAGAGGTTACTGAGCATAAATTGCAGCAAGGAGAAAAGGCACTGCAGAACCATGGCATGATGCCAAGATGCCCCAGCAAAACCAAAATGCTTCAGAGATCTGGACTTTGGCTCTTAAATTTTTTATTAAGACTGTGGTTCTGCATAAATTATTCAGTGTTATTAGTGCAGGGCCAGCATCTTCCAAAATCCAACTACCAGTTTAAAGGTGGACTTTCTGCATCTGATTTCTGCAAGTTTACAATTCCAAAGATAATAAGCAAAAACCTCTACAAATCACACAGAGCTTGAATTCAACAGTGGGGGTCATTTGAACAAGTCAATTAGGATAAACTGAGACAGAGTTCCAAGACACTGACCAACTAGAACTAACCAAAGCATATTTCTGTAGAACTCCATTAGCATGGGTGTTTTTTGAATGACAGTATTTCCTGATGTAATTTGGGCTTTATTTTCAATGTATTGCTCTAGCAAACATGACCTCATCTGCTGCCTGAATTCAACACACTGCTCTCACCTGAGACAGCTCAGGCTGGCTGGTTTATCCAGAGCTCTGGGGCAAAGCCCAGCACTGCCCACCCCACCCACAGCTCCCACCACTCCCCTGTGCCCCTGGATGCTGTTCCACACTGAAGCTGCTCTCACACACCAGGCCAACCTGAAAAGCAAGATTCTGAACATTCTCTATTAACAAAGGGATTAACAAAGGGACAGCTTCCTTTCCCTCTGTTTCCATGACTGTAACAACTCTAGTGAGATTTATCTTTGCAACCCAGGAAGCAATGTGTGTGTGAGGTAAAATAATGATTGATGTAACTGATAGCCCTTCCTGCTGGGTGTGAGTCACCAGAGGAGAAGCATCCAATCTGGATTTGCTGTCATAGCAATTACTGGCTTTATCTGAGTGTATTTGATAGCAACCACTGAATACAGTATCACTTCTCATTGTAACTACAGAAACTAAATGCCACAGCTAAATCTCTCTGCTTTTATCATTACAAAATGAGTGGTTTTTTGCTAACTGCACCCTAGAAAAACTGTTTGCTCTGTTCCCATAATGATGCTTAGTGATTAATGGCACTGCTTACCGTGATACCAATTTCCATATTTTTTTATTGTTGTTTTAAAGAACTTTGGAATTAGTCTTTCCCTTCCACAGGCTCTGTTTCCTGTTCTGGGAATGAGAATTTCTGCTTAAACCTCACGCTCTAGGCCAGAAACAGATATTTGCTGTCATCTAAATTGTTTCCTCATAGTAAAATCTGGTGAAAATACAAACAATAAAACTGAAGAGAATCTACTAAGTCAGTCTTTAATATGATAATAAACCATTTTCCTCTTTGGAAGAAACATTTTACAGAAACTCCCACTTGAATAAGCCTTACAGAGTACACTGAGTGTCCTGTAAAATTATGTTGTAGCTTTTCTCTCAAATTTAAAAACTATGAAATTTATGTTCTAGGATACATTTTGGCCTGTTTTTTGCAGACTGATTTCTACTACCACAAACTGCACCAAGAGAATATGAACATTGTTATGCAGCCATGATATTATTATGAAATTTAAGGGGAACCTATTCATTAAACAGATTACATATTTGAGCAAATAAAAAGACATCTCATTCTTTTGGTATTCCCATTCCCTATCCTATTCCTGTTCAACTCCTGTAATCTTGTCAATGTTAAGTTTTTACCAGGCAGCTCTCTACAGGAATTATCAAAAATTTAAAAGATTAGCCTTTCTAGAGAGAGAGAGAGAGAGAGAGAGAGAGAGAGAGAGAGGCTTTCTATAAAGTTGCAAAAATAAGCCATTGAACAAATAATTACATTCATAAATTGTTAATACATTATTCAGGACAAGGTATTCGTTTAGACATCAGAATATTTACTCATAACCCCCTATGCACATATAGCAAGCCAAAGTACTTCTGCATTTGGAAATCACATTAACAACTGCTCACAAAGAAGACTCAAACATTTTTTTGTCATAAAACCAGTGGGTAGTTCAGACCACACATTCACTCAGAGCCACATCCTGAGCTTCCAGACCTGTGCTGTCAGATTCACAATGGAGATACCATCTCCTCCTCCCTTTCTTGGTATCCCTGTTGCAGAGGCTTCTTCATTACACAGCTTTTCCACTCCCACCCTGCTCCTGGGTCCTGTTGTACCACATGTGAGATCATCGTGCAGCAAAATATTTTTATTAACTAATTATTCTTATTCTGGTTTAATGGATAAGACATAGTCACTGTTGAAGATGCTGCGTTCATTATCAGATAAGCTGAGGTTGTGATCTGGCTGTGGTCAACTATGTTACTGCAGTTCAGGTCCACTTAACTTTCAAAGCTTTTATTATAAAACTTGCAGATTGCAAGATTTTTCTGCTTTTGCCCTCTCAAAAGAAATTATCCTGCAGACTGCAACAGAGAACACAGCCAATAGGGAGGGAAAGCTCAGTTACAGTGTCTGCAGAGTGCATACAGTTTCTCTGTCCCTTACATGATTTCTTCCAAAAAGCAATCCTGTTCAGCCTCTCCTGGGGATGCTCTGACAGCACTGCTTCCAGAGTCAGTGGCTCTCAGGAAGGCTCAGTGCTGCTCTGCTCTCACTGTGATGATCCAAAGCAGGGCAGCTCCTTCCTCTGCCTGGCTGCTCCTCCAGGCATATCACCTACAAGCTCACCAGAGACTGCATTCACATGGCAGTGGGCATGTTACTTCATACTTCTTACAAAAAAGTCCCACCTTTTAATTAAACTCCTTTCTTTGCTTGCCTTGCCCAAAGAAATATTTTGTAAGACACAGGTGTTTATCTTAAGGAGCAATGTGTGCAGATCCCCATTTGCACAAGCATTTTTTTCTCAAATACTTCTTTATTGAACTGGCTTTCCTAACTATTAAATATTAATCCTATTTAATAAACACACAAAAAAATAGGCTGAAGTGGAAAATACGCCTTTTTCCAAGACAGAACTTCTCCATAAATTTTCATTTTATCTTTTACTACTTGCTTCTCTTGAGGACAACTTAGTGAATTCCTTCTCTGAACTCCTGCAGCTTGTTGGCTTGATTATTTAAGGAATCCACTATAAAGTGGATGACAAAACATCCTTCTTCTAATCAAGTGTCCATCCTGTGCTGTTTCAGTCTTGGTGACAAGTGTCCCAAATATTGATCTCTGTTCCAGCACTGAGGAATTCCCCCCTCCAAGCTCTTGCTGCATGTTCTCCAGGCCATCCCAGCTATACACATTCCACCAGCCTTACTCTGCATTAGAGTTGCTTTGGGGAGTGCTTTGGGTCTACATCTGCACATTCATAAAAATTTTTCATTGGGTGTTAGACATTTTCAACAGCTCATTGGGACATTGAATTCAAGAGGGAATCATTAAGTATTCATCTGCCAACTCTTCTGGCAGCAAAAAGTAATGGTTTAAATTACCTATGGGTAACCTTTGAAAACTGTAATGACTCTGGTATTTTGCCTAGAGACTTCAGAAACTAAATATCTTCATCTGGATCCCATTCATGAGAAATCCTTTCCCAAATCCCCATGTATCCTATAAGAGACCAAAATACCAAATCCAGTATTTTATAACAGAACTCTAGGGACAGAATGTAGAAATGAGCACATTTCTACAATGTGACAAAGACAATAAATTCAGAATCACAGATCTGACCTAGAGTTCTAGACAAAGACAATAAAGTCACTCTGACTCAAATCAACATAGCACCACAGCTTTGATAGACTGGCAGCTAAAGAGACTGGCATAGAATATTTTCTTGGCTGTTTCTATCTCCAGACTCTGAGGTGCTACCAACTATTACTCAAGATGTTCTGAAGATGTTTTCTCATTTTTTATGACATAAGGTAAAAAAACCCCACAGTAATGACACACCACATTAGTTCTTTAAACCCCCATTTTCTGTAATGTAGTATTTTTCCTGTAATGAGTAGAGAGTCACAGGAAGTCCCCATGGCCCTTTACAGGACACTGCTGTCTATTATGACTGGTCATCTTATTTACTAATTACTCCTCTATTCAAATGAGGGCAATATTATAATACATTCCTTATTAATTCTATTTAAAAGTTCCCCTTTGCCCTTGAAGAACAGGTTAGATTTAGCTGTTAATTGGTTTCCATGCCCTCACGAGATTTAAAAACAGGGCCATAGATCAGCCCAGATATGTTCCTATTCTTGCAAAAAGGCTCAGCTGATTCAACAATAACTTTGATTTTCCCAGGGCACAAGAAACCAGTCTTTGTCAAATTACTCACACAACTTCTCTCACAAAGATATAGTTAAAAGCTAAACAAATGCTGAATAAAGAACAAAATACTAGTGATAAACAGCTGAGATCTATTTTACCATATAACAGTCGGCACACACCTTCTAGTAAAACCTATTTCTTTAGTTGCAAAAAACAGAACTGAAGCATTTTATTCTTGTTGAGAATAAATATCCTCAAAAATCAGGTCATGTATTTTGGTGAGCAGAGCAGTTTTAGGGATAGCTGAGAACTTCATGGCTGAATGGGAAGAAATAAACAATGTAACGAGCCTTTTTTATTCTCCCCCAAAAAGGCTCTATTCAGCAATTGGGAGCATACTACAACCCTGCCCTGACCTTGGTACAGATTTTCTGGCTCTGTCCTCCCCTGCACAGCAAAAACCCAGACCTGAAGCAGAAATCTCCCAGTATCTGTCTCTGCATGGTTATTTGCAGGGAATGTAGCAAAGTTAGGTCACACAGAACTCATTATTTCATCTCTGCCTCATTGAATGAATCAGGTCATACTGATTCAATTTCAGCCTTATAAAAGATCTTCCTATTTCCATTTGATACAATTTTATTTTCTTTGTCTAGTCCTTTCTACTTGGAATCCTACTTCCAGCATACTAAAAAAAGGACAGAATTTTGCTACCTAACTTCAAACCACACCAGGTAAACAACAGCATTTAATGCAACAGCATGAACATGGCAACATGCACTGGCATCTTCAAAAACAAACAAACATAGATGTTTATGCCAAAGACTTTGAATGCATCACAAGTATTTTGAGTTCTACGGTCTGATATTCTTCCATCAGAAATTCAGTAAAAACCCAAATGCTAAACATATATCTAACACAGGAACCTTAAGCTTCCTGTTTGCAGTGGATGCAAACCATTGTACTTTTAAATTCTCCTTTAACTTTTTTTCCTTAACAAAGTAAACTCAGATTTTAGGGTTTTTTTATTAAGTATGTCACAAATAGAAGCATGCCTGAACTAAAATAGAGGCATTATTACTGACTTAGCAAAATCCTCCCTTTCATGAGTCAGAGAGTACATATACCTACACAGATCACAAGTCAAATAATGGTTTATGATCTTTGGACAGGTTAAACCAAAAACTTGCAATTCTACTACTTAACTACATTGGGATTCCAGAAGCAACAACAATACATTCAAAGGTTTTCAAAGATTTCTTGAACTTCTTCCTGTTCTGAAAACATTAAGTCTTTGGATTGCTCCTCATGATTCTTACCCAGGATTACAAAGCCCAGAACAGAAGGAACCATTATGGCAGAAATTATCCCAACAATCCTTTACCTGAAAGGATCAAACAAATCTTCCAAGAGACATAACATGCAAGTTATTCCCTAAATAAATGTGAACTTAGATATAACTTAAGACTAAATTCAGTCTCTGGAAATGGATATTAGTCCTTAGCAACACTGACAACTTCTAACAATCAGAAGCTAAAATATTTCCCATGAGATCTCTTGTTCTAATCTTAAGTACTTCCAAAAACTCCAGAGATGGGGAGATTCTCTCCATCTCTAGAGAGATACCATTCCAGTGCTAGATCAACAGGTAGAAGAAACAACGTGTTCTTTTTGTGCTGCCTAGGACAGAAAGGAGGAGACAGCACCCACCAGGATTATTTTTGTAAAAGGTAACACAAACATCAAAATACACTCCTCTAAACGTCACTTCCCCACTCCCACCTCTAAGAGATGGGTTACCTGGTTAAGTTCTGCTGCCTTTGACAGGAAGAAGATAGTCTGTCACAAAGATCAGTTATTACCTGAGGATTACCCCCCCAAATCCAGAAGAGAAGAGGCTAAATAGCCTCTGTGCTATAAAATAAACATTATACAGGTGTATCCTATATGCCAATAAGATACAAGCAACATATCACCTACCCAATGATGCTAGTAGATTTAAAGTCAAAGTAGGATTTAGCAAAGGAGAATAAACCTATTTATAATCTTCATTAACAATTTTCTCTTATTCTAGCCTCAAAAGATACACCTTATCCTTCATTAGATAGTAGAGATACCAGGAAAATTCTTGTGCATCTTCACAGTAGTACAAGAGAAACTTAAGCTGGGAAAAGTTGGTGTATGAGTTTGTTAAAATAAATGCTCAAGCTACTTTACCCATTTTCACAGCTTCCTGAAACATTCCTTGCATTTTCAGTCTGCAGTTGTGTTGTGAGGATCTCTCCACTGTTAAGCATGCTGACAAACCCTGCAAAGCTGGTCACAAATATGCTGAAAAGCTGTGCAGATCAGGCATAAATGAGCTACTTGGAGAACCAAAGAAACCAACAGTAACTGGTTATTTGTTGGAAAAAACAACACGTAATACAAGAGGAGGAGTCTACTGCTACAAAAGCTATTTCTTTCTGATTTTAACATGCTTGAAATGTCGCAGTGCCTGTGAGCTGCTTACTGTTAAACTTTCTTTTTAATTCACTTTTCTTTAATTATCCATGAGAAGAATTTTAATGAGTTCACAATGCTTTAAGATGCAAATCTTTGCTTTTGCCAAGATTTCCACAAATTCATTCACACAAGTTGAAGCAATTCTAATTTTACTAAGTCTAGTTTTGAAAAAGAACATTCAATGAAGCTATTTGCTTAAAGAAAACACAGATTAATTAGGAAATGCCTTAAAGTCAACTCAACCTATGAAACCCAGCACTGCAACAGCAAAGCACCTCCGCCAGCACCACAACTACAGCAGCACTTCCTGCACCTCACCAGAGCAGGCCTATGGTTTAACATGGAGGTTTCTACACATGACTGAACAAATTACTTCCCAGGATGTAAGAGAGACCAGTTCAGATGTTTAGGCTACTTCTATACTGGTAAACTAAACAAAATCCAGAGAATGGCTCAAGCCACCCACTGTGAGCACCTTCCCTGGCATGGCTCTGTAGGAACTGGCACTTGCCTGGACAATGCAGGGCAGAGGCTGTCACTGGAGATATTAATGACCACCCTGTCTGGAGGAGGAAGAGAGATGCAAGCCATGCTGTGCCACGGCCTTCAGAGCCAGAGAACATCATCAAAAATGTTTGACTTAATGGTACAAAGAGAGCCATAGTGACTAGGAGTAACTAAGATAGCAAATATTAACTTTGTAGAAAGTGTGGATTTTATTCCAGAGTGCCTTGCACCACATCCAAACACATAATTGTAGACAATGCAACTTGAAATGAAAGAAAACTCTGAAGGGAGATTCTAAGGGATCTATTCTCAACACCAGAAACTTGATTTGAAAATATCTGAACTCAAAAGGGGGGTATTTCAATGGTAAAAATTTGTCAACATATGCAGCAAAACTCTATTTGTCAGGATTGATTTAGCTCTTTCATTTTGGGATAATTCTCTGAACCCTTTGTTCCAACAATTCTCTGCAGAAAGCCACAAGGTCTCTTCCTTGCAACCAACTTTCCAGTAACATAATAAAAACTCTGCTGCAAGAAAACCCTTCTTTTTCTTCTTCAGGTCATCTAAAGTGTTTTAGATGCTATATGAAGGAAACCAATTAGAGAGCTGCTAATTACCTTGGTTGAGTTGCATCTTGGGTGTTTAGTGGCTGGCTAGCAGGCTGGTCTCCTGGAAGGAAATGGCTGCTCATTCTCTAAGTCTTGTACTTTCAGTGAATAAACAAATAACCTCAATTTAGGTGTCTTCTGTATACACTGTGTTTATGAAAGATTTTGTTTGTTTGTTTTTCCTATAATTTTCCTTAAACTTGCTGATGGTTAGCAAATTATTTTGACACAATCAAGCATTATCCAGTGGCAGATCACTCCTCCAGTAACAAGGGCAGCTTGTTACTGCCAGAAGGGAAGGCAGACTGTGAAGTAAGGGGAATTTATCAGTGGGAATTGGTGGAGAAGAGTTGCTTTGGACTCTCTATTGTGTGACTGTAACAGAAAACTCACATCATTGTGATAAACTCTGTTCCCTGCAACTGTCAGCTACCATCTTGTCACTTGAACAACAGGCTCATGAATGTCAAGCTGCAACAGTTTGACACAGAACCTGCCTTTGCAGTTCTGGTACATTTCTAGGTTGACTTCAAGTTTCAAGAAACAAATCCTAACAAATGAGGCCAGCAACTTACATGGAGCTCAGCAGAAAAAACCTTCATCTTGAAATGGTTTTTACATGTTGCACCTCACAAGATGGTATAATCCTTTTCTTTTATGCCTAAATCTACCTGCATACAAGTTGCACAAGCCTGCACTAGACCCAGCAGAATATTTGTGCTGGGATGGGCTGCTTTCTGCAGCTACAGGATAAGATTTCTGGGCGTTGACAGGCTCACTAAGCAATAAAGGAATATAAAAGCCAAATAAAGCTCACATACTGTTCACATCCTTTGCTCTGCAATTAGGACTGGTATCTTTCAGAAATTTGCATCCTCAAAGTTGAAGACACTGTCCCTACAATTTGCACAGTCACAAGATCCCAAACAGAAATATCAGAGAGGCCAAACCAAAGCCATGTTGTTACTAAGGTCCAGCAGTGACCAACAGCACTGCAAGGCAAAGCAGCCTGGGTGTGGATGGAGCATGCTGGGGACAGGATGTTTCAGGTTTAATTCACAGTAAGGCTATGGAAATGTGAAACTACCCAGGGCTGAGTACTCCCCCATCTATTTACTTGTAAGACAAGAAAGTGAATGTTTCACCATAAAATCTGTATTTACTTAAATGAACAGAGGGGTGGACTAACTCTGGATGCTCCTTGCTAGTCATCCCAGTTAGTTTAAGCAACTGTATGACAGGGCCCCTTTTTTTAGTCATATAACTGGTAAGAAATAGTGCCAAACAATACTTTTTGGTGCAAACATTCAACTGGTAGTCCTATTGTACCTCCCATCTTCCAGCCCTGAATCCAAATCAAATAAAAAGAAAGGCCTTACCTCACAACCACTACCAGCAGAACATCTCATAACCTTTATTCAAAATTGTTTCAAAGGCTTTGTTACATTTCTTTACATAAATTGCACCGCTTCTAATATTTTTTAATATTTCATATCAGTTTTCTTAGGGCCTGTCAGCTTTTCAACTTGCTACTAACTGCAGCCCTCTGCCTGCTATGTTCTGTTAACTACATTTACTGTGATTATCTACAGCTCTTTTTCCTACATTCTCATAAAATTAAAAATTTCATTCAGTGTCTAAAACATTTTAGCTAAAGTAAAAAAAAAAAAAATTAAACTCCACAGATCCACCAAATGAGAGTAGTTTTCGGGGTTTATGCAAAATGCTAAATCCAAACATGTCTTCAAATATTACAATGCCAAAGCCTTCATTAAATCTTACTAAACAAGTGAGTCTAAACACACACCTTAAGGATCAACCAATTTATGCTACCTTGGGCCAAGGAGATGATACTGAGGGCAGATTCCAGAATGAAAAGCTTCAGGCAAGCAACAGCTTTTTAAACTCACATATGCTTTTTATACTAATTTATTTCTAATGCAGGAATTCAGATTAGACAAACCTGTGACTGCTAGTTACTCACTACACACTACCCTACAATAGCTCCAAAGAAATGCCATTATTTACATTTTTCCTGGAGATACCCATCTTTTACTTTCCATCTATAGCAAAAAGATTTTTCTAACAGTTTGTTTCTATAGAAAACATCCTTTTCATATCATAATTACAGGCTCAGGGCCATTCAAGGTTCATTAAATGAAATTGTCACACTTTATTGTTTAACATACATTTCGAATAAGACTAAAAATCATAGCTTAAAAATATTACTTGAAGGATATTTCCCTAAAAAGTTTGTAGAAATTGTGCTAACTTTTGAGATCTGGATGCTTGAAAGAATCCAGCTGAGCACAAAGGAAAGTCTGCTGTGATTCTAATTTCACCTTATAGAGGAAATACTGAAGCTCTTTAAGCAGATTTAGTGTGACTGAAAAGAGACAATCCCTCAGATTCCCGACTTTTTTTCCCAGTGTTTTAATAAAAGGGTTTTTTAATACTTTACAAAAATCAAGGGTGCTGCAAGAAGCTGCAGCTGCAGTTCAGCAGATTGTTCTCTTACCTGTGTCTCCAGGATCCAGCTTCCAACAAGAATGACAAATAGCAATACAGCCAGATAAAAAATGCAAACAAGCAGATTCAAGCAGTGATTTATATAATGGGATTAAAAGATAAATGCATAATTCTTGTAGGATATAAAGGTGCTGCATGGTCCCAAGGTCAGGGGGGAAGCAGTTTTAACTCCTGTTTTGTGCTAAGCTGTTTCAGAACCAGAGTCCTCTGGTGGCTAAATGCACCAGGCTCCAGATCCAATTACTGCCCATTCCCAGTCCATTCCTGCCTCCCTGCAGAGAACAGAAACTCTCTGCTTGTTTTCCTGTTGACATCCACATGCAAATCTGATACTGGGCAAGTAAAAAGCAAAGAGGTGATTCATGTTACATGTGCCAGGAGGGAAGAAAGAAAGAACAGTAAAAGAACTTAGTTGTTCATGTGAAAAATGGGTTAGCAGCAACCACAAACTTTAGGAGGCAAGGTGTGCACCACAAGAAACAGAGCTGGGCACATACACCCTTCATCACCAGGCTGGTTGAGTACAGGAACCACGACTGTAATTGCTGAGAAACATGTCTGCATGTGTAAAGGCTGTATCACATTTATTACTGATCATGACAAAGCCATCTGCTGAGGATTCTAACTCTGTTCCATAAATAAAGTATTGATAAATAGGAAGTGTCTTGCTTCAGACAGCTGTAGGACTGTGTTCTCCTCAGGTATCAGAATGACTGCATCTCTCAGACAAGAGCACATGATGATGCACAGAATATCCACTGAGTGGTATCTCCTGTTTTTATAATCTCAAACACCAACCCTTACTACTTTTCCCACTAATTATTTGAATAAATAATGATTTGATAGCACCAACTGGAACCAAAGATGGAGAAAACAAATACTGCATATGAAGGTAAACTTAACCTGATAGGTCTCCCTAATAAAATGAAAGTAAATGACATAGGAGGCTCAATCCTCTTAAGCAAAGATCCAAACCAGCCAAGTTTTTGGCTGTTATTACAAGTAACAAATGTTAACAGTAAGAAACCATCGACCAGTGTGAGTTCTTATATTTACCAGTATCTACACACACCTACAGGTGGATTTCTATTCACAGAAATTATGTACTCTTTTTATCACATACTAAAGATGGATCTCTAAAATTCATTATGTGTTTTGAAAGCTTCTCATCTACTAAAGCATTCAGCTACTACCAAGCTATAAACTGATTTATTGTTTCTTCTTAAAAACAAATATTATGTTCATAACAACAGATTATAGCTAATTTATCTTTAAGGTAGAGACCATTATGAGAATGAACCTTTTCTTTGCCTAAAAAAGGAGACATTTAGTTCTTGGCCTACAAGTTTACAGAGTAACTTACCATAAATATTTCTAGAGAAGAGTTCCTGCATTTACTTGTCAATATAATTTCACAATTGCAAAACATAGATTTACATGTTCAGCTGCTGATAATTATGCTTGGAGAAAATAATAGTTATCAACACTGATTTCTTTCTTGTGGTTTTGAACTGTTACTTTCATTGATATTTTCTGTTGATTTCCTGTAATTAGCTCCCCCTTCTTCAGCAAATTTACATGCTGAATATAAGTAGATTGTATTAACTCAATCTTCTAATAGTATTTACTTGAAATGCAGTAGGAAGTTCATTGTAGTGGCAGCAGAGCTCTAAATGATGATGAATTTTCATTCAGATCTGTCCCTCTTTTTATTTTTCCCCATTTCCCACTGTTAGACAACACAACAGGGCCCTCTCCTTCAGTCATCCTGACTCTTTACCTGTGCTGTGCTTGGCAGGGCAGGGCACTGGAACCTTTGGGCTATCATAACCACAGGAGATGCTCTGCTTTCATAAAACTCTTCCCAGGAATAAGGAACTGTTTCCTGGAATAAAAGAGCAGCTTGTAAACATTCCTATTCAACTCAAGTTTGAGCAAAATCTGTTCTCAGTTCATGCAGCTTTTCTGTATTTTTCACTTGAGATTTTTCAATGTCAAGTTGCCATCTTCTAGGAAAATATGCTATTGCTCAGATCCACACAAGTACCAGTTATCTCATTTCCCCTGAGCAGTAAATAATTATATGAGGACCTTTGGTTACCTGGAGAAAGATGGAAACTATCCCAGCTTCCAAGTCTGCTCCAGGCAGGCTGGCTTGAGGAAAAGGCAAATAACAGATACAGAGCAGGGGTACAACATTAGCCAAATTAATTAAAAATTGAAAAAATACTGAGGAACAAGGCATCAGGAAAGCCTTCTATTAATTAACCAGAAGAAGATCTAACACACAGCATGGGGCAGGTTGTAGCAGGGTGCTCACCAGCCTCTCACAGGGCAGGGAGAGACACGGGTGCCAACTGAGGCAGCCGCCATGAGGGGCCCCTCAGAAGGGACCCTCACCCCTGCCAGGCCCGTGGCGCCTTAGGTTTGTCTAAAGGGTATTTTAGGTGTGCCTATAGTTGACACAGGTAGAAGCTTTCTAAATTAAACTCAACAGACTGTGTCTACAATACAAAGATATAAAATTTTGGGTAGTTTTTTACTGAGGTGGCTGCCATGAAGAGCCCCTCAGGACGGACCCCTCACCGCTGCTAGGCCCACAGTCCTTTAGGCTTGTCTAAAGCTGACATAGGTAGGAATTTTCTAAATTAGACTAAACAGACTGTGCCTACAATACAAAGATATAAAATTTTGGCTAGTTTTTAATATATTTTTAGCTGCATAAAATAGTCACATTTTAACTAATGGAAAGTACATCTAAAGCTTCCATATAAAAAAAATAGTATTTTGGAACTTTTATTGAAAAATAGTATGACATATAAATCTAAAAGCGATAAAGAAGAGGAAAGAATAGACTTGCATTACCGCATTAGCATAGATAATAATTTACAGCTCCCACGCAATGCTAACTGCTCGGTACCCCATCGCCCGAGTTCAGTTCGTGTGAGCTGTACTCAGGGCATGCCAGGCACAGCTCCGGGGCAGCCTCAGCCGCACAGCCCGAGCGGTTAAACCCGGCCCGAGCCGCGGCAAATTAAATCCGGAGCGCCAGACCCGGGCCCGGCCCGAGGCTCCTCCCCCCGCGCGCCCCGCCGGTGACGTCACGCGCAGCCGTTCTAGACCGTTCCAGCCCCGTGACGTCACGCGCGGCGTCATTCCAGAAGATTCGGCCGGGGCTCCTATAAAGGCTGCGGAAGAGGCGGAGCTGCCGGGATCGGAGAGCGGGTGGTGGCAGTGGCGGCGTTTTGTGCAGCGGAGTAACCGCAGCGGTGAGCGCGGGCCCTCGGTGGGGCGCTGGGCGGGATAAGCCGAGGGTAACCCCAGGGTAACGTGCCGCGTCCTCCCACAGGCACCCACCATGGTGAAGGAGACGGAGTACTACGACATCCTGCAGGTGAAGCCCAATGCCTCCTCCGAGGAGATCAAGCGCGCCTACCGCAAGCTGGCGCTGAAGTACCACCCCGACAAGAACCCCAGTGAGGGCGAGCGGGTACGTGGGGTCGGGGCCGGGGCTGGGCCGAGGCCTGCGGGCCACCCACCTACCCACCGTGAGACAGCGGCGCTCCAGGCAACACCTATGGCCCATGCACGGGGCAGGCCCCGTCCGGCTCTCGGGCGGGCCGGGGCCGAGCCGGGCTCACCGCAGGCCCCGTCCGGCTCTCGGGCGGGCCGGGCCCGAGCCGGGCTCACCGCAGGCCCCGTCCGGCTCTCGGGCGGGCCGGGGCCGAGCCGGGCTCATCACTGGCGCCGCCAGGCCGCGCAATGGGCAGCCCTGCCCGGAGAACCGGACGCTGGTGCGGGGCCGCCCGCGGAAGCACCGCGGGTCCGCCACAGCCAGGCCGTTGTTACAGCCAGTGTGCACTAAGTCCCAGCTCAAATTCTGCTTTGCTTTTTCTGGAGCGTATTGCCGGTGCGTGAAGGCTTCCCTACTTCCACGTCTCTGTTTAGACCTGTGAGCCTGGCAGCAGGCCTATGGCAAAGGGGATGCAGCATTTCCTTTTTTTTTTTTTTTTTTGATGTGGCGCATACTAGTTTCCCTGTAGTTACGGTGGAAGATCGTCCTTAGAGGAGCTGGTTAAAACAGGCAAAGCTGGAAGGATTTTCAGTGTGCCAGTGGCCACTGTGCTGTCAGACGTTTAAAAGGCTGGTAGTGGATCCAGCTGCCAGCACTGTTGTGCTGGATGGGTTTGTGCTGCTGAACAGCATGGGTTTTCTTCAGAGAAAAATGCTGATGTAGATGTCCAAGGTAACTATACCCGGGAAATCACTGGGCTGTACGTGGGTGGGCTCCTTACAAGGGAATTATTTTACATGCTATCAGCACAGACCTGCACAGCTGCCTGTGTTGACTTGGATGATAAACGAGCACCACAATTGGAGAACTAAGGAAAACATGAATGATGGGATTGTTTATCTAAAAGCTGACTTACTAATACATTAATACAGGAATAGTAGGTCCTTATGTTAGCCTCTAGAATACTAATTTATAGAACTCAAACAGTAGCATAGTCAAAGGCAACCTTTTCTGCTTTTATTTTGGGCCTGCTTTTTTTGCTTACACCACTTTACATGGCCATGAGTAAATGAAATTTTAAAATTGAAGTGGTCATTCTTTTTAAAAATTCAGTTGGTGATCTTAGTAATAGGAAATTCTTCATAGCTATTTAAGAAAAATCCTTAGTTGTTTTGATTTGTATCTAAGTCCTTGTGTTTGTGATGAGTAAGCAACACCCGTGTCTGGTCACATAAATCTCTGCTGTAGCTGGATGTACCAGCTCAGCAGGCATGGAGAATCCCTGTGTAGCTCTAGGCTGACTGGCACTGCTGTGGCCATGAGCAGTTGGGCACCTGCAGGACTTCAGGGATAGCACCATATTCCTTTCCAAATGGATTTGTTAGAGGTTACAATGGTTGTTGCAACTACCACAATAAGCAAAATGCAGTTGGTGTATACTTGTGAGGTGGATGTGACTGAATTAAGCCCACTTAAAACATGGGAGGAGGGGGGAGAGGGAGGAAAGGGGTGGTTTTCCTGCACAAAAGTGTGCTATTATGGCCTGTTTCCCAGGGAGTTTCCTTTTGGCAACAAATGCTACAAGAGGGTGTTGTAGTGGCTCGATCTGTAGATGGAGTTGAATATGAGAGGGCTACTTTTCCTTTTGGTCATAGTTGTTCAGAGCTTCTTTTTTCTTTTTAGTTTAAACTTATATCCCAGGCATATGAAGTTCTGTCGGACCCAAAGAAAAGGGACCTCTATGACCAGGGTGGGGAGCAGGCTATTAAAGAAGGAGGCCTGAGTGGCGGCAGCTTCTCTTCACCCATGGACATCTTTGACATGTTCTTTGGTGGTGGAGGCCGAATGAATAGAGAGAGAAGAGGTACACAGTTCTAAACAAGTTCTAGAAACTCTAACCATGCACTTAAGAATAAAACACCTGTGCTATGGTACTGCTGTTTTGCTGAGTGCACATAGTGTGGATATTACTTGTTGCAACAATAGAATAAGTAAACTATGATTTTTCTAGTTATTCTAGCATTAAGAGTCTAATAAAGTAGATAATGTGGCTTAGCCATAGCCATCTTTTTGCTAAGTTCTGTTTATTTTTTGTTGAAGGGGGAATGGGTAGTCTGTAGGGGAGGGGGAAACATCAGTAAGTCAGCAGGTTTAGACCTGTTTAAGTTCCTTTTTTCCAAATCTGTGCCTCACTTGCTCATAGTTTTTGGGCAATTTGCTTCAAAGGACACCATCAACTTAAACTTCAGTAATTTTAAATCCCATTAAAATATTTGGGAGAAATTACATGAAACTGAGTACAGTGTGCTACCAAAAGCATGATATGATTTTTGTCTTTTCCAGGCCCAATGCCTGTTAAAGTAGCAAGTAGTAACTTGCTGTAAAATCACTGAAATTACCTATGAAGTGGCATGGAAATGCATAGGCAGGCATAAATAGCAACTTCTAAATTGACAGATCTGAAGCTGGTAGTGTCCTTGCATCTTGCTGTTTCAGTTAAGCTTATAAAATTAGGAGTAGGGATAGGGTGGCTTTGATGATGCTTTGCTTTAATTACAGCTCAACCTTTATGTTTGGAAATAAATGGGTGGAGCTTAGCCGAAGCTGATGGAATTGCACATGCTTTTAAGGGGGCTGAGTTGTGTTCAAAGTTTGGAATGAGCTCTGCATTTCTTCAGTAAGACTGTGCATGAACATTTATCTTCACAAAAGCTGAACAAGTATTAATATTTTCCTTTTTTTCTCTGAAGGCAAAAATGTGGTGCACCAGTTAGGTGTATCTCTTGAAGACCTCTATAATGGCATTACAAGGAAACTGGCACTGCAAAAGAATGTTATTTGTGCAAAATGTGAAGGTAAAAAAACACAAGTAGTGGTTTCAAATCCTTCTTCAAGTTGTTTGTATGGCTTGTCTGAGGCTGAGAAGAAAGTCTGAAGGCTTTCTTACTTTTCTGTGTCTTCATTCTTTGCCTGATCCCTGAAAGTCTGTCAGGGTATTTAATTCTTACTTACATTTATCCGAAAGTAAGTCTCTCAACAGTGTTACAAAATGATTGTTCTAATGGCAAACTAAAACTCACTGTGAGTTGCAGCTAGGGGTACCTAAATTAAAATTATCTTCACCCAGAACTTGGATGTAAATGTTTACTCTGTAAAACTTCTTTAATTGCTGTGGGTGGAAGACTAGCTTGTGTTATGCTACTAATTTTACAGTTACTAAGTACTCCCTAGACTGGTCCTCTTTGAGGTAAATTTTAATAAGGTCTTATATCTTAGTACTCTATTAAATATTTCATAAGCAGATTCTTTTCCAAGTATTAATGGAATGTTTATGTCTTGCATTTGGTATGCTGACAGTTCCTTGGAAACCAGGAGTTACTGGGGGGTGGGGCAGAGGCTAATACAATAAGCTGTATAAACATTTTGTTTGTAGAAACCTCCAGCTTGTGGGCTATGTTTTGTGATGGCAGCTAAATTCCATTACTGAACTACTTTTAAGTTACCCTAACCATGCTCTTGAAGTCAGTGATTTCCAGCCTGACTACTGTAATTTTTTGAGACTGAGATGGAATTTAATTCTTTTGTCAAAGGTTATGGCGGAAAGAGAGGGGCAGTAGAAAAATGTCCTGTGTGTAAAGGAAGAGGGATGCAAGTTATAGTTCAGCAGATTGGACCTGGCATGGTGCAGCAAATCCAAACTGTGTGCCCAGAATGCAAAGGCCAAGGTGAAAGAATAAATCCAAAAGACAGATGTGACAACTGCAATGGCTGTAAGGTTGTAAGAGAGAAAAAGATCATAGAAGTTCATGTTGATAAAGGTAAGATCTGTGTATTTGTATTGGTTCCCAAATAATAGTCAATTATAGTCTATAGTTCTGCAGAGAATAAATGGGTTTCTTTTTTCAGGTATGAAAGATGGTCAGAAGATAGTATTTCATGGAGAAGGTGACCAGGAGCCTGATTTGGAGCCTGGTGATGTTATAATTGTGCTTGACCAAAAGGATCACAGTGTCTTTCAGAGACGAGGGCATGACTTAATCACAAAAATGAGAATTCAACTCTCAGAGGCTTTGTGTGGTTTCAGAAAGACAATTGAAACTCTGGACAACAGAGTTCTTGTCATATCTACAAGGCCAGGTAGGTTGTTAAGAGTACTAATACTATGTAAACTAATTGGTTTAATTATACCTGGACTGGAGTTTTGGTGGAGATTGTTCTGTTTGGGTTGGTTTTTTTTCTAACCAGATGATGCAACATGTTCATGAGGCAGTCACTTAACCTAGTTGGTTCTTTGTTGTTGTTACTCTATACCTGAAGCTGTCAAATGCCTCTTAATAAACCTCAGCCCCAGCTGGTGGATAACCAGAAAGATATTAAAGAGGAAAGAATCTTAATTCTACTAAATTATCTGTTCATTCAGCCTGAAGGCTGTGCCAAGAAAAGCTGGCTTCTCTTACAGCAGGGGAAATAGTCTGAATGGGCTTAGTTGTGTACAGCTTGGGTTTAGGTCTGTGCTGTGAAGTGATTACAATCTGCCTGAGGTGCCATGAGAACAGTCCAGCCCTGCCTCGTGTGGCTGTGAAATGCCCATCCCTTCACAGCAGCCCACTTACAGCTCTTGCCTCCATAGGTGAAGTGATAAAACATGGTGACCTGAAATGTATCTACAACGAAGGGATGCCTGTCTACAAATCTCCAATGGACAAAGGCAGCCTGATCATACAGTTTTTGGTAAGCTGCATGCTTTTCTGTAGCCAATATACTCATGTTTGCACATGAATAAATACTCATTTTAAATATATAAAATTGTAGGTCCAGTTTCCAGAGCACTACTGGCTCCCAAGGGAGAAACTGTCTCTGCTGGAGGCTCTGCTTCCTTCCCGAGAAGATGTTATGGTTACAGATGAGATGGATCAGGTAGACCTTGAAGATTTTGATCCAAATGAGCAAACCTACCGTAACAGTGCAGGAGAAGCATATGAAGAAGATGAGGAGGGTCCAAGAACAGGAGTACAATGTCAGGCATCTTAAAGCAAGGTGGAGCAGATGTCATCTAAGATGTAAATTTTCACAATGAAAACTGCATGGCTGTAATAGCCACTGCTTGTGGTTTTTGTGTTCAGCAAATTGAGTTGCTGCGCTGTCAGTATCACCTTTTTGTAACTAATTTATATTGTGTTCTTGTAGTCTTTCTATATAAAGCAAATGTCATACAGCTGAGAACCAAGTTGGTATGAATTTTCCTTGCTGTGAAGGTTCTCAATTTATTCACCTGTGCTCTTTCTATAAGACTTTGGCAATATCAATAGAGGCTAAGTGGAGTGTCTTATGTAAATACTTTCATACTGGAAAATTAATTTCATAGAATAAAACATAGCAGAATAACTTCTAATAAATAGTACTTCACCTTTTATCGTGCTTCTCTTATACTTTCTAAGCCATTCTGGAACCCCCTTTATTTAAGCAAGTTCTTCTAAGCTCAGACTCCTGTCATCCAGTCTAGATTATTTGTGTTAGCTGTACCACTCATACCTTGTCTCATTTTGTATTTCAGAAGCATTTTGTGCATGCCCTCCTCTCTGCCTCTTAGCCTTCCTCCTGTGTTTTGTGGGTTTACAGTAGCATTCCTTCAGCTGCTTCTGTGTGTGACCCAAGGTTACAAGCTGTCCTCTAATGTGTTACATACAAGCAAATACTTGCAAATAAAAGTTTGACCTTTCAGAAGCTCAAGCTTTGTATTTCAGCCTTCCTAGAAAGGGTTTTTACTTCCTCCTAGGCATTGTATACTTGTGCCTTAACTAAAATGAATAAACCAAAACCACTTGCACTGGGTATACTGCTGCTGTTTTGTAACATACATGCTACCACAGTACAGCAATCCCATTAAAGCTTTTTTCCATTTTACCTATTTGCTGGTAGTGTTTGTATTAAGTCAGGGTTAGAAACAAGTGATCCCCTTTAGTGGAATGAAACCATGATGAATGATCTGTGTCCATGTACCACACAATTGTTGAAACAGGTGTTCAGCTTAAGTGATCCTCTTGCACTCACTAGCAGCAGGACAAGCTGGGCTGTCATTTCCCATATCTAAAACACAGCCTCAGTCATTCTCCTTCTGCTAAAATAAGCTGCTGTAACACTTAGGCCATGCTGTCCAGCTCTGGTCTATTTATGTTTAAAGGCAGGGGTGATTAACTGAGCAGTACTTCACCCATGACTACCTATTTCCAAAAATACTTTTTCCCCAAGAATTAGACACAAGGACTTGGAGCTGTAGCTTTTATTTTAAAAAAGTAAGACTTTCTCTTGTGCTAAGCAAAATCAAAATTAGATCTGGTTTTGCAGATCAGTATGAATGCTTTTATCATAGTAAAAAATTACATACAACAGTAGCAGTCCCTTGAAACTGCTACAAGAGATTTATTGAAGCATCTGAGTCAAGACATTTACACTGGACAGTCATAAATATGAATTTCTTGGTCATCACCAACAGACACAATTTTGGACCCACTTCCATTGTATTTCACTCCCCAAACCTGTAAATAAGACATATGCAAATTTATCCAGAGAGCACAAAGAAAAATCATCTTTGCAGCAGTAATATTTATTACAAGCAGTAGAGGAAAGATTATTGAAAAGTCACCTAATTAGAACTGGTGTAGTTGTGGCTTCTGCTTCACCAGCAGCTGAGGCCACCGAAGCAGAGCAGGACACTGCCCTCTAGGAGCCTGCCGAGCTCCTACACCACTGACTGTGCCTCACCCAGCCAGAGATCCTCGGGCAGGGCTGAAAAGTGCTCGCCCCAGTTTGCATAAATAACCCAAACATTCTCACTCCTGCCCATCCTGCAGCCCTTGCTGAAAAGAGTACAGTGCAGGAAAGGAAGAGAGGAAGTATTTGTCATGCAGACTGAGACCATGACAGACTGAAGAACAGAACTGGATTTATCCTTGAGCTCTTTCAGAGAACCATTTACCTACCAGTACAAAACTTAGAAAAATTCAGGTCACTCTGATCTAAGACAGTTACACAAGCTCTGACCTGACACCCATCTCCATCAGAATGACATCAGGAAGGGTGAAGGCTCCCCAGCACGTTCATGTGAAATGCAGAGTGGGTGTGTTGACAAGTGTATGGTTTGGGTAATCTTGGACACTATTTTGCATTAGTACCCAAACCCAGCATTCCCAGTAACTAACACATCTCTGTCTGCCACAGACTGAATGAGATCATACACAATAGCTAAACAGCAGGGGAAAGAAACCCCCACAACTACAGGTAACTGAAAAGAAGGTTACCAGCAAGAAAGTACTACATTCAAGAAGAAAACATTCAAATAAAATCTGAAAGAATATCCTTTGTTTCTTGTTCAGTGGTCCATTAAAATAAAACACTTGTTCTGTTTATCATCTAACATTTGGCCAAAGAGTAAATGGGTAGAAACCTAACTCCTTCTCTCACAGGCAGCTGTCACTGAACAATAAAGTAAAAACCCCCAGTATTACAGACACTGAAGGAGGAAAAACTCCCAAGTTGCCAGGCTGCTTTCAAGCATCTGTTTAAGTAATTCCATCCTTTTAAATAAGTACTTCCACCCTTACACATGCTGTGTTAGTCACAGAAATAAGTAAAACCAGAGACAAAGGTAACAGAGTCTGGTGAGACTTAGGCTCTCCACTCAGGATTGCCTTTTTTGGGCCTGAAAAATATTAATGACTTGGAAGAGATCAGCATATACACCTGGGAGTACTAGTTCAATATTAAGTGCTAAATAACCACAACTTCTAAATTTTCATTACAGCAGGCTGAAGCTGCATTACTGCAAGCCTGGAGCTGCAGCACCAAGGTGAAGCACAAATGTGCTCAACTACACAAGCTCTCCTGGGAACGTGGTGACTCAGGGAATAGCAGCCATACCTGATCTTGGTGGTCAAAAAAAGTATGGACACAGGTCCTTGTTCCAGCATCCCAAACCTTCACACTTTTATCAGATGAACTGAAAGAAAAATAACACTGATTAATGTTTAAATTAATATATTAACTAAAGTTTAATGCAAACATTAAAGGTTCTCATATGGCAGACATAAGAAACCCTCTTTCACCCATCAAATACAGGAATGAAGTAGCAAATGACTGCATCTTCTGCTAGGTTCCACTACCTTTAAAATAAATTTACTGTTCCAACATCTGCAATGTGAAAATGAAGACTCCCATTTTGGCCAAAAAATTCTTTGAGGCAAGTTCTTTGGATAAGGAAATTCTTGTTACATATACTTGGCTCCCCAGCTACCTCAGCTGTTTTAAGAATTAATACAAAGATTCAAGTAGATTAATGTATTACTACTTTCAGTTGTAATTCTTGATTCAAGAGCAATTTTTCAGCTATTCAGAATCAAACTGCTGTTCTCTTAGGTGTTTTTCACTTGTCAGGAACTACACTGCAATGGGAAGACTTACTCTGTAAAATGCTTTCACTACAGCTGGTATCACATCACAGATTGGCTCGAGCCTTTAAATTTTATGTTACTTCATTACAGATCCCACTGCAATTTGTACACTTTTTTTTCCCAGTAATCAAAAACAATTAAAAATCCTCAGTACCTGGAAACAAAATGGGTATCATCGGGACAAAATGCTACATTTAAAACCCAGGATCCGTGACCACTTAATGTGCCAGCCAAGTTTGCATGTTGCCTGTGGAAAGAACACATTAGCATTTGCTTTGTGAATTCCAGGGAAAAAGCAACAGGAATATACCCTAGCTAGTGCAATCAAGAATGGTTCAATGGAAGGTGACTTCTGGACATTTGTTCATCCAAGCTGAACTGGTGCTACAGCAGATTCTGTTTTTCCATTTCAAATAGTTAACATAAAAAGAAGTCGCTCAGAAGATGGACTGGAGGACAAAGAGTTTCACCAAAGCCAAAGCAATGCAGGTTTAGAAGGTGAAGACCACTGAAGCAGGGCCATTTCCTCCCCAGGGTCTTCCAAGGTATTGCAAGATGCAACAGAAATAGGTCATAAATATAATTTCCTGTGCACAGAACAGATGTTTAAGAGAGGTGAACACAAGCTCACAGGACAGATACACAGAAGAATTAGCTTACTGCCTACAGGCAAATACGAGGAAAGTAATTTGTTTTCAATTCACAGCTTTCTTCTACCTCTACACTTTCAAAAACTATCTAAGGATGTAGTATTTTACGATTTAAGATTATTTATTACATAAAAAGTCACCAAAAGCTGAAAGGAATTCTGGAGAGCGGAGGGTTAGCTCTATGTTTCACAGTATCAGCCACTCACACATCGTAGATTTTGATGTATCCATCATCGGAGGCGGTGACGAGCAGCTGGGAGTCAGGGGAGAAGGTCAGCGAGCGGATGGGCATGGCATGGCCTGCAGGGACAGGGACACAGGGCAGGGCTGGCACTCCTCCCACTGACACAGCGCCCAGCGAGCTGCAACAGCTCTGCCTGCTCAGACACAGCAGCCTCTGAAGCCTCCTTCTCTCCAGAGGCTGCTTCACACAAGGGAAAATGAAACAGCAATTCTCAACTGTCAATGTTAATGCATGTCCCCAACACAAAGACTATCTAATTTCTTTCAACTGTGCATCTCTATTAGAAATCATGTCATATTTTATAGTATGATTGCATATTTAAGTGGTTGGAGTTTTGGTTACAACTGGGCAGAAACTGCATGAACATTAAAAGCCCATTTATCTGTTAGATAAAAATGCATGTGTTCTACAACATAAAATGTTCAGTTACTTTTTAGACCAGCAAAAAATTGCTTTAGAACAAATAACACAAGAAAAAGAAAAATCATGTGCAGGGCAGCACACATTTGGCTTGGCTTCATTCCCTTGTACTTTTCTGCAATACAAGGAGCTCCAATTTAAGAATTTAATTAAGCATTACTGACTGTATCTTTTAAAAAAGGCATTTATGATGCAAGCATGAGTTTACAGCCTGCCTCTAATATTTTAAGTGGTTTAGGTTAGAACACACTAAATAAGTAAATACTGTCTAATGGTCAAATATCTCAACTCATTTTTGCCATGGTTGTTGTAGCTTATTCTGACTTGCATTATATCCTTTAATTTTGTCAGAAATGAGGTCAGAATTAGGTACTGCAAATAACCAAACCATACCTTCTAGCGTATGCAGAAGTTTTCCAGTTGCAATATCAAAAATATTGATAATGCCATCTATCGCTCCACTGGCCAAGTATTTTCCATCTGGACTCTGTAATAAAACACAAAAAGTGTGATTCAACATCTGTGTGTATTTATGCTGTGTAAGCCCTGACATTCCCTTGGCAACTTTTCACAAATAGTAATCTATGCAAGATACCTGGGCTCCAAAAATCCTGAAGGCTATAAACAAGATCCAAATATATTTTCCAGATGTGCAGGGGGAAATGTCAAACAATTTGTATTTGGAACTATGGCTGTCACCTAATATTATTGCAGAGATAAACTGATAGATGGAAACAAAAACACCTATTTACAACATATTACAGCAATAGCAATTTCTCATAAGGAATTATGTGCTTCTTACATATGCAATGCTAAGGATGAACTTTCCTCTGGTGTCTAGAGAATATTCTTTCTTTCCAGTTTCAACACCGAAAATATTTACTTTCCCCACGTGACTTCCTGTTGCAAGGTACTGGGAATCAGGTGAAAAAGCCAGGGACCAAGCATCAACTGTATTAAAAAATAAAAACCAGTTAGCTGGATCCTGTTCTTGTTCTTATTCAACAGTGTCAGTCCTGTATGCATCTGTTTAGATGTGTAACCCCCTAAGAATGTACAAGCTCATCAAGTCACCCCTTCTATGTAACTAGTGGAGCATATCTTGAGCTATTTACTTACATTTAGTAAAAGACTACATTTCTAGTAAGACCCTGACCTTATGAGACCCTCATGTAATGTTAAATTTAGAATTTAAGACTGCATCAGTTAAGTGGAAATTCTTACTTTTTTCCCAGAACAAAAGACTGACACTACTGGAAAAAGCAACACAGTATGTAGCAAAGCACAGAAGATGAAAGTACAGGAGAAATGCAGACAAATGTAAGACAGATAACATTCCTGCAATTGAATGTAAAAACCCATCATTTTTCATAGCGGTGCAATGTATTTATCTGGGACAATATAATTTACAGGTTTTTTTTTCCAGAAGTTAAATATTAATTGCCTAAAACACTGCAAGATTATTCTTAAATTTGTGAGTCCCAGTGGACTCATGAAATACTTGGAATAAGACCTTGGGCCCTGAATTCCAGCTTGGAGAACATCAGCATTGTTACCATTGATAGCTGTTTTGGCTTGCTTGCTCAGGAGTGGACATGCTGGATAAAAAAGGATGAGATGCAAGGCTCAAATTCACTGCAGTGTTATGAAGAACATTCAAATCCATCTGAATAAGCACTTGAATTATTTCTTCCAAATATCCCTTTACCAATGCATGTGTAAGAGAAGCTTCTGCTTTATGCATGCAGCAAAATGCCTACTATGTGTACCTGAGAAAGCACAAGTAGTGTGTAAAAATAAAATTGTAAAATTGTAAAATTGTCTGATGCTGCTTTGTGTGGAGCTCATAAAACCTTAAAGACTTCTGCAAACACAGGAAAGATTAAACCCCCCAAAGACCTTAATGCCCTCAGGTACCCCGATATCTGCCAGGAAGAGTCACAGTGTTCCCCTGCAGAGCCAGCTCAGCACTGGTGTCTTACCAGGACCAGCATCTATGGACTTGATCTGCTTGCCAGTCTCCAAGTCCCAGAGGCGAATGTGGGCGTCCAGGGAGCTGGAGGCTGCGATGGCACCCGTGTGGCTGATGTCCACTGACACCACCCCCAGCTGGTGCCCCTCCAGAGTCCACTGCAGATCCAGCTTTTCATCGTTCCTGCCGTGCAGGGAAAGAAAAGCCTCGTTGGGAATGGCTGGGGGGGCTGAACATGCCCAGTCTCACACAAAACAAACAATCCAATTCCTCCCTGAAGGGCTGCACACAAACTCTCTGTACTTAAAGAACTGACAAATCAATAATTTACCACATTCCTGCCAAGCAGGTACTTCATCCTACGTTTGGAAGCCATCCCACCAAAAAATGTCCATCACACCCCAGTCTGTGGGTGCGCACAGGGCTGGCCTGTGAGCTCAGCACCAAGTACCACGACTGACATCTTCACAGTCACCCCACCCAAGCTAAACCTACCACTGAAGTGAAGCAAATCCTTCACACTGCTTTTCCTAAGAGACAATAACTCCTTTGCAAAAGCACACTTCCATTAGGATTATCAGGATCTTTCTTTCAATAAAAAAGGAAGATGTCATTTCCTCTTTCTCACTATTCCCATTATTTCTTTCACAATACACATCTCCAAATGCACTGTCTCATCAAAAGGTGCATTTCTCATTCTTTGGTTTAGAAGTTCATTAAGTATTCTCTGAAATGCATTTTCAAAAGGATTCTCTTTTTTTTTTTTTTAATGAAAGCACACCAGAATGCCACCACTCCAAGAGAAAGCACACACCAATGGAGATAAACTTGCTCAAAGAAGCAGCTCTGTGTGCCATTCTTCTAACATCGCTAGAGATTGTGGAAATTCAAGGCTGCTCCATACAGACCATTTCTAAGGCCTAACACAGATTAATATGGGGCACTTACCACTTCCAGACCTTTACCAGATCATCCAGAGAGCCAGAGATCACTGTTTCAGAACCATCATTTTTATTTTTGCCCCATGCAACTGACCAAATGGCATCATCATGAGCTAAAAGAGAATATAAGCACATTAATTAAAAAATAAGTATTTTCTTTTGATAGAAGACCACAACTGGTTTTGGCAATGCTGAACTGGCTAGCTGCAATGTTGGCAATAGACCGTGCCCTGCTCCTCAGGTCTATTGAGCGCTCTGAGAGCCTCGTCACTGTCTTCTTTCTTCCAAAATATGTGAGCAGCGTCAATGCCGAAAAAGCAGCACAGCTACCTCTGAGTTACTCAGATTTATGCCCAATACACACATAACCAGGTCTCCTCACACGGATACCTGCCATTATCTACTTTACATCATCCCAGAACACCAACACTGCTCAATACCCGTTAGCGTTTGCTCACCTTGCTCTTGCTTGAAGAGAATACCGTACTAGAAAGAAAAAATAATTAATATTACACATGAGCAGCCTATACACATATATATACATACACATACACACACCTCAAGCCAGCAATTAGCTCAGCTAACGCTGTGTTTTTAATTACCTGTGTGGTCATGTCTTTCTGAAAACAATTGCGAGGGGAGCGCGCCCACAGCAGCCGGACACAGCTCCCGCCGCCGTCGCGCCGTGATGACCTCGGTACCACCGAGAGCGCCGCTCCCCGCGCCCTCCGGCCCCGCGCCTCTGCCGCCGCCCTGTGGCCGGGAGGGACAGCCGGGGGAAACGGACACATCCCGCCGGGGGAAACGGCCCCGAATCCTGCCCGACAGCGCCCTCAGGGACAGCGGCACCGAGCCCTGGCCCCGCGTCCTGCCCGTCAGCGCCCTCGGGGACAGCGGCACTGAGCCCCGGCCCCGCGTCCTGCCCGTCAGCGTCCTCAGGGAGAGGGGGACCGAGCCCCGGCTCTGTGTCCTGCCCGTCAGCGCCCTCGGGGACAGCGGCACCGAGCCCTGGCCCCGCGTCCTGCCCGTCAGCGCCCTCGGGGACAGCGGCACCGAGCCCCCGGTCCCGCGTCCCGCACCGGCGTCCCACAGTTGACATCTTCATGGCCGCCTCTCACTCATCCCCTCCCGCTCACCCACAGGCCAGGCGGGCGCGGGGCCGGCGCCATCGCTGTGGGCAGCCCTCAGATGCTGGGTGTGTGGTAGCGGTGGCAGCGGTGCCCTGCGGTGCTGCCATGGCAGTGCTGGTGTGAGCTGTGGGGTGCGGCCAGGGCCGCCGGCCCAGCCGTGTAGAAGCTCCTGAGGGAAGGCTGGGCCGGCTGCCGCTTGTCTGAGGTGTGCAGGAGGTGAGGGGCCGCCCGAGCACGGCACTGCCCGACCCCGCGCTCCTTGGGCTGCAGCACTGCCCAAGGCTCTTACCACGGCACAGAAGGCTTTAACTTCACAGAATCACAGAATCACGGAGTCATTAAGGTTGGAAGGGGGCTGCAAGATGATCAAATCCAGCCTAAGTTGACCACCTTGTCAATCAGGCCAGAGCACGAAGTGCCACAGCTGATCATTGCTTGAACACTTCAGGGATGGTGATTCCACCACCTCCCTGGGCAGCTCATTTCAATGCCTGACCACCTTTTCTGTGAAGAAATTCTTCCTGATGTCCAGCCTGAACCTCCTTTGACACATCTTGTGGCTGTTTCCTCTGGTCATGTCACTTGTTTCCTGGGAGAAGAGCCTGATCCCCACCTGGCTACGCCCTGTCAGGGAGTTACAGAGAGCAAGAAGGTCCCCCCGAGCCTCCTCCGGGCTGAGCCCGCACAGGGCCCTCAGCCACTCCTTGTGCTCCAGAAAGGAAGTTTCCCTGCTAATCATCTGTGTCAGATCCAAAAAAAAAAAAAAAAAGGTATGACTTTTCTTTTGGAAGCTGAAGTTTCTCAAGTTGCTGTCTCTGCTTGAGTTAAAAGTGCAAAAATGTCACAATTTAAGTTCAGGAGAATTAATCAGATTCCCTGAGGTTTAAAACTAAAGACAAAGGATCAGTGGTCTTTCACAGCTCTTAATCAGTTTTCATACGTACACAAAGCTCTTTGAGATCAATGGAACTTGTCTGAGTAAGCAGAGTAACAACCGAAACAGGAATTCTGAATGTGTCTTAACACAGTTCTGCAGTCAAGAATGAAAATCTGGGTAAAACTCTTACACATAATTACAGACTTTTACATATAATTACAGGATCCTTAGTTCTCTGATTAGGTTGAGCTTTGAGAAGATTTTCAGGCATACAGCTTTAATGTCTTGAATTTCAGAAATCCTCATTTACTCGTTTGTAATGACGCAATGGTAAACATTCTCCAAAAGTAAAAGAAGTTATTCTATTTCTTGCCAGGGTTCTTCTAAGAATTCTTTCATTTAAATGTGCACTTAAAATATACTACTTTCACCTTATGTTCAAATAATCAAGCTTGGTCTTGCAGTTCTGTATAGAGTACTGCAGGACTGTAACATAATCTTTGACAGACAAAGTGTTTCTAATCCCCCCAGAGGTTTCAAAGTTCTCTCTGTGCACTGGTATTTGCTCTGTACAGTGAACACCTTAGGCCTTCATGGGAAAAGATCATTCCTGTTCTCCTGTGAGAGGGCAGAGTGAGATTGTGGGTTATGTCCTACATCACTTATGACACAAATCTGTATTTGATAGAGTGAAAGCTGATTAGATGCTGCTTTGGTGCATCAAGAGCATAATCTGAAGCAGTGTGGCACATGTTTGATTTACAGATAAATTGCCTCTGTGGAACAGTAACTGAGAGCAGGTTTCTGTATGTCTGTCCTTGTTGGGGAGCACTGTGTCAGCATGGGTATTTCAGCCCTAATCACAATGCCTTGGGAGTGCCTCTGGGTTCAAATGACAGCTTTTAAAACAGTGGTACAGGGAAGAAACCTGCCATATTAAAATGATCATTATGATCACCCTCACATTGTGCTTACACGTAGAAGTGAATTAGGTCATGACTGGATGCCACATGAAGATTGCAAAAGGCACTTCCTAGCCCAAAGTTCAGCTGCAGAGAACACCTTGGGAGCAGGACATTTTAAGAACACGGGCTGAGTGCCATTGTAGTCTGGTACTACAGCCCCAGCTCAGGTCAGCATTCACAGTTCAACACCAGCCTCACACACAAGAGGAATGCCAGGTAAGCCTTGATTCATTAAGGTCTTGAAGACACATGAACTTCCATAAAACAGGAAGGCTAGATAATTAACTGGGAGCTCCAGCTCTGCAGGTGCATGAGCACTGCAGCATTCAAGTACCAGACATGTCAGCTTCTCTCCCTGCTCCACACTAAATAATTCATTTGCTAGTGGGTTTGAGGAAGATGAGAATGGTATTTAAGTTATGTGGTGGTGTTTGCCAAAGTGAGTAATACAGGAATATGCATTTTTGTGGTTACTAATGTCAGGCCATGTCAGTTTAGGAAAGTGACTGTGTATTACAACTGTGCCTGCAGAGAGCTGGATTCAATTCCAGGCTTCTTTCAGGACTGATCCATCAGTTTTGGGTTTGTTTTTCCATCTTAGGGTTCAGTGTAGGATTGGTCACCCACAGGTACTGCAGGAACAAAGGGTGACTTGTGACAGAGCGTGGAGCCTGTGTGCAGATTTATATATATATATATACATATATATATGCATATGTATTCCATCTCCCTGTTGTGGGGCAGCAGCAGCAAGAGCATCTCCATCCTCTTTCCAGGAGGTTGGTATTCACAGTGAAACATTAATCATTTCACATCCTTCTGTGTTCTGAGGACTCTGAACAGTTGTGTCAGGAGCAAAGAATCCTCTGCTTCTGGGTGCTGTGTCCCCAGGAAACCATCAAGGGACTGTGTTCCTGGGAGTGAATTGCAATGGCATTTGCACTGTTTGCTCATTCATTTCAGATCTCTGACTGCTCCACCAAGTCTCTCAGAGTATCTACAGCTTTTTGTATAGCATGTGTCAGCATTGCAGTGCATTGGCATTGGGGCAGTTGAGGCAAAAGACAAGAGCCACAGAAAATTGATTCTTAATACAGTCTTCAGTTCCACTTTTGAAACAAGTCCAGTTCCTTGCATGCAGATTTGATGAACTTTCAGCTTTTGTTGGTTTTCCTCTGCTCACTTATTTCTTTGTTATATCTTTTTGTCAGCTGCTGTCCCCTTTCTTTCCTTTTCTTGCAACTCCAAGTACTTTTTCACTGATAGGTTTCTTTTTGATGATCCCAAGCAGCTGAATTGGGATCTGGAGTCAAGTATAAACTTTCCTGAAGTTTGAAGAGTTTCAAACAAAAGCTTTGCTTTGAAAAAGCTCTTGTCTTATTTTGAAAAGCATTCATTGTAAGGGCACTGCATGTTGCAAGTGGTGGCACCAAACCCAGTCTTCATACCTTATAGGATATAGAGTTGGAACTGTAGTCACAACTGTAGTCCAAGGGCTGGCCAAAACAGGGAAATGATATAATGGAAAAGCTCTTCTTCAAGAATCTGAAACCAAACCAAATATTAATGACATTCTTGCCCTATGAGTTAAGGAAGGATCATTATCCCATTTCACAGATGGGTGAAATCTGAAGCAAGGTGACGAATTTAGTCAGTGGTAGATCGAGGAATGGAACTGTTTCTCAGCCTCTTGGTATGTGTTCTAGCTCAGTGTGTATCTGCACACTGACACTGCTTTAAGTTTGCATTTCAATACTACATTGCTTTGCTAATGAGAAAGGAAGTATTTCAATGTATTCATTCAACAAGCAAGGAAAAGTGGGACAGACAAAAATGAAGAGGAGACCTAGCCTAACAGGAATGAAAATAGTCCTTAGCACTTGCAGGAACAAATCTTTCTCTGGCTGGCACTGTGCAGTTCCAGCCCAAGTGTCCTGGTCACCTTCTGGTCAGGGGGAGCTTAGCCTGGAAAATGCTTTCCTTCAGAATGGATCAGGTTCCTTTGGAGTGGGTAAGGTGGACAGTGAGAGTAGAGTGAATGAGCAGCTGCTTTTGGGAAGAAAAGAAGAAAATAAAACAGTTAATTAAACAAATAAATCCTAAAAACTGGACTCTCTTCCCCATGGATGGAGCCTCATCCCCACTGTCATCTGCAGAGAAGCCAGAATGGTCAGCTGTAATTACAGGCCTTTTAACCTCCTGCTCATGGTATGTGTAGGTCAAAGAGAACCTTTCAGAATACAGTTGTTTTGAAAGGAATAATGAAATAAGCAAAAAAAAAGAGCAGAAGTAATTGTTCTTCATGAGAGATTTTCTAATGAAAAATTGGTCTGTGCTGGATGATAACTGAACCCAGATGTTTTTTTCTACCTATCTTCTCTTTCTCCCAGTGAGAAGACTTCAGTTCTTCATTCATTTATTTACTTTATCAGAATTATAATATGTTATTCTTTATTTTATTCTCTCACACAATTTTCTTTTTTTAAGGAGCAAGAGGTGGATCAGAGAGAGTTTCTCAGACCTTAACATGAGCCTGACATGTTGGATATATAGAATATATAGTTGCATATAGAATGCAACTAAGATAAAAGAAACATCTGGTGCTCATTTGTCAGGATTGAAATAAGGCCCTTTAAAACATCATGCATGTAGTTGGGACTGACTTACAGAAGGCACAAAGTTTCAACCCATACATCAAGTCTAGCAGTAAAACTTTTTTCTCCAGGATGATGAATTTCACATGTTTTACCAAAATTAATGCATGTCCCTTGCTATTGTGGCTTCAGACATATATGACAGCTGGGCATGACCTGATGACCTTATGCACCAAAACTGAACCACTTGAGCTCTAGGAAAACACTTTTGGCTGTCCATTAATAATTGGCTGTTTAGTTGTGAGCTACTAAGTATTGACCACATAATCTAAGGCTCTCTTCTAAGCCTGGCTGTGTCCTTTTACTTTGGTGTCCATACATGATGTGTGGTGGAAGGCTCTTCTGTGCCATCCTCAGGCAAATGCTGTTCACCCCCAAGTGCCAGGGAATGTCTGCAGTCCCTGCCTGTGTGAATGAGATGCTGCTCTCACAAAGCAGCAGGAGGAAGGCATGGGGGATGCTCTGCACTTCTCTACCCAGAATGCTGCCTCTACTTGCATCTGGGTCACTTAAGCTTACTATGGGTGGTAGTAAAGACAAGAGAAAGCATCTTTTTTTTTTGTCTTTTTCTGATCCATACAGATAAAGGTTGAATAGGCTGATGGACTGGGAGACAGAGAGGAGGGAAGGGTTTTCCTTCATCTGCTGTGTAACATTCTCTGCCTGTCCAAGCTGTTTACAATTCACTAAGGATGAAAAGAAGGCACCATGGATCCAGTCTCTGGATATGTTATTTGCTCCACTATAAAATGCTATTAACTTTATTCTTCTTAGAGACTCTCTTTCGAAAATGATAATCCACTTAGCTGCTAAAATTGGCTTCTAGACAATTTTTTGCTGGAGTGGGGATTCAGAAACTGGCCTGGCAATGTGGCTCCTTGTTACATCAAGAGTATTTTTTATATGATAAACTTTTACAGGATCAAATGTTGAGGACACAACTCTGGCTTTTTAGAACAATTAGTAAGAAAAACCAGGAAGAAAATCATTCATTTGTTGGCAGTAGATGCTAAGACTGTTCATAATAATTACCTCCAATACTCTCAAAAACTTTTAGTTGTGTTTCCTAATTATTTGTTCCTACATATTTTTGTGTCACCATTTGGAATATATTTACATAAATAGGTACTTAGATCTTCAGTGCTTGGTGTCCATTTGCATGGGTTGCTGGCAGATGGACTGTATGGATACACTTGGCTCAACCAGACAATTACTTTGCCACTTATCTTCATGTCACTGCCCTGCTTTGTTATTGCAGCCTTCAATGCCACTTCTGTCTTCATCAACACTGTCTCATTCATGCTGTTTGCTTTGATGACTTTGCTGGGCAACCTCTTTCGTGTCCTTGTCTCCTTGTGAGAGAGGCTTTTTCTTCTTCAGTTTGCCTGCCTGGCTCACAAACCCCTGTGAATCAAACTGACAATATTAACCTTACACAGAGGAGTTGTGCTGCAGGATAAATGGCAGTGCTCTGCAAGCTCTGGCTCCATGGAATTCAGAGGGAGAAGGGCTAAGTATGGCACATCATAAAGCATTGTGATTATGTTCAGCTACCTCTGGATGAGATGCTTGACTCAAACCATACCAGTTGGTTAAATCACTGTGTTGTTGCTGGCTGTGAGAGCCCATTTTACAGTGGTGATTCAACATTCTGCTCCTGCACAGCAAGACCATGTGTTCATGTCTCATGGATTTTACTGGGTCCTGAACACATGTTCAAATCTCTTCTGAATCAGTTCCATAAATACCTCATATAAAATGCTAGAGATTTTTGTGACTTCCCATCATAAGTACTTCATTCACATTTGACATTGTGTCAGTGATGGGTGTTTCATATAATGAAAAAAAATTTCAGACGTAGTGAGGTGATTGTCTGACTGCTTTGGTCTGCCTATGTTTAGTGATGTGTTACTGACATTAGCAGAAACATGGCACGAGGAAGGAAGAGATTTTGTATGTAAGAGCTTCAGGCTTTCTAAGTCAGACATAGAACCAAAAAAAAAAAAAAAGAGAGGAAAAACAAGTCCTGATTTCTGTGAACTTCAGATCAATTGTGTGACTGGAGGATTGTTGCTGAGATCACATAACATTGTTCTGAAATTTGGATGCTGTGATACCAAGAAATCTTCAGTTCTTTGTGTTTTCTGGGGCAAGAAAACCTTCCCTTTTACACTTCTGATATCTGAGTTAATTTATGAAGTGGCACCTGGAACCCTGTGCTTTTTGAGTTTTCAGGTTTGGTGGTTTGGAAATGCTGTCTAAAATGCAAGTGTCCCTTCAAAACTGAGGTTGCAAATTCTCAAAAACCATGTTGGGAAACTGCTGAGGAAAGGTTTGCTTGCAGAGATTGATGCATTGAAAATACTGAGAGTGCAACTTTCCCTGTGGTGTCTTGGCCCTTGAGGGTAGACTCAGAGGTACTGAGAGTGAGGAACCCCTAAATGTGTTCATCATAGGACATTTGACAAGTGCTGGTGAAGTGGCTTTTTCGGTGCACAGGAGTCAGTGCTTTCCATGCTCAGCTGAAAGAGAACAACGAATTTAAGCAGCTGCACTGAGCTCTGTTAGCATCTGTGACCCACTTAGCTGCAGCTCTTGGTGCTGCTAATGGAGGGAAGTCATGCACATCTCAGTAATGACACCTAGGCCAGAGCTGATCCTGCATGAAAACAATTACACACTGACCCCTGCAGTTCCGAGGTCAGGAAGGGAGTGATCTTTTAGGCCATCAGATTCCATAAAGTGCAGTCAGGAGCTCTCATTTATTAGTCTTAGTTAGTGTGTTGTTTAAAGGCAGAGATTTAGCAGGTTATTGTTTGAGGTGCTACAGTCATCATAGGAATTACTGGGATATTTTGAATTTGAGTGCCACCACTGGATGTTCCTGTGATATGCAATGATCACAGCAGGGGTGTGTGGGACTTGTACAAGCCCCTAACTGGCAGCAGAAGCTCTGTCATAGGGGTTTGAACACCGAGAAAGGTGGTAGCAAAAATATGTGAGTGTTGGCCAGCATAGCATTGACTAGTCTAGTGCAAACAGACAGCACAAACACAGTGCTAGAAAGCAGAGAACCAGAGTTTTGGCCCACACAAGGGACAGCAGTGGTCCTGTCTGGACTGACATTATAAACAGGGATTTTATGAGAGTGCTCAGAAAGTGGAGGGGTTTGTCTGGCTCTTTTGCACTGCTGAACTGGTACACACAAATGTGCTCCAGCTCTGATCCAGCACAGTATTTAAGCATACACTAAGTGTTTTAGCATTGAAATACAAATATTTGGAATCATGGTGTTTAAGTGTTTTGCTGGTTCTCAGTCTTAATTACAGTAGATGAAGATAATAAAAGCCTTCTCCCCTCTCCTCAGTGAAGCTTGTCTTAGTGAAAGTTGTTGCACAAGTCATGAGGAATTTGTTTTAGGGAGATATTTTAGACTGATGTTTTGCCTAGGTCAGATTTGTCAGTTCCTGAGAGGGGATTACTCCTAGTAGAGTCTCCATACATTTTGATAAAAGATGTGTGTGCTATGGGGCCCTCTCTGAGAAGAGTCATTTTTCAATATAAAAGGTGCTCTATCAAACATCAGAAGAGAAAATGGAAAATACAGCTTCACAGCTGGTGGTCTAAATATTGGCACATGATCCTCTGCAGCAGTTTTAGATTTTGAAAAGCAGCTTTTCCAGCACGTGTTTAGAATTGGAATAATTTACAATGTGAAGAAAAAACAAATTACAGATTTCTAGTGTAAGTATGAAGGACCAGTCGTGTCTTGTTTCGTATATGCTTCCTGTGCCAGGTTTTGTTTTCTGAGAAACCAAGCAAGGCTCAGGAAGAGGCTTCATCTGGGAGAGAAATGCACAAAAGCTAAAGGACACTCAGTAACGTGAGCTGGACTCTGACACCCTTTGGAGCCCCAAGCTCTGCATAGGCAAAGTCTGCTCATCCTCTTGAGTGGCAGGGTGGTAAACCTGGCTGGCTCTTTGTCCCCAGAGCCATGGCAGCTGTTGGCCAGTGATGCTGCATTGTGTATTCACCTCTTCTGAGCAAGTCACAGCAAGAACAGCCTCTTTTCCAGAGATGGGAGGTTCTTGGGTTTATTGCATGTGGTAATAAAAATATATTATAGTAACTGCTGATAAGTTGCTGATTTAAAGACATGCAGACTGTATGTCATGGTCTCAGTGCACAGTTTTACCCTAGAGAGACTGAACAAAAGCAAAAGTGTTTCTGATTGCCTTGAGTAATAACCATCTTGAATTTGAGAGCTAGATTTCTGCCAAATGCAAATGGGCAAATCCAGTTTTCAGCAGTGAGCTTGCCTTTGAGGATTTACATTGTCTAGCTCCTTCAAGAAAATATCAGCTTGCCAAGTAAACACAATCCCCTTTGCTTTGCCATCTCTGCATTGCTGTCTGCACAGATTCATTTTGTTATTGCTAGTCTGTTGGAGTTTTTCTTTTTGTATGAATCAGGTCACTCCAATCTCCTTGCATTAGAGCATGGTAACAATATCCAATGTGACAGTTCCCCAAATGTTTCAGTGGTTTCAAGAGGGAGGTGTGAGGCAGCAAAGGAAGGCTCTGCCTCTGAAGGAGTTTAATCTATTGGAAAACAGAGACTCGAGCCCTTCCAGGCTCTTCTTTGCCTCAGTTTTCAGCAAGCTGCTGAAAACTTAATTGGACTATGTTTTGATTGGCAAAGAGATGTGGGAGGCAGTGCATAAGCAAAGGGGAAATGAGCAGGGATACCTGAGATACACAGCAAATTACTGTGGAAAAGACCATCCTGAACTTTTTCAGACTGCTACATTGTGCAGGAAGAAAGGAAACAGCCCCTGTCTACTTCTTCTTTCTTTACCTGCTTCGCTGTGGTGAAATCCAGCTGGTGCAAGCCATGTAAACCTCTTTGCTGAGGCAAGAGGAGACCAACTGGGCAGTATGGGCAGGTACTGGGCTCCAGGGAACCAAACTTTGCCACGTTTATTGGTGGAGGGGAAGGTTGGAGGGAAAGGCAAAGGGAGTGCTCTCTGCTACATGATATTGCTGCTTCTTGCTCTCCATGAACTGATGGCGCTGCACACATGGTGGCTGGGAAATGTGTTTACCCCTTTTCCAGAGTTTCTTTCATCCCCCTCTACTCTTTCAGGTAATTACTTACAAAATATGAGAAATCCCTGTGTTTCCTAGAGGATCCTGCCCTAATGCAATCCAATCAAGACAACAAATTTTTTTTATATCATGCCAAACTCCTCACATGAATAGCTATAACCTTTCCTTTTTAGAGTGGCTATATTTTGCTTTCATCTCTGATGAAACCAATCTCCATGTCCTGTGTTCTGAAACATTATCTGTGTACTGAATTCTGATCAGAAGTGTTTTATCCTGTCATTGCAGTGCATTCAAGGCAAACACACATAGTCAGAAAAATTATTGCCATAGGCATAATGCTTGTGGTTTATAGTAAATAGTACTGATACTCTCTTGAAACATTATTATAATGAAAAACATTGATATGAGAGGTCCAGAAATGTGGAACTGGCATCCCTTTGTATTCTGTGTGTGGCTGTATGTGATAAAGGATTCATGAGGAGTGTAAATAAAGTCTGCACCACAAGACAATAAGCATTGCAGAAAAAAGAACTCTAAGCATATACCTGAAAAAGGAAGAACAGACTTGAGGATTCAGAATGAATCCAAGGACCCCAGTCTAGTAGATGCCTGTAGATTTCTTCTGAAGATCTTTGTAAAGGTCAGTGTCCCCTTGATGTTTCTGAATCCCCACTATTTCAAGGGAAATGCATCCTGTGTGGAGCTCTAGCTGTTCAGTTGTGTTTGTAGATAGAAGTGACCTTGTAAAATCAGTGCAAAATTAATAACAGCTTGTAATTATCAAAGCATATTTGTTCAAATAAATCTCTTCTCTTACATGTCTCTGAGTAATGCAATTTCCCCCTATAATTTCAGCTGGAATCACTATACTTGTTCCTGCCTTTTTTCATTAAGGCCTCACAACCAGCTGAAGTCCAAGCTAGCCAAAAAGAACTCATTATCTTCCCTATGTTTTTCCCAGTCACTGAGGAAAACACAATAATTCAGTGAATTTCTCAGGTCTGTTTCTAGACTTAGACTTCATTTTTGACTTGCCTCTTTCCTGTGTTTTTATCTGCCTTTCTCTAAAGCCTTCAGAGATTTTCTCCATAACATCTCTATGATAATGAGAGCCACAGGGCTAAACTTTCATCCTGGGACTTGACTCTCTGCTGCTGTAATATTCTTTTCTTTTTCTTGATGATTTGGATTGTTCTATCCACAATTCTCCTATCACAGTTCTGACTCATCTGCACAGACTCACTTGTTTTTGTAACTGTATCCTGCTAAGCATAAGCTACTTGTCTTCACTCTCAAGACTGTTCCTAGCTATAAATGCTGGCCCTTTCATCATCTGGCACTCAGTACAATGGGTTCTGCAATAATCCTGTAACAATGGGCTAGAGTCTGCTTCTCTTTTCACATGCAAGAGTGCATTACTCCTGAAGCAGCCTCTTTGGTTTCACTGGGCACACTTGAGAGATTGCAGACAGCCCAGCCTGAGTCTGTCAGGTAGGAAGATCTGCTCTGAATTATTATTATTATATAATAAATAATCTCCAGATGAAATAATTGGATCCATGTCAAACTCAGTATCCTTTGAAACAGTCAAGTAACAAGAACAGATGTATCAGCATGTTAGCATGCATTAGAAATGAAGTAAATAGATGCCTGTGCATGAATGCCCCAACTGTTGTAACATCCATCAGCCCATGGTTTGTAACAACCAGGGTAAGAAAACTGTGAATAATTAGCATAATTAAATAAACTCAAATGCCATCAGAACTATAATACTGCACCATTAGCAAGTTTAGAAAGTTTTCAGAGATAGTTACTGACAGATTTAAAAGTGCCTTGCTCAGCCAATAAGATGATTTATTCCTCTTTGATCTTTCAGTGCCCAGGGCTACCCTCTTTGCAGTTAATAGCAATCATTCTGGGTAATGATGAAACTGTTTTAGAATAGGCATTAATGGAGACTTAATTAAATATCATTAAATATACTAGAAATATCTCTTGTGGTCACAGAGAAACATGCAGTCACAGAGAGATGATTTGATTTAACAGTTTCAGTAAACAAAACAGCTCCTTTCAAGTCCAAGATTTAGAGTCTCCTAGAATAGCAGCTGAGATTCATTGCCATGATGAAGAATAGTACTTCTCTGTTTTGTTTGTCTGTTTGTCTAGTGTGTCTTTCCAAAGAGGTCTTTCTCTGTGTGTGTTATGCTTTATCAGAAAGTTAGCACTTGACTGCTTTGGAGTGGATAACAACTAAAAACTTGGAGATTAATATAGTTTGTTTTTAAAATGTTGTAGGGTGAAAAACATGTTTTATGTAGACTCTGATGTAAAAAAGTATGTCTAAAACTCTGAAAGTGGCATAAATAAGTAGTTTCCTACTTTTCCTTATCTTTCCCTAGGAGCAGATTCCCCCATTTTCAATTGCTTTAGGAGTGTATTCATACCAATGTGCCTTCCCAAGCTTTTTGGAAAATATTCTTTGTGTATGAATATGACATGCATTTAATGGAAGTGCTAGCAAATGGCTGAATTTTCATAATGTTCCAGAAAAAACAGTGCCTTTTCTTAAAAACTTGTGTGACAGTGAAGTCACCAGTTCACAGAATAGGTAAGGCTGGAAAGCACCACAGTGAGTCCGCTCCAACTTCCCTGCTCAGGCAGGGTCATTCTAGAGAATATTGTACAGGATTGCATTCAGATGGATTTTTAATATCTCCTGTGAGGAACATCAATCAGTCTCATAGATAAAGTTTTATTATTCTGTTGTGCACTGTTCTGTGTGTTAGGGAGAAATGGTGAGGAGGTGCTGTTTACAAAAGTGTATATATGTGAAAGACATAAATTTGGGGTTTTCTCAAATCAGTGACATCCATTCTGGTATGAGTTCATCTTCACAGAACTGATCCAAGTAGAGGAATAATGATTTCCTAAAGCAGCAGATCATATTAGCATCTGCAGGGAAAGTCTGTGTTTCTGCCACATTCTTCATGCAGAGCGTTATGCCGCAGGGGTTCCTCTACAAGTGTGAAGTGCAGTAGTCTCATCTTTATTTCCTATTTTTGCCTGACCCAGAGGCTTATTCTGACATTGTGCTTTCATGTGAAGATGGGGATATAACAAGGAGTTTTAAATTTTAATTTCCATGTTTTTTTCCTTACTAAATCCAAATCTGATATCTCACTTAAAAGTGTGAGCTTGCTTTCATGCTATTGCTGAAAATAGGCACCCTAGTGAGATATAGCTGGCAGAAAACCAAATCAATTTAAAGCAATGAGTTTAAAACTGAAGTAGGTGCAGCAGGGAGTCCTCCTGCAAGTCTGTGGCTTTGTTACTACTTCTCTTATTTTTTTTTTAATGCTTTTCTCCGTACTGTTTATTTGGTAAAGATATAAAAGGGGATGTGGAACACCTGAATGCTGTGACACTGCTCCTGCATGCTCATGGGTGACCACAGTGAACATGCATAGTCCTGGCTGAGATTTCCCCTCCCATCTCCAAACTGAACTAACCCTACAGGGCTGAGCTTCCTCCAGAGAGGATTTGAGCAAAGCATCAGAATTTACTGGAGCCAACAGTTCACAGAGTAAATGAGTTGTAAAGAATATCAGAATAATGCTCTCTCTGCTTCTCTACATTTACAGGAATTTGCAAGAAAATCACAGACAGGTATGATTTGTTTTCTTAGTTTGTGGCACCTCTAAATTGCATCAGCTTTATGCAAGCAGAATACTCAGATAGGCAGTAATAAAGCATTTGATTCCTACAGATTCTTTTAAGTTGCAGACAAAGGGATGTGATTTTTCTTCATAATCTTCTGATAAGATTCCAAATATCAGTTATTTCTTTTTGTCCCACAAGTGAAACAATTAGCCTGGGGGAGATGCCAAGAACTTAAAAACTATTTCAATGTGTTGGTTTGTATGCCTGAGGGCTTTGTGAAGTAAATGTTTCTAATACTCCCATCATCTTTCTACACATGCACATGGTGTTCTCTTCAGATTCTCATCCACTACAACATTACATGGTGTCCAGAGATCACAGAGTCAGTCCAGCACAGCTACTCCAAAACAAGCAGTGGTATCATGAGTAAATGACCTTCTTTTTTTATTGTTGTCAGTGCCCAAGGCCAGGAAACGAAAGGTTTTAATTTATTCTGAATCAAGGGTTGCTGATGTGCTGCTACTGGGCTGTGACAAGCAGGAATAAACAGGCTTCTGGATATAATAGTCAGGACTGTCATGCACTTAATTAGTGCTATATGAGTTCTAGCTGGCCTTACACACTATTTACATTGCATTTAGAATCAGTACACCATTCTGTAGATCTTTTTTTCCAGTTTACTGGTGTTTTTTTTCTGAAGAGCTAAAATCTGTGGCCAAAAATAAAAAAAAAATTAAAAATCAAGTTTTACAGATCTTGCAAGGTACTGAGGGCTTTTAGTTCTTGCCTCAGAAGGGATACATTGGGTACAATTTCAATTAGAATCCCACAGAGGTAGTCAGCTGTCAGTCTGTCTTTTCGGTCTATCACTTATCCTTCCTGCTCCCATCTCACTTTCCATGGCTGTTGTGAGTCTGTTTGTATTTAACATGATGGCCTACCTACTCTTCTTGTCACATGTCATTAGTGTCACAGCATCCACAGCAATGACATTTTGGAGCTGACTGCACAGACTGCTTCCCTCATCAAGATCATACAATATTACTGGTCAAATACTTCACCTATTTCTTGCCTGCCCTTTTCCAAGGTTGGGGACTCCATGTAAAAGGTGAACTGGGCACAGAGGACATTTCAGATGTGGCAGAGAATGGTTTAAGCCATTAATACATTACATGTATTTGTGGGGTTTCTTTCTCCCCAGAGTGACACATGGTGGGGCATGCTGTGTATAGCCAGTGTCACACCCCTCTCTGCATGTGACCATGGTGTAACCAAGCCTTCAGAACTGTCAGATAAAACAGAATTTGAAACCTTTAGCCAGCAGCAAACTATGCTTTCACAGTCTAAAAACCATGAGAAGCACATTAGAGATTGTTGTGAAAATATATTCTGTCTAATCACAGCTACAGGCAGTGTCTTTCTGAAGCAAGAAATAAATCATCAGAATGAAGGTCCTATTTATCAGCAGAAAGTCAGGAGTTTACATGGTGTTTACCTTCAAAGGAATGGTACAATTTTTTTTTTTCCATTCTTATAATATTTTAATGAGTGAAGAGTTTCATTATTAAGTCCATGATGTTTAGCCCACATCTTAAAGGCAAATACTGCTTCTAGAACTGGGACATCTCAAAATCATAAGCAGCAAGGTACTGTTCTTATGCAGGGAGGTTTGTTTTGTTTGAAAAGACCAACAAACCTGTCATGTATATAACACTGGACAAAGATAACTGTAGCTGGTGTCACAGTCTGTCCTTGTGTGCTGGTCTGGAGAGTGTGAGTCCATTGTGACTGGAACAAGGTGCTGAATCCTATCCAGTTCTTAGTTCCCTCCTTTGATCAAGGCTTCTGCTCCTCATTTTCTTGCCTTGCAGGTACAGCTTCCATAGGTGGCACTTGGAAGCAGAGGTGTTTGTTATCCCATAGGCTGCTTAGGCACTCTGCCACCTGTGCCACACCTGTGCTACACCAGAAATCTGTAATTGACAAGTCCTTACTGGACAGTGAGTTCTCATTCCTGGAGCACAAGAAGCTTCTGAATACAGTTTAACTGCCTTGATATTATTCACTTCTCTTGCTGTTTTAGATCACAGACAGCCCTCCCAGTAAGCTTGCTTCTGATACTGGAACATCTCTTTGTTCACAGAAGTAGCCTCCATTACACTTTAAGTTGGTTGGTCTGTATTCATTACTGCAATTTCAGAAACAAATCCAAAAAACATTAGAGAGACCCCATTCAAAGTCAGTGACATTATGAGCAGAACCCCTCCTGTTCCAGAAAGGAAGATGCATTCATCTTAGTGGCTTTCTGTCATAGTTCATTAAGCAAAATCAAAATTAATCAGTACACCACAATTTTTTCATTTCCAGCTGTGATAATCTAAAGTTGTGTCTCTGACATATGGGCTCCATTTTTCTTTAGAGATTCTACTTAGGCTTGTAGCCTTCATTTTAATAAAGATTTAACAGCTTGGGTCCCAGATATGTACATTGATTTGTTTCTACCAAGAAAATAGCATTCACCATTGTTTATGAATGGAAAGAATGTAGGCAGAATCACATCTATAGCATATGACATAATGGGGACTTTAATCTTGGGAGGGCCTCTTAAATGCAACATTAGAGAACAGTGCATAGTTGAAAAAGATGAGTGTTCTCTGTGGTCATCAGCCCTTTTATGAGTTAGGTCTTGTTGTTTACATGGAACTATTAAATTTTTTTCTTTAGTTGTAGACTATTGCTTCAAAAATGTGCATGTAATGACATTTCTGCTTTTATAAACTATCTGCCCAGTCACAAACACTCTAAATGTTATAAAAACCAAAGCCTTTCTTTTTGTCTTTTCTTAAGGGAGAATCTCTTGTATGGCTGGAAAGCCATAGCCATCCCAACAGTCTGGTGGCAGAAATTGAGTTCAGATGAGGAGCGTGCTCTTTAGTCAGTGACCCACAGTAATTAATGGCACAAAGGAAGTGTTTAACTTTTTGCTCTAGAAATTTGTGCTTGGAGATTGCTGTTTAGGTTTTCTGGCATGGAAAGATGTTGCTGTTCTTTGCAAAATAAACCAATACTACATTAAAATACAAATTTTAATATCCCTGCAGTTTCACTGTGGTTCCTTTTTCTGTCAGCTCTTCTGCAAAGTAAAGAGATTGCATCGGCACAACCACGTGTAAAGTTTAGCGATTCCCTTTTAACAGCCTTCCTTATGTAATGAACTTTCTATTTGTCAGCTTTTCTAAAAATACCCCCCTGGAATTCAACTGTAGTATTTGACCTGGCCTTACTTTGAGAGCTGATGTCTCGAAATGACTTGCCATAACATCCTGTCCCCGTGCCTTGTGTTTGCTGCTCACATTATTGATGGGAGATGCTCGTAGGAAGGCGCTCCAGGCTGAGCGCATCTGGGATGCAGATGGCGGGGCAGGGACGCGGAGCGCGCTCTGCGCTAGGTGGTGCTGCTGGCAGGAGCTGCAGCCCCGCCGGGAACCAGCGCGCTCACTGCCACCACCTTGCAAATAAGGGGGGTTCAAACAGCTCTTAAAATGTACAGAATTGATTTCCTAGATTATCCGCTTTTTAATGGCCTCTTGTGAGGGAGGGGCTCTTGGGAAAAGTGAGACAAATGCTGTAGAAAGTGACTTATTTGTACTAATGGGTTGCATGAATATGGTCTGCTGTTGCTGAGAGGCTGAAGCCCATACTAATATGCCCCTGTGTCTTGGCTAGAATTTCTGTTTTTCGAGGATGTATTATAGAAGGATCTCGTGGATCCTAAATCCTAAACTTAGAAGCCTAATTACAGCATCTTTTGAGAAATTTGTTCACACTTTCCAAATTTGATTGCTTTTGACTATTCATCGAAGTATATAGCGAGGGACATAAGTAAAAATATTGCAAAAAATGGGAATGCTGAGTACCCTCTCTTTTGACTGACATTAGTTCAAATTATTTTTCATTCTGAAGACTGAGGTTCTTTTATTTAGGTGCCTCATGATATAGTTTGCTACAAATTTCATCATCCAAGTTTGAAAACTGTGGCCATAATCACTTAGGTCCCAAGAGATGACCCCTCTAATTTTAATAGGCGAGGAAGTGGCTTGAGTTATCTTGATGCTTTCCAGATAATGTTTAGACAAAGAATGTCTGCATTATTCTTTTTCAGTCTGAAATCTGCAGATCTAGTACTGGGGAGGAAGCCTGGAAAACAATGACCTCCTTGTCAGGGACTCTGGTTTCGGTTGGGAACGGTCACTTGGCCTGTTCAGTTAATAAGCCCCAGAAACCTTCTGAATTAGAAAGAGCAAAGGATGTTAGTTTAGAAGGTCAGAGGGTTAACAATAGAAAGAGCAGTTGTACTCAAGGTCATTTTCTGAGCAAAGTTTAGCAGGACAAAACAAAGCTGGGAGAAGAATTGATAGGAGTTCGAACACCTACAGCTTTCATATTTCTGGACCTCATCTTCTCATAGTATAAATTGTTGTGTCTTCCTTGAAACGAGTACAGTTATAGCTGTTTGTATTGGTAAGAACTAGCTCAAATGCTTAGACTTATTTTTGCTTCAAAATAAGCTGATGAAAAGACTTTCAAAGACATTTGGAATTTTAAATTGAATTAATGGATACGATCCTTATTTCCTGGTTCTAATTTATGTGGAATGCTAAATACTCTGTTTTGCTAGGAAAGGGAAAATGAAGTTTCTTCATCTTCTTTTTGTCTGCCAGATGTAGTGGAAAGCTTTTGAATTTAGCACATACACAAAGGTCAGGGCACCAGAGTAAAACCTCCGGTTGTGCAAATGGCATGGCCTCTATAGCTTCAGGACATGGCCCTGTTGGGAGTTCAGTCCAGACCTAAATGAGAATATATTCCTTTGAATTCACTCACTCATTCTTCTTCTGGACATTTGGAAAAAATACCATGGTCCTCTCTCCCTGGAGACGAAGGTCCTTTAAGAATCTCTAATGACCACACATCAGCTCGGTCCATCTGCCTAAGTCAGTCTTAATAGACCTGCATTGTCTTCAGAGAGCTGCCACAGTTTGATTACTTTTCTATTGACAGCTATGGCTTTATTAATGCCTTTTGTTCAAGAAAAGGAGACTTGCTGGGTTCCTGAAAGCCACTATGAAAATCCCTGGTTTCAAATGTCGTGGTAACCCCTTTATGAAAAAGAAACAAATCTTCTGCATTAGTAATTATAGGGAACATTTCCAATTTAACAACTTCAGCAATGTCATGGGCTGAAATAGCAAAGCAAGGCTGTGACACCCAGAGCACTGCTCTCACTTCTCTAGCATTGTTCAGATTTTTGTAGTCACCACATGGGGAAACTACCAGACATAGCTCAAAGGAAAGGTTGGGTTTTAAAAGCTGCTTTATCACCTCTACCCTTTGCCTGACTGAAGTGCACATTTGGAGACATCAAATAAATACATCCTATGAGCTATTTCCTTAAAAGCCTCTGATAGGGGAACAGGAACTATGCTCCTGAGTTTTGGACATACCTATGAAGGACTCTTTGGCTTGGAGCCACTTGATTTTATCTCCTAGAGATTGATGTAGACCAATGTATCCCAATGTCCCTGCCTGTGATCCTCTACTCGCCTGGCTTAGTCCTTGTCTTAGGTTGCCTGTGAGCAGGTGCAGTAACTCCACTGCTTAAAGAGATGTTTGTTATCTTGTCTGAAGTGAAAGTATTGTGCTGAAGTATTGTGCCAAAATTAGTCAAATCAGTCTGAATAGCTTCCTTCAGCTAAAAAAAAGGAAAGTTGAGGAAAAAGAAAAGAAGGCTAATGTCTTATTTAATAGTTTGTGAAAAAACCTATTGGGACTTTCCACGACCTTCTTTATTCAGAGGGCCATTCTTGACTAAGAGTTCCACAAAAAAATCCATTTAAACATGTGTAATGCACTCACAGAGGATGACTTTCACCTCAGGCCATAGATTCTGAAATCAATAAATCCTTGGTTTGGTTTTTTCTTTCTGAATAACATTGTTTGCCCAATGAAACAGAAAGCTCTGTTTAGTCATGTGAATAGATTTTTTCCTTCCTGTTCATACAATACTGTATTTTAAAATTGGCAGATTGTTAATGTTGCTTCTAAGCTGTCACTTTCTGCCATGTTGCTTTGTCTAAACCAGAGGGGCTTGGGGATTGATGACTCCCTTTCAGCTGCCAAGCCACAGGCAGAATCTGACTTTCAGGAGGCAGGAATTGTTCAAGGCAGCTGGTGGTAGCTGGGCAGTTTGGACAGAAGGTAATGTCACTAGCATTCCTCACACTTGGTCAGTGGTCAAATTTGATATGTTACAAATGCTCAAATGTCTGTTAAAAGGTCCAGCTACTGAAAATCTGTACTGGATGTTGGTTATTCAGTATGGCCCTTCTACAAAATTATTTAACAGTTTGTAAGTAATTTTCCAAACAAATTTCCAAAAATTCTAAACTAGTTTATATTACAGACAGAACAATGGTCTGAGATGGAGTGATCTTGGTTTTCCTGTTTCCTGATATTTGTGGCTTTATTCTGGTGCTTGCCCAGGAAAACACAATCATGAACACCTTTAAGGCACAGTTCATGGTGATTGAGTTACTACATTGCTACTACACTTTGCTGGATCAGGATCAAGTTGCTCAGCAGTCTGCAGAATTAATGCCCAAGTGAAACCACAGTCAAACTCCCTTTGTTTTCAGAGTCAGAGAAGCAAATTTTACGTTGGTTAAGGAAACAATTCTCAATTTTATTGTATCCTTGTAGCACATCAGAAGATAGAGCAGGTGGCCAGCTTAAAGCCTGGCTGTGGGAAAGAACAGAGATCAACTAGTTCCCCATGAAAGGGAATATTACAGGGAAGGAATTAGGATAATCATATCTGTTTTTCTTACTGAACATAAAACTGGCAAAAACTTTACTGTTTGGCCCTAACAATGCAAGAATTAATTTACTTTCCTATGACTTAGGTCTCAAAAGTGAAAAGGATAGCTTGGCATTGGAAGTCCCTCTAGCATTTCAGTTTGGGAATAATCAGTATTCTTTCAACTTAATAAGAATGCAGTGGAATATACGGTGCAACACTGCAGAAATGCTGTTGATGTTGCACACATCATATTACATTTCACCTATTGTCATGCTAGAGGCCCATTGTAAATTAATTTGGCAGATAAATTTACGATGGCAATTTGCCTTCCAGTTGTACAATTTATTCATGTCAGAAATAATTTATTATATTGTCACTTAAACCAATATTTTCTTTTTTTTTTTTTTCTTCCTAGGGTATCACCTTAGTAAATAAAATCTATTGTTTACACTGAGCCTTGTGTGACTTCACAGTGGTCAGTCAATAACCTCAAGGGGATAGTTTTGGTCACATTACTGGTCACTTATTTGTATAGATGATGGAGTACCCTGGTCCCATCTGTACATATATTACTTCCCTTTGTCTTAGAGGCGCTGCTGGAAAGATTAATTAGGTCCATCTGTAGGAAAGGATCAGCCTTAAGGGATTCAGGTAAATAAAATAAATGCCAAGGGGAAAAAGTGCTGAGAGGCATGTTTTGAAAATCAAACTGGTTTTCATAACATTAATGGGGAAATTACATACAGAAGGAGATTGAAAGAAAAGTAAAACTGTCATTTAGTCTGGGTTATTTCAGCATGACCTGATAAACATCTCCTATTGCTGCTGTGGTAGGAAAAAGGATCTATGAAGTGGGCTAAATTAAAAGTCCATGGGCAACATTCTCAGCTAGTATAAATCAGTATAACTTTCTGATCTTCACTTTACAACAGTAGAGACTTGAGTCATGTCTGCCAGAGTGATGTTATTCCTGTCCTTCATTTGAGTGATCCAATATGCAGTAAACTGATCCTAATTCACATTCTTAACTTTTTTTATTACAGCAGTGCTATATACCTTGTGAGTCTTACATCACACCTCTGTTTTCCTTTCCTTTAAGCTTCTTTCCATATTTTCTTCCTTGTCTTTCCTTCCCTCTCCTTCAAACAGTTCAGCATGCAAATGAGTCTCGGAGCATTGAGCTAACTGATATGATCACAGCTTGTAAAATAGAAACTCAGCTCTTACTGACTTTTATATCATTTATTAGTTTATATATAATAAATTGGTGGAACTAGTGTATAAATTGTGTGAAATTTGTTGCCATTTAAGTTACACCTCACTCTGTTGCCTTATCAGCCTAAGTGGGGATTTGTGTTCCACCAGGCAATGGGATTGTTATGCAATGTTTTCATGAAACACCACATGGAAAAACAGAAAGATCATTTTTCTCACTGAGCTTTAGCTGTCTTAAGGGACATAAATACTAGAGATGTTTTGCTTTAAAACTTTTGTTGGAGGAAAGTTAGGTTCCTTTTTACTTTGGAGTTTAACTCATCATGACTTCTAAATTAATTAGTAAAGCCAGAGAAACATGAAGGCTTATTTTTGAGAACAAGAGGAAAACCATAAATTATTTAAAAGAAAAGAGAAGCAGCATGCAGAAAGGATACAAAAAGAAGTGAAACTCAAAGATTAAGGGGGGAACAACTGTTGGTGATCAGTTCAACTACCGTGTGTACATGAAGAGCTATGGGTGAGAGGGAAGTCATTGGCTCTGGAAATGCACATGCTTGTCTCCTGCCTGTGCTGGCAAGAGGGGACCCTCACTCTCAGAGGGGAGCAACTTCTTCTGGAGCTGAACTTTGAACTAGAATTCTGAACAGTTGCTAAGCCTGCATTATGCAGTGCTGGAAGGAAACTGCCTCTCTGTATGAATAAGGTCTGAATGTGTGCACATTGCCACAGTGAGGCAGTTACACACTCTAGAGTGTAACTGAGCTTTTGTTTTAGAAACTGTATTGTGTAGGTAGAACAGTGCCTCATGGTATTTAGGTAAGATTATAAGGTAAATAAAAATGTAATTTAATATCTCTATGTTTAGGATAAATAGCTCAATGTGCTGCCATTGCAGAATAGAGCCTTTATTGACTGAAGGCATTTCTTCCTTCCAGCCTGACCCACTTTCTAGGTGAAGGGTATTTTGAAGGCTCCCTCTTGGTCCTAATGGAACAGGTCAATGGCCACAGTGCAACACCTGGAACGTGTGTCCTGCATCTTAGAGACACTCTCTCAGGTCACATCTGCTGCAATAGTTCCTGTTTGTATCAGCAGGTCAGCAAACAAAAGAGCTTAAGTGGTCCTTTAAACAAGACATTGTCCTTCCTTAAAATCTTCTTCTTTGTTTATTTTCTCATGTAGAGACAGGAGTTCCCATCTGGTTTATGCTGCTCATACTCATTGTCATAGGTAGCTGAGGACTTTGTCCTGCAAAGAGTGAGCCATAACACTTCCACTGGGCTCCAGGTATTCTGGAAGCAGGATTCTGGAAGCAAAGCATGTAGCATGTTTTCAGTGTGCAGATGGGAAGTTGAAACTGAGGATCTGAGCAGGGTTCTTCTTCAGTGTTTCATGCAATATAAAGGCTTGGTATGTGTTTGTTGGGCCTGCAGCCTTACATTTGAAAAGCTTAAACCTACTTGCAATAGGAAATTGTTTGTGTGTCTGTCTTTTTTTTCAGAAGTGTTTTTCTCTGAGGGGATTTGAAATTTTAAAGTATTTCAGATGGAGATGAATTTATTGTCATTTACTAAAACAACTGAAGGATGCTTTGTGCTCTGATTTTTTGTTTTGGGTTTGTATTGCTCTGTTTCTCTTTTTAGACAAACCCTGTTATTGAAAACATATATTCCTCTCTGAAATGTTCATTTCCTGGAAAAAAACCCAGATTTTTCATCAAAATATTTCCGTTAAAGAGCTATGCCAGGTCTCCAGGGTGTTCTTCTGGAAAGTCAGAAACAAAAATCAGTAGAAAAAGAGTGACAATCAACAGACAAGTACTTGGTTCTGCTCTATGGTTCTTACTCAGGTGAAGTTCTTCCTGGAATAAAAAATGAGAGCAAATTTCAGCATATATAGAACCCTGCCTAACATACTAAAGTAACTCCCAGAACTATTCATTTTCCAGGAGTAAACACATTTTATACATAACTCAAGTAACCTACGAGTTCATTTTACAGAATCTAACAAGTGAAGAATGATTGTGAATGTACCATGAAGTTTGTTCAGCAAAGGTTTTCCTATAATTAAAATACATCTGGCTCTGTTCTGTCTGGGAAATCACAGACCTCTGAATGTTTTGACTATTTCCTTATGCACAATAGCAGCAGAAAAACTCCATACGCCTTAACCTGTCAAATTCTGCTCCATTTTATCATGTGGATAAATCAGCTTTGATAAGGAACTTTAATCTAGCATCTTTGACCTGAAACTGAGGGATTCAAAGCAAACACAATGGAAAGGCTCAGAACAGCATTCTAATCTTCAGCACACTGGTGCTGATTTAAGGAAGTGGGGGAATGCTTTAGGCGCTTTGTATCTCTTTGTCCTTCACCCTTCTCGAAGGGGAGACTCGGCTCAGGGTGGTGACAGCTTCCTTACAGCAGTTCCCTGTCCTGGAAAGGGTTCTGCTCCCTGCCACCCCTCGGAGCTGCTGGCTGTGCCAGTGAGCAGCGCTGCGGGCAGGCTGGCAGCGGGAAGGCCCGAGCATGCGGGGCTCGGGTGGGGTGCGATGGGCTGCTGTGCCTCGGCCCCGCCGTGCTGGGATCAGCCCAGCGTGAGCCTGGTGGGATAGCCCTCTGCCTTCCCTGCCTGCTTCTGGGGCTCTTCATCACGTCCTCACTGTCCGCCTCATCTGTCGCACAAGTGGCGATCGGGCTCTCGTTCTTGGGCAGCCCCAGAGGAGGGGCAGCTGTGGAGCCTGCGAGGCAGGCGGCAGGCGGGGATGGATGGATGGATGGATGGATGGATGGATGGATGGATGGATGGATGGATGGATGGATGGATGGATGGCCATGACAGGGAGGGGGCCGGCTGTCTGGCGGTGTGATGCTGGCCCGAGGGAAGGGGTGGGGGGCCGGGTGGGTGTGCCCGGCTCTCCCTGCCGCTGCCGCCGCGGTCCGCCCCACTCACAAGGTGCCTGAGCCGGAGAGCGAGCAGCAGCGCCGCGTCCCCGCCGCCCTCCGCAGCGCCCGACCCGCCATGCCCAACTTCGCCGGCACTTGGAAGATGAAGAGCAGCGAGAATTTCGACGAGCTGCTCAAGGCGCTGGGTGAGTGGCGGGGGAGCCGGGCTGTGTCCGCGGGAGGGGACGCGGGGCGGCAGCCGCAGCCGCGCTCCGGTGCCCGGTGTCTCCGGGAGAGCTCCGCGCCTCGGCCGCGGGCAGGAGAGGCTCCCGCCGGTGCGGAGCGTGGCTCGGAGCCCTACCCGGGAAGGGGCGGTCGAGGCACGGCGCGGTCCCCGCCTCACCGGCGGTCCTGCCCGAGGAGCCGGGCTGCCGCTGGCCCGGCGTTCTGCCGCGGGGATCGCTGCCGGAGCCCGCGTGTGCCGCCGGCCGTGCGGAGCCTGCCCGAGCGCCGCCGCTGTGCCGGGGGCTACGCGCGGTGCCCCGGCTCTCGCCCCGCTCCCTGCTCTGTGTGATGCTGGGCGAGGTCAGCCCAGGGCGCCGCTGGCCACTTCAAGCTGTTTCCTCCCCGCTTCGCCCAGGTGTCAATGCCATGCTCAGGAAAGTGGCGGTGGCAGCCGCCTCCAAACCCCATGTGGAGATCCGCCAGGACGGGGACCAGTTCTACATCAAAACTTCCACTACTGTCCGCACCACTGAGATCAACTTCAAAATCGGGGAGAGCTTTGAGGAGGAGACGGTGGATGGACGGAAGTGCAGGGTAGGAGGAGAGCTGGGGCATGTGCATATGTGTGGGGTGTGTGTGTGTTACCAAGTTCTTTTTAGATGGGACAAACACATCTGCCGCTCTTTAGATGGGACAAACACATCTCCCCAGACAGTGGCATTGCTGCCCTCCACCCTCTTCTTGAAGCATTCTTGGAGGTTCTTGATGGTCACCACTTCCCTTGTCCCTCTTTTGGGATAAAACTGAAATCTCAAGGCAGCAGGACATGAAAGGTCCTGAAAGCAGAGTTCAGGTATCTGGTTTCCAGCTTGGCAGAGTTTAGTTCTCTTTTTGCTTTCCTCTCCCCTGAAGACCTCAGCTGCAGTGAAATCTCTCCCCAGCTTCTGTCCCTGACACGAACATGGGAAGTGGTGGAGCAAGAGAGACCTCAAGAGTCAGGATTTATTGCACAAATCTGACATAGCTTTTGTCTTAGATTGAATCAGATGAGTTCTCAAGCAGGATCACAGACTGTTGGTTGGGGCTGAAATCCTCTTTCACACTCTTGCCACGTGCATATGTCCAGTTTACTGATAGATAGCTCTTTAACAGTGTAAGACAGGCTTTCAGCAGGTGTTACACCAGACACAGTTACACCATCTCCTTGAGCAGAAGTGCATTAGATGCATTCCGTGGAATTTTTGGGGCTGGATTCTGTGTGTGAGACGCTGCTCCTCTACCTCTGTTACCACTTTTGTGGCTGTGGAGGGGGATTTAAGTCGGCAGCATCTGACACCAGGTTCTTGCTGGTGTAGATATGTGGGATCTGAGATTTGGGGAGTTGGGCTATGGTCATAGCTGCCCTTTGAAAACCATTATTGAAGGCATGGGTTAGTTATGCCTTTGTCAGAAAGTTTACTCTCATAATTATAAAGGAGTATGTATAAGTGTACATAAAACTCTTATAAAGGAAGTACAAATAAAGATTATCAGAAGGTAGTCTCAAATGAGGATCCAGTTTTAAAAGTATCCAGTGTTGGTAAAAAAATCTACTTTCCAAAATATGATCTCTCCTAATTCTTGGGTCAGCTTTTGAGACCATCTCTATCAATAAAAATTCAGAACTTACTGCTTCCAGTGCAATTGGTGTCAACAGAAACTTATGAAACAAGAAGCAGATTCTGGCAATCAGTGAATATTTAGAACATCCACTTGCTCTCTAGGATGAGTTATCATATATTTAACACTTTGTCCAGGAAATGTTGCAGGCTTTGTTAATTTATCTTGTTCAACAAAAGTGTCTTCATACATAATGCATATACAATAAATGTGACCCGCTTTCTAGAGAAGGATTTATTGCTGAAGATGGAAAAAGAATAATTAGGCTGTAAGCTATGAAAGTTGGAAAAACCTGAAAGAAATGGGTTTTGTGAAGAAGTAAATTTTTTCCATGTGTTGTGAAATTATTTATAGTCCGCTCTCAGCAATAAGTTGTACTGCTGTGTGTATATAACCAAGATGTGGCCACAGAGCAGAAACTGACAGATAATAAAATTATACTCCAGAATGTAGTTTGCAGTATCTGGCAAAACTGATGACTGGTGATAGATTTTGATATACTTTATGGGGTGGAGGGTTTTGTACTGCCAACTAACTTGATCCATTGTTTGTGCAGACAAAGACGGCATCATATATGCTTGTACTTCAAGGCACAGCTTCTATAACTGCCATTTGAGATGGCTTGTTAGTTTATAAAATCTATTGTTTTGAAAAATATTTAAAAAGTAAACAGCTAATTTTTAATCAAAGTAAAGGGTTTTTCCCTTGGAAAGTCTGTGAAGTGTTAACTTGAATTTAGGCATACATACGCACATGCACATGTGTATATGTACATGTATATAATCATAGGCTAATAAATGTCTGCCCTGTGTAGTTATAAAGTGATTACTTGAACATTCATTACAGGGCATCCTTCTGCACAGCTGTTCCATTGCACTGTGGAGTTCAGTGCTCAAGTGAAAAGCAACAGTCAGGGCTTGCCAGTTTGTGAAAGTTTAACAAAATCATGTCATTTCGGGGTCTTTTATTTTTCAGTGGTTTCATAGTTGTTATTCAAATGCTTTGAAAAATGCCCAAGGGTATTTCAATCCTCAGACTCACAACCTTAAAAAAAGTAATGTCACAAACACTTGAATTCTGACATTTTTTAAAATTTAGCTGTGATTTATTCTAGTTTGTTAGCTCAATATGTTTAATACACAGTTAACTTGGCACAGTGCCATAGAGCAGGAAATATTGTAAGTGACAAATACTGCATTATTTATGACTACAACTTGATATATACAATTGTTTATGCTTTTACTCTTAGGGGACTCTGTAGTGATAAATAACGTCAGATCAAATCATTTTTACAAAGATGATTGGGAATGTAGACGCTACATTTGCATGTTCCTAAATTACACTTTCCAACATCAAGCATTTGATGGAAACTGAGTGTCTTCACACTGAAAAGACACATTTGCAATTACTTTGTTACTAATATATTCCTCTTTCCAAAATGCCCCTTCATACCTTAATTTTTATTTCACCACTTTCCACTGATTACTTTTTTTCCTCTGCCTTTGACTATCTATGTGTTGCTCCTTTAGTGGAGTGATTATTCTCACTACTGCTCATTGTTGTTTCTGTCTCATGCTGCTGGGGAATATAATTAATGTATTTCCTAATGGTTTTCTTGCCTGCAGAGTTTGGCCACTTGGGAGAATGAAAACAAGATGTACTGCAAACAAACTCTTATTGAGGGAGAAGGTCCCAAAACATACTGGACTAGAGAATTAGCTAATGATGAACTGATTTTGGTAAGAACCTTGAATTCCCTCAATACATGCACCATATTATCAGGGTTTTTTTGTTACCACGTAGTATGAGTTATTATTTTTCTTTACCTAAATCCATCTGGAAGACTACCATTGTTATAATCCTCTACTTTACAATTAATACATTGGTTTTTTTCCCTTTCTTTTCTATTTTTTTTCAAAGCAAATGGATATATATGCATGTTCTGACTTGCATTTGATTGTTAAAACTTTCACCATACTAGTACTGGTAGAATAATCACAAGTTGGCCACTTCTGCTCTGTAAATTCACAACATCATCAAAGAATTTGCTTGATTTATTGCAGATTTTCTCTGGTGAAAGTGAGATCAAGGCATTTGACCTCATTTCTGGAGAATCTTCTTTTTAGGCATGTGCATAATACTTCTTATCCATGGTCACATGGCATATAGCAAGAAAGATAGGCATGTTGTTAGTATGCTGTAATCCCTCCTGTTCATGAAAAAAATGTCATTGCCTCCCATATCTCTGCCACCTTCCCCACTTCCCTGATCACCTCCAAGTCAGATTGAGAATTGCCTTCATGAGTTTCTTAGAAATACAGAGATTTGCACATTTGCTGTCAGCCAGTGTCCCCGCAGTGGTGTGTAAGCTTCCACCTGGCAGCAGGGTGACCGTGGGCATTGTGAGCAGCACCTCTGCAACCGCCTGGCCGTGCCCACCCTCAGTCACACACGGTTTGTTTATTCAGATTGTGCTTTGTTAATTTAATTAATACTCTAACTTCTGTTAGAGTTCTCTTTGCTGCACCTTTCTTCAGTAGTCACTCCAGATTAATTTACCAGTATCTGCATCTGAGTAAAGACACGGCAGCGCAGTTCAGCTCGAGTTCAGAATCATTTTATTGCACATGTTCTAACTAGTGAATTCTGGATAAACAGTTGATTAGACTGTTATGCCTCATCAGTTTGGACATGGAAGACAGGCTCCTGGAGTGGTGGGTAAGAAAACATCAAAGCAGGGAGGTTTTATTTTTTAACTATCACACTAACTGAACCTCTGCATTTTAAAAAACAAACAGCCTCCCAAGTGTTTCTCTAAAGCAGATGGAGTTCTGTTTTTAAGATTGTATCTGAAACAAAAACAGGGCTCAAACCTAACCAGGTATAAACAAAAAGCTTCTAAGGTGTTAATATTATTCCAGACATCTTGGAACTGTTCACCCACATGAGGACATGTGCTGTTAGTGAAATCACACTGGTTTCTAATGAATGAATAGTCCAATGCTGCATAATTTCTTTTGACTCAACCACTGGAATGCTTTATATTATCACAAAACTTTAGGAGGCAAAGTACTTTGATCTCTTCTTTGGATCTTTAGATGAAATGCAGTGGACAAAATATATTCTCTAACTAAAAGTTATTCCTATAACTTTTCCAGCTTTCTAACAATACATTTCTGTAGTTTAGTATTTAAGCAACAAGCTGAAGAGGCAGCTGTTAAATAAAGTGCACTGCTCCGAGCAAAGCAAGAAAGCCGCTCATAATACAATTGCCTCCTGCTAGCAGCAATGTGAACTTACCCTGCTGGGGAGGAACAATGAACCTGGATAAGAAACTAGAGGGATTCAAAGATTTAAAGCCAACTAACCTTTTTTCTTGTTTAATACAGTCTGTTGAGCTTTTGTGAATTAATTATTTTTCCAATTAGGAGACAAATTAGAACAACTTGCTTCTTAGTAAAATATTTTCTTTTATAGGAACTGAGAACTTTCAGTAAGTTGGTTTCCTGGTTAATTTCCTTGCCATTAGAATATACATATTTCTTTCAATCTGTGTATGTGTAGATTCAACTTCCAGTCATTACATATTGTGTATAAAAGAACCTAAATAATATGCCTAGAATTTGTTATTGCAAATACTTCTCTTAACACCACCAATCAAGCCACCTCTGAGAAGAACTTTGTGTTTGTGAAGCTAAACCACTGGAAGACCTCGAGTCTTTCAATGTAAAGAAAGCTCTCACTGAATCATTATTTGAGTGCTTTTTAAGCCTGTCAATTTGCAAATTTCCCTCCTAAACTAAGAAAACCCGAATGGCATGTACTGTTTTGCTAGCAATCTAACACCTGATGTTACAGTGATTTCCTCTCCCTACTCCTATCTAAAATGATCCTGATTTATTTGCAAGGGCTTCGTTAACTCTTTTCTGGTTTCCATTTCCCCAGACTGATCCCCTTCCTGTCTCAGGCAAGCTGGAATTACATTCATTGCTTGTAATGTGTGATTTTACTGTGACCATTATGAAAATTTGGTATTTGTTTCCAAGTGATCCGGATCATTCTCTCTTCACTTTTACTATTCAATAAGATATACAGTTTCTCCTACCTCCTTTGCTTTATAAAGTATTATGACAATAATTCATCCTCAGGACAAGCATTTTCAAGCCCTCGTGGCATTTGATGGGACTGAATGTACAGATCTTTTAAATATGTGGGTTAACATTCGAGATCTGACAGCCGAAAACTCAGTAATGAGGTGGTTTTGAGAGTAATGGTGGTGTGAGACCTCTGGTCCTTTGCAGAAGCTGAAATGGCCCTTCTGGAAAAAAAAAAAAAAAAAAGAAAAAAAAAATCTGAAAATTAAATCTTATGGGAGGCAACAAAAGGTTCTACTGGTTGAAGAGAGACAGAAGAGGAGAAGCTACATTTTCTTATCTGTGGTCCCTCATTTTAAAGCCCCAGAACATTCCTTCAGAGAATTGGGCTTTAGAAGCTAAACTATTTGAAGGGATTGGCTGAGGTGTGTTCAGCAGCTGTAAAAGGGAACAAGGTAGGAATAAGAGCCCTTAGTGAAAAGACTCTGTTGATCTCATGCCCATCCACAATGTTTGGGTTTTTCATCACTCCAGTGAACAAAGATTCGACATTAGATTATTTTATTTTATGCTTGGCGAATTTCCTTGGATCTGAGTCTGCAAACCCCCACTTATATCTTACTTCAAAAGCAAGATCGCAATGAGAAGAAGAGATCTCTGTATTCTTCTTTTAAAGCCCTTTGTCAGTCATCAACCACTTTAAAATATTTGGGTGTTACAGATGAAACTTAAATTGATTTCTTTCTTCTCCCACCCCCACAGCTTTCTTAGGGATCTTTAGGACCTGAGATTAATTCTCATTCACTCTTGCTGTCCATATTGCTTCAAATATTTAACAATTCCCATCTTCACACTTCTCAAATTTCCCTGCTTACCTAACAAATGTTATCTGTTCCTTTGCTCTCTCTGATGTGCTTCAGTAAGGCTCTGCTTCTGATTCTCCATCCAAAAAATTCTTTCAAGAAGTCTTGAGACTCCTTATTCGCTATTAGATGCAGTTGCAGAAGAAATCAAGAAAAGTCATGCCCAGTTTGAAAGAAGTTGCAAGAAAGAATGTAAACTGTGTTAGACTTAAGCATGAATTGAAGAAAGACTTGGGGTGACAGGCAGGGGGTAAGAAGTTAGTTTTACTGTGTTAGTATTGGCTCCATAAATGTTGGATCTTTGCCACATAATTTTGATCTGAAGTGCTGCATTGCTTAGGGGATCCATTTGATTATAGTATTTTCCTAGTGTAAGACTATTTTTTTCTCTCCAACACAGCATTATTAAATAAAATGCATTTATTAGCCTATATAACAATAAAAAAAAATAATCAGTGTTTAATTGCCATGACTACCACAGAGCTACAATAGAAACCATATTACTCTATAGTTATCAATCTTTCTTGCATCCTGGCAGAAGAATTCCTTGTTCTTTAAAGATATTTCCTTGGAGTAAAATGATGGTCTTGGAAGTGACATCATGTTCTCTGGTACACAGATGCTGAGCACACACTATTTAGTTAGCAAAGGTTTTCTTTACCTTCAGTTGCCTTCAGTTCTCCTTAGCTCCTTGCAGCATGGAGAATAAAATTGCTCTTATTAGTAGATAAATAATATTTGCCTCATACAATGACAGGTGTAGGCCTGAAGTCCTGTTAGAAAAAGAATTCTTTCAGCTAAGGAAGGGGAGGATCGAGTTCTGCATTATAAAAAGATGGTCTGAAAACTAGAACATTGATCTAAAACTAGAACATTGCAACATCTTTTATCAGAGCTGTTTATTCTAATCTCATCCGATGCACTCGCTGGGATTTCAGCGCTGCACTTTTAAAATTACTGAATAATGTAGATAAGAATTACCTGGAATGTGCAAGCAAGGGAGGGTGGAAAGGGTAGTTCCCCACTGAAGTTGACATTTATTTGTCTTGACTGCATCTCTATATTGTATTGTGCTTTAGGATTGTAATGCATACATAGAGTCAGGATATCTGTATTTACAACTCTGCATTCATAAACTACACTTGGATTAGCATTTGAGCAATCAAGATCAGAATATAACACAAAAAATATATATTTCTTTTATTTGTTTGAAAATTATGACCTGGAATTAAGTGCCTTTTCTTCCCTTTATTATGCTCACAATGTTTTTGTTGTGGCTGTGTGTTTTTGTCAGGGACATTAATGAGCTATCAATCACTTATGTAAGTCAGCAGAACAAAAGATCTGCTCTTTGCAAAGTTGAAGGATACTGCTTACAAATATCAGCTATTCAAATGAGATGCATTTATATTCAAACCTTAGGTGCATTGCTGCTTTCACAGCTGCTCATGCCTCTATCGATTTAAGTTTAATTTGTAACACACAAACGTTTTAAAGTGGATGGTTGCTGAAGAGGGGCTTTAAGAACAGCCTCTGAGCACATTTTACACAGTTCACCTATCACACAGGGGTTCTCAGAATCAATTGTAGCAAGGGTCAAAGATCAGAACATTGGTGGGGGTTCAAGCATGGTTTCTAGTCTACATTCCCTCTCAGAAAAATCAAGATTAAAACTAGTGAGCTGTGGAGCCTAGATGAGCGAGTGAACATTTTTTAAATTATTTTGCTGACTTCTGAAATTAAATATAGTATGTGAGAAGGGTCAATGCAGATTTGGAATGAGATTTTGCAGCGGAATGCTGGAATGTGTGATGCGCCTAAGCCTTGTATCAAACTGTGTCAAACTACCTAAGTGTTTAACTTTTCTATAAGTTTTAGAGAGTGATCTTATATAAAATCAATTCTCAAAAGAAGGGTCTAGCCATATCAAGCTCAGAATGGGGGGGTGGCTGCTCTTCCATTAGAGCAGCCTTGACAGAAGTTCAGAAGCCTGTAATAATGCATGCATGTGTGTTGCATGGGCCTAATGCTTTAATTTACTCTTTGCCATGAGCAGATTTACAAGGGGGCTTAGGGATCTATAGCCCCTGCTCATTACTGCAGCCTTGTCTGGATCACATCCCAAACAAAAAAAAAAAAGCCAAAGCCCTTTGCATTTTGGCTGCACCCGATCCTGAATGCAGCCTTTTGTAATATCACTTGTAGCTTAGATGTTCTCTGTGCCCTGGCTTTCATCTCTACCTGGGAGATATCATTGTCTCAGATCTGTGTCCTTCATTTGCTGCACAACTTTGAAGAAACTGTATAATATAGCAGTGCTCAAACACAAATACTGACATTTAGGCCCCTTGAGAAACTGCCTCATTTTTCATGGTGCTATCAATTGATGTCCTGAGGAACATGAAGTTTTGAATTGGGTGATTTGCTATTAATAGACAAGTTTGAAAGTGGGGGCTGCACATTCAGTGACTATGGCCTTGTAAGGATCAACCTCTTTCTTAAAATTTTGTAGGAGTCAGGAGGAGAATGGAAACAGGCAACATGCCTTTGTTGTGAAGATTTATATCTTTATTCTAGATAACATGGAAGTGTGCACATGGACAAAGCCTTTTCTGAGGACTCATTTAAGTAATACCTTCTTTTCTCCATCATTTTGCTGATGGATTCTGTCTTCCTTTTGTAAGTTGCCTCTGCATTTTGATCAGTCATGAGCAGATAAAGGGATTTTTGCAAACAGTGGCAGAAGTGATCTTTCCCAGGTGATTGTTTCAATGACACTCTTCCTTATATTGTGTCTACACTTACCACAAAGCCTCCTCAGTAAATATTTATAAAGAAGGCCTTCAAAAAGGAGATTTGCTCCTACAGAAATATATTACTGCCCTGTAATTCTCTTTTAATCTCTCATGATGTCAGTGGTCATCAGATTTTGAGTGAACTGAGAGAGGTCAATTTATTGGATTATCCCCTGTGCAGGGCTTTGTTTGCAGTGTGCTTTTGGACTCTTAGCTACAGATTATGACAAGCTAAGTGAAGAAAACAATTCTGTAATTTGCAGTCATTGCACATTTAAAATCCTATTTTAGATTTAGATAGAAGCCTTGCCTTGTAGCATTTTATGAGATAAGTGGGACCTTTCCAAGCCAATGAGAAGGTGGTGTTTGAAAATCCTGCATCTTCCTGTTACAGCTGAATTACAATTTGGTACCATTGCACTTTTTTCAGTCGCTCTGATGAAACTACAACACCAAATAGCCAGGACTGCTCATTCTCTTTTCATTTGGAAGTTCTGCTGCTTTGGGTCATGGAAATCTTTAAAGTCTGCCTATTTGGTCAGGAACTATCACTTCTTTTGAGTCTAGAATTAAAACCACTAAACTGCTTTATCCTACCATTGAGTACAAGGATTTAAATGTGAAGAACAGAGGAATAGCACCCTTTGGATTTGGATCCTCCCCTGACCTTGGGCCCCGCTGTACATCAGACATTTCTGTGAGTTACCACAAGAAAAAGAATGCAGCAAGTTTGAACATATTCCTTCTTGCTTGCTTTAGTAACACTGAGTGGAGTTTTATGAACAAATGATAGTGAGTCATGATAAGATAGGAAAACACTTTTGTGAAAGTCCACATTGAAACCTGTACATTACTGTGACAATAAAGCCCTTTATGTGTTTCAATTATGTTGTTAATCATCTAAATGTGTATAAGGTATGAAATCCAAGTGCTAAAAAATGCAGTTTATTCCTAAAACAGGTCAGAGGCCACATAACCTAAGCTGGATCTTCAAGGAAAGGATGTCTTTGTTGTTTGAGAAGTGCACAGTGGTTACATGTTGTAATTGTGCTTTGCATGATTTCTATCTCTTTGCAATCCAGATTTAAAGACATTATTGTGTTAAATTATAGTGGTTTTAGTTTTACAGACTCTGAGAATGGTGTGTTGTGGAGTCCTTGTGTGTAGCAACTGATTTTTTAAAATTTGGATTCCCTGAAAATGTCCATATTTTCTGCACTTCATTTTTGTCCACAGTAATTTGAATGTAGTCCTTTGCCTGCAATTTTCGGAAGTCCAGAAGTCTAGCTGGAGCTGGATGCTGGAAGTACAAAGTGAGGAGTCTGTGTCCTGTGTCACAAACATGCTGAGCTGTGACTCTCTGTGGTGCTGCTACTCACCCATACTACTGAGCTTTTCCAGAAAGTCCTATGTCTTTTTTCTTCCTCCACAAATTTTAGTCTTTATTTCCACACTCCGTCCTGTAAATCTCCCGAGGAAGCTGCCAGTCAGACTGCACTGATGTCTTAGGAGCAAGCTCTGCCCAGGAGCACAATCTTAGAACTGGGCACTGCAATTTCAGAAGTTCAGATCCACAGTGGCTTCCTTGCAGTATGAATCACATCTATTTCCATCTACTCCTCCCTGCAGTGCTCCTTCTCAATAGAACTGCTGAGCTGTTCTGAGAATAACTGCTGTTGCTTAGCTTTAGGGGAAGGAGTTTCTCCCTTAACTTGCCTGGAAGAATGGACATAAATTTGTCAGGGAGGTTAGATGAGTTTTGGCTGCAGCCTTTCTCATTAAATTGACTGATGTGACATCCATCCCCACCCACCCATGGCTGCATGGCTGTGCAGCTCCAGCTCTCACACTGGGGCTGTGCCAGCTCTGGGAGAACACTACACAGGAATTGTTTTACTACTGTTTATGATTTGTGTTGAAGTAGCAGCAGGGGACCCAAGGCTCCCTGTGCTTAGCAGTGCCTGAGTGTGAAAGACAATCACTATTGCAGGGATCTTGCAGTCTCCACAGAAAACCTCGAGCCCTGGATGGTCTTGACTCTTACTTCCTCTCTCTGGCAAAACTCCTGCTGAAATAATTTTGCCTTTGTGGATAATTTGGAAATGTTGAAGGAAGCCATAATAAGGGTATTTGCAGCTGGTGTTGTGAACATTAGAGAACTACCCACATCTTTTAATGTTTATTTTCAGGTGTATTAATGTAAAATCTAAAAATATATATTAAGCACTGATATGATATTGATATGCATAAAAACAAAGTCTGTATCTCCAAAATACTAACAGACTTGTGTCCCCAACAAAGTGAACAAAGTATAATCCAGAGTCAGTTTTAAAGCCAAGTCTTTTCAAATTATTGGCCAGAACAGGTGTAGAAAGCATTAAGACAAATAGCCCAATTTTCATAATGCACTGGGGTAGTTCCTAATGTATACTTTTCAGTGAGACCTTGGCAGTGACCACAGCCAGACATCCCAACTCAGACCTTGTTAGTGCTGAGCTCAAAACCTTCTGTCTGCATAGCTGAATGTGAAGAAGCTTTTTGCAGTCTCTATTTCCTCACTCTTGCCCCTATTGTCTCCTTCATGCTTCATTGCTCAAATTTTAGCCTGCCAGACCTGAAATTACATACAAACACTTTGGGATTCAGGTGGCTTTCTCAGACAGCCCCACAATCACTGTCCTGCCTACATGTTCTGATAATCTGTAGGGTCTTCCAGATCCTTCTCATGGCTAACAAACTCACTGGGTAAGGGCACAGTGTCTGAAGGAAGGTTGTCATTGGCACTGCCCACACTCCAGCCTGGAAGAGAGGTTGGTATCCCAGGAGGAGCCGTCAGCTGCTTGCAGCAGCACTGTGTTTACAGGTGTACATTCTCCTGGTCTTCATCTTTCCTCCACTGACTTCATTTGCCTGCTTGGATTTATATCTGCAAATATCAAAGAATACCTTTGGAACATGCCATCTGAATTCCCCCTCAGCATTTCTAGTTCAAAGTGCCGCAACTGTTTCTAAATATAACAACAGTACATTCCGAATTCACTTTATTTTCTCATGTTTATTTATCAATTCATGCCAAGAAACTACAGAAAAAGAGAATTTATGCATCATTTATCATTCTGACAAAATCCACCCTGCCTTGAAAAACAGGTCATTTACATTGCATTCCTCTTTCAAAATGATTTCTGTCTTTACTCTCATCTGTCAAAAGACATAAGAAAAAGTATTTCTGCTGTAGAACTAGTTACTTTAGTAAAAATAACACTTTGAAATGGTGTTAAATATTTGCTGGTTCAATCTCTTTTGATTGATTTTTATTTCTTTTCCAGACCTTTGGTGCTGATGATGTTGTGTGCACAAGAATTTATGTAAGAGAATAAAAGCATCAATTTACTTGTCATCTGGGATGAAGTGGAGAACTGTGAAAACCCCCAGTACAACGAGTATCTGTGTGTGCTGTTACTAAGGCAGTGTTGTATGTGACCGTGTGTGCTAGATCTGAACCCAGATCCTCTGTTAAGTGTATTTTGCTTTCAGTTTTCATTTCAGACACTATTCCTCTCCACTTTTAGGCCATCAATTTTCATGTCTGCTTTGTATTTTGTAGTTGTCACTTGCTATGGTTTCCTCGGTTATTAAACGTATTGGGCATAACTCACAACTGGTTGGGGGTGTTTTTAATTGAAAACCCAGCAGTGCTTTGGTTAGGACTGATCCACTTTTTACCCTCTGCTGAAGTCAGTGTGGAGTTCCCCTGCTGGTGGCAGGTCCTGTGCAGTCAGGGAACACCTCCTAGGGCAACACCAAGGGATGGAGAGCAAGTGGATGGCAAGGCCTTTCAAAGAGCTGCAGGCTTCTCTCTTGAACCCAGAGCTCTGCTTCTTTCCTTCTTTCTGTCCTCTCTCCTTCTTCCTCCTCTCTCTCTCATGTCCTCTCTTCCTCCCTTTTGAGGAATAATTCATGTATGCTGTGATTGCTGGGACTGGGGTTAAGCTGAACCAGACAAGACAAGGTGAGATCTCTCCCCTTTCCTGCTACAAGACAAATAACACCGTGATCATGACTAATACTCATTGTCATCACACCCAAGCACCTCAGGTCTGATCAGAGAGCCAGAAGAATCTGACAGACTTTACTTGTTTTGGCCATATAAAATTAAAGCTGAGGAATGCTGCTTTTCTCCTACCTTCTCTCCTGTGACAAAGAGAATTTCCAATGGCTTCAGTCCCCCTCCATGTTACAACTCTCACTTCTGGTGATTCAACCTTCAATTCTTTGAGCAACTAAGTGTTTCACAAAGCAGGGCCATAGTTCAAGAATTAAACCCCCCCCCCCCCCCCCATTTAATGTATTTATTCTGGCTCAGAGTTCTGGCCACAGCACTATCAAGTATTAGATTCAAACTGAGCAGACATTCCACTAATGAACCAGATAATCTTCAGTTCTTCAGCCTTGGAAATGTCTGGAGATTGAGACTAGGAGCACTTATTTCACTGCAATATCCAATATTATCTGACCAGCTTTTATCTTTATAAGAGTAATTTTTCTGCTCCATGTTGCACAGTAATATAAGATTTTTAAGAGGTTCAATGTTAGCAGAATATATGTCCTGTTCACTGGATTCTGCTCACTACTTACAACAGGAACATAGGACCAAAACTTACTCATCTTGAGCATTCATGAAAAATGACTCTCTCTTCATCCCTCACATAGCTATGCAGAGAAATCCCCTTTGATAGGATTGCTGAACTGCCATGAAGAAATCAGCCAGCTGTTGTGTTTATTGCAATGTGGCCTACAGAAGCACAACAGGAGAGAAACATGCAGTGTTTTCTGTCTCCTCTGCTCTGACAGGTCATGCTTGCTTTCTCTGCCATCAGCACTCAAGATACCACATTGCAGCTGAAAGGAGCAATCTGAAAGGAGGGTTCTTTTCTTCCACACTCTAAACTTAAGCCAAATCCTGTTTCTGAGACCTTGGTTCTATTCGTATCAATTAAATAGAGTGCATGCTGGCCAACACTGAGGCAGGGGCTGAAATTAGTTCATTGAGTTTGGAAGAAGATAGAAAAGAAAGATAGATCCCTGTCTTCCTCCCTCTTGTTTTCGTTCTTATGCTACCCTCCTGTAAGAACAAAACCAAGAGAGAGGAAGACGGAGATCTATCTTAATTTTCTATCATCTTTTAAGATTCAAATTAAACTACTTGGGTGTTTTGTTATAAACAAGTTCCACTTCAGGAGTATCTGGATCTGCTTGTGCAATCAGCTGTGCCAAAGGGACTCCACAAAAAAGTGCCAGGCTTTCAGCTCTCTCAAAGCTGCTCAGGGATGCAGACAAGACTGTCTTGCCACATCAAGGCTGAGCAGTCAATAACAGTGTGTTGCAGGACATATTGGCACAAGTCATATCCCAGAGCACCAGGAGCCCACCAACACCACAAAGGCTTTGCCTCCACCACTAAGAAGTTGTGTGGTGGATGTAGAGGATGGTACAAGCTGAAGAGGCAAGTAGTAGAGACAAAGCCAGTGAGTAGCAGGGCTGTTTTGCCATTCCAAGAAAAATTGCCACTCTTAGCAATTACCTTTTCCACCTGTGTCTAAAACAGCCCTAATGCCCAGTTTGTGAGGGTTAGCAGGGCATTGGCATGGGCCTCAAACTGTCTAAAGCCAGTGAGTGCCTTTAACGGAAGTAGCGATTTCTGTGTTTCTCTTCTAGGAAGGCTCAAGCTAAGCTGTTGTGCTGCTCAAGCAAATGTCCTTCAGAAAACTTTCCCAAAGTTTCCCAAAAACTGGAAAATCCCAAGTCAGGTTTCCATCCAGTTGGCAACTACTATCCAAGTAGTAAAGCATGAGCTATGTAACGAGCTTGTAGGAGTTATGATTAAAAACAGGCTCTGGAGACGTGAGCAGCCCTGAATAACTGGGAACTTTCTTCTTACAGGCTTGAAGCTGTTCTCCTAAGCTTCATTTGCAGTCTGGCATGACAGAAGTTCCTTTCTTTAATAATTTCAGTGTGGAAGCTTTACCACTTGACTTTTGTGAAGTTATAATAAACTTACTGGTGCATGGGTAAATTCCTATGAACAGAGACTAGAACTGGTCCAGGGTGTTAGTTTTATGGCTCATTGTTGAAAGTGCAAAGGCCAAATTGCATTTTGTGAGTCCTCTTGGATTTAAAAGCCTTCAAATCTAGGCAGTAAAGGATTTGGAGTGAATTTATTGGCAAAAAGCCTTGGAGTTGTCTCCTGCTTTTTTTTTTCATTGCTGAGATTAAGCTCCTTTGGGAACATGGATGTTGAATAATGCCATGGCAGCCAACAGTGTTATCCAATTTTTGTGTAAAAAGTAATGAATTCACATGCACACACACACTCCTAGATGAGGTGATGGAAGCAGAGTAGAGTTACTGTATTGTGTTGCATCCACAAAAATTAAGTTTCGTGATGTCTGAGTGTTAAATGGTTCCTTAGCAGAATGGGGTCCTGAAAGCTTCAGGTGGCTGCTCTCTGCACACAGGAGGGAGGAACTTCTATAGGCAAAGGTGCCTAAAAAACCAAAGGACAACGGAGCACCTGAGGGTTACATAAGTGGTTTGTTGATTAGTTGATAGCATATGGATGTCTGAAAAAGGCCCCAGGGATTTCACAGATATTGTCTTCCCAATTCAAGTCAAAGTGACACTATCTGTGGCTCAGTTCAGTTGCTCAAGCAGGGACAGAGCCTGGCTCACAGTTACCTGTATCAGTGGGCAAGCAGAAACTTCCCCTCACTCTTCTGTGTTCTAAGCAACACTTTTGTCACTTGGGCTGGAAACCCTCTGCGGTTCTAAGCACTGACTGGTGACAAACATGGCCCACCTCCATCTGGATGGCTGCTGATTGACCACTGGATGCATAAGCACCAACCCCCATCTGCTGTCTTGCACATCCCTGTGCCCTACAAGCCAAACTCCTGAGCTCTGCAGGATGATGGTGATGGCCAAAGGACTTCTGACCGTAGAAATGAATGCATGAGGGAACTTTCCTTGTGAGTGTACTACATCCTGCTGTTTATGTTTGAGAGCATTTCTCCACACAAAGGCAGCACAATACAGCCAGCTAAGAAGGTGAAAAGTCTTCCTCCTTGAAAGCTTTGCCTTGCCATTGTCTGAACAGTCCTTGAATGGATACAGTACAAGTGAGTATTCAGTATTATGCCTAAACATAACTTTCCACAGCTGTTTTAGATATCCTCTGTATCCAAGACATCTGCACAAAGCAGGCTCTTCAGGGGAGCTGTACCTTTCTTTGGAAGGACAGCAGGAGACCAGGGACAAAGCCTGAGGACATCACAACTGGGGTGGCTGTGACTGGGCAAGTGACTGCCAGCCCCTGTCCCTGCAGGCTTGGGACTGAGCACTGCCCAGGCCATGCAGATAAGCAACTGCTACAGGGAGACAAAGAAAGGGTTCTAGGGGTATCTGCAGCAACATGGCACATGGGGAACATCTCTCAACAACGAGTGGGACACTAGGATCCAGTGGCCATGTTCTCTGCCCTAAGGCAAGAAGAGTTCAATTCAGGATTTTCCTTTGATTTTCTATACTTTATTCTTAAGCTGCTTTCATAAAACATTTATTGTTTTTCTTCAGGAAAAATAAACATTCTAACCAGTAAACAGATCAGACAGTGAAGCTGGAATCAAAATAATCCACAGTGGGAGACTCAAAATACGAAAAAAATTCTCAGCAGGAATGTGACACTGCATTGAATAGTTCAGTTCACAGATATCTGTCTCACCAGCTCTTTTTGTGTGGATCAGAGCTATCCCACTGCGTGCTGTATGCTCTGAAGACCTAGTGCTGCTTTAGCTCAAGTGATCATTTCTTGCACACTTGAGTGCAAAGGGAACATTTCTGCTAACAGGAAGCCCCAAATCCCACATGGCTACAGAATCCAGAGTCTTTGAATATTTTTAAAATACATGCTCTCTGAGCACTGCCATGTCAGAACTGGGACAATCTGATGCTCTGCCGATGTGATTTGTGGCAAGCACACAGTTCTTTGGCCATGGTCTCAGAATAAAGAGGAACAAGGCAGTTAAACTCTTACAAGCTTGAGTAAGATTTGCCATTAGAATTTGCTGTACAGTCACACACTGAAACCAGAAAAGGAGATGGAGAGGCTTGAAATGGTTTCTGCAGCAGACAATACCAGAGTCTTCTGCCAGAGACTGCTCTCTCCTGCAAAAACCAGTGGCTCATGAGGAGAGGCAGCTCAGTTACTCAAGCAGAAAGGATGTGACAGCCTAGGTGACTGTCTGAACTACAGATTTCTTAAAAACCCTGCAGATAATTATCTCAACGTTAATCTTCACAGGATGTTCATGTGGAGCTGGAGGACTGATTTCATCATAAGTCTGATGAGTTCACAGAAAGTTTTCAAGGTGCTGAAACTTTTGTGTCTAAGTAGCTGCTGGTGGTGGGAGATAAAGGTGCAATTGGAGCTGTAGTGTTCTTTCAGAATTGCAGATAGGAACAGCTGTAGTGGGGCAGTGTAAACGTCCTCTCTCCTCCAGAATTCAGTGCCTAAGACTCTTCCCCGAGGCTTCTGGGAGCCTGCATATCAAAGCTACTCAGAAAGATCTTTTGAGCACTAATACACAGTCCATGTCAGTGCTGAGATTCTGCTGCTTTTAAGATGCTGATGATTGCTGAAGCTATTGCTTTCCATTTCTCTTGCTGTAGCTGAGAGATTTTTTAATTGCTCCATATGTGGAAGTTTGTGTAGACCTGACACTATGCCATAATGATGTGTAGTGAGTCTGGAACATCTAAATAATGATATTAATTTGCATGATCCTCTGTAGGGTGTGCCAGGACATCAGCAATGACTGCAGTGAGAAAGCCTGTCTCTGAAGGAAGCACCTAATAACTCTTTTTGCAGGAGATTTTAACACTGAGCTTAGGCATGTGGCAAGGCTAGAGACTGGGAACATATTGCAGTTATTACAGAGCTTGAAGTCCAAGTTCCTTTTAAGACACGTCACTAGTAATGTGTTTTAATCAGAAGTATTTTAGTGAAGTAAATTGGAAGCATCTGGACCTGACTGGTATCCTGTTCTTTCAAGTGTGATTTACTCCATAATTCTTTTAATGAACTGGATATCAATACTATCTGATGAACAGGAAGAAGAAACAGCAAGGATCTGTAATGTTTTCCATTACAGGTTATATATTTCCAGTACAGGCTATACAGAAATGTTGCTGTTGTTAATTTTGTTGCAGCAACAAAAGAAATCTTTAAAACAGGTCACAGGGCAGCTATGGGAATGGTCAGAGTGCTGTAAAAGGATTTTTTTCATAGATAGAGTTTTCTTCCTTGCCATTGTTTAAGTAACAGGAGAATTAGTTAATCCACTGGTTTGCTGCCAATGTTTCATTCTGCTGGAACCTAAGAATATACTCCAGGACCTGGGATGGGGGACACCTTGCAATGTTTCTCCTGATCTCATAGTCAGGGTCCCAGGTGGTATGGGCACAAAACTGTGTTTTCAAGAAAGGGAAGGAGGAGGCAAGAGAGGTGTAGTGTGTGTTTGTCTGTGTGAATTAGCCATCATGCCACAGGACCTGATTTTCACACAGCTCTAGTAGCCCTAGCTAACGATGAACCTAGTGCTTGCTTGCTTTTCTTTCAGTTCATTGGAAAGTGACCCATTTTGTTCAAAAGTTACTCACTTCTCCCTGACTGAAAGATAGAGAGATGGCATGACTGAAAGGCCTCCTCCCAGTCTTGAGAAAGCAGGCTGAAATACAATGAGACATGTACAGGTGACACAGTTTTAGTGACAGAAGGAACACTAGACACTCCTGCAGGTAGGGTGAATGGTGCTATGAAATAAATCATTCCATTATTCTCCCAAAGCTTTTTGATTTTACTGCAGAGGTTGACACTGCGGCACACAAGATTTTCCATGTGAACACAAATAGCTCTTTCCCCTCTCACCAGAGCTAGCACTTAGTGTGTTAGTATGTCAGTGGGGAACACTCTGCACCGTATATCACAGTCTAATAAATCTCAAATATAATACTTGGAACCATAGAAGGATCTCAGCATAAAGCCCTGTGTCTGTTCCAAGACAGGGAGGAGGAGGAGAGAAAGGGAATTTATAACTTTTTCTATAACTTTTTTCCTTCTTGATTTTGGCTGAGAAACAAAATTTAAGAAAGAGTTTGGATACTTTGCCATAATTAAAAGCCTGGGAAGAGCTTCTTTGTAGGCTTTTTAACTTACAAGCATTTGAACAAATTGCTGTATAGCTCCCTAAACTGTTTGACATTTGCTTTTGTTAAGGCAAATTATGGCTACATCTACTTCTGACCCGGATATTTTTTGAAAGAGTAAGCTGCTTTCTACTAAGTTTAAACAATTGGATGTGCTAAATGCTTGTAATAAGTGCAGTGGCCTGTTAAATTAAGCCTGAATTTATTCAGAATATGTTAATTTTATGAATACTTTTGAATAAGTAATTATCATTTTGCCTGAAGCCTGTCATTTGGATGCTGCAATAATTAGGGTGCCCATTAGCTGGATTTCATCATTTAATAACACAAAGTAAATACAGAGGGAAATTGAGGAGAGAAAGTTGGTATGTTGAAGAAGAAGGTATTGGGATAAGAATTTAAAATTCATTTCTCTATAAACAAGACAGGAGTTAACTGTTAAGTTTCTGGAGCTGATTCAAGAGAGCCGCAGTGGCAGCGTTCCTGTGGCAGGCAGCAGCGTCACAGCTGGGTGGCTGGAGGCAGGGGCAGCCCCTGGGGATGGCAGGGGGCCACCACTCTTTGTCCTGGGCACAGCACCAGCCTCTAATGGCAGCCCCATAACAGCCAGCTGGTGAAGAGAACAGTTCTCCTAGCTGGTCCTAAACAGGAGATCAAGGAAAAGATAAGAATCTACAAACACCACGGTGCTCAGCAGCTGGGAATAGTGGGAATCTCCCCCTCACTCAGCAGTCCTGGAGGCATATAATCACCCTGTTGTACTGCGCTCTGGGCAGCAATTTTAAACTTATTCCTATGAAGTTGCATTGTTGCTTTGCAAGAATTTTATTACCATAGTTACCCACATATATGTAAAGGTGCTTTTTAAAATGAAGTTTTCTCTCTGTAGTTTGGACAGAGGTTCCCAGTGGAATCCACTGAGTTTCTGCACTGTCCAGAGTTAAACAGAAGATGGAAGGAGCTAGCTGGCTTTGGAGGGTTATCCATGGCAACAAAATGTGAGAAGGGCTCATGGAGCAACAGGGATGCAATACACAGAGCCAGTGCCTTTCAGCAGCCCAAAACTTGCTTTTGGTCAAGGAAGCAGCTCTTGCTCCTCCTCTGCCCCTGCCTGATCAGAGTCAAGATATGCCTTTCTGCCTGAGTGGAGGAATGAGGCTCAGGAATGGAGGAGATGAGAGGAAGGTGCATGGTCAGGAATTGCAGCCATGAACAGAGGGTGTTTGTGTGGAATACACTTTTAACCCTTCAAAATAGATGCAAGGGTGTCCTTACATTTAAGGGTGTCTTACACAGCTTTTTCACTGCACCTAGCTGAGGTTTCAGTCCTGCAAGTTGTGTTCAGTGCTGCTCACCTGACAGGAAGATGGTTCCTTGCTCAAAGCTGCCCAGCACACACACTTCAGCACTAGGAGATCTCAGTGCAAGGCTGCTCAGGGAAACCATGGGTGTAGGCATAAAGGATTTCTTTCAAAGTCCATTTGGAGAGTGCCAGCTGCATTTCTAACTCTAAAAATAGCAACAGTGCTTTGTCTTATATGTGACTTTTAGGGCATAATTTGTCCTATATTGGTATAACTACTGTCTTCTCATGCATAGTGTTGCAAGAATAGCCAGAAGGCATTCAGCCTGCATGAGCCTTCACCAGAGATGTTTTCTCCACAACACATGGCAAAGTCCTCTATTGTTTCTGGGAATCTTTGTAGCTTGAATGCATTATTCTGCTGTCTTGTCTTCCATGTGCATGATAAACTGGGCATTATTGTCTATTGTTTTATGAAACTGTGGCTAAGAAAATGAAATGGCCTTTTATTTTATTTAGGCAGCAAAGTGATTTATGAAAAAACACATCCACTTTCCTGATGGAAAGTCCATGTGTGCTTTAAGCCCCCAAATGGACTGGGCTGAGGCCATGCCTTTGCCATAGTTGTTACCATTGGTATTACTGAGAGCACAGGAGGACAGAGCCCCTCCACTGCCCCCAACTCCACTGTGCTGTATGCTGAACAAAGATGGTTTGAGGCCCTCCTAAGCTTCAGCCTTTGTAAACACTCTGGGACAATAGTCCTGGGGACAGAAGGACACACTCCTCTTCCCCATGGGGTTCAAATGACCCACACGGAGGTTGTCATCTCTTGAATTTCAGTGGTGAGCTGGAGGGAAAGGAGGGGGATTTAAGCAGCACAGAAAAATCATTCACACAGCCTTGCTTCAGTGCCTCCCCTCTCAGCTCTCCCCAGAGCAAGGCCTCTCCAGAGCCACACCATTTTCACTTCACCAGGTTTTTGGCCTCAGTCTGTGTCTGGGAAACATTGTCCCATCTGTTGGGGTGTGTGTGTCTCAGGCAACTCTCACTTGCATGAAATGAAGCTGTGCTCAGCTTTATCTGCAGTTACAGCTGGGTGCACCCACCTCAGTTGAGCAGCCATTGGCTGAGGTTGGCTGAGCCTCTTGGCTTCATCTGGTGAAAGGTAAATGACTGAAAGGATGAAAACAGGGTTTTTAATTGCCAAGCTACTTGAATCAATAGGGAACTCTGCCTGCTACTACGAGTGGTCTCCATGGACCCCACATGAAAGATGAAGGCAGCTGTGACTGTGCTTCATCACCCTTGCCTCAATCAATAGCTACCAGCTTTTGAGGTCCCAAAAGGTGTGAGTAAATCTCTGCTGCACAAAGTTAGCATTTCCTAGCATATAGCCCATTGTCCTGACTGAAAGGATCTAAAAGCCCTTATTCTGTGAGGGTTAATGACCAGATGTCCCTGCAAGGAACCCCATCAGCCCTGGGCCTCAGTGCCAGAAATTACTACAGCTGATTTCATTTCCCTGTGCATCCATGTTGCAGCTTCGGTGGCAGCATGAAGCATTTCACTGTGGGTGCAGGGATAATCCCAGTGATGTCCTGGGAGAAGACTGGAAAGAGGCTGGTGTTATTCTATTATGTTGCTCAGTCTATGAGAGGATGCTTCAGAGGGATGCAAACTCACATCCTTCCACAGCTGAGGGTGTGGTAGTGCATGGTTCAAATCCATAAGTGTGACACTTTCTCTGCAGCAGTCCCTCTTATGGAGTGAGTGCTTGTGTAAATGTGACAGTGCCAGCAAAGTCTAAATCAGACTGTCCCCTTGTAATAGCAAGGCTTTAATAATGCCTGAACAGGACAATTGCACTGTCTGTGTAAAAACAATAAGGACAAGTTCATGGACTGCTGCAGTAGATGCTTCAGCACCTTTAACAGGAAGGGAATGGGCACTGTACTTTGGAGAAATAAATAAAGAAAAAGTTGCCTCATAGGGTGTAGGTATATGACACATTTAGGAGACTAATATTGATCCATTGTTCTCAAAGGGCCATTTCAATGTCACCATTGTCACCCAGAAATCTAACAGTACATTCTGTAACTTAGAAGAGCTCCCTGAGTAGGTGCCTTTCTTGTACTTTTCTTTCACTCTGTCTCATTGTTGATCCCAGAGCTCTGGAGGCTGTGAGGATGCTTCACTTCAAGGAAAACATTGACACTGGTATCCTGCTCTCCACGTGGTGTATTATTGACAGTACAACTGCATAGGGAATTTAGTTAGCACAGTATAACCAGGGTATGTGTTAATTACTGGAGCATCATTATTAGTCTTATGGCATGTTTTTAAAGTTATTAATTAAAGCTTTTATCTTCCTTTGCACATTTAGAATTTTGAAAAAAGATTTGATACCATTAATAAATCTTTAGTCCTTGTAGCCAGCAGCAGCTTAGCTTTTGGAGAAAGAAAAGCCCTGGAAGTTCCTTCCAGGCAGTTGTGCCTTGCAGGTGAGCCTGTGTGCAAGCACAGATCATTAAGGATTTGCTGCTCTGGGATGGAGGCAGAAATAAACTTACATATGCACCGAATATGGAGCACAGATCAATCCAGCCATGATTCAGTCTGAGTGCAAGATTAGTTTCTTTTGAAATGCCATCAGAAAGCATTTGCTCAAAATGTAGGTCACAGCAACAAAGGCTGTGGGAGGGATTGACTGAAGGCAAAAGGAGTGAAGCTGAAATTGCCTATGTTCAACAGCTGTCTAAGTCTAAGCCACATGTTTGCAGCATTAAATATTCTGTGGCAACAGAGGTTTGTAGCAATGTAGACCCTATAGTGGGGAAAAATTGAATTGTGCATTTCTATAAGTCCACACAGTGACTTCATAACTCTCTTACTTGTGCTAAAAGTCTCTGCTTCTCTTCATGCTAAAAGTGTGCCAAACACTCATTTTCACAGCTAGCTCATATTAAGTTTTTTCTAGTGCCTCCTTCCTTACCCTGAATAAAATAATTGCTCTTTGAGCTCAGTACCTGAACCAAACATTGAAAGAGATTAAGATGACCAGCCAGTACCTGAACCAAACATTGAAACAGATTAACATGATCAGCAGATGATGGGAAACAGAAAATGCAGCTAGACTCACTCCACATAAACAAATATTTTGAGGTGCACTGCTCAGGCAAACTGATTAGTTTGCCAGCTGTAGGTAGAGCTACAGAGGAAATTAAAAAGGTGGAGTATGCTGAAAACTGCAGAGGGAAAGAAACTGCAGCAGGGTACACTGATTCATAATGCAGTAGGGAAAGAATGAGGTTTAGACATGAATCTGCTGGGTTTTAGGATTCTTGCTTCTTTGAGAGACAGTCTGTCTGTGAGACACTTTCTATACTGTCACGCCAGCAGTGGAGCGGAAACTTCTTTTTTTAACAGGCAGGAGGAGGGGGGGAAGCCCTGCATAAAGCCCAAGCTCCCATAAGTGGAAAATATCATATGTACCTTTTTTAAATCCTTCAGGATGCAGCTGCAGATAATGAAGACAAATGATTCCTTCAAAATAAAGATAATAATGGAAACAGGCTCTGCCTAGAATTCACCTCAGCTTTAGATTCTGATGGCAACAAAGGTAAGAGTATAAAGGAGCCTATTGATACAGTAAGAGCCAGAAATAGACAAAAACTGCAAGGATGAAGGGTTACTTAAAATCTCCAAGAGATGTATACAAAAGAGTCTGGGGCAGGAAATCATCACTGAGATCATGAAAGCATGAGCAGTCATGATGAATATCAGAAATACTTTATGACCTACCTTTATTTGCAGATAGAAGGAGTAGCATCTCTAGTGCCCTCTGCAAAATGAGATATTTCAGCAAACAGCATTAAGTGGAAAACAGTAAGAATGTTTTGAGAAACACATTTCTCTTTGTCAAGAAACATCAGTCAGGCCCCAAACTTCTCCTATCAGCAAGGAAGATTTACTATGAAAACTCAGTAGGTTTAGGGTAGTATTTCTACTGAAAAAGCAGCCAATTACAGAAAACATCCCAGTAATTTTGGCACTCAACAGTATTACAACAGACACAGAAAAGTTTGTTCCAAGTTCTCTTCCTGTCTAGATGATGCCATGAGCTTCAGTCAGATGATACAGAAAAGGCCTGCTTTTGATAAGAGCTTTTTGGCAGCCTGGAGATTCTCCTAATCCCTGAAAGTGATGAAAATGTCTGAGAGAAAGAAATCTAAACTATATGCACTTCTAAAACAGAATACTAGTCACCTTATCAGTTCACACTTAATGCTATCTGATAACACAGCAAGGCTGGAGTGTCTTTTTGTCTTACTTCCTCTGAGTTTTAAGAAAATTTGGGACATAATTTAAATTAAACTAAATAGAAAAAAAAACACATTTTGAGCCAAAAAGGGAACTGAGAAAATTCAAGGATGGGGTGAACCATCTGGGGAAATAGGAAGCCTGGTTCATTTCTGTGGAACTCCTCACAGCATTCCTGGATGATAAGGCAGGAACTGAGCCCTGGTGAACCCTGAGCTGCAGGGCAGGCCTGCTCTATGTACAAAACATACCAAGCTGTCACTAAGGTCTGGTATAACAAGGCTCTAGGTGTAAGGGACACGCACCATTGGGATAGCTGTACTTAGAGATCAGTGCTGAAGAGCAGCTGGCAGCTTGTATTAATAAGGTTTAATCTGTTATCCAAGGAGAATGTACATATATCACAGGAGCCTGTGACCTCCCAGAGGGAGACCAAGTGCCAGCTTCACTAGGATAGTTAGAAATTAGGCCCTTCAAGGCCTCTCCTCTACTGATTAATCATTTTAATCATTTACTTTTAAGAACCTATTTCACACTTGACCTTCAAACCTCAGCCTGCTCCTTTTTAAATTTGCCCTGTTAGCTCTCTTAGACTTTCACACATTTGCAAAGACCCCCAGAGCCACAGTATCACCCATCTTTAGAAAACCTGCCTGTACCAAGCAGTCTCTGACACACAGGGCAGTGCTGTGGAGGCAGAAGGGCTCCTGATGGTCACTGGTACTCTGAGCTCCCTGCCAGGTATCAGATGCTGAGGCCATTACAGCAGGAGCAGTCCCTGTTCCATGTGCACAGTCCATATTGCAGTGGGCTCTGGGGCTGGAGGCAGCAGTACATTTCTGCTAAACAGAAAAATACTGCTACTAAGAGAACAAAGACTTTCAACTGTGATTAAGATTTTATTGCCTGGGCGGTGGGTATCAAAGGGCTTTTTGGCTCTTCTGGAGCCACTTCAGCCCAGTTGGATTAAAATCAGCACAGCTGTTCCCCAACTGACTTTAAAAATGCTTCCAGTAAATGCCACTTCCTGCTGTTGCTGTCCCTCCTTCTGGAAGCTGCATCATCCTGCTTAGCTTAGCTCAAATGCCTGCTCTTCTACTCCCTCCTCCCCCTCCTCTTCCTCCTCCTTCCCTGTGTGTTTGCTTTGGACCCAAAAGTCTCCATCCCTATACCCCCTGCACTTCCCAGCAACAACCTTCAGTACAATGATGAGTGGGATGGTGGGGGTTACTAATAAGGAAATGGAATTGCTCACAAGAACAAGGGGGCTGTGAGTGTGAGAGATGCCAGGTTACTTCTGCTCTGCTCTCCCCTCTACACTGGGCTTGGGCACCAGGACAGGATGCTCTCATTGGCTCTGCCTGCACTGATAGACGGGTGAACTCTGCTGGAGCCAGCAAACCCCCTGTGTGCCAGGGAGCTGCTCAGCAGAGAAAGAACAGCTATTTCCTTGGACATGCCATGTGGAGGTGAAACTTTCAGAGTGAGGAGAGTAAAACCAGCAATAACAGGTGTTCCTGCCTCTGCTGTGGACAAAGGGGTGCAGAAATCTCTGGCAGCAAAGTAGGGATGAAGAGGGGCAGGAAGACTCTAACTGCACTTGGAAGAGTGTAAATTTAAAAGAAAATAGTTCAGAGTGTCTGTGCAGAAGAAGCCAGGCCAGCAGAATTGGAGCAGCTCCTCTTCTGCTAAAGAACTGCAGATGGGTGATCCCAGTGGGATGCTGAACAACAGACAAAAGTAGGGTTCAGAGTTGTCTAAGCTCCTTTGATATCTCTCTAATGTGCTGCCGTGCTCCAGCCTAGATTTCACTCCATCCCTAGGATGCAGATGCCATCTGCAGGAGCCACTGGATCCAGCCTCCTACAAGCTCCAATAGCTGTGAAGGGAAGGTCTAATTCTAACAGTCTAGTCTAGGTCTAATAGTCAAAGAGATGACAGAAGAGAGACTCCACCTGCCTCCCTGCCTGCACCCAGGAAGGAAGCACAGCCCCTTTTTGTGAAGAGAACTGCCATGGTGGGTGGCATGAAAACTGCCTCTCTCAGCCAGGGTCCAGGGGTGGGGGAGATTAGTTTGCTCAGGCACCCTGCCTATTTTAAGTGCAAGTTGAAAGTCTCTCCTTGTACAGCTGAGGGCTTCCCACCTCCAGTAAAAGTGTGTTTGACAGTATTTAGGCAGAAAGGTTGGGGTTGTCTGCTCCCACAGCAGATTTCTCTCCCACTATGCCTCATAGGTCTGTGGGACTCTTACCCAGTGCTGACTTGAGGACCATTTTCTTAGACAGAGGATACAATACCTGGCTCACACTGTTGGCAGTTTGTAGGAAGAAGGGGTATGGTTTTGAGCGGTCATTAGCTTCAGGAGTTGGGGATTATCTTGCTAAAAGCCTCAAACACTTCACTATATTAAGAAGTCCTGAGTACACCTCCAACACCTCTCTATCCTTTGGGTCACAACGACTGAGCTCAAAGAACAACTTGCTGCAAGCCACATTCCAGGTCTCCAGAAAACAACCACAGGAAGTGGCTTGTCCTGCTGTGGAGGCTTCCATGGATGACTGAGGACTGTCAGGTGTGGATGAGCTGTTATCATATTAGAAGCAGTTATTAGCAATCAGGAGTTAAAAGGAGTTTTAACACCATCTATACTTCCCTTGTGCACTAGGGAATTGCAGTGCCTGGTGCTGAAGGGTGTTACTTAATTATTGTTCTTGCCAGCTGTCACTAAATCCCCCAAATTTCTTTCTTGTGGATGAATGCAGTGTGCTCCCTGCTGCCATCCCTCCATGAGGGGATGGAGCTCATGGCCTCTGCAGCTGGGATACACCCAACAGTGGTGCCCAGCATTCCACCTCTACTCCAAACCTCGGCTCCGTGTCACCTTCTTCCCTGCAGGTGTGAGAAAAGCCCTAGTGGTACTTGCCTAATGGAGCTTTCTCCTGCAGTGAGTGAGGAAAGAAAGCAATTTGGCTCCCCAGGGCATGTCTGAGCACATGGCAGGTGACCACTACCTTCCTGAGAACGAAAACAATTGTTCCCAGAGGTCAGCAGTGCCTGAGCTTGCAAAAAATCCTGAAGTAAGAAAGCTGAACTGTGCCTCCCATCTCCCTTTCCAGCAGCGTTGGGGAAAGAAGGCAACAGATGCCATCCATTTAAAACAAGCATGTCAGTAACAACCACAGCCTGAACCAAACCAGATGTGATCTCTAGGGCTGTTAAGCCTGATACTGCACAGACTGCTCTAAGAGCTGGGCAGTGTAGCTTGAGGCTCCCCAGTTGCTTGTTGCACTTCCTGAAATGAAGACCTCAGGCTCTCAACTCAGAGTTCAATTGATCTGCCATCAGCACAAAAGAGTCCTTCTTCCTGACATCTCTGGGAAAAGACTTTGCACTCACTTAGACTCTGTTGAGTAACTAGAAAAGGCAAATTTTCAAGCTCCCTAATGACACAGGAGGCCCAACAGTGCTGCAACCTGAAAATAGGTGCCTGGTTTCAGATTAGCAAAGGTTCAGCAAACTATTCCTCTATTCCATGATGTAATTGGAAGTAAGCACGTTTACTGAATTTCACTTTTGGTCCTAATGAACTCTTCACAGCAAGGCTGTTCCCCCAAACACAGTTTCTTCAGGATCCTGTACACAAGCACTTCTCTCGCATGTGAAAATCATCTAGAATACCTTTCCTCCACCTGGAGAATAAAATGTACTGAGCTCAAGTAATAAATTTTGAAAAGCAGCTTCCGTGATACTTGAACCTGTTCATACATCCAACTTATGCTATCTCTAGATATTCACGAGACAGCATCATCATCTGATTTACTAAGAGTCTGCTGAATGCTAGGGAGGGACTTTTAGAGGGGTGTTAGAGTTGTGTACTTCTGTTTAAATGGCAGCTCTAGTAAGAAAAGACTGATTTTTTAATTTGTGTCAGCATTTTAGTTGAAAAATTATGACAACAGCTTGAATTGCCAGCAGTGAATCAATTAGTAAACACCAGTGTGAGATAACAAATAGTCCAGGTATGAGAAATCTAGGTAGTTTTATTTCTTAGTGGAACCTTAGCATGAGTAAGGAACCTGACTTTTAGTGTCTTTCATGACACGGGCTCAGACAGCACAGACTTGTTGTCATACCCTTGTGTCAAGAAGAAATGCTTTTTCCTTTGGCAAATATGAATCTACTTACTTTGACATAAGGGACAAAAAAGCAAAGCTTACATTCATATTCTTGAAGATAACATGGTAGCACTGAGGATACTGTATTTAAAAAAATTAATTTACAGAAACAAAGATTATATCTCAGACCATGTGGTGTCAAAACTAAATATTCAGTCATGTTCCTACTGAAGTATCCAGTCTGCCATGTTCTCAGTTTACAACCTAATTCCTGTGGCTTTGCTGCTGTGGCACAAGACACAGGAGAATGTGACCACTTGATTTTCTTCTTACAAATGGTGCAATCTGAATTTTACAAACCCTTTCTTTCAGTTTGTTACTGAAATATGACAAAGTCAAAATATCTTTGTGATCTTTTTAATCAGCTGCCCCAACTTTGATTATGCATAGATTGCTGTGTGTCTTACCCGCTCTGTACCTTCACCTGTGGATTTTAGACTCAACTGATTGGACTGACCTAAATTTCTTAAGTAAATATTCTAAAGAGGTTTCCCAAATTTTCTTTCTAAACCTCATGTATTCATTCAGTTGGAATAAAACCAGGCTGCTGTGTTATTTTTTCCATCGATGGGTAGTTAGGAACAGTTTTACTCCTTCCTTCTGAAGATCTCTCACTGCCTCACAAGAACAGTGTAAGATTTAGTGCAGCTGAGCTTCAAGTACAGCAGTCATATGGAAGCCAGGATTAGAAGCGATTTTATTCAAAGGGCTGTTTTTCAAACTCCTGAATCAACCTGCTTCTCCTGCAGAGGAATGGATGCTGTGGATGCTGTCTGGTTGTCACTGCTATTGCCTTTCATCTGTCTTTATGGGGAAAACAGAGGAAGACAAAAGAAGGGCACAACTAGAAAAGTGTCTTGCACTGCACTGTGTTCTCTCTGGCTTGCTGTGGAACACAGACCTGAGAGCAATATTTGGCTCAGCTTTTTCCACAGCAAAACTGCTTTCTCTGTTTGAAGCCTGAAATATGGTGAACAGCAGTATTGAAATTCTCTCTATGGAGTGACTGCCTTTCACACAAGTAGCACGACATAATTCCCTCTACTCACATTCTCTTCTTCACTAAGACTCTGCTTAGCCTGCTTCTGTCAGCTCTAATTACAAACCAGCAATACCCATCCCTGCTTTCTTCTGGATAAGCTCTCCCTTGAATTTGACTTATTTCAGGACGTTGGATGCCAGCTGGGAAATGGAAAATACATTCTGGAAACTGCAAAACCATCTTTCTTCCTAGACAGTTACACATTTCCTTAAGGGACTTAATTCTAGAAGAATCACATAAAAAAATAGTAAGCAGAACAGTGCAGTAGCCCAGGTGGTAATAAGCAAAAAGAAAGAAAATGTTCAGTATAAATTGAAAGCCAAACATTGTGTTAAAACCAAATATATATGCAATTTGCTTTCCAAGAATCTGTCTGGTGTGTAGGAAGGGCACAAACCTCTAAATATTTGGGGTTAAAGGATTTTACATGTGAGCAAGAAATACTCCATGCTCCCTAAAATTCCTTTCCCTGGATGTACCTGACACACTGAAGTCAGCCTTCAGCCAGCAAAGGGAGATAACCACCAGCTGTTTATTCACTGGCATCCTGAGGACTGAGCCCTGCAAGACTGGGGTGTCTTTGGCAAAGGAAAACGACCAGTGAGTGATGGTGCAGCAAATCCCTGGAGATGCTTCTTAGTGGAATTTGTCAAGAGACAGAGCTCCAGCATTTGTCTGCCAGCACTTCATTTGCTTGTCACCACAGCTGCCAGCACCAGCCCCAGCCACTCCTGCCTGGTTCCCATGGAGCTCTCGTGTGGCCAGCATGAGAGGCAGCCTCGTGTGCTGGGGTCTGGGCTGGGTTCTGTCATGGAAAGGGCTGCACTGATCCAGCCAGGGTAAGCTACCTCTGAGATGTCACACATGAGTGATCTCTTCAAAGACATTCAGCTTTGGGCACCCTGAACGTGCTTTACACAGCCGAATTTGGGGAGCCCCTCTAGACACATCTTGGCCACATTCTGCACCACCTTCCCACCCATCCCATCTTCCTGCAGTCTGCCAGAGATAGGTCGGGCATCATTGCAACATGGAACAGGAAAAAAGTGGCCAGAGTTAGGGTTGCTCATGTAGTTTTGAGCATAACTATTGCAATCAGTGTGTCAAGTCCCTGTGTCACTATTCAGGAAGGCAGTGGCAGTTTAGGTCAAAAGAGACACAGGCATAAAGGAAAATTGATTGATTAGAGGCTGAGATGGGGACATCTTTTTTGTAATCTTCTTTTCTGCCTGAGCCTGGTGATGAGTTCTGGCTGCATTAGTGTCTAAACCCCAGGTATTATCTATGTCTTACAGCCTGGAGAAATGACTATTGCTTGACTCATTCACCACTGGGAGTGTGGCCTCATGTACTATTGCTGCCGCGCTAAAGATGAAGGCAAAAATAAAATTCCACCATCCAGAAAAGAAAAAACCCTTTTATTTAAGAGAAAGAAAAGAAGAAAGATCACAAAGGAACAATTATTGTGAAGGAATCTAGCATCAGAGACTAAAAGCAAGAGCCAGGTCAGGCTCAGCTGTAGAAGCCTGAGCACACGTTCCTGCCCTCCAGCTCATGGAGACTTCTAACGGCGTGCCCTGGGACAGCTGTGCTAGCACGAGTTTATTTCCTTAAGGACAACCCTTTGCCTTCAGTGCAGGGCGAGGCAGGAGTGCCATGAGCTGTGCCGTATTCCGGGCGCTGCTGCTGGGCCTGCAGGGCTCTGCTGGGCGCTGCCCACAGCCCCGGCTGCCCTGCCCTCAGTGCCCGCTGCCCACAGCCCCGGCTGCCCTGCCCTCAGTGCCGGCTGCCCTGCCCTCAGTGCCCGCTGCCCTGCCCTCAGTGCCCGCTGCCCACAGCCCCGGCTGCCCTGCCCTCAGTGCCCGCTGCCCTGCCCTCAGTGCCCGCTGCCCACAGCCCCGGCTGCCCTGCCCTCAGTGCCCGCTGCCCACAGCCCCGGCTGCCCTGCCCTCAGTGCCGCTGCTGCCGGAGCAGCTGCGGAGGCGCCACGGGGGCTGCGAAAGCCGCGGCCCGGGAAAGAGAAGGTTGTGTGACAGCCTGCGACGCGTTCCAGGACCTGAAAGGGCCCTACAGGGAAGATGGGCAGGAGCTATGGTGACGGGACAACGGGGAATGGGTACAAATTGAAAGGGGGAAATTTAGATGAGATATTAGGAAAACATTCTTCACTGTGAGGGTGGTGAGGCACTGGAACAGGCTGTCTGTCCAGTGTATGCCTCATCCCTGAAAGCGTTCAACGTCAGCTCAGATGGAGCTTAAAAAGGGAGCGTATGATCTTTAGCGCTCATTGCACCCCTCAGCCTCTCACGCTGCGCTGGGCTGCGGAGCCCCTGCACTGGGGGACCGCGCCCGGGGAAGGGTCAGGCCCGGGGAGGGGTCAGGCCCGGGGAGGGGTCAGGCCCGGCCCCGGGGGTGCCGCCCGGGCCCGGGACCAAGCCGCGCCACCAGGCGGCGCCACCGCGCGGGCCTGCGGCCCCGCCCCCGGCATAGCCCCGCCCTCAGAATGACCCCGCCCCTTACAGCACCGGCCCACCATAGCCCCGCCCCCAGCCCGACCTCGCCCTCAGAGTGGCCACGCCCCGTCGTGGTCCCGCCCCCGGTGCGTCCTGACCGGCAGCTCCGCCCGCGCGCCCGTCATTGCTATCGCGAGAGCAGAGGCTGCCCCCTCCTGGCTACTTCCGCCCTCTCCGCCAAGCCTCGCGCGATCTCGTGCCCTTTCCTCCCGGGCCCTTTCCTCACAGTCTCGCGAGCGCGGCGCGGGGGCGGGGCGCAGTCTCGCGAGAGCCGCGGGGGGGCGGGGCGCGGGGTGCGGGGTGCAGTCTCGCGAGAGCCGCGCGGGGGCGGGGCGCGGTGCAGTCTCGCGAGAGCCGCGGGCCCGCCGGCGCTCCCCGGCCCGCTCCCTCACGCTGACATGGTCGCCGGCGATGGACCCTCCCAGGACAGGTCGGTCACTGCGGGGACGGGGCCGCCCCGCCCGCCGGGACACCGCGGCCCGGACACCGCCGAGCCCTGTTCGCCGCCGAACGGCACCGTCCCGGGCCGCGGGAGTCCCTCCGGGAGAGAGCGGCCCCGTCCCCGCCCCGCTGTCCGCTCCCTGCCGGGGGTTATTTATTCCGAGCGCCCAATGGTTGCTACGAGCTTTATTTTGGTGTCTTGTTCCCCTGGCGTTGGCTTGGCAGTCAATGCTTTGTGCTTCCTGCTGTATTTAAAGCCGTGTCTCCTATCTGCGCTGGTGTCTTATCCTGTGTGTAGATGGCAGACTGAGACAACAAAGGTCAGGTGTGTTCGGGCTGTGCTGGCGACCTGCATTGACCTACTTGTATTTACTATTAGCGATGCTTTTAAAGTTCACCTTAGTCACACATCTGCATCACGAGATGTCTCAATCCATTTAGAAACCTTTCCGTGTTGCATCTAATTACAGTCTAGAGGAACGTTATTTCTGGCGGAATCAGAAGTAAAATCTCTTTTTGTGAGTCCTCGGTCAGTGCTGGAGGGAGCTGTTGTTTTGTGGCTGTAACTTTGTTTGTTTCGTCCCGCAGGAAGCCCTTACCAGCCCGCCATTGAAGCTTTGGAAAGCCACCCAGAGAAAAAGTTTTACAATGTGTCGAAGCTCGGAGGCGCCAAGTATGGTACGATGCTCTCCGGGGGTGGTCGGGGCGGCGCCCGCAGCCGCTGCACCTGCGGAGCCGGGAGATGCAGTTGGGAATTTCGAATGGATGTGTTGGGAGGCTGATGAGATCCCAATTCCTTAGTGCTTTATGGAGTTTGCAGGGGTAATACTTGTAAGCTTTTTTTACTAAGGGAGAAAGTACAGGTGTTTCTGTAGTTTTCAACAGTGTTCCAAATCAGAAGAATTACTCACTTTTGGAAAAAAAAATGAAGTGACAAAGAACTCCTATTTAATGCTTCAAAAATAAATACAGCTTTTCCTGTATTTCTGTGCAGCTTCATGGTGTTGTAGCTTCCCCTCCCCAGCAGCCTCACACCGTGGGTGACTGTTTGCCAGAACATGGCTCCTGCTGCAGGCTGAGTGTTTGTGGTGCTCAGGCTGTTGCTTAATCTCAGCCTGTCATTAGTATGCGGTGGCTGTCTGTGCCAGGGGACCTTCCTTGGGGCTGTGTCCAAGTGCCTTTCACAACTGGCACGTGTGGTGGGAGGGGAGTGCACGCAGGGGAGGGAGCTTTGCTGGTGCCAGCTGGAACAGCCTTCAGTCTTGCAGGTAATCAAAGCATGCTGGCATTGTTCTCTCCCTTTGTTTTCATGTTCATCTGGAATACTTACATGGGCTACCAAGTAGCCTTGCTTAGTTATGCCTTCCTTAGTAAAGGATTTGGGCTATTTTTTTCAGTTTTGCAAGGTCTGAATTCTTCTGTATTCACAGAATTTGTAGTATGCTTCTTGAATTAAAAAAATCGGTGGATATTTCACTTTAAACCCATATTTGACCACAATTGTTAACTTCATGTTGTTTAAAGAGAAGAGAGAGAGGGGCACAGTGTGCTGAAACTGTGCAACGGCTGTGTGCTCTTGCAAATTTCCCCTGCTTGTAGTAACAAAGTCAGTTTTTCAGATAAGCACACAAGGAGGAAACAGTGCTTCTGCGGGTGGGTTGGTCCAGGGAGGAGCTAGTAACAAGACCAGGCAGTTCTACAGCAGCTTTGTGAAAAGCCTTATGACAGGAGTGGAAATAAAACAACAATATACAACTTTCTGCTAAAATGTGCCACAAAGCTTGCAGCAGCAGTGATTTCCTGAACATATTCTCAGGAGTCTAAACAGGCTGCACTAAGAGGGCCTTTGTCTTGCAATCGAAACTTCTGTGCAGGGGCTGGAAGCCTCATGTCAACTTCAAGGTAGAAAAATGCTAAATAACATCTAGACACAGTCTGGGGCAGCACTGGTAGCAAATTGAGCATCTGGAATTGCTCGCTGCATTTGTTGCTAGAACAGTTTGAGTTTTACCTGTCTGGCTGTAATTTGATATTAATTGCTAGCTGATATTAATCAGATTACTAATGTAAATGTTCATTGGTTTGGATATCAGTTTTCTAGTGTTTTACTGGGGAAATGAAAAGAGTTCAGAAGGATTTAGGGCAGACTCTAATGTGGAGATTCAGACCAGGCTCTTGCTGGGGCTGGAGCTCATGTGGGGAAACTTCCATGGTGAAGCTGTGGTGGTGTGGGAGGACAGAGATGGCACTGCCTGCCACGATGCTGTGCTTACCCTGAGAGCTGCTTTTCCCTTGTGCCCAGCCCCATGCCCCTTCCTGCAGCCTGGGGCATTGCTGAGCCTGGCCTGCAGTGCCCAGGAGGTGCCAGCCCTGCCCACAGCCCCTGAGGCTCAGGCAGTGCCAGGGGGCCCTGTAGTCTCATTGCTGGAGCTGTCCTGCTCCCTGGAAGCCCCAAACTGCACATGGGAGCTGCTGGTGCCTCGTGGAGAGAAGCAGCTGCTTCTCCTGAGCTGGTGCTAAGCAGCCCCTGGGGCAGTGAGATTTGTAACCCACAAAGCAAACAAGTTCTTCTCTGGGAATCTGGCTTTTAAATCAAGGGAGTGGTGGCATGAAGGGTCATGAGACCTTTTGGATTACATCTTTATACTCAAATTGTTTATTAAGTTTATTCAAATGTTAAAATAGTGACTTGTCTAATTAGACAACAGTGGATATTATATGAGAAAGACAGTGAGAACAGAGTCAGCAAGTTCTATATTAGTAGTTTCTGAACAAACCACTGGATTTGGTTGAGACCACCATTTTTTTTAGTAAAGCTTGAACTTAATTCTTTCACCATCCTCCAGCTAACTTTTTTTAGGATTTCTCACTGTTCTTACAAAGGTAGCTGCCTGCTTGAATTATGCTGAAAATAGTGGGAATTGAGGGAGAAATGTCAATCAGTTTTGATTTTTTTTTCTTTAGGGGTTATTTTGTTTTGTTTGCAGTTGGGGAGATTTTTCTCTTCCATCTTATTTAATTCTCATTTCCATTTCCCCTTTTTTTCTATGAAGGAAACTGCTGTTTGTCTGTACCTTGATTCATATCAGTAGCAAATTGACTCAAGCTGTATTTAATGAAATGTTCTTTATATTTTAGGGAGTGTGTTAATTTTAATTGGGGTGCGTGGCAGAATAGTTTCTGGTCTTTGTATCAGTGTTTATTGATAACAATATTCTGGCATTGGTTGCTTTGGCTTGATAGCTTTAGTTATGGAATGGCAAAATTTGCAGTTAAAATGGTTTTCAGTATTCCAGGAGTTGTTGCTTTTGTCCTGCTCTCATCAATAATCCCAGGTCTATGTTCCTGGCATCTCTCCCCTGCCAGGCTCACATCCCTTATTGTCACTGAGCAGTGTACACAGGCCACTGCCATTTCCCATTAGAATCCCATAGCACAACACATCAATCTGTACATTTTGCAACTCTCTGTTCCATATTGTGTAGGGAAGATCAAACCCAAAGGCAACTGGAAAACAGGCTCCTGAACCTCTCATCCTTCCAAAGCCTAGAAAAGTGGAATTCCTCAAAAATGTGAGATTGTAATTTTAAATCTGTGTAAGCTGCAAGTGCTGCCCTCACGGTGTCTGTCCCTTGCCTGACACAGATACCCTGCCTTACTCCATCCGCGTGTTGTTCGAGTCCAGCGTCCGCAACTGCGATGGCTTCTTGGTGAAGGAGACGGATGCTATGAACATCTTGGACTGGAAAACAAAACAGAACCATGTTGAAGTGCCCTTCTGTCCTGCCAGAGTTGTTCTTCAAGACTTCACGTGAGTGTGTGGGTGTGTGCAAACCCCCAGAGGAGCCCGTGCAAACTCACTGAGTTTGTGTTGAATTCTTTGGCGTGAGAATAAATCACACTTTCCCTCTTGATACCCAGGTAGAAACCTCTGCACTGCCTCTGCTGTGCAGTGGATTTCTCATGATAATTCTGCATGATGTGAGGGTGGGAGTTGTTCCCTAGGGTGCTCTGGCTTCGGGACAGGTTGGCGAGGCTGAAGGTGCTGGCCTGCAAGGAGCACCTAACAGGATAAGAGCCAGAATACAAAGGGAAGTGGTGATGTTTTGGCTGTAGCCACATGGTTGACAGTTCACACTGTCACTGACAGTTCTTCCTTGAGATAATTGAAGATTAGATATTGCTTAGTCCACAATGACTAATCCAGTCGAATCCATGAATGATACTTATGTAGAAAAAGCAGCTCTTTGGATGTTAGCTTTCTTAGTGATTTGACTATGGCATAGCTAAAAGGGCAGTCCTTCATCAATCTGCAAATATTCAATTTAAGCTGTCTTGCTGACTCTGTATATTTGTTGAGATAATTAAGAAAGGAATTATGATGATAATAAAAATGAGGTAACATTTGCTTAGCAGGCAAAGCCAATAAGATTTATGTGCTACAGTGTTCTATAAACATTGCCTCTGTTTTGTGCAGCAGTATGAATATTGTGAAGTGCTGCAAGCTTCAGAAATAGCTCTGTCAGACAAATGATACAGGCTGAGGTGTTAAATGTATAGCATGAGCTTTGATTGCATAGCAAGGTTCTGTTGTAAAGGTAAGGAGTACCTAAATATCACTTCTGTACTGAAGTACCATCACACCTGAGAAGCAAAGCAAGGCACAAGACAAGTGTGGTTATCTTTGAGAGGTCCCATGTTCTTCTTTGGTACATTGCCTTCAGACATGCTGTTGCTCCTTGAGAGGGTATACCAACTCCAGTGGCTTCAAAACTGGTTCAAGTCCTTTAAACTTGAGAGAATAACAGATATATTTTCTGGAATAGGATATAGCTACTTCTAGACTTGGATAAAATGAAAAAGAAGTTTTTGCCTCTCAGTGAGTTAATGTCTCATGATGTTTTACTATTTTGTGTTTCTGTCCATCAGTGGAATCCCAGCAATGGTGGATTTTGCTGCCATGAGGGAAGCTGTGAGAAATGCTGGAGGAGATCCAGTGAAGGTCAATCCTGCCTGCCCAACTGATCTCACTGTTGACCATTCTCTGCAGATTGATTTCAGCAAATGGTAATGTACTTTTTTTTTTTTTAATTTTACAAGCCTTACATTTCTGTCTGGCACTGAAGTGTGGATTTGTTCAGGTGTTGTTACTGTCCCATCAAATCATTTGCCATATGTGGATCCCTAAAACAAGATGTGGTGGTATATGAAAATGGGCTGGATAAAAATGGATAAGCACTCTTGGGGGAGAGAAAGAATGTTTGTGAGGCCTTAAGGGTGAAGCTGACTGATAATCCAAATTCTGGGCAAGATTTTGCTGAAATAACAGGATCTGGCATGGTTTCCAGAAAATAGCATGTATCAAGAGAATGAGGCAGAGGGCGTTTGTTGTTTTGCTTTGCTCTGATTTCATTGTTCAAGTTAAACAGAACTTTGTTTCCAAACGTGGCTGCCTTGTCACAGCTCCAGGGCATTTTGAAAGACTGTCATTGCACCCCATGGCTTGTGACTGGTCTGGGTTTTTATGGGCTTTGCTTTAACACCAGATAAATGAGGCTGTGGATATTTTCAGAGAGAGAAGTATACTTGGAGAAGTCTGGAAAAGTAAGGGGACTGGAAAGCTACCAGCATGGTTTTCTTTGTCTGACAGGCAGTGATGGGATGAATACAGCCTGGGGCTGCCTTTGCTAGAAACATAAATACTGCACAAGAGGAAAAACTTGGAGCTTTTGTTTAGTGTTTGCTGAAGTAAATACTAAATAATGCAGCCTCCCTTCACCTTCTCCCCTGCCTCTCAATTGTGGAACCTTCCAAAACCCATGCAGAATTGCTTAAACTGTTCAGGCTCTTTGGAAATTTTAAAAGTTCATGGAGAAAAAGCCTGTGGTCAAAGGATATGGATGTGTGAGTCATTTCTGTCAGCCTTCCAAATACTCACAGGGTTTCAGTTTGCTGAGTGTCAGAAGAGCAAGAAACTGCAGCTGATGTGTTGTGCTGCATATGTGTTGTGTCAGTTCTGTGCTCTGTCCATTCCTGTGTCCAGAGGGACAGCTGATTCCTTTGCAATTAGGCCAGCCTAAAATTATCAGGCAGACCAAGTGCTGGCAAGAGGTCTCTGTGTGCTGCTTTGTAATGATAAATCCGCCTCTGGAGCGTCCCTTTGGAGAGCTGTGGGGGCTCAGCAGCTGCTGGCTGTGATAAGGAGCCCTTGGCTGCAGGGTGGTTTGTGCTGCTTTTGTAGAGAGCTCCCATCTGTGGGTTACAGCCTGGCAGGCTGCCGTGGGGTTTAGACAAGGTATCTGCTCAGGCCAGGCAATACCCTGCCCTTGGGATAGCTGAGGATCTGGCTGTGCTACTGAGGCAGAAGAAAGCAGTGGCTTTAATTGCAATTTTGTGATTTAATAATTAGAGAGGTGAAAGTCATTCGTTTTTCACAATAAGCTTTCTTTGCTCTCCTGCAGAGACCCAGTGTTGTACAAATAGAAGTTAGTGTGCTGTGTGGATTTTATTTTTTAAAAAACCCTGGCTTTTCTCTCTTACTTCTGACTGGCTTGAATAGTGTATACAATTTATCTGTGCCTTCAAGAATTTGTAAAAGAAACCTAATTATGATCAGGTTATCTTTATTCCTTCAGAAAGCTTTGCCTGCAATCATTCCTCTGTGGTTTTAATAGAACATGTACAGCACTGTCTTAAAAAAAAGGAAATAAATTCAGTCTACCATTTGGATGAGGGTCTACCATTTGGATGAGGCTGTCCCACAACTTCCAAGTGTAAAGCTCAGAGTTCAGCCTTTACAACTCTGTTTAGAAAGATTTCTGGTCTGTTGTAAACAAAGGGAAGGAGTTGTTTGGTGTTAATCTTTCAGACAATCCAGTTCTGTTCACTTCTTACCACACCGCACTACATTACTTAACTGAGTTTATCCAGCGACAGTTTACTTTGCAGCAAGGTTGTAATAAACGAATTCTCTTTTTTCAGATGCTATTTTATAATCTGTTGAAGGGGTTGCAGAAAGCACAAGTGGGGGGTGCGGGGCGTGTGCACAAGGCACAGTTGGGCAGTGTCTCAATGGGTGCCGTGTTTGATGTTGCAGTGCAATCCAGAACGCTCCCAACCCCGGCGGGGGCGAGCAGAAGCCGCTGGCCCGGCTGTCCCCGCTGAAGCCGCCGCTGCGGAAGCCGCCCCCGTGCCGGGGCCACAGCGGCTGCCGGGGCCCGTGCGAGGCCGGCCGCAGCCCGGGGCCCTTCCCTGCGCAGATCGAGAACACGCCCATCCTCTGCCCCTTCCACCTGCAGCCTGTGCCTGAGTAAGGAAGCGCCTTTGCTGAATTGCCTTGTGCCTTTGTGTTGTGGAACGCTGCCTGTGACAGTGCAGGGAAATGGGATTTTTATTTAATAAGCATCCTTCTGTAGTTTTCATCCATGCCATGGATAAGTTGTTTCAGTATCTAGAACAAGGTCAGATGCAGCAGATAAAATTAGTCTACAAATTTTGCTTTTTACACTCTGCAGATGGCCACCTATTGACTCGTGGCTGTGACTTTTAAATTAAATATTGCTACTTCTCTCATTTCTTTGCAACAACAACTAAGCATAGGAGTTATTCTCAGTCTGTTGCAAAGCAAGCCTGATTGAGTAACTCAATGAAGTGTTGATTAGTGTCTAAAAGTAATTAATAGATTTTTGTAATAACTTTTCAGAAGTCTCTTGCTCTTAAAGAACTCACCTGGACATCATTCCCCAGCCTGTACAGGATCTGACTGTCAATCTGTCAGTGATTTGAAATTCAGTAAATATCCTGCCTGTGTGGTAGCCCAGGGGAGCCTCATGTCTGTGCCTCTCCCAGATTTCTGTGTTACTAACACAGGTCGTTGTGCACTGTTCCACCGGTGCCAATTAGGTGTAATTGCCCTCCTGATTCAGCTGCTGCCTCTTTGTCTGCTGGGCTGTTGAGATCCCTATCTGCCTGTGCTGGACAGGTGGACAATTAAAGAGCTGATCAGATCTGCATGCCACAGTGATATTGTGTGAATGCTGTGGTATTGTAATGGATGTGGAATGTTCCTGCTCAGCACAGGTGTAGGAGTGCAGGAGCAGTGATGTTTCCAGCAGCATTGGTGTTTGACAGCACACCAGCAGTGGAATTTATGAAGCTGCAGGTGAACACTGACTGTCCCTTGGGGCTTGGTGAAGCAGGAGAGCTGCTGACCTGCTGCAGAGAAGAAAGGGAAGGGTCATGACTTCCAAGTGAAATACACTCCTAGGAAATGAGGACTCCCTTCCTGGTATAAAGCAAGTGTGTTCCCTTCCTTGTTAAGCTGCTCAAAGCAGAGGTTATTCCTCTTAAGTTATGGATTACTCTGTTACAACAAGTATCACTATCTTAATAAATAACACACACAAAGAAAAGATAGTTCATTTTATGAGACTGAACTGATGAGTACTGGTGAAGAAAAACTTGTGGCTTGGAGGGAAATACAAAAATGGAGGATAGTTACAATTGAACTAGTGAACATCTTGGTTCTTTAATGTATGGAGTTTTGAGATGTGCAGCCTGTGAGTTAACTGCTAGGGAGCAAAACTTCTGTGTACTGTAGTACATGCTTGGAATAGATCTCTCCAAGTACTTTTGAGATCACACACTTCAGATGAACCATACCTAGAATAAACAGGTTCTTAGACACAGCACATATGAAATCAGCTATATCTCATTGTTTACAGAAAGCTTGCTGCAGGGAAGCAATTGTCTTTGTTCTAATAAACCTCTTCAAAGAGTTCTGTAGGCTTAAATAAGTCTTTCATCAAACAAACTAAAACTACAACTTGTTCTTCAGTAATTTGAAATAAATTATAACAGTACTTGTAAACTTGTTTTCCTTCTAGGCCTGAGACAGTATTAAAAAATCAAGAGATGGAATTTGGCAGAAATAGAGAGAGGCTTCAATTTTTTAAGGTATGTCTGTGTACCCACAGGTTTTGTGGTTTGAGCTTTTTTAAGAGTCATTTGTATGTATTCAGGTTTTAGATGATAAATTAAATGTAATCATTTGGAAATGTCAGGTTTTCAAATCTGAAATTAAACAAAAAAAGAACATTTGCTTTCTAACTTGAAATTCAAGTTTACTCTGATTTGGTTCTTGTCAGTGGGGATTTATGAAGCACTGGTGTTTTTAGTGCCTTTCATGAGCTCAGTGCCTTAGGTCACAGTGAGTTTCTGGCTGAAAGGGTCATTTATCCATAACTGTGTTAACAAAAGTTGCTGAAGTTGGAAGTGTTGAGTGGAGACCAGTGTTCAGCCATGGCTGCTCCCTGACTGGGCAGCAGAAGTCCTGTGGTGAACATCAGCTTCTGTGCTGCTGGGCAGGGCTCTGCCACATTCCTGTTTGATCCTTATCCTCTGTTTTGGTTTTGGAATTCACTTCAATGATCTAGAACTCTTTTCATGCATATGGACTAGAGGTTTCTTTCTGAAAGTTGCAAATTAGCTTTTACATTATTAAAGAAGGAAATGGCCAGGCTGAACCTTGTTACAAGTTTCTGTGTCAACTCTATTAAATGTACCATCCCGAGTTTGCAAGTGGTTTCACCCTGGAGTGTCAAACCTAAACTCAGTTGTGCTATAAATATAAATTCTGCTATAGATACAAGTGTGCTTAGATTTTGTTGTCTGAATATCAGTCTTGGGTGGGCTTGTAATCAGTTGTGTGAACTGGAAGGTAAGAGATTTCTGCAGCCGTGCTTTTGAAAGGAGCATGAATTACTGATTTCAGTCTCCAGAGGAATTCAGTGAAAGTTTTTGTTGATGACTAAGAATGTGTCCAAGGAGATGACACATCTCTGTTGGACAAAGGGACAAAAGCCACTTGGGTAAATAGCAAGGACTCTTTTATTGTGTCTTCATTTTGTCTTTTTAGTTGTGTTCTAAGAATTGAATATAGCTTTGAAAAAATGCAACTTTTATTCTCCTTTTGGAAAAATTACAGTGGAGTTCAAAAGTTTTTGAGAATGTTTCCATAATTCCACCTGAGACTGGAACAGCACATCAAGTGAACTTGGAATATTTGTCCCGAGTGGTTTTTGATGTGAAGGATTTCCTGCACCCTGATAGCGTGGTTGGCACAGACTCGCACACAACCATGGTAAATGGCTTGGGTATCTTGGGCTGGGGTAAGTATGCTCACAACTTCATTGCTCTTGGAAAGGCACCTAAAGCTTCACTAAAAAATATTTCTTCCTACTGGGTGTTTGTATCTCAAGCATAACAGACTGTCTTTAATTATTCTTCTGAATCTTTTTTGTCTACAAGTAATCTTGAATAACATTTCTTTCCATTGAGAATTGTAATTAATCCCTCATAATTTAAAGAGAAACAATAAAACAGTTGATATTCAAATAGGTGCTGTTTGTACAGCTGAAATTTATGTGAAGGTTTCTTTTCTCACAGAAGATTAGTTTTAAATATGAAATATTTTCTGGTTGACTGTGATGTTTAACTTGAGCAATATTTTGCTTGATTATATTTTTGATGTGCAAATGTTTAATGGAACTTGTAAATTTCTCGCTGTGTCCTTGTTGGAAATGGAGCACTGCCCTTCATTTGGGAGAGAAAAGCAGCAATATGTTTATTGTCATGAGTCTTTAGGCTTTGTGTGAAGGGGTTTATTATTTTTTGGGACCTGAGCACACGGAGTGAGGCTGTGAAGGTGTGACAGGCGTGTCCCCCTGTCCCTGCAGGCGTCGGGGGCATCGAGGCGGAAGCGGTGATGCTGGGAATGCCGCTGACGCTGCCCCTGCCGCAGGTGGTGGGCTGTGAGCTCACAGGCACCGTCAGCCCCTTTGCCACTTCCATAGACATCGTTCTCAGCATCACCAAGGTAAGAGTCCAGTGCCTTTCCAAACAAAAGAGGAGAGATTAATGCAAGTGCTACCAGTGTTGCTTGAGAAATGAATTAAATGAGGGGGGTGTTTTTAGTATACCTTTATTTGTACCTTTCTGCACTGCCACAATTAATCTCTAACTATTTTTATTTGCTAGTCCTTTGAAGTAGTTTTTTTTTCTTTCCCCTCTATAATGGTTTGCTTATAGACCCTCTTTAACTAAAAATAATTCATAATAATTTTTTTTCCAAACGTAGGCATTAGGGTTTCAACTTTGTTTCAAATGCTCATGACTTGTGAATTATGACAAACACAGCTTGCAATGTACATCTTCATATACCAGGTATTGTGTGTTCTTTCCAACAGCATCTTAGACAAGCTGATGTCGCTGGAAAATTTGTTGAGTTTTTTGGGAGTGGTGTTTCCCAACTGTCCGTAGCAGACCGAACCACAATAGCAAATATGTGTCCTGAATATGGTGCTATTCTGAGTTTTTTCCCTGTTGATAATGTGACATTGAAGCACTTAAAGCATGCAGGTAAATATTAAACTAAAGCAAGGATTTGTTGTAATTGTGGTTTTCAGTTGTGGTAATAGATGTTTTTTACTCTGCAGAAAAGCCCAGTGCAAGAACTACTGAGTTTTTGCTTAAAGCTCCTTAATTCTTATCTGGTGCTTTTCTTCAGAGTTCTGATGTGGATTTAACATGTAATTAGACTTGTGCTTGAGGTTTGTGTCCAGTCTGGCCCATTTGTCTAATGCCTCATTTACCAACATGATACTGCTTTTCAGCATCCAGAGTCTGGTTTTTGGAAGCATATGTAAGCCTATAAAATACTAAGGAAGTTTTCATTTATTTTGAAATATGTATGGAATATAACTCTCCTTGATTTGAAATGAATCCCATCACCACCTGGAGATTCCCTACAAAATCAAAACTAGAAATAAGTGAAACTGCAGAACAAATCTGAACATGTCTCTGATTTTTCCCTGTGGTTTATGTTTCCCTTTGAAGTGCATGATTTCACTGGCATCTCAAGCTAAGCAAGGAGATGTCAGTTCCTTATCAACCTACTGCAAACAGGAAACCACAGGGTGACAGATGCCAAAAAAAGCTCATTCATGAGTGAGACTTTCTGAGGCTGAAACCTGTCACTTTCAAATAAGAGTTAAATGCTTTCAATAGCAAATGTTTTTGTCTGATCAGTGCAGAGCAGATGAATGGGTTTGGAGGAGTAGCCAGCAGTACTGCCTATTGTCAGCTAAGCACAGGGTCTGTATTACACAAGGAACCCTAACACAGAAAAGCCTTATGGACTTCAGGGACACAACTGTCAATTTAGTAAGTTACCACTGCTAGAATTGGAATAGCATATTTTATTCCTTGACATAAGAAGACAAGTTAAGATAATTTAGGAAAAAATGTAATGATTTATAAATGTTTTAATTAGTGTGTCATTCCTGAATAGAAGTTGGGATATGGAAGTGGTGTACTTGAAAAAAAAGTACTTTGGATATTACACTTAAAACAATCTGAGTGTCTGTGAGTTGTGTGATTTATTTTATTTATGTCTTTAATGTGACTCCTCTCATGTTTGACATGACTTTCCTTAGGTTTTGATAAGGCCAAGCTTGAAGTCACAGAAGCATATCTTAAAGCTGTGAAGTTATTTAGAAATTATGAGAGTTCTTCCAGAGAGCCTGAGTATTCCCAGGTATGCTTGAAAGGAGTTGTTTGATTCTCATAAATAACTGCTGATGATTTCACAGTCTTATCTCCCACTGTAGCTTTCATTGCTTTCAGCAAAGTTGTTTTTATTAATTCAGAGTTTCGAGAAAGCAGAGTTTGTAAAACATAGAGGGGGTGGGATAAGAAGGGAAGCACAGGAACATTATGTCAGTACAGATACTGAATTCCAGTCATCCCAAGGACTGTGAATGGTAGAAAAGTTGTGGATTATGTTAAAACATTTAGAATAAGAGGAATGGCCTCTTGAGTGAGTGGTGTTGAAAATGGAATCCCAGAGTTCTAGATGTCTGAGAGTATTCAAATTTGTAGCAAGAGTTCCTGGGTGTCTTGGGAATAAATTCCATGCACTGCTGGGCTGGGGTTGGTAATGCCTGCACTTTTTGTTTCTTGGTTTCTTTAGGTAGTGCAAGTTAGTCTAAGTTCTATAATTCCATATGTCAGTGGCCCCAAGAGATCCCAAGATAGAGTGGCTGTTAATAACATGAAAAGTGACTTCCAAGCCTGCTTAAATGAAAAGGTTGGTATTGCTGATGCTTGCTTCAAAAGGTATTTCCTGTCATTCACATGAATAAATATTGTGTTACCTATTCCTTGTGTACCTACTGAGCCTCCTTATTGCTACACAGCTGCTTATCCAGGGTGTTCTGGGCTTGCTTGACAGGCATCCCAAGAGTAAATCATAGGTGTGTTTGGCAGGAGCATGAGCTTCCCAAAGTCCTTGATTTCACAGTTTAGATTGCTAGGGAGAAGGAACTTTAGGTAATCCATAGTGTGAGCTTAGCAAACATTTTCACTTTTTCAGGGTTTTTTTAAACAGTTTTATATTACTTTATTTCTGAAACAGAATTTATCCTAGGAAAACTCATCACTCCTTAAAGGAGATGCAGAAAGACTGCCAAGATTTGTAGCTGAGGGTTCTGAGTTCTTACATTAGCAAATGATTTTTCCTTACGGCTTAATTTGTCTTCACAGAGTGAATGTTTTTACTCTGAAGGTTCTGGTTTTGGTTAGGGGTATCCATGGGTATCTGAAGAGTGCAGCTAATATAGAAATGTACCTTCATTTTCATTTCATTTATCATCAATGTTCAAGACTTACAGCAGTATTTGAAACAGCTTCTAATGAGGCCTGTGGTACCCTGTGTTCAGTCTCATCTGTGGTACTGTGGTTCACTTGTGCTGGAGGGAGATCATAGCTGATGGTGGAAGAGAAAGGGTGAGGTTGAAAGGGACCTCTGGAGGATGTTTTAGTGCTGAAGAGCACTCAGGTGAGTGGGGAAACTGCTAATGGACCTACTCTGGTTTAGTTACCACGCTCTTGCAATTAAAATCTTGGACATGCTTCTAATTCAGGAACAAGTATTGTGTAGACTAGACATGTATGCTTAAGGAGATGTTCTTCCATATATACAAGGAAGTGAGCTGTGCAACAGCCACACACAGACTGACCTTTGTTCACAACTGCTGCAGAGTTAAAGCAGTTGTGAAGGAAGAAGGCTGAGACCCATGTACAGACAAGGACATGAACTGAGTGCTGCTTTTAAAATCATGTAAGAGTTCCTAGTGGCACAGCTGAGTATTATTTCGAAACCAGTGTTCACTTGGTCTTGTTGTACTGTCATCCTTTCTGTACTGTAACAACTGCTAACATGAATTTTTGTCATCCAGTCTGGTGTTAAAGGGTTTCAGATTGCAGCTGAGAAGCAGAATGACATTGTGCCTGTTCAGTATGAAGGAAATGAATACAAGCTGTCCCACGGCTGCGTTGTCATTGCTGCAGTCATCAGCTGTACAAACAATTGCAATCCATCTGTCATGCTTGCTGCAGGTATGTTGGGACCAGAGAGCTCAGCACCTTAATGGTGCTCCCATGCTTCACAGCCCTCACCTTCACTTTTGTAGGCTCTCCTTACAGGTTTGAAACTGCAGACTTGTAGCCTTAGCTTGTAGGTTCTGGCTAGGTTATGTAGGGAAAGTTGCTTTTCCATAATACAATTTGAGTTTGTCCCCTAAAGCAGTATTAAGGAGAGCAATTATAAAATCTTTACACTTGGTAGTATGACAGCAAGTAGCCAGTTCTAGGGCTCCTGTCAGTGCACAGTGCCATAGCTGCTGCAGGAGATGGGCTTTAGCTTCAGGCCTGGCCTGGGTGATGAGCTGTCATCCCCAGCCAGCACAGGAACTCTGTATTGCTGAGCAGTCATTGCTTGGGGGTATCTGCCACACCTTTGCCAGCTGCAGATGGTTTTGCTGGAACAGCTCATCTGTCAGACCTTGCTCTCCTCTTTTTAAGATCCTCTGTGGCCAAGGTGAGCATCCTCTTAGGGCTGTGTGGCCTGTCTGTGGAGGCTGAATGGATTGGCACTGTGAGCTAGAACATGGTAAAGAGATTTGTCTTAGAGAAAGTAAAATGGGTGTCTACCTGCCAGGAATGGGAATAAAATAATGGTATTGTTATGCATTAAGAAACTTTATTCAGGCCAGTGATTGCTTGAATAGTTTAATAAACTGAAAGTTGTCTAATCCTCTGGGGGTTTTTATGCTTGATTTAACTAAGGTAGAACCATACAGATGTCCTGTGAAGGGATATACAAATCATAATCTGTGTCCTTTTTTCCTTTTTGTTTGGTAGGACTGCTGGCCAAAAAAGCTGTTGAGGCTGGCCTCGAGGTGAAGCCCTACATCAGAACAAGTTTATCCCCTGGCAGTGGCATGGTCACACATTACCTCAGTTCCAGTGGAGTATTGCCATACCTCAGCAAGCTTGGGTGAGTCTGGGCAGGTGCTGCATACAGGGGTTGTATGGGCTGATCAATAGGATTGCTGTTCATTTGGGGCTGGCTAGTTCCTAACTTCATAGATTGCTGGTTTGCTTCCTTGCTGACTTAAAATTATTCTGCTTCATTGTATTCCCACTTCAGAATTTATTACATGTAGCTCTAATACATCAGAGCTGTTTTTCCAGTCACAAATTACTTCATTTTAAGTGATTTACAGGACAGGATGTACTTGATGATGTATTCTGAAAGTGGAAGCTGGATGCAAATTTGTCAGGACAGTCTGTATTTGTCTTCTGTTATCATTGCTGCTGTCAGGGGTTGTTTAGTTAATGGTTTTGGTTGCTCTGTAGCAGTGACAGAATATGTTCAATATTCTGTAACAGTGCCCAGCTGTGGTTTGCATCAGTGACATGTAGTGCCTGTTGTTCATTTTCTAAAAAGTCTTAACTATCAAGGGACAAAAAAATTCTTGGAGATTGTTAATAAAAGGAAAAGCAGTTATGTTAACAGATTCCCCATGACCATGTGTGACTTGATTGGTTTTTCCCATGCAGGTTTGAGGTTGTTGGTTACGGGTGTTCCACCTGTGTTGGGAACACGGCCCCTTTGCCAGAAGCCATCAGGAATGCAATAAAACAGGTAAAGTTCTGGCTGGCTTGTTGACCACAGAAATGTATTTCTCACCCAGTTAAGCAATCAAGAAATACAGCAATCCATGCAAAGTACACTTCAATTTTGGTTTGGGCTTAACATGATTGTGTTGGTGTATTTGCTTGTTAGAGGGAGACCATGCCAATTCATTGCTGTGTAAAATAAATGCAATAAGTGGTATTTCTAAAATACAGTTATAAATTACAAGATAAGTTCATATGATCTAATCTTGCAGAAGATGCATTGTGTAGATTTTGTATCATAAGTGGAGGGTTTTAGAGACCTATCTGCTTGAATAATTTTAACCAGCACTTTCTAAACAGCTACAGCTTTTTCTCTTCTGAAGCAGAAGGAAAATAAATAAATGGCAGGAGAGGAGTTGAATGAAGTGACAGGAGAGCATATCAGAGAGTCAAAAAAGAAAATGAGAAGGGTAGTGAGAGACAGCAAAATGCCTTTCAGTTGTTGTGTCAGAGTAAATATTTGAAGTGCAGTGCTAAAAGCACATCTGACCTAGTCAATAGAAATAGCATAAGCTGTTGAAGCACTCCAAGCTCTGGAGCAGAGTGTGTGGGTCTGCCTTTCAGGGAGATCTCGTTGCCTGTGGGGTGTTGTCTGGCACCAAGAACTTTGAGGGCCGCCTGTGTGACTGTGTCCGTGCCAACTACCTGGCGTCCCCGCCGCTGGTCGTGGCCTACGCCATCGCGGGCACCGTGCACATCGACTTCGACACGGAGCCCTTGGGTGAGTGTTCTCCCACAGCTCCTGCTTCTGCAGCTGCTGCACATGGGCACACATTTCTGCACATGATTCCAGCACCCAGAGCCAATACATTTGAAGAGAAAACACAGCCATGTTTGGTTTGCTCATGGCTAAAGCAAAGCATTCACTTAACCGATCAAATTCTTTGCCTATCTGGTACCATCTCTGCAGGCCTGAATATATACACATCTATATTCTAATACAAATCTCAAGTCTAATAGCTTATTGTGTTTAAAATCTTACTCAGGCACTGGCTTTAATGGCAAGAGTATTTACTTACGAGATATTTGGCCCACAAGACAAGAACTTCACACAGTGGAGGAAGAGCGTGTGATATCATCCATGTTTAAGGAATTGAAAGAAAAGATGGAGGTAAGGGGGTGGTCTGTTCTACATAATTTAAATGTTGCATTTCATTGTAGCTGTAATATCTTGCAGTTGAATGTGATTGGTTTGCCATTTATTTGTTATAGTAATGGAGGACTTAACTGAAATGGGTACTTGTATTTAAAAGGAATTCCTAAGTAATACCAGTGATGTATTATGTAATATGTAATACGTAATACAAAATTATTTACTAAATTATTTACTAAATAATAGTAATTAATAAAATCACCAGTATGTCTTTAGTTTTTGACTGTAAAAATACAATAAACTAACTTCTGTTCTTCTTTATTAATTTTCTTTCTTGTAGAAAGGAAACAAACGATGGAATTTACTGGAAGCACCAGAGTCGACTTTATTTCCCTGGGATTTAAAATCTACTTATATTAGATGTCCTTCCTTTTTTGATAAACTTGTAAGTTGAGTGGATCTATCCACTAGATTGTATGCATTGCATTTAAGTAAAGGAATAGCTATTACAGCAAAGCTTCAATGTTGAACTAACAAATTTAATTATTGCTCATATTTCTCAGTCTTTTGAATATTTGTGTCTCTGGAATGAGTGGGGCCTGTCCATCCAGGGGCCTTCCTATACTGCAGATATGTTTTATGTCTGTAGTTCCTGGAAGAAACTGTTTAATGTTCCTTTTGTTGTTCCCTCCCACCCTGCCAGGCCAAAGAAGCAGCTCCCCCGCGGGCGGTTGAGAACGCGCACGTGCTGCTGTTCCTGGGGGACTCTGTCACCACGGATCACATTTCCCCTGCTGGGAGCATTGCCAGGAGCAGTGCTGCTGCCAAGTACCTGACCAGCAAAGGGTGAGCCCTGCTGAATAATTGACCAGCATTGCCATCTTCTCTAGAAAGGCCTGTCTGCAGAAAGGGGAGACTGCACGTGGAAAAGCAAAATACTTAATCAATGTTAATAAATATGCTAGTAATGGTAAGAGGATTAGTAAAGTGGGTTGTTTCCTCCAGCAGTCTCCCAGTAATTCTTCTGTAAGTACCACACTGCTTGCAGCACTTCATAAAAAATAGTAGAAAATTAATTAAAAATTGTGGCTTTCCTCATGAATAACCTAGCAGTGATTTGCACATCGTTCATGATTTATGATAATTACATTTGTTGGAGGTCCAGTTCTTTACATCTTCCACTGAAGACCTTGATATGCTGCAATAATTATAAGAAAAAATCATAATATCCTTTAAAATCAGTTCATCTTTAACTGATTTCTTTCAATTTTCTTTTTATTTCAGACTCACACCTCGTGAATTCAACTCTTATGGGGCTCGAAGAGGTAATGATGCTGTGATGACAAGAGGTACCTTTGCAAATATCAAGCTTCTCAATAAGTTCATAGGAAAACCAGCTCCTAAAACAATTCACTTCCCATCAGGACAAACGGTAGGAATATATTTGTTTGCACAGCTATTCTTGAATGGGGAGTGCAGGTTTAGAACTCACTCAGAATGTGTCATTTTATCATTCCACAGCTAGATGTGTTTGAAGCAGCAGAGCTGTACCAGAAGGAAGGCATTCCTGTCATTATTCTAGCAGGAAAGAAGTATGGACTGGGTAGCTCAAGAGACTGGGCTGCAAAAGGACCTTTTCTACTGGTACTGCTGGTTTGTTTGGGTTTGGGGGTGGTTTTGTTTTTTCTGGAAATACCTACAAACACATTGTATGATTTCTTTGTTGGAGTCTTCATGGGACAGAATCACTAGTCGGGATAGGTCAGAATTTCCTCATTATGTAATTTACTGTCTTGGATACCAGACTTTGAGACAAATCAGGCATTTGTCTATGCTGACCTACCTCTGTTGGGCCTCAAAGGGGTGTTCAGTATCTCATTGTTGGAGGCTAATTTCCACTAATACTGAGAATATATTCCAAGTCAGCCTCTGATTCATGTCCTGTTAACCCCAGCGTGGTCACTGTAACAAACTCCATTTCACACTGCATGGGCCTGCTCTGGCTTGTTTGCTTCCATCTAGCTGGGAAACTCCTAAATGATGTTACCAAGGTACTTAAAGGACTCAGTGCAAAGCACTCTCTCTTGAGTTTGAATTGTGAGATGTTGGACATATCTGTGTTTGAAGGTTCCTGCTGTGTTTCACTGTGCTTGTATTCTTGCAGGGTGTTAAAGCTGTCCTAGCAGAGAGCTATGAGAAGGTTCACAGGAGTCAGCTGATTGGAATTGGCATTGCTCCACTTCAGTTTCGTCCTGGGGAAAATCCAAGTACTCTGGGACTCACTGGCAGAGAGCAATTTTCTATATTGTTCCCTCCAGACTTGTTGCCCAGAATGACATTGGATGTTAAGGTATCTTTGCAATGTTTTAAATTTCTCTGTTGAACATTCTGATGCAGAGAAAAAAACTTTAATTCTGATGATAGAAAGCACAGCGAGAAAAGACAGAACTAAATTCTCTTGGAAGGTAAGCTTATAGTCCTGCCTGAAGTTTGTCATGGCTGTTGGAGTTTCCCAAAGTAGATAGACACGTGTTCTTTGTACACAACTTTGTATGCAGCCTGATATTCTTGATCATTCTGAGTAGTATTTTGCCCCTCATGGGCTTGATCTTAGGGTAGAATTGAGTTTGTCTCTCATAAGTGTGATGATTTGAGAGAGGCTTCAGCTCTCCATGCTCTGTAAACAAGCCCATAACACAATTTGTGCCGTGCTCCCAGCTGCACCACAACAAGCCTGCCTTCCATCTCAGCAGGCTTGGGGCACATCAGAGGGCTGAATTTGCTTGTGTTCAACACAACTTGGGGTTAGAATGTTGACTGAGAAATAAGCAAGGGGAAGTGAAAGCAAAGCCTAATTGGTTTCTCTTTTTTGCTTTTCTTTTGAAGACAAGCACTGGAAAAGTATTCAGCGTGATTGCCTTGTTTGAAAACAGTATGGAGATAACTTTATACAAGAATGGTGGAAGTCTGAACTTTGTGGCTCGAAGATTCTTATAGTAGCTACTGACTCTCTGGGTACCCTACATAACTGGTAACTCAGCAAAGGCCTTGTGTGAACCCAGGAATCTGTACTGTGGAACTGCAAACAGTCCTAGTGTGCTCAAAGTTACTTCGTCCATGGATGTAAAAGATTGTGAATCATTGTAACTGCAACGAGATCCTTTCTGATTTTAAATAATATTCTAATGGTGCTATTAAACATTGCTAAAATCAACATGTGTATTGTGACAAGAGAGCTGTAAGTATGGAGGGGATGTTTTATCAGACCATTTTGTAAATAAACTATGCGAAATTGAAACTGATTGTGCTGAAGATTATTATGTAAGAAGATTTTCTGCAGTTGTTTCCACTCATTTTTTGCACCTGTAAATCTGTGTACTGCTGTTTGTTGGTTTAAGAGTAGCAGATGGCATAGAATTTTAAAGGCCAAACAGGTTTTTTATTTTCCTCAACCAGAGCTTAAAAAAGATACTGAGTTTTCAATTTCTTGAGGTTATGGGCTGAACAAAAAGCAGTCCACATGAGGCCCATGGTATCCTGTATCACAGATGTTGACTTCTTACCTTTATGGGATTATATTTCCTCTGGATCCAGATTTAAACTGCTCAAGCTATGAAATATGTGAAATTCTGTGTGCTTAGAAATATGGGAAACATTTCTGCATTTAAAGACAAATCTCCCAGTTGTTTCATTCATGCAGGTTAAGCTATGTTTCTTCATGCCCTTCAATTGAAGTTTGTCACATCTGCTTCAAGGGATGCACTTGTCATTTGTGACATCTGTTTTTATTGTGCTCTCTGCAATATCATCAGAGTACCTCCTTGTAATGTTTTAACCTTTAAAGCCTTTTAAAACATTTGCTAGGGCTGTTTAAATTCCTCTGCTTTAAATACAACCTGTCTAATACATGACACGTGTCAGATGGCCACGCTGCCTTTGAGTGCTTTCTCCTGTGCTGGCAGCTCCCAGCTCTCACAGAGCATCCCCTCCTGAGGAGGAGCCTGGAGCACTGAACAAGCCTGGCTCTCCTGGCACTGCAGTAGCTGTGGCTGGGATTGTCAGCCCCTGTTCATAGCCCTTATTGGAGGAGCTGCAGCATGGCTTGTGCTCCCACTTCCCAGAGCTTTGGTGCTGTCTGAGCTGTGCAGTGAGTGCAGCTCCAGCAGGCTCTTCCTGTGCTCCTGTCCTGAAAAGCTTCATAACTCCACTTACAGTTTGTGTAGAGTTTAATTTCTGCTGGAGAACAAAACTGCAATACTTGCCTATAAATTGTCAAGATTTTGCTTTAAGGATTTTTGTTGTTGATAAATATTGTCTTAAATATCAAAACATTCAAGAGGACTATATTAGCTTTATTTACATGTACTTTTAATTTATAACCAGATACTGAAATAGTTGACTTGTGAACTAACAGATGAACTGTTCAAATCTTTAAATAGTATGTTTGACATTCCTTTAAAATAAGCCCTGAACCCAAAATAACCCAAACCTCTTGCATAATTATATCAATACAGTGCATTAATTTTTTGACATTTCAAAAGCCAAACTAATTTGATTGACATAAATTTAATACCTATTTTTCTCTTTTGTTACACAAAGTTCACTAAAGTTTGAAGTTCTGTTTAATCTGTTTTTATATTTCACTAGTTTGATGTGATTTTCTTTTAGGTAAGATGAGAACCATTCCGGTGACTCCTACCACTCCTATGGGGGGATAAATCAATGAATATTCTATTCAACTGAATGCTGAACGAGTTCCTGTTCTGTGGTACACTTCCATTGATTCTATCCAGAGTGACTGGGCAGATCCTACTTCTTGTACAACAGTGTCTAATGCTATTTTATCCCAGCTCAAAGGTATATTCTTGATTTAGTTCAAGGAAATGTTACTGGGGAGAAAATGGAAATTTAGTGCTGGTACATAATGGTGCCTCATGCAGATAATACAACTGCAACTCCATGCCTATTTACTAATGCTTGAAGGAAACATAGCCCCCTGCCCTTTCTCCATGCTTCAGGAGACAGGAATCCAAGCCATGTCAAGGCAGATTGATGAGGTGAAATACAATTTCAGGGCACGTGACTTACCTGCAAGTTGTCACCAGTAAAGCAGGTCAGTTCCTTTTAGAGAAATGGGGCTTCATTACCTTAGCAGCTGCTCTGATTCTGCTGCACTAATGTCTTGTAGTCCTTGAGAGAGAAGTTCTGAGCTGTGCCTGGGCACAGGGGCTGCCCAGCTGGAGGCTCCTGTTGTAGCTGCAGCAGGTGCAGCTCCCCACAAGCCCAAGTCTGGCTTCTCTGAGGTGTGCAGGCTGGCTCCTACCCTTGGGCCTGTTCCCTGTGGGGTGGGGGGGCTCTGTGGGACAGCTCTGCCCGTGCCCCATCTGCTGTGAGCCGTGGGAACAGCCCCTGCTCCCTGTCCCTGTGCAGAGTGCAGCTCAGGGGGCCAGCAGCCAGCGAGGACATTTAACTCTGGACACATTGCTGGGACCCTGAGGGCCAGAGCTGGGCAGCAGCCCTCTGGCAGGGCCTGGGACAGTCAGGATTGCTGTGCTCACACACCAAACGTTCACTTAGACCTCTCTTTAGTATCCTGAAGTGTAGGAGGACGTGTACCTGTTTGAGAAGTGACTCAGTGTGTTAGATGTATTTAACCTAGACCTCTCTCCATTTGGATTTGGGGGGAGAATCTTGTTGAAATTTTTGTAAATGTTTTCTCTTCTTGCTTCCCTCTTCCTCCCCATCCCAAACTGCAAAGCTTTGGGATAGTGTTGATGTTTATACATTTTACACCTAAGTATAAGGACAAGAAGCTATGTATATTAATCCTATTTAAGCAACTGCAAATCATTGTCTGCTGTTTAAAGCCAACAGAACAGTCTGTTTTAAGTTCAGTAAGTATTGCATAGATATATCTTAAGTTTAATTGATGAAAATTGTGCATACAATGTTACCAATGTTGTAAATTATTTTTAATAAAGAAAATTATATGACAGTTGTTGTATGTTACTGTCTATTTTGAATAGATAGTAAGAAATACACTTAAAAGGGCACTGTATGTGAAGGGGCAGGGTGAATAAAAGAGGGATAATATTGTGTGTTATATCATGATGCATGTTCCATTTACTTGTTAGGAGTGAGTGTGGGCTCACAAGCACAAAGCATGCTTAGCTGCTGTAGGAGGATGTTCTCTGGCTCAGCTGTGCTCTGGACACCCCTCTGGATGTTATATCAAATGCTTTTTAAATAAATTTTTGTAGGGGGATACAGTATGGGTAAATGAAGGTGGTACAGAATGTAATCTTGTCCCCTAAAGAGTTGCAGCTGAACTAATTACCAAAGATTAGGAGCAGGCCTGATGTTAACAGGCCACACCTGTAGCAGATAAGAGCAGTGGTATAAAAGAGTGGGTTGGTGGCATCTGCAGTCAGTTGGCTGCTGCAAGGACAGGGACAGTCACTGCTTAGAGGAGATGCCTACGAGAAACATCGAGGAGGTATGAAACTGGTGATATGGAATCCTTGTACCATATTGATAATAGACCTCTTGCTATATAAGACAACAACTTTTCCTTTCCCTTCTGAAAAATGTCTCATTTAGAATCTAGATGAAATTCTGTATTAAAGCAAGCTGTTGGCCAAGGTTGCAACTCTGATAAGATCCTCACAAGCGATTTGGGGATGTCCACCGCTAACCTACTTCAACCCTCACTTTCAGCACAGGCATTAGGCTGTGGAGTTCAACTCATGGATACTAAATTATTCTTTCTTCAGATAATAAGACAGGCCAAAGTACAACCTTCAAACCCTGCCTTGCCTCACAACCACAGTGAGCTCCCCCAGAGTACCAGGCAGGCAGGAGAAGCACAGAAGTTTATGGGTCTTTGCTTTTGCAGTTTAGGCTGGCAACTGAAGCAAGAGTCAGGAGTACAGCTCTGCAAAGTGCATTGTAATCTTGTTTGCAGAGGAGTGCATTTCTGTAACCAGCTATGTTAAACACAGCAAGAATGCTTTCCTGCTGTATGGATTTTACTCCAATGAGCTAAAGCTTCAGGGCCTCAGATATCAGGAGAGGGAACCCTAAATGTTTTACAGAGCTCTATTCTTTGTGGAAAAAAACCCTTAATTTTGTGATCTCTGGTGAGAAGGGTTGGTCAATTACTTTTAACATCTGTTCTGAAATTGCAGAGAAAAAAAATTGTTTCTTGGGAAAATAGTTTCTGTTTTCTAAATTCCCTATTTGATTAAAATAAGCGTTTGATGAAGATAATGTTTTCAATTGGGGGTCCCTAATATTACAAACAATACTGAAATTTTGTGATAGAGGATTTTTAACTGATTTACCTAAGATGCTTTAGGTGTTGTTTGGGTTTTGGGGGGAGGCGGTTTGTTGGGTGTTCTTCAGCATGTCTTTCCTAAATTCCCTTTTCTTTAGGTTCCTGATTCTGTCATAGCAGGACATCAAATATAGCAGATTACCTTTGTTTTTTAGGAGTTTCAGAAGATATTTCTATATTAATCTTAAGGTTTGTCATTATTTTCATTAAGGGTCAAATTTTCTAGGAGTAGACCTATTGCCCCAGTAAAAACTTTCTCTGGGACAGTACAAAGGACATCCTGAGCAAGATGCCTCAGGTTTGTTATATATATTTATATGTAGTCTTCAGTCTAAGCATTTGGCAGAGATTTTGATGTGGTGCGATGATAAAAGGGTTTAAAGAAGAATAAAGCGGACGTCTTCCCTCCTGCCCCCTGCGCACACAGGATTTTTTAAGTGTTTCGCCTTTGTTACAGGAAGTCGCAGCTTTCCTCCTCTCTCGTGCCGTGGAGACAAACAAAGCCCACGGCCTGGGGCGGCGCTCCGGTGCCGCGGGGCCGCTCCGGTGCCGCCGGGAGGCGCGGCCGGGCCCGGGTGCAGCGCGGGAGCCCCGGGCGCGCTCGGAGCGGGCGCAGCCCCGCGTTCCGCGGAGCACGGGGCGCTCCGGGGCAGGCGGGGGCCGGGCCGGTCGGGCCCCGCTGCTGACGGCAGCTGCTGCAGCCCCTCGGCCTCCCCGGGCTGGGCAAAGGTTGGCGCGGCTCACAACGAGTCCGAGGGTTGCGCTCGTCTGGGGAGACTCGAGATTGCTGCAGCTGGGCAGGCGAGAGACGAGCGAGCGTCTGCAGGTTTGTGCTGCCTGTCTCAGCACAGGGATTTGCAAGGCCGTGACCAAGCAGAAAGATTTAATCAGCTTTAACGGTATGATTTACTAAAATAATTCTTGCCTTTTGCAGGCACGAATTGAAGACCGCCTGATCAGGGATTCAGCAACTCTGCTCCTGAGGGAGTCATTCCTAACCATCAACAATACCAGGTTAGGCTGCTGCTAGAAATGAGAATAAAAGCTTGGTTAATAAGCACTTCATGTCTGCTATTCTGAACAGATTGAGTGCATCTCTCTAGCAGTCTTTCTTTGGAGGGGTTGCAGCCTAAGTATTTGATAAGCTATGATGTAAGAAACCTGAGCTGGCACAGGAGGTTGGTTTTCTTTGCTTGTTTAATAAATGAAGGAAAGTCTTCCCCAGTAGCTGAATGCATTTTGTTGCAGTAATTACTGCTTCTGGTGTCAGAATACAGATCAGATCATCCAGCTTTTCTTTTTCTCCTAGAGACACAATGTCTTCTGGAAATGACTGTCAGCCCCAGACCTTGACCAAGCCCACGTTTGATGAGAGAGGGGCAGCTGAATTGGTTGACAGGGTGTTTGGATTGAAGGTATCTTGGATCAGCTCACTCCCCAGCTATGATGATCAGAACTTCCACGTGCGTGTCTCAGCTGGAGGTGCTGATGAGTATGTCCTCAAAATCACCAATTCAGAAGACAGCCAGGAGCCTGACCTCATTGAAGTGCAGACCCAGGCCATGATGTTTCTCAGTGCTCAAGGCTTCCCTTCAGCTACTCCTTATCTGACAAAAGATGGTCACATAATGTCTCTGGAATCGGGAGGTGAGCCACCGTGGGCACCTGTACTGCCCCACTCTCACCCTTAGCTGGCTGTAGCTTGTCATATGGCACACCATGTGTGTGCTAAAGGGAACTCTGGGCTTGTGTTTGAATACCAGGGATATGCATCAGGTGACCTGGATTCCAGCCATAACAGTCCAAAGTTAAATACCTGAAGCAAAGTAACTCAGAGAGAATAATAATTAACTAGGAAAACACTTCAGCTTAAGGAATTGGAGAAAACATTTAACTGACATGTGTCCATGCACAGGAAAAGTTAAAAATGCCTCATTAACTACATGCTGCTTGAAATTATTAGCATTCAGAGTGGTGTAAAATACAGTTCTAGCCCACCTCTGAAGCCAGAATAAATTGCTTAAATAGTGCTTGGAAGAAAAATTATGTTGGCATTTAGCTTTTACTGTCACTGTAACTTCATTTGGGATTCCTGAGACCTGTTCTGCTGCAAAACTTTGTGGGAGTGTGCAGGCACTGGAGCAACCCTGCTTGGTGCTGAGTTTTTCTCAGCATAGATTTTCTAAGTGTGTTAAGGTTTGTACATTATTACACAACATTCTGGTAAATGACATCTCTGCATTTTTATGAGCTACATCTGACCACTTCCACACTGGGGTACACCTTTTTTGCCTCTTGCATTAACTGTTACTCAGCACACAGCAGAGTGACTAACTGCATCTCTCCTTGTCAGGTACTGGACTTGGGAGCAAGAAGTACATGGTCAGACTGCTGACTTACCTGCCAGGCACACCAGTAGCAAAAATCACTACCAATGCTCAGATTCTGTATGAGATTGGGAGGCTTGCTGCCAGCGTGGATAAAGTGCTCTCAGAGGTGAGTTCTCGTGCTTTAGCCTCACACTTCTCTCTCAATCCTTGTCTCTGCAGCATTTGCTCACGTGCTTGCTGCCTGCCTTCAGACCTGCAAAATGCAAGTTGGTGACTGCAGGTGTCAGTGACCCATGGCTCAGCCTCCAAGCTGGCTAAAGCCTTTCCCCAAGTACATGACAAGTGACTGGTACTGGTGATCCTCCTGCAGTGCATTTTTGTACCACGAATAGGCAGATAAGGAGTTGTTTTTATATATGCAGAGCTCACCTGTTAATGTTTCAAACCTGGCAAATAAAGAAGAATAACCCTAGGGTGTTTGAATTAGAAGAACAGAACACCAAGCTTGTGTTAAAGGATTTTTGTGTAGTGCTCAGCTGGCTGGCTGATCTATTATTCTGAATTCCTTTTGACTTGCTGACTTTCTTCTCTTCATTAGCTCTGTGACTGTTTCACATTGGTACCCTTCCTACAGTGCCAGCAGAGATCTGTGACACTTCTCATTTGCACCACTTCCACTCAGTCTTAATGCAAACTAAGTTATTTACTCTGTAGTTACACAGGGTAATAAAGCTGATCAATCAGCCAGTACTGAGTTTGATACATGAAAGACCTCACATTACTTATTAACCTTTCATTAACCTTTCCTTCTCATGTTCTGGCTGCCAGCTTCAGACAGTTATGAAATGTGAATTGCCAGTTTTACTAAGCACATTCTTAAATTACAAGAGCATTTTCAATTTTTAAATGATAACTTACTGTTGCCTTCTGACACACTGGTCACACTCTTAAAATGGGGTTAAATAAGCTAGTCTCAAAATATGCTGTGACTGATCCTGCTAAGGAGGAAGTAGTTAATGAGAAGAAATTCTGATAGAAAAGGCTCTTTATTCTCTTAACACATGGATTATCATCCACCAAGGTGGTTTAGGCTTAGTCTTGTTCTTTACTTGTTCATACACCATCAACTTTTGACTGTCATTTAGTGATCTTTAAGAGCTCTAATTTCAAACATAGTTATTGTAGGTTTTTTCTTAAAAGGAAGCCAGCTACTCTTGTGGGAATTCTTTTTTTTTAATTTGCCCTATGCACTGATGCAGTCTGGCCCAGTGTCACCTTAATAAGCATTTGAGGAGGCCAAGATAAGCATGGCGTGGGAGAGATGCTTTTCCTCTTTGAATGTCATGTTCCAAACCATTTGCTAGGGAGATGGGGTTAAGGACCTTGTATGTTTAAAGTAGTGAGGCCTGGATGTACAAAAGCAAACTTTCATGAGCATAAAGACATGGTCAGTGTCTCCATAAACTGCTGTGCTCAGGATTTTCCACACACCAGCTGTTCCCAAGGCTTGTCCCCCAAAGGTCCCACCTGAAGGCACAGAGTGTGCCTGCTCCCAGCATGCTGGCAGGTTTTGTGTCTCTGCTGCTCCCACAGCTTTCTGCAGCACCAGCTGTGCAGGCTGAGCACACCTGAGTGGGACTCTGGCCTTGGCAGAGGCTCAAAGTTGCCACTCTTAAGTCACCCTATGGACAGTTAACAGCAGTTTTACATTATTCAAATTACTTTAGATAACCTTTGTACCTAAACCATGGGGAAAACCATCCAGGCTGTATGTAGATATTGAGATGCTTGCTTTAATCATTCTTCAGGTTATTCTTTTACTTGATAAAAAACAACAGTCCAGCTCATGGTGCTTTTCAGTGAGTCTTACTAGAAACCTGTTAAAATTAACAGGGGTTTTGAATCATGCCCTTTAATCATATAGTCTGCAATTTTTCTTATGCCTATATTATTGTGTGCTTTTTCCAAAGAAATTCCAGCATCCATCAGTAAAAAGTCTGCATCGAGGTCGGTTCATTTGGAATCTGGCAAATGTTCCTCTTCTAGATCAGTACATTTATGCCTTGGGCCAGAACAAATACCGTGCAGTGGTGGAGCAAGTTATTGAGCAGTTCAAAGGCAAAGTAATACCCAAGCTCAGCAGTTTCCGAGCATGTGAGTATTTTATTCTCCTTGTAATTATGTTGAACGGAGACACAGAAATTTCATACAGGAGTTTGGGTCTGTAGAAAAGGAAAACAAAAACAGCAAAAAAAGTAAATCTCTTTTCCCTAGCCTTGACATGGACACAGCACAGAGTAAGCCAAGAGGCATGTTCTGTCCAGTCAGGGTCAGTTCTTTATTTTTCTGATGAGTTTCCTCCCAGTTAAGTTTATGGTTTTCATGCTGTCATATGCTGATATACTAAATATATTTGGAGTACAGTGCTACCTTTCATAAAGGCCCAAATAAGTACTTAATCCAAATTTTGGAATTCAAATGACATTGATACTGATGATGATGTGACAGTTTTTCTAGTTGCTGCTGTCGGTTATCTGGCAGTGCGGGAGGGCTTCATGGGAAGCAGTAAAATGTGTGACAGGCAGCACTTGATGCTGCAGGGGACTAGTGTGGTTTTGTAGCTGAGTGTTAATTTGACGTGCATCTTCCCAAAGCTGTTTCAGCTGTTTAATAATTATTAAATACTGTTTCTGTTTCTTCTGTGTTTAGGTATCAATCATGGAGACCTTAATGACCACAACATTCTAGTAGACTCCTGTTCTGCTTCCCTGGAGAATCCCCAGTACAGAGTGTCTGGCATCCTGGACTTCAGCGACATGAGTTATGGATATTACGTGTTTGAGGTTGCAATAGCCATCATGTACATGATGATTGAGAGCCCAGACCCTCTGAGTGTTGGGGGACATGTTCTCGCAGGGTTTGAGAGCATCCTGCCGCTCACTGCTGAGGAGAGAGGTGCCCTCTTTCTCCTGGTGAGTGGGAGGTTTGCACAGTCCCTCGTCATCGCTGCCCACACAGCTCTTCTGTACCCAGAGAACAAGGAGTACCTCACAATCACGGCAAAAACTGGCTGGAAACACTTAATGACAATGTTCGAGGTGGGCCAGGAAGCTGTGGAGAAGAAGTGGTTTGAGACTGCCCAGGCGTACACGCACCACGCACCTGCCCCGTAGGTCCGAGGCTGCTGAGGTTCTGGGGATAAATAAAGCAATAAAGGCGGCGCTCTCTGAGCTGGATGTCCGCGGGCAGGGCGGGACTCCGGGAGAGAAAACCCCGCCTCTTTTCCCCGGGAGAGAAAACCATTACCGCCCCCACGGCGGGCACAGGGCTGTGGCCATTACCGCCCTCACAGCGTGGGGAGGGTATGTGACCATTGTGCACCCTCATGGCAGGAGCCAGGCTCTTTCCCGCCTTCGGGCAGGGGTGCGGTGTGACCGTTACCTGCCCTCACGGCAGGGGTGCGGTGTGACCGTTACGGGCCCTCACGGCAGGAATGTGCTGTAACCGTTACCGGCCCTCACGGCAGGGGTGCGGTGTGACCGTTAGCGGCCCTCACGGCAGGAATGTGCTGTAACCGTTACCGGCCCTCACGGCAGGGGTGCGGTGTGACCGTTACCGGCCCTCACGGCAGGAATGTGCTGTAACCGTTACCGGCCCTCTTGCCGGAGGGGCAGTGTGACTGTTACCGGCCCTCACACCATCGCGCGGTGTCACCGTTCCCTGCCCTCGCACGGCGGGCGGGGCCGTTTCCCGCCCCTTTCGGCGGAGCCCCGGCACGCGCACGTGACACTGCGGGCTGCGCGCGCCAGCGCCGCCCCCGGCGGCAGGAAAGGGCGCAGGCCCCGGCCCAGGCCGGCAGGCGGCACCGCGCAGGCGCGGCGGCCATTTCCGACGCAGCGGTGAAGGTTCGGGCGCGGCCGCAGCGCCCGGTTCTTGCCCGCCGGCTGGGCCTCGCCGCCCCTCGCCCGGCCCAGCGGCTGCCTCCGGCCCGCCGTGAGTGAGGACGGGCGGCGGGTGGGCGGTGGGGCGCGGGACGTGTCTCTGCGCGGCGCGGGAGGCGGCGCGGCCCTCGCTTTGTGCCGCGCTGAGGATGACTGTGCAGTGCGGGCGCGGGCGGCAGCGCCCCCTGGGGCCGTGTCGGGTGCGCTCGGTGCCGGTTCCCGGTTCACGTGCCCTGTGCTCTCTTGCAGGCCCGGTGCCGGTTCCCGTGCCCTGTGCTCTCCTGCCGGCGCGCTGCCCTCTGCCCCTGGCGCGTCCCCGGCATCATGGTGAGTGAGCCGCCTTCCCCGGAGCTTTGCTGAGCCGCGGGTGCTGCCGAGTCACGGCCCGGGCGGGGGCGGCGGTCACACTGCAGGGGCCGGGCTGCGGGCACCGGTGACCAGCCCGCGGTCACCGGATGGCTGGGTCTGTTATATAGGGGCTTTATGGCGTTGGTGACAAGAGACTGGTGATACTTACTGAGCTATTCCTTTTACAGTCTCGAAGATATGACTCCAGAACTACCATATTTTCTCCGGAAGGTATTTTTTTAACCCGACACTTTCAAGTCAACTCTGACTGTTCTGTCTTCTCAAAACTATGAAAACACTTGCACAAAGGGTGGTTGTTAGTAGCTTGCTTCTCTCTGAATATGAATTACAGATACCATATTTGCCCACACCCAGTTCTGTATGGACAGCAAGGGTCCAAAGTGGGCACTTTCAAATTCATTCTGATTGAAGCAATAATGAGACTGAGTCCCATTAGTGAGTAGTATCACGTGCCATGTTTTTGAAATAACCATCTGTCTCTCGTTTGAGCATGGTTAGATTTTGTCACTGTCCCCTGAGAATGGATAATGTCCTGCGGGTGCAGTCACACCTTTCCTTGTTATTCTTGCACATGCTGAAACAAGTACGTACAAACCATGTTTTCTTACTTCTTAGATGGGAAGAACCCAAGAAATCCAGTATAAAATATTTTCTTTGTTTATTGAAAATTTGTCTTGGGTTATTCTACTGCAGCACAGACTTCTTTAATTTTTTTCTTTTTTTTTATTAGAAAGGTGTGTTTTTATTTTACAGAAAGGGCTTTTTTTTCCCCAGTGGCCATGTCCAGTATTACCTTATTTTCCTTCTTTGATTCCTTGCTCCTTTCAGCCAGTTAATTTACAATTGACTGGTAAGAGACTGAAGGAGTAGGTGGGACAATGAGCACTTGTCAGATTCTTGTAACTGTCAGTCACCTTGTGCAGTTGGTGTTGTTCAGTGTCACTTTGATGGCAGGAGTTCCAATCCTTTCCCAGGTCGCCTGTACCAGGTTGAGTATGCCATGGAGGCCATTGGCCATGCAGGCACCTGCCTGGGCATTCTAGCAAACGATGGAGTCCTGCTGGCAGCAGAGCGGCGCAACATTCACAAGCTTCTGGATGAAGTGTTTTTCTCAGAGAAGATATACAAACTTAATGAGTAAGTTGAAATGGTGATTAAATGTCCTGTGATGTAATTAACAACAAAGTACTGATTAGCATATAACCTGGGCTTATTTTATTTGAAGTGTTAATAATCTTTTTGTTTGGTGTTTTAGACAAGTATGACTATTCTGTCAATGTTCATTTTAGTAGTTCCCCTTCTAAAGTAGAAATATTGCTGGTTTGGGTTTTTTTTAATCCCCAGGAGAATTTTCTAGGTGGAATAGCCTGTTTGTTGGTACTACACTATACAAGATAATGGTACTGTAGCAATTAAGGAAACTGGGAAGTCTCAGCTTTACAAAATACCATTAGAGGGCAGAATAAAGAGTGCAGACAAAAATTACCAGGCTATTTCAGCTCCTTTTCCACATCTGTTTTTCTTTGGTGGCTTGAAAAGTCTCAGGTAACTGGGTAAAATGTGCCTTAGGTTTCTTTGTCACAGTTGTAGCAGAGATGAAATATCTGTCTATTATCATTTTCATTCTAGCTCTTGGAAGTTAAATTTGTGATGTCAGAGCAAAGAGTTTTAAGGATTATGCTTTTTTGTTGCAAGGGAGGTAGAGCTTCATCTGTGACAAAAGCTGCAAAGGAACACATAGTTTTCTATCCTGTCTTCCTCCCATTCCATGTTGATCTTGAAAGCACCTGGAATGGTAGGAAGTACTGGATTTTCAAGGAGGCAGTGTAACAGCACACTGGAGTAGTCACCTAGAACAGCCCTTCCATCTTTTGGAAAATTCCTAATTTCACAAATCTTTTTTGTGTAGCAAAAGGTTTGTAGCATATCAGATTGAGCTAAAGAGATACTAAATTAAGATCCAACAAAACAATCAAGGATTAAAGTGCTTATTTTTGTTAGGGCCCTACCAAGACCATGAAGTTTCAGTTACCCAGATGGCACGTGTCAGCCATCAGCCCCCACTGAAGGCCTGTCACATCTGTGTGCCTCCTTCTGAGGTGTGCTGTGGCAGGTGGCCTCCTGAGAGACACCTGTATGGATGTGCCTAATGGCTCTTGTAAAACCTCTCAGAGCTGAATCATCCTTGGCATGGCCCTCGTCTCAGAACTGTATGTACAACTAACATACTGATTTACTGACTTTGGCTGTCTACCTCTGCTCTTAGCAAATGGTTAATGATATTTTTGGTGCACCCTGAAGGCAGGAGCTGATGAGCCCATTTTGTATGGCAGCTGTGTAGCTTTGATGAGAAAAGCCCAACAGCAGGTGCTCTGCTTGAACCTCTGTGTGAAGATGTGAGTTGGTTGCTTAGTTGGAGATTGACAGGAATTCAGTTAATTTGTATGCTTTTCTTGCAGGGATATGGCGTGCAGCGTGGCAGGAATAACTTCAGATGCCAATGTTCTAACAAATGAGCTGAGACTGATTGCACAGAGGTGGGTCTGCTGACAGCTAACATGGTTTTACTCACCTGTGCTGCCAAATTCAGCTCTCTTCATGTGTTATATCAGAATGAACATGCATTTAGTAGATCTGAAATAGGTTGAAATAGAACAGCTAGAGCACAGATACTCTTAAGTTGAGAACTTGTTTCCTCTTAAATGTTGTGCAGGATATGGTCAGCAAAACAAGTTTTGAAAACTGTTTTTTTTCCTCTTTGATATTAGGTATTTGTTACAGTATCAAGAGCCCATTCCTTGTGAACAACTAGTAACAGCACTGTGTGATATCAAGCAGGCTTACACACAGTTTGGAGGTAATGAAGTGTGATGAATCATTGTGTTACTAAATGTCTCAAGAACAATTCTCTTACATAATGTGAAGGATCTAAGTCTGTGGACAGTTCTGCTGAATTCTCTTAAAAAGTTATACTTAGGAAAAAAATATTCTAATTTAAGAGGGGAATGGGTAGTCATGGTTACTGTTTTTTGCTTCTGAGGCTTCTCCTTTTTATGGCTTGGGACGTTGATGGCTGAGATGCTGGCTCATTGCCTAGAATGCCTTGAGTGCTCTTGCATTGAATGAAAGCCATCAAAAGACCAGCCAAGAATTGTTTAGGTAACCTTTCAACATTTTGGGCCCATCCAGCATAATGGCACAATGAATCAAAAACAAGGCTGTGTGTAGGGGTATCAGTGGCTCAAGCAACATGTTAGAAAATGATATTGTGAGTAGTGTTCCTTAGTATGTGAACTGATGATTGTGTTGTTTTATTGTTTTACATATATGTAGTGAGAGAGAATTACCTTTTAAATTACCTGGCTTTTGACTTTGCTAAGTTAAATGCTTTAACAGCTAAGCTACATACTTGGAATGCTACATTTTGATTTAAAGTTCTGAGATAGTAAATTACAATTTGTGGAGACACAAATGAACTGCTTTTAAGATTAAATGGAATAAACCCCTGCTGCCTTCCACCCCATGACTTAGAAGGAAATGCTGGCGTGCTTATCTCAAGCAACAGAAGTGCAGAACTGTGTTAAATCCTAGTTCACAGGAATAGATTGAAAAATTAAATCAAAGAAAATAATTGTAACTTGTGACCAATCTTGTTACTAAATTTAGGTTGCTAATAGCCTTCTTTTCAACAGGAAAACGTCCTTTTGGTGTTTCATTGCTCTATATTGGCTGGGATAAGCATTATGGATTTCAGCTGTACCAAAGTGATCCTAGTGGAAATTATGGAGGGTGGAAAGCCACATGCATTGGGAATAATAGTGCTGTAAGTTCTGGTTTTTTTCTTCTCAAAAAGACAAGTTAAAAAGTGTAAATTGTACTGTATTAATTAAGCTGAGTTGTTGATTATTAATGCAGGAGAGATTTGCAGGTAATTGTAGGAATGCTGCTGTCAGCTCAACTCATGTGTTATTATCTGGCAAAACCCCACACCCTGGCTGTGTGGTTGATGGCCCAAAGTTTTAATTTCTGTGAAATTTACAGGCAGCTGTGTCAATGCTGAAGCAAGACTACAAAGAAGGGGAAATGACCTTAAAGACTGCCTTGGCATTGGCCATTAAGGTTCTAAACAAGACCATGGATGTCAGCAAGCTCTCTGCTGAGAAAGGTGAGCGTTCTCCACACGGGACGGCACCTTCTGCTTAAACAAAGGGAGTGGTGAGTGCACATATTCCAGATGTGGCTCACTGCAGTGTCAGTTGTCACAAAAAAGTGTTTTCAGAAGATGCAGCAGTTGTCAGCCTTAGCCCAGGAGGCATTCAGCTAGCTCAGTCCAGGCTGATGGGGCCTGTTGGGCAGCTCCAGAGGCGAGGCTGCAGCTGGGGGATTGGAACGCCTGCGTGTCTGGGGCAGAGCCCTGAGAGGAGCTGCCCTGCTGCTGAGCTGTGCTGAGCTGTGCTGCAGCAGGGAGCTGGGCTGCTGCCTCCAGCCAGGCTGCCTGGCACACAGAGCTTTGGAGCCTTCTGTCATTGTCATCTCAAACCTTGCCCTGCTGATGATTGCTCTGCCTAAACGCTGCTGTCTGTTCCATGTGTTTCAGTTGAAATTGCAACACTGACAAGAGAGAACGGAAAGACAGTAATAAGGGTTCTGAAGCAAAAGGAGGTGGAACAATTGATAAAACAACATGAGGAGGAGGAAGCAAAAGCTGAACGTGAAAAGAAGGAGAAAGAACAAAAAGAGAAGGATAAATAGAATATGAAATCAAGTGTTCTCTAGATAATAAAGGACCTGCTTCAGCAAAAGATAATCTGGATTTTTGTGCTGTAGAAGCCGTACAGCCATGCCATGGAGGACCCAGAAGTACTTTTGATGAACCAGGTCCTTAGTCATCATTTAGATAATTAGTTTACTGCTCCTTACATCGACCAATAATTGCTTTAATTCTTGAACACTCTTTCTTTCATCTTCTATTTTTTATTATGGAATAAAAGTTAAGAAGAATAGTGATGGGTGTCTTTATTTCCTCAGTAATGCCTGGATATGCACAATCTTGAGGAATTTAATCGCTTTAAAGCATTAAAACAAGGTATATGCTAGTTGGTAAAGAACAAATATGGTGTTAGAATTGTTAGAATTTTGTGTGTATGTGTGGGTTTTCCTTTAAAGGTAGTGAAAAGAGCTCCTAAGTTTGAAAAGTCATTTCACAAATACAGAATTAAAGTGTGCTGGCATGCCAAGTTTTAGTTTTGGCCTATTTTGTTCTATAGCAGGCTCTGTCAAACTGATGGTCTTGCAAGCAGTAGTGTTTTAAAAATGCCCTGTAGCAAATGTGTTCAGTTTATCATAGCCTTCACAAGTGCATGTGTTTTCTAAGGAATTAATCATACAACACTAGTTATATTCACACAAACTAGAAAGACATTTTACAAAGGCCATGTGAAAATGCTTTATCTTGTCAAAGTACAAATAGGTAAGTAAAATAGTGCATGATTTTTAGGCCATGTTGACTACTTCACATTTTATCCTGAAAGGAAATTAAGATGTTTTATGTTTAGTTGAGTGTTGCTGATACTTCCCCAGTGAATTTGATTCCTTTCTCTGACACACCAGTCAAAAAAACTAACCAGTTAACCACCAATTAATTGGGCATTAATTAGGAATCAGTCATTTTTGTCAAGCTTCCCCCTCTACTGAATGCAAAAAGGTATGATTGTCAGATTAGCAAAAATCTCTTCTACTTCTGAAAAAAAAACTGATCTGGAGTGAACAAAGGAGATTAAAGTTACTGAAAATTGCTGTGCACCCATTCAGATATCAAAAGCAAAGTGAAAAGCCTGAGTGCTTAAAAGTGAGGCCTTGCTGAATTTCAAACCATAGCAGCAGTGATCCAGCCCATTTGTGCCCACCCTGGATTGTATTGATCTTGTAAAGTTGGTTTGATTTTCTTACCCCAAAGGATAACTGATGTATACAGGATTTAATATGACCATTTAAAGGAACAGTGTTTTGTTGGTTTATTCCATCTCAGACATTTTTTACTAAAATGTACTTTGTCAACATGGCCAGAAATGACCCTTCCTCCTGACTAAACCCATTTTTGAGTTCACTGCTGTAAGAGTCACTGTGGAGAACAGAGGGAAGGAATCTGACTCAAGATGTCTGTGCTGCAGCTTGTGTAGTTGTCCTGCGCTCCCTCTGGCAGCCTCTGTTCAGAGAGGGGGGAGGCTGTGGGTTCTCTGCAGGACCTGCTTGCTCATTCTCTAAGCCTTGGTGCAGCCCAACTGCTTCAGTCTTTAGCACTGAACTTGGATAGCACTTTGTTAATACACAAATTTTATAGCTAATGAAAGTTCTACTTACACCTTGTGCTACAGTAGGTCTTCCAAATAACAACATGGGAATGGTATTTCATGTAACAATTCCTGAATAGTTACAGACAACATGCAATGGGTAATATTTAATCTCCATTATAAAGGATTGTATAAATACCTCAAGCTCCATTTTATGTAAAAAATCAGTGCTCAATCTTTCTATTTTTTGATACCATGAATGCAATATATCAGCATCTTTTGCAGATTTCTGGATTGCTGATGATGGTTATACAAGTACTTGGAAAATGCTCTAAAAGCAGCAATGCCAAAATGGAGTTTTTTCTCACTTCTCAAAGATTACTTGCAACAATATGTGATAGATTCCAGCAATGCTTTCTGTCTTCTGGGAAAGTGTTAGTGCATCTGAGATTGTGTTCATCAATGTATATAGTTCATAAAAGGCAGTTTGTTTGTGTAATAGTGTAAGCATTATCAGGTATCTTAGAATATAGACTTAGTAAAATATTTTTCTTAGAAACATTTTTTCTAAAAAAATGGGGATAACTCATATATGCATATTTTGGTTGAAAGAATTACCAATATCATTTTCTTGCCAAACATGGCATCATTTGCTGGTAAAGGAGAACTTTTTAGATACTGTAATAATAAAAAGTTGGAATGACTTAAATAAATGTATTGAAGCATTGTAATAAGTTTTAAAAGATCTATTTATTTAAAGGTTTTGTTTGCACAAAGTGGAAGAAGTATTGTCTAATACTTCTTGAGTATAATCTTTGAACAGTAATTACCAATTTCATTTAAAAAACCATTATCTCTCCTGAGTGCCATTAATAGCTGATTGTGAGCTGAGCCTCACTACTGCCTTGGAATAGGCAAGTAACTCTAGCTGGCAGTCATGCCCAAGATGTACAGCCAAGTTCTCCTAACCAAAATTTAATTTGGGATTAGTTTCTGCATTTGAGCCTAGGGCAGTAAGCAGATGCTGGAGATCTTTCTTTATTAGAATCTTCCTGAGCCATCTGGACACTAATGCAAGTTTCTTTCCTGTTCTTCCTAGAAATAAGAGCAGTGTTTGACTGCATTGGCCTGTTGTATTGATTCTGGCTTTGTGTGTTAAAAAAAAAAAAAAAATTAAAAAAAAAATCACCACCAACTGTGCCTTCTCTGGGAGTGGTTTGGGGATAAGTCGTAAGAACAGAAAAATGATTCTGGCGATACATTTGAGGTATCTTTGCTAATCAAAATGATCTTCCTGTTCTTTGTATGTTTTTTTTTTTTTTTTTGTGTATGTAGTGTTTACATAGAGTTTACAGTGTAATACATAAGTATTTAAAATATTTAGCTATTGCTGTGGATTTAATGTTATTTTAAAACAAGATCTTCATGTGGTGCTGTGGAAGGTGACAGATTTTTCCAGTTAGGTAAAAGTATTTACTTAATATTGTTTGCATAATAGGATGTTTGTAAACTTAAAAAACTGGTTAGCTTATATCTCACTTGAGTGCATGATAGAACTTGTTAGGGCAAATATGCAAATATACACAAATAGATTGTCCTAAGAAATTGTAATGTGGTTTGTTATTCTAAGTAGTTTAGGAGATAATGAAACTACTGCTTCTCCAATAATTACCTGTGCTGTCTCTTGCATCTGTCAGTGTTTAAAAATAGTTAGCTTGTTTTCTAGGTGACTGTATCCTGTTCAAATAAAGTCAAATTAACTTCCAAGACTGCTTCTTATATGACCTCCTTTAGGTATGTTTCCCTCTTAATCCAAATATTTTGCTTGTCAGTTACAAAAGCACCTGAATTAAGAGACAACAAAAAACTCCTGATGTTAAATTTGACAGTTGCTTCTGCTTTCGTATGTATTTCCAAGGTAATTATTTATTCTTTCTCTTCATAACCTTAGAATTAGGAAAATTTAAATAAAGTGTGTGAAGATTTAATAAAATGTGTTGTGAAAATGAATGTAATTATTGAAAGGTGTTCAGTGGTTTCAGAGGCCTCAGGACTGTGATACATGGATAACACAGCTCAGTATACAAGACATGTAAGTCCAAGAAGCTGGTGCACTCAAATACTTCATACATGAGAGAAATTGTTCCATTTTAGACTGGTGGGGATCCTAAGACTTATTTAAACATCCTTCATTTTCTTTAGAGAGTGTTTTCTGCTATGTTCTTCTGCAGTAAAAATGATCCTAATTTTCATATTTTAATTGCAGTTATTTCTACTACAATATGAAAACCCACTGAAGTTTACCCACTCTGGATCTAAGAGTACCATTCACTGGCTTTAATCTGGAGAAAATTCAGCTTCACTAAGTTTTTAGAACGTTTCTCATTTTACAAATAGAATTGAACAGCTGGCTATTTTTATCCGGGTTTAATTTGGCATTTGGCTTTCCAGTTAAACTACTCTTCAGTGCACAGTAAAAGCTGCCATCAGCCAATTTATTGCAGATTCTCAGAGTGTACTTTAGCAGGGACCTTCAGATGTCACCTCCTGCTGACAAGGGTCCTTTGAAAGGCAGCATTACTCATGTAATTACTCATGGCTTTCATTTAATGGTAAATAATAAACTTAACATGCTGCTGATACTATTGACATTCTGCTCCAAGTTCAAAGCAGCAGGAAAAACATCTACGTATTTACAACTAGTGTTTTCTAAACAGTAATAATACAACATAATTAACATGTGCCAGATGATGCTACATAAAATATTTAGCAAAATGTTAGGCATGTAACCCAGACAGTTTAATCCTTTTATATCCCACAGCATCTGTTTTGCCTAGTTAGGACCCAGCTGCACACAAATCCACAGTTATGTAATAAAACCAGTTTCCTATGTCCTGCACGTTCTAGTGGCAGCTATGTTCAACATTGGTAACAACACATTATGGCTCTAAAATGCATCAGCTGCACTGCTCAGAAATACAAATTTCACCTGATAATCTCATGTTAGGAACACCAGGTGCAGTGTGGTAGTGAACCAGCTTCCATCAAAACTACAGAGTTGCAATTTTAGTGCAAATATTGCCCAGTAATTCTTGAAGCACTCAGAAAATAGCAGAACTGGAGTGTCACCAAAAAAAAAAAAAAAAAAAAAAAAGTGGGTGTTTGTGCCCTGTTTTTTGGCTAAAATATATTTTTCATTTACTATAAAGTCTTGAGTTGACAACTGCATATACATTAAGCATTTCAAAAAAAGAGCATCCTGCATCCTTTATATGAATACTTTGACTGTAGAAGATATGCCATATACAGATGGATTCTTAATATATAAAATGACCATATTTACTGCAGAGCATTCAAATCAATACAGCCTGTCACTAGAAGTGTGCTGGGAGAAACTCCTGTGTAAGCAGCCTTTTGTGTGTGCTTGTGCAGCCTGCATTATGTCTTGCACAGACATGCACAACCCAAATATGGCTGCAGGAAAAGATAATACACAAAAACATGAGGCTAAAAATTAAGAAAGGGATTGAAATGCTCCAGTATTCTGTTTTGGTCATTGAAAAGAGTCACTGTTTACACAGACAGATGTGTTTTTTCTGTGAAATAAAGAACTGGTATAAAAGAATTTTGATAATCAACAACATGATTAATGAAATTGCTGTTTGGGTAGTGCTCATTTTAGAAAGGTATAAAGTTGCTAAAATTATTTGAGTTAAATAAGGACTATTTTCCTGAGGAATGCGGTATCTAGCACTTTTCATGTATAAGCTGATTAACACAGTAAAGTCATTTAGCCCTTCTTTCCACATCTTTTCTCTCTATGAACTACTAAACACTGCCTTAGATGTAAAAAATGTGTTATTGCCAGCTGCTTCTATTTTTTTGGCAATGTGTACACTATACATTTCCTTTAAGACGATTTAGGAAAAATCACTGATTAAATTTCACCGTGTGTGTGTTGGAAGTTGTCTTTTGTAACAGAATTTATTTACCTGATACAGAAAAAAGTGGTGTTTTGTACAGAGTATTTATTATATATGTTGTATGTCTGCAATATACCTAAAGATGTGGAAATATCCTATGCCTTTTTAGCTTGCATTAGCTTATCTATTTTAGATTAAAAGTTCCAAAATATTCTAAATTAGAAACTTCTAAAAATCGTAGTACTGATTTAGAAACTTAGAAAAAAAAAACCCTACCGAGTGTTTCAAATGGAAATTAAAAGATTATTTTCTGGCCAGAAGTCACTTACACTCGCACCCTCCCAGCAGCACAGAGCAGCCGCAGCAGGCGTTGCCCGGGCGGCTGTGCCGGGGTTACCGAGCGCGGGTGCTGCAGCGGCCCCGCCGCGCTGGGCGCGCACCTGCTCGGCCCCGCCAGGAGCCGCTCCCGGGCGGCGGGACGGGCACGGGGAGGGAGCCTGAGGGCGCAGCGCTGCCGCCTCCTCCCCGCGGTACTGCCGGCAGCTCCTCCGGCCGCACCGGGGCCGAGAGCGGCTCCCGAGGCCGGGGGGCGGCCGGCGGTGGCGCCGGGCCCGCGCCGTCCGAGGCTCCCGCCCCCCGCGCCTCCTCACGGCCCCCGCGGGGCGGGGCCAGCGCCGCCCGGCCCCAGCGGCTCCCGGCTCCCGGCTCCCGCCGCGGGGCTCGGAGCGAGCGGGGGCCGTGCCCAAGCCATGGCCGGGCGCGGAGCGTGGCCGTGCTGCGGCCGCCCTCCGGCCGTGCTCCTCCTCACCTGGCTCTGCGCGCCCCTGCTCGGCCAGCCCGGAGCCTCACACGCGGGTAAGGCGGCTCGGGGCGGCCCCAGGGGTGAGGGTCGGCCGCTGGGAAGAAGAGTGAAGGGTGAAAAGCGCTCCGGTGAGGAGCCAGGAGGGTGGCGGAGGGGAGGGCTCGGCCGGCCGGGGGTTCCGAGCCCTCCTGGCGCTGTGTGGGGCCGCCGGGGACGGGGCGGGCGGTACCGTGGCCCGGGGGTCTGCGGGCGCCGCTGCCCTGCCCGGCTGGGAGCGCGGGCAGCGGGAGCGCTCCGTGAGGGGAGGGCGTGAGGCGGGATTGTGCGGGGAGGGGGGAAGCTGTCGGAGATGGGCTCTCTGCGCCAAAGCTTCGTTTTCCGCGCCGTCAACTTTTTCCCGGCCGAGGTTAAGGTAAGTCTGGTGCCGGGTGCGGTGGCGGCTGCTGAGGGAGGATCGCGGGGCTGCGCTGCCTTTGGGAGAACGAGCGGGACCTGCGGGGAGCGCTGTCAGACGGGCTCACCAGGGCTGTCCCCTCACCGGAGAGGGGGAAAATGTCTTTGCTAAACTATAGCTTTTCAGGTGTGTTATCAGTCCCGAATGCCTCACATTTCATTAGCTTACATTACGTACACTTCCTAAATGTGCATGTATATAACGCTTTAAAGATCTCAGCTGCCGCAGCTTTCAGGTTTTTATCTGCTCACTTTGTGAGGGGAGGTGCAGATGTAGGTTTGTGGTGCATGCTCTGCATCTGGTACAGAGGTAAACTTGCAGAATATGTTTTAATATCTGTAATTTCGCATACGGATGTGTCTGCCCGTGAAAACAACCCTCTTAAGAATTTATAAGACAACTGAAGAATTTATAAGACAACTGTCTTTAGTTTAGTCGTGCATCATTTCTTTGACTTCAAAAGAGGCAGTCTCATAATTCAATCAGGATTTAACTTTCCGAGTTGAAGGATGTAAAACAGCATGTGAAGCTGGAGTGTTTATAGAATTATACAAAGATTAAAGGAGCAAAATCACCGCTCTTCCACAGATTTATTTAGAAACAGTTGCTTCAAAATGTTGCACTTACATAATTTTTAAGTACATTCCCAAGAGTCTTGCAGAATGTCTTGAAAACATAACTACAACAATTAAAGGCAGACAGAAAATTAATGAAAGATAAATTTGAACTTTTTTTATACTAACTGAAAATTGAAAAAGTGATTGTAAATATAGTTTATTGAAAGTTGATTGTATCAACATCTAGGTTTTAATTCAGCCTACAAATACTCAGTCTGTTATTGCTGAATGTGATTTAAAAGACTATTCTTTGTGCCAAAATTTTGAAAAGGAGTGTTTTTCCTGTTCTTCATGACAGAAGATGCAAAATCATTATGTGACATTACATGATTTATATGACTGCATGGAATTACCTGCAGTCAGGGTAAGCCAGGTTTTGCCTTTTGGCACGAGCCAGCAGTTTTGACTTCACTGATAACCAGTTTTATACAGTGAGGCTAAAGTTTCTTTTCATAACTTGTTTTTTCTAAAATGAAATGAAATTTGCTATAAAAGTGCTTGTAAATTAATTTAGTGTTTCCTTCAACTAATAGTGAACGAGTATTTTATCTTGGCTAACTCCGAATTGTCAGGAGAAAACATTTGCTAATTTAAAATACAGTCAAAGTATGTCTTGTTCTTGCTCTGAATTTTTAGTTAACAGGTGAGACTCGAATGCCCGAATGGAGCTGAGGTTAACAACGACCTCTAGCCTAGCCCTGCTGTGCTGCAGACCTGTGATGGTGTTTCCCTGGCATTTCAGGCACCCAAGCATTTTCCACTCAGTTTAACGGATCAAATCCTTCTCCCTGCCCAACAGAAAGCTGCAAACCTTTCTGCTTGTATGGGTTTCTTGTGATTTTTCTCTTAAAATATTTTGAGAACCTTAAAATATTTTAAGAACCTCTTTCCTTAGAGGTGAGCATTGATTCGTGGAGAAGTGCCTGTGTTGATTTGTAGAAGGAAACACTTGCATAGTTTCCCACTTTTTAGAAGGGTAAAACACAGGGTTTGTGTGATATTATAGGTTTTGAAATCTCCCCATCTGGTTTTGAGCAATGTAGCTGATTTCTGTGAGCTGTAGGATTCTGTGTTCCCGTGTATCCAAGACTGGAATGGAGCTGAGTGTGCAAAACACTCCTGAGGCAGAAGGTAAGGCTGGTGCCCAAAGCCTGCAGCACACAAGCTGCACTGGCAGCTTGTGAGAAGCACTGGCCTGTTTCTTATTTCCATAAGGAATTTTTAATGTACATTTCAGATTTGTGTTTAATTTCATGACACATAGCCTCTAAATTTATAAATGGTTCTACTTATCAGGTTCTACATCTTGCTCTTCCTTGTGCTATCTGCACTTCTGCACACCCTTTTTGCTGCTTGCTTTCAGCATCCCTCGGGGCTGACTTCACAGTCCGTCCTCAGTGTCAGCAATCAGTGGAAATGATGGAATGATTCAAAGGGGTACAAAAAGAGATGACAAAATCCTGGATCTTCTTTACAGGAATGTCCTCCTGCCTTCAGCAGGACAGGATTTTCCCTGATGTGAAAATCCTGGGAGGAGGATCCCAGTTGTGGCTGTGGGAGCTGAGTGGAGCAGGCTGGTGTCAGTGAGCTGGGCAGGAGGGGCTGGGCAGGCCCAGGCTGCAGTCGCTGCTGCAGGGAGGGCACTGTCACTGCTGCAGGGCACTGCCACTGCTGCAGGGCACTGCCACTGCTGCAGGGCACTGTCACTGCTGCAGGGCACTGTCACTGCTGCAGGTCACTGCCACTGCTGCAGGGCACTGTCACTGCTGCAGGGAGGGCACTGTCACTGCTGCAGGGCACTGTCACTGCTGCAGGTCACTGCCACTGCTGCAGGGAGGGCACTGCCACTGCTGCAGGGAGGGCACTGTCACTGCTGCAGGGCACTGTCACTGCTGCAGGGCACTGTCACTGCTGCAGGGAGGGCACTGTCACTGCTGCAGGGCACTGCCACTGCTGTGCCAGCCGTGTCACTAGGGGGGTCAGGAAGCTCTTTGGCACCTGGTGTGGACTTGCCCTAGAATCCATAGCACAGAAAGGAATGGTTGGTGGTCCAATTAGCTCTTAATCTAAAGACTGACTGTCAGTTCACATCTGTTTCTGGTTAGTTTACAAACTACATGGTCTGTTATAGTTATTAACCAAACTTGTACGTGTATTCAGAAATATGTGCCATAGTTATACCTTGTTGCTAAGCTGTTAGGGGGTAGTTTCATTCTCCTTTACAACCATCAAGTTGTACCTTTAACATTGTAAATTTGAATTGAATGTGAGAAACAGCTTCCCTACTTTCTTGCAGTTCAAAATTCCTCACACTTTCATGTCCATTATATGTTGTTTTATTTTGCTCCTGTTTGGCTGGAGGTTGATGTGCTAGGTAAAAGAGAAGGCACAAATCTTCCCAGTAACTCTAAAGCCACCTTTTCCATGCTTGTAGGTGTGGTGATAGGGTTTGCCTTTATTTTTTAAACAGGGGAGGAAAAGATAATTCTGGAAAGTTCAGAATGTAATCATTGGCTTTTCTGACTTTTATTCAGTAAATAGAATAAAGTTAGTATTGCTGCTTTGACTTACAGACATCCTAGTTAAGATGATTGTGATCTTTCTGAATGCTTGCTGTTAATTAAATGCTTGACCGTGATTGGATTCTGGGCAATTGCTAATGCATAGAAGGAAAAGTAGGCCAAAAAATTAAAGAGCATGCAGGAAGTATGACTCATGATCCTTTTCAAAGGGTCAGAGGAATCAGTATCAAATAAAACTTCAATTTGATACATTACACCTGTCTTTTCCACCTAATGAAGTAATGATGGGAGATCATCTCAATAGATACACTGGAGTACTGAAGGCAGGGATACTGTGTATATTCCTTCACCTTCCAGATTTTTAAGGAAATTATTAGTTGTTAGATTTGTGGATAAGTTTGTGTTATATACCCAGAGTTAAAGAATATAAGGTTAACTGCAAAGTATGGATATTTTGCAGCGTTTATTGTCCTTAGTAGTGTTGTGTTTGTTGGTTTTTTTTGCTGTAATGGTGGATGATTAAAAATATGCATTAGTAATATGTATTACTTCTGAAAATGCATGTTAACATTACACTTCAAAGTGACCCTTCCCCTTTCCCCATGGGCCTCCTTTTGCACCCAGTAGTGATGTAAAGAAAACCTGAAATCATTAACACTCAATTCTGTCAATTAGAAAATGCTTTGAGTTACACTGTTTAAATTAGAAAATGCTCTGAACTGTGCTGTTTAATGTCTAAGGACCAGTGTTACACCTGCACTGCCAATCTGGCTCTTAGACTCTCTATTTAAGGAAGTGCAGAGGAATACAGAGTTCAAAGAAAGCTTGTTATTTGGAGAAACATGGACTGTGGTGTTCCCCTATTTTAAAACAAAGATTTATGAAAATACCTCTGGGATCAAGCCTATAACACTAAGTATTTCACTGGTAATTCTTATAAAAGGAATAATGTTGCTAAATCATATTAAGATGCTTGGGAATTTAATCCCATAATGATACAGTAAACTACAAGAGTGTTATTCTTTTGTAAAACCCATCTTTTGTTTCTTATCTACAACATTTTAAAAGTTAGCCATTAGCAGCCCACGTGAAATTATGACTTGAGAACGTTATCAAGATAAATGGACATGTACATGTTTCATCATTCTACTCATGCATCTGAGGCCCATGTAATGTTTCACCCTATTTTCTAAATAGTTCTTCCAAAGTACTTTAATAAAAAAGTTTGTTAAATACCTATGAAGGAAATGGTAGAACTGAATTTTTAAATACAATGTTTTCAAGGTCAAGCGTTTCATTAGAATTTTTACTTAGCCTTTGTCCTCCAGCTACTTCAGAGTTAAAAAAAAATGGAATAATTTGTGCATAAACATTTGTCTCCTTTGTGCAGAATTAAAATTTAGGCCATCCAACCTCATATGTGATTTAGGTGTAGGTTTTTTGGGTTTTTTTTGTTGCTAAATGTGGACTTACACTGAGGGGCAGTGAGAAGAATTTAAGGTGCAGATAATAAAGAAAATGTTGTCATTGGGAGTTGCCACTGAGCAGCAGAGAGCTGCCTTTGGTTCAACCTGCAGGGGTTCCCTGGCCTCAGTAGAAATGGAGCCACACAAATACAGGCCAGCTCAGAACTGCCCTGCAGAGGCTACAGATCTTTTAAGTATTTTTTAGTACTCCGAGCTGGTGGCAGGGGTGAGTGTTGCCATAATCTCTTGCCATCTGATTTAGGATGAGATTGTACTCTGAGTTGTTTGTTTGCTAATCTTGCTAGTCATAGGTTTTAACCTCTTTCTGTTTTTCCCCAGCCAGCAGAGCTACTCTGCTGCCTTAAGCCACTGAAACTGTTTTACTTGTTTTCCTCTCTTTACATTTTTTCCACTTGTCACCAGCTCTTCACAATTTTTTAATTGATGTTAATACAAGGAGTAACTAAGAATCACAGCCCCTTGTTGTAATCTTAAAATCATAGATCCATGGAAAAGAGATACAAAACATACGCAGTCTGTGTAACAAATTATTTGAATGGCCATGTTAAATAAAATGTACAAGGTAGCGGTGATTACTTATTTTGTTTTTGCCAAGTCTTAATATACTCATACCATTCCCAGCCCCTCATGGAGCTCTCCTTTGTTCAAGAAGTCTTTTCTAGACCAGTTTGCCCCAACGTGTTAATAAAGAGAATAAACCAGAAATATTGAAAAGTGTGGATACATCTGTGATCAGACAAAGAAAGAAAGAAATAATTGAACTATATTGTTAGTAAATAATGGTCGTTGTAATAGATTAGCGAGTATACTATAGGTCTGAGTACAAAATGTTTGAAAAATAATCTAAGTATAGAAAAGCAGTAAAGGAACATGTCCCCTTTGAGCAGAGCAGAGGAGATGCTGTGTTTTAAGAGAAGCTTGATCTGGAAACAACACGTACCCTGAGGATGCTGTGTGGTTGCACAGGAGCTTGTCTTACAGGAACACAGAAATGGTGAAAGTGCAACTTTGCCTCTGCATTGCTTCAAGGTCAATTAATTGAGAGATAATATCCAGCTGCATAGTCAGTCTTAAATTCAGTTGAGAGTTGTAACTGGAGGAGGGAAATGTAATTAATGCTAATATAAAAATCAAGTATTTATGAAATATTAGGCTGAAATATACACAAAACCTTTCATAATTCAGGAAATAGGGATATAGAAATAGAGAAATTAGGTTGTGTCTTCAGGAAGTATTCTTTTGGATGCCTGTAAAATGTAGGGCTTGGCAAATCTGGCTATAGTTACAAATAAGAAAAAATCCTTGGCTAATGAGGATATACTGAACCAGTTAAATATATTTTTGGCACTTGTACATTTACAAGATAACTTGTACATGTGCAGCATTCTGTTGCTGGATCCTTTTTGGCAGCAATTCTTATGTCCTGTGAGTTTTTCTGTATCCACGTGAGCTGTCTCAGTGGTATAGTGTAAGCTGCCCATCAGTTCTTTGCACATCCCACAAGTCAGAAAGATTTGTATTTTGAAACAGAAGGGTGACCTGTCTTAAAACCCAAATGTTGATTTGGCCCACAGCAAGAACCATTCAGCAGCACATTAGTGTGGGGTAAGACTTGTAGGAAAAAGTGTGGTGGTGTTCACAGGGCTCTGAGGAAGAGGGAAGAGACGAGGATCTGACTCCATGTTTCAGAAGGCTTGATTTATTATTTTATGTTATATATTATATTAAAACTATACTAAAAGAATAGAAGAAAGGATTTCATCAGAAGGCTAGCTAAGAATAGAAAAAGAATGGAATGATAACAAAAGCTTGTGTCTGGGACAGAGAGTCCGAGCCAGCTGACTGTGATTGGCCATTAATTCCAAACAACCACATGAGACCAATCACAGATGCACCTGTTGCATTCCACAGCAGCAGATAACCAATGTTTACATTTTGTTCCTGAGGCCTCTCAGCTTCTCAGGAGAAAAAATCCTAAGGAAAGGATTTTTCATAAAATGTATCTGTGACAAAAAAGGAGTCCTGCTCCCACTGTGCTGATCCCATTTCTTAGGCTGCATTCTGCTTTTGCTGCTCCTATGGCACTTCAGAGAAATCTGGTTAGTGTGTAAAATAATGATATTCCTCCTGGACTTCCCCACAGCTGCAGTGCCAAAGGCAGGGCTCTGCCTTGCTGAGCTCTGCAGTGCTTTGGCTGTTTTCACCAAAGGACCTGTACATGGAGCCTTTTGCAGCACAGCAGTCACACTGCAATGAATGCAAGGGAACTTAAAACTTGGGCTGCCCATCTCGGTTTGTCATGTGGGACTGGGTTAGGTCAGTTCAATCAATGGCTGAAGTGGGGTCAGCCTGGCCTCTGCCACCAATGCCAAGTCATGCAAGTGTTGGTCAGACTCTGAGGGAGCTTTAGCAGGTTTTGTGGGAATGAGAGCTCCTGCCCTGTGCAGGTGTGACACTGCCTGGCATACAGTGCAGTCATCCCAGGCAATTCTACAATCCTAGTCCTCTTCAGTACCTATGAATTGCTGATTTACTGAATGTTGATGGTAATGAACTTCAAGCTGACATTATTTATGCTGCCTTTAATTGATACTTTGTTTCCTTTAGCTTATTTTATGAGAAAGATTAGATACTACCAATGTTTTTTCTGCTTGTATCATTCCTAGCTGATCTACTTCTGTTATGTTGACTAAATTCACCTCCTCTCCAAACAAAGTAATGTTAATCTTTTAAATCTCTCCTTGTATGGATGACTGTCTCTGGTTTTAATCTGTTTATGTCATTCTCTGGTGATTTTCTGCTTCTGATACATCTTTTTTTAGATGGATGCTGTTAGTGAGCACATGATTTCTAGAGAGGTTGTGCCAGATTTATGTAATAGCATAATATTATAAGTCTGCATTTAAAAGAGATGGTGGTGAGCTCCTTTCTTTTGGTTATGCTGTCCCTTAAACTGATGATAACAGTTGCTAGATCTTTTTTTGGCATAGTTCCCTTTTAAATTTCATTGGTAAGTAGTAAAAATCTTAATCTAGAACATGTCTGGTGGTCATTCTAACTTATGTCTGGGGATTGGAGACCCTTCCATGCAAGGTGATGTGTGTAGTTTGTGCTTCTCGAGGCAGCAGCCATCTTGAGGTCTTTCACAACCCCTTTGAAAGCTGTTCTTATTCAAGTTCTTTAGCTAGACTCTGATCTTCCCTTTTTTTCCTCCCCTCTCTGTTAATCTTCCCCAGAATGATCCCTTGAGAGCTGTGAAAAAGAACTGGAAAGGTGCATCCCAGTCAGTGTAACATTAGAATGGGTAGAGAGTCAACTGTAAATAGTTTGGGAAAGTACTCTACAAGTGCAGCAAAATTTATACTTTGTTTAATGTATCTCTTCTAATGTTTGGGCACATTTACCAAGAGACTGAAGTTTCAAACTTGATTGCAAGTTATGCAGTATTGCACAGGTGTGTAATGTGGATGTAGGTTGACAGAACTTCAGTCCCTCATGATCAGCTTTCTGTTTTAGAGGAGTTCCATAGTTGCATGGCATTGGGTAAATGATATAAGAGCTTTTTGCCTGCTGAGATTATCTTAATGTTCTTGAGTCATCAATTTTAGAAGCGTGATAATGGTATGAGGATGCCAATAAAAACAGATAACTTCATAAAATTCTACTTCCATGACCTTGGACATGCTTCCAGAGAGAAGGGGATGAGATGAGAAATTGAACTCTGCATAAAAAAACTGTAACTGTTTGGACATAATGCAGATGTACACTGCTCATTTGAATCAATGTTAATATTTTTTTTATTTTAGCTGTATCTGAACCTTCTTTTATTGCTAAAAGTGAAGATCGTTTGTTCAAGCATTTATTTGAAGACTATCAAAGATGGGTTCGTCCAGTGGAACGCTTGAATGACACAATAAAAATCAAGTTTGGCCTTGCAATCTCTCAGCTAGTAGATGTGGTATGTATAGTAAATAAGTTGGGTTTTTTTTCCACTAACTTTAAAAGGAACATAATTTCATGTGAAATAATTGAGCCTGTTAAACACAATAGATTAAACATCTTAAATTATTATCTGTGTAATAAAAAATGCCCTGTAGATGAATATATAATGTTCTCATATAAACATACTTAGTGATTAGAATGCTTTCAGCAGTGTGTTTTGTATTTTAAGTTACAGACCTCTGTGAACTAAAGCAGCTATTTCCTATGGATAGATTGTTTTTTGTGATATATGCTTTATTTTACAGGATGAAAAAAATCAATTGATGACAACAAATGTATGGTTGAAACAGGTATGTGTAAATATTTATGAAAATTTCTGAAGCTTTAATAACTGCAAATCAACATTTAGGAGAAACTTTTCTAGTTAATTGTATATTCAAAAAACTTAGCTCTTGCAAGAAATTTTATTTCACATAGTATCTTTATAGAATGCCCCTGAAAATGCTTTAAAGGATTAATTGTGACAAACCTCTTAAGAAAACCATAACAAGCTAAATAAAAATTCACCAAATTAAAAGCAATATGATATGGCATTGCATGACCATTTAATATACCCAGGTGTATATAACCAACCATAAATTACTGCTTCAGTATGTAAGTTTTTATACAAAAGTTTTATCAAGAAAAGTATGGTTGGTATATTATTCTGTATAATATTTTTGAGGTCTTTTTCCTGTAGGATATTTGAAATTATTGGATATACATTACTGTGAAATTCCAGTTTCAAAGTTAAATATGCTTGCTAGAAGGAAATACTTTTTTCTTTTAAGAATATTTGGGTTTGGGCAGGAAAAAGCCTCCAGCTTTGTAATTGTCAGAGTCCAGTACTAAACTTAATTGCCACTATTTACTCAGCTAATGCTGCTCACAAATCATTCTTGATTTAACTGAGAAGAATCTTTGCAGATGCTGGGTATACTTACTAGCTTATGGAATTATTTTTGTTTGGGCTCATTCTTTTCTGTTTGTTTATTTGAGTTTTTTTCCTTTTGCTTCCCATTTTTTTTCTTTTTGGTAACTGTAATTTTAGGCCAAGTTTTTATTTTTAGGAAAACTTTGAGATTAGTCAGCAAATATGAGATGGCCACGTGAGCTGATGATTCTTTGTGTCCTCTTTAATAGTTTCTGCAGGTCTTCTTGAAGTTGAACCAGTTTTAAGAGTTGGAACATGATGAGGTTTTTTTTGTATAATGAAAATGTTTAAATTGCTTCTGATTAGCTTCCAGTCATTGGTATTCATCCAGAACAAGCTTTTTTTCAAATTTAATTTATACAATTAAATTACATTAGAATAGCTCTTACTTATAAATGCATGCTCTGAAAAAGGAACATCATATCTTAAGTTCTGTACAGAAACATTGTCAAGCAGCTCTTACAACAGAAAACAAATACTGAATGAGGTAACCACATGCCTGTTCAGCAACTTCACTGTTTGATGCAAATTTTAGTTCACTTTGATTGTTGTTAATTGCCCTGTTATCTATTTTCATCTGCTATCACCCTGCTGAAATCCACTTCCCAATAATGATTTTTACATCTCACATATCCACAGGAATGGATAGATGTAAAATTGAGGTGGAATCCTGATGACTATGCAGGAATCACATCTATCCGTGTCCCATCAGATTCTATCTGGATTCCAGATATTGTGCTGTATGACAAGTAAGGTTTGAATCTTTTCATACAAAATGCATTTACTTCATAACTTCTCTGACCAAACTGCTTCTGGGAGGCTCATTTAATGGACACAATGTGTACATTTAGTGGGCTAAAGAACCTGTGGAAGAACTTGCCTCTGAATGCAGATAGACTTTGTTGCCATGTTAAGTGCTCAGATGTTTTGCTTTACTTCCAAATGGAATTTCTAGTCCCTTTGAAAAGATTATTTCCATTTTGTTGTGTGAACTTTTTTCTTTATTGGAGAAAAATGTCTTGCACAGTGCTGGGTATAAATAGTGTAGTGTGATGGGAGGGAAGCAACTAATTTATGCTGTTGTAGGTCATATTCAGCATGGAATTAAAGTCAGGCACATATAACTGTAAGGGGGGGTTGGATTGGTTTTGACTTTTTTCTTTTGAAAATTAACAGATCTCAGAAACAAGAACTTTTGAATTAACCTTTGTGCACAACCCAGGTGCACATACAGTGCTTTTACATTTCCAGACTTGTTGAGTCAGGAAAAAAGGCTGTAGCAGTGATTGTAAATTCAAGTTTGGGCACAAGTATTATTTTACCTGTTTAGTGACTCTTTTTCTTCAATAATTATAGTTTGGCTGAATTTAAAAGTACTTATTCTGTGTTACTAATAGAAACACCAGAGCTGAGTCATACTGATAAAGATTAGGATTTTACAATCTTTTCATAAGATTGGGACCACAGAAAGTTGCACAGATCTTTTCAGGACTTGAAAATATTCTTCAGTCTTCCAAAGCTGTTTACCTATGTTAGCTTCAGATTTGAGGGGAAAAAGTTGACTATGAAGACAATACAAAATTTTGGCTATCAAGGGATAGACAGCTGAAATGACAATAACAAATTCTTTAAATACATCCCCACAGCCCATTGTAATTGGCTGTAATTTATCTCTTCTTTCAGTGCAGATGGACGTTTTGAGGGAACATCTACAAAAACTGTGGTAAAATATGATGGCACCATTGCTTGGACTCCACCAGCAAACTACAAAAGTTCTTGTACTATTGATGTAACATTCTTCCCCTTTGACCTTCAGAATTGCTCAATGAAATTTGGTTCCTGGACTTACGATGGCTCACAGGTTGATCTAATTCTTGAAGATTATGATGTTGATAAAAGAGATTTTTTTGATAACGGAGAATGGGAAATAGTGACTGCAACAGGGAGCAAAGGAAACAGGACTGATGGATGCTGCTGGTATCCTTTTGTTACATATTCATTTATAATTAGACGTTTGCCCCTTTTTTACACTTTGTTTCTCATTATTCCTTGTATTGGGCTTTCATTTCTAACTGTCCTTGTCTTCTATCTTCCTTCAAATGAAGGTGAAAAAATTTCACTCTGCACTTCAGTACTGGTATCTTTGACTGTTTTTCTTCTTGTTATTGAAGAAATTATTCCATCATCTTCTAAAGTGATCCCACTCATAGGAGAGTACCTGGTGTTCACCATGATATTTGTGACCCTGTCCATTGTGATCACTGTCTTTGCCATCAACATCCACCACCGCTCCTCGTCCACGCACAACGCCATGGCGCCCTGGGTCCGCAAGATCTTCCTGCACAAGCTGCCCAAGCTGCTGTGCATGAGGAGCCATGTGGATAGGTACTTTGCTCAGAAGGAGGAAACAGCCAATGTGAATGGCTCAGAGTCATCCAGGAACACCTTGGAAGCAGCTCTGGATTCCATCCGGTACATTACGAGGCACGTGATGAAGGAGAATGAGGTCCGTGAGGTGGGTGTGTCAGTCCTGCTGCCCTCATTTTGTACAAGTGCAAACTAGAAAACCAAGGGCTTTACTGGGCAGCTGCATTTTAAGGATGTGCTGCAGATTTCCAGCTTTTGTACTTCGCTGAAAGTTGTGGAGTTATTTCCACTGGAAAAAAGTGCAAATATGGTACAATACTGAGACTGTTTGGCTGATACAGTGCAGTACTTGGGGTCTTCAGAAGTCTTTTGCTGTTTCCTATTAGCTCTTATCATTAGTTACACATTGTGAGACACTTGTCTGTGACAAGAGCATGTACTGTAACTGTTCCCTACAGCACTGCTGAGATTACAGAAGGAGCTCTTTTCCACTTTAAGGTTGTACCCAAAAGGCTGTCTTGAAAAATGCATTTGCCTTTTATTTTCCAAATAAATACTGCCAAGACTTATCTTGCAGCTTTCAATTTCAAATAAAAACTGTTTGAGTGCTCTAACTTATATTAATTTAAATACAGGCTATAGCCATATGTTGACCATTATGTGCTCAGATGAAACGTGGACTCGATGACTTCCTAAGTGTTCTCTTCTATCCTTACTATTATTTGTCCCTAAGTTTATCAAAAGATGTCAGAGGCTTTTTTTCAGTGTCAGAGTGCATTTTCACTCTGAATTATCCTTCATGAATGTTTACAACATTTCTGTAAGAGCATTAAAATCTGTTTTCTTTACATGCTCTTTAAGCTAGCGCCATCGGTACATCAGAGATTTAAATGCTATTTCCAGTCTGATGTAGAAGTTTGTAGAAGTATAGAAGTCTGTGGTGTACTGTCTGTTCCTGATGGCAAAGGCTGGGGTTCTTCCAGTCTGGGAATTGCTGTCTTCAGAAGGCTCTGGTTGCTGAGAGTGTGTTCTCCCATAGGAGACTAGGAGTAATGTGCCTCCTCTGCTGTGCCTTCTCAGGACTTGATTCTGACATTGTCACAAGGGATGTGGCCTAGATTTATAGTAAATGTATCTGCTGTACTGTTAAAGCAGCATCTGCATTGTATGAACAGCAGAAATAGAATAGTTTGCTGTTAAATACATAATTTCCTGTAAATTAAGGGTTCACTGTGAGAGACAAGTAGTAAGTATTTTGTTTTCCAAGTGTAATTTTGTTACTATAAACCTTGGAAATTAATATACAGCTGACTGGGGATTCAGTTGTTTTGTTATTACTGGGCTCCAGAGAATGCAAGCTTTAATTGTCAAAGTTCTTAATAAACACTAGACAGCTGGTGCTGTCATGGCCTTACATCCTAGGAAACATTAGGCTTGGGAAACATGGATAGCTCCAGTTCAAATCCAACACAATTGTTTGGCAGGGTTTTAATTTGCTTGCACAATTATATCTGCAATACTTGCAGAACTGTGTATAGATATGAATAATTTTATCAAAAAAGAAAAAATAGTCATGAAACTCCTGTGAGTATTCTCCCCCGTGTATAATTCTTTGCAGCTTTCAGCAATTGTTTGTAACAAAACAGCTGCTCTGTACTAACAATTTAAAATTTTTTTTTTATTTACTGCTTGGGAGGTTTGGTTTTGGTTTTCTGGTTAGTTTTTAGTTTTGGGTTGGTGGTTTTGGTTGTTGGGAGTTTTTTTACAACTTTTGCTTCCAACTCCTGCTTGGGAATTCCACGTTATGATGTCATGTGCCATGCATCCTGCAGTACGTTAGAAAATGGCAGGCCAGTCTCATCTCTATAGATGAGGATATTTGGTGCTTCTCAGGGTCAATTTTTGCATCAAAATCTACATAGCTTATCCATCTTCACAAAGGGAAGCTTGCTTCACTTCTAACTCCCAGTGTAATTATAAAACATTGCTCCAGAGGGTTTTCTAGGGACATGGTTGGATAAAGCCTATCTTGAATTAACTAATAATTGCAGGATTTGGTGCTGTGTTTTTACCTGTTCTTGCACTCACTGACCAACTCATGTGCTCTCTGTTTTAGGTTGTTGAAGACTGGAAATACATTGCTCAGGTGCTTGATCGAATGTTCTTGTGGGCTTTTCTTCTGGTTTCCATAATTGGATCACTTGTGTTATTTATTCCTGTTATTCATAAATGGGCAAGTATAATAGTCCCTACCCATATAGGCAGTACAAATGCATAAAATATTTTTGGAGCTATCTCCTACTGATCTGGCTCTAAGTTTTGCAGTAACTCTGTTTCCATGCATGTTCTTTCTAGGCATGTTTCTGGTAGAGTGAAAAAAAAAAAAAATCCAGAACTAGAAAATTAGGTTTATTTAAAGCATGGTATTCCCAGGACACACAGAAGTCAGTCTGCTTATTGCCAGTCTACTGAGTTACTGCCAAGCCAGGTCAGAATTAAAAGAACCTTTTCTAGCCATGGCATGTATGATTTATTAAAAAAGCAGACACTGACAGCTACTGTGATATAGAAGGATTTCAATTTTTTAATGATAATCACTGTAGTCCAATTATTAAATGACTATATAAATCATTATACTGAATATTAAATAATTGCATTTACACAGTAGAGTTGCTTATTTCAATTTAGTGCACAAAGGTGAATTTTCATCAGTTCTCTTCAGTGTGTTGCGGAAGTCTGAAATTTCACCAGAATAATTTAAAATAATAAAAATATAAGTTAAACCTCCTGTATATATAATATACAACTAAGAACAGAAATTTGGCCATGTTTGATCTTTATAAATTTTCACTGGAATTTGCTGCTAAATTTTAAAGCTTGTTAATTCTGTGATACCAGCATGAACATTTAATAAGCCTTAAAATGCCTAAAGGATGTGTGTATATTGATGTCTCCATCAGCTTTGGAAAGGAAGCCAAAGGCAGTTATTCTAATGGGCTGGAACATTCAGATTTCTTTACTCTTGATGAAGAATTTGATACAGTGTGTGAGTTTGCAGACAGGTTCATTATTTCCTGTGTCTGGATGTTTCTCAGAATTAAGATTTTAAGCATGGGCAGAAGGAATTTGTGGAGCATCTTTCTGAAGGAAATGGATTATAAATTACTATGCTGTGGAACCAAATGGAGATGATAAATGATTTTTACATTTGTTTAATTGAATTTGAGAGCTGCCTTGGATTAGTTCTTTCACTTTAAAAACCATATGTAACTCTAAGCAGCAAGGGCTTAGAGTTTTCTGAAATTCTTTTTTCCTAAGATCATTGAAAATGAACTTGCAATTTTTCAATTATTCCATTAAAATGCATTCTTTACACTGATTCCAATGCCACCTCTCTTCCTTTCTTAATAGTTTTATTTCTGGAAAAGACTCTAAAATAGTTGGGTGTTTTCCTACATTAAAGTTTTTTCAGTGTTGTTCATAATATAATTGCATCCTGTAGGCCTAATGCAGGAGTAGAGCAACTCTTAGGAAGTTTTTATTTGCTTGAATTACTACATGAATAATAACATGCTTAGGTGAGAAATTTTAATGTAAACTGTGGTATCTTTTATAATTTTAAGTTTTTATAGTGATTATAAATTTGAACAATGGATACATATTTCTGCCACGCTCCCTCCCAGATCTCCTTTAGAAAATCCCTGCACTAATTATAATAGTGATTACTTATGTCATAATTTATTTATAATTGAATATTTATTTCAAAATGTTTTAATCTGCAGGACATTCTTGGTTTTTTGTACCATCTAAAGGCTCACAGGTAGGAAAATGATATCAGGCAGACCTTTTTTTTCTTTTTTTTTTTTTTAATAATAGCAGTTAGGGAATTACTCTTCTTCAGTTACACAATTACATCTGATATTGGATTTCCATTTTTCCTCTATTCCCATCATAACTTTCAAGGTGAATTTGCAAAGATTATCTGTTTTAATTCATTAATATAAGAGCTTTAATTTCTCAGTATTACTGAGGTTAAACAATGCATCAATGACTTTCTCTGTGTGCAAGTTGCAGAAATACTTCAGATAGCTTGTTTCCTCTTCAAATACAACATTTCTTTTTAAAGTCTTCCATAGGTTTGAATTACTGAAATTTACTTTTACCTGTAGAGAAAGCAAAGTGAGTACAACTGTAGATTAGATATATATCTTATTTTTTTAACTCTCCATTTCATCTCTTTCCCCTTGTTGAATGATGTCTCCAGGCTGCCCAGTTGTAACTGATGGGCAGCAAGCACATTGTCCCGTGGAGTCACTCCCTTTATTATAGTAGCTCACAGTTTTTGGAAATGTATGAATTTCTTTTAGGGACTTCTAGTCTGATCATGATAGATTCAGGTAACACAGCTGACACTGGAATCCTTGGGGTCTTCTGCTTATCAGGTGTGTCTGAAACAAAAGAATGTTACTGTACTCAGAAGCATGGACTTTTACTTCTGTAACTTACTGCTGAATGTATTGAACTGTAGGTAATACTACCTTATATAGATCTGTCACTCACTCACAATAAATGAAAAAAAAGGCACAATTTTCAACAGTTTGATTCTCTTTATTTTCATAAATGTTACATCACTTGATACATTGTATTTCCACAAAGCTTTTGGTTTGCTACAGAGAGAACAGTTCGTATTTTTACAAAATATCATCCGATGACAGTGTTTTGTTGCATTCTTTATTCATGCTCTTAAATAATCTGCAGTTACTCATCAAAAAAAAAGAGAGAAGATATATATGCCTAAGCAACAATTTTAGCACACTTTACAGGACTATTTTTGTCTACCTGCCTTACCTTGGCATCAAACACTTCACTACAGCAGGATGCCTCTGTATCCAAACTATCCTGTCTGAGTTTTTGATTTTTTGCATCACTTGCAGACTGTCTTATTGTGTGTTTTACTTGTACACAATTCTGAACATCATCAGGTTTGAGCAGGTTTTTTTCCTGACAGCCTTCACATACATTGCAGTCTGGGGATACACAGAGTTTACTTTATGGCTGCTTTATTACCACCATCTGTTATTTACCTGTTTGTTCTCCTTTTGTACTAAAGCCCTCCTAAGTCCTTTCTAGCATTGTGTGGGTCAGTTTGTACAGCAGGTGGCAATGCCTGCACTCCAGCTGTTTGGTACTTGTGCTTCCCACCCTTCTGTCCTTGTGAGGGTATTCATGGAACTCCCTGTGAACTCCTTCCAGAACATCCTGGCATGCTCTGAGGAAGCTTGGGACCAGACTACAAAACAAACCTAATAGCCCAAAGCATTCAACTCATTGTGACATTCCAAATACTCATGTAATTTTCCATTTCTTTATTAACTCCTTCTTAAATCACTCCTATAAAGTTTCACATACTGCCTCCATCTTCTCCAGATATTGCAGGAAGTAGCTGTAGAGCATAGCTTGTATTACTTTGAGATTAGCTGTCATAAAGGTTCCAAATTCCTTTTTCTGCATTTTGAACAAAGCTGCCTTGGTCAAGTGAAGTTAAAGCCAAGAGAGATTCTTGTTCTACTACATGGAAGAGACAGGAGGTGCTGGGAGAGGGATGCGGAGTTGATTGGCAGTTTTATTTGATTTCACAATGTTTTAGTTAATTTTTACATTTCATCTCCAGCCATCAGAGGTTGTAAAAACAATCCTGCTGTTCCTAGAATACATACCAGGATGAAAACCCATAGAAAAATACGATCAATTACCATGGCAACATATTTCCAATCATCCTGAATCTGAAAAGAAAAAAAAGAATAGCAAGTTGGCATGTTTATTAGGTGAATAAGTTGCATTAGCAGTAATACCATTTCATATAAGAAGCACAGTTTTTTCTGTAGGTAGATATCCTTATGAATACACAACTTACACATATGTTTTCACTGACAAATGAATTAATCTTGAAGAAGCTTTATTTGAATATGCCCTTTGGAGCAAAGCCAAAAGCTGCTGCTTCAAATCCAAAAGGTTTTCATCAAGACACTGGACTTGAGGAGACACAACTCCTCTATTCCGAAAATGAAAGCGTAAAGCTTTACTTTCTTAGATGAACAGGTTTGTCCAGAAAATGTTCCTGAAACAGACTGTTCCTACTGGCCTTTAGGTAGTATGTAAAAAACAAAGATTAATTGGTATATAATTATTTGGTACTTTGTTATGTTGTACTGAAATTTGACCATTTTCATGCATGATGTAAAATGCATCTCTGTACCTTTCATGTAAAGAGGGAACCACATTTAAAAAAACCCCTGATTTTTCTAATCTTCTTTTCTTGCAGTGAATTTTATAGCAAGAGTGACAATGAAGTATTATATTTGTTATATATTAATAGTAATCGGTGATAATTTTTAGTTATTATTGAGATTACAATTCAATTTGTTTTGTTTTTCTTCAAGAATGATAAGAAATGAATTTGTTGGTTTTGAAATTTGTTCTTTTTAGCTTAGAACTTATTTGTTAAGGGAAACTTAAAACCCCAAAGCAACCCTTTATTTTCTGTACCAACTAAATCTAAACCTAAATAGAGTTCTGATTTAAGTATAAACAAAGTGAAGTTAGAATGAAGTGTATAGTTTGGGATTGTAAAAACTGTGATGGTGTAGCTACTGCTCATAGTATGTTTGAGGAATGTGGTAGAAAAAAACCTTTTCATTTTTTTTTTCTCCTTTATTGTATTAAGATGCAGCTTTATGAAAGATGCCAGTCCCTGTCTTGCAGCAGTTTCCTCATTTAGCTACAGCACTTTACTCTGCAGCAGCAACAGAGTGAGCACCATGATCACTGTGAGGGACATTCACTCAAATTTCTGTTGTTGATGGTAAGCTGTGGGAGGGAGAATGTAACTTTCTAAAGGTCATAGGGTCAGCAAATTCCACTATTAAGATTACAACTTGAAAAATCCTAACTTCACCTCTCATGGGATGGGTGCTTTGGTGTGTTCCCTTTAATGTGCCTTACTCAGTATATATATTGTCAATAAAGAGATCACTGTGCAGCAGAACTGCTTCTCAATTATATAAGTTCAAAATTGCACATATTTGTAATACAGCTTGTGTAATTTACTTGCAAAAAAATAATGGTTTCTTTTATCTTTTTTGTCTGTTTGAGATCTTTTTCTTACCAAACACGCTAATGACAAAAGGTATCTGCAGTTTGAGTAACAGTAAAATATGTTCTTACCTCTTTTGCTTCATTCTGCATTTTCATGTTTTCTGCAATGTATTTCACACTTTCAATAGCATCTCTCATTTCTGGTGACAGAACTGAAAATGAAAGCATAGGATCTACAGACTCAGAGCTTGAACTTCTAGTGAGATTGCCACTGAAATCCGAGAACTTGGTGCGCTGATACTGACAGCAGCTGCAGGCCATGTCTTGACAAGCAAAGCCATCTTTGCAGCATTTGCTTTCAGAGCCGTTGATGCAATTTAAGTTTGAAAACTCAGAAGTGAATAATGGTTTTGGCTTCTGATTATTCTCTTCATCATTGGCGGGCCTTGTCATGAACATGATCCGGGGAAGTAAGTTCAAGAAAATGGTTCTCACCCACACGGGCATTGTGTGTGTCTTGGGTGTTCTGTAGTGCACATTCAGTACAAATACCGTGATGACAATTGAGAGAGTTACAAATATCATGGTGAAAAGGAGGTATTCCCCAATAAGGGGAATTACCAGGGAAGTAGAAGGTATGGTTTCTGTGATAACAAGAAGGAACACTGTTAAAGAGAGAAGCACTGATATGCAGAGTGTCACCTTCTCACCACAGTCTGAGGGCAAATAGAAAACTAATACAGTCAGAAAAGAAATCAGCAGACAGGGAATAATCATATTGATAGTGTAAAATAAAGGTAAACGCCTGATGTAAAGAGAATATGTGATGTCTGGATATATCTCTTCGCAGCAGTTGTACTTGATGTCATGTTTATACCCAGGAGCTTTAATTATAGCCCATTCTCCACTCTCCCAGTAATCTTTGAGGTTCATGGTCGAGCCAATTAGAACTAAGTCAATTTTGGCTTTGTCGTAAGACCAGGAACCAAACTTCATGGTGCAGTTCTGATAGTCAAATGGGAAGTAGGTTACATCTATTTTACATGAACTCTTAAATATAGCTGGAGGTATCCAGGTCACATCACCTGTGTATTTTAAAAGGGCCTTTGTCTTGTCATCAACCTGGAAATCCCCAACTGCACTGTAAAGCAAGTAAAAATAGCAAAAATTAGAATTATCTACTCCAGGTAGTTTCATACATTTAGATCATACACATGAACTCTTTTATCTTTTTTGGGGAAGTCAGCCATTACTTGTTTATTTGGAGCTGAATTGCTCATGCAAGACTGGCTCTGTGACCATCATAAATTCGTGTGGTTAAACTGAAACAAACAGCTCTATAAACTCACCAGGAGGAGTTGAAAACAAATATTCTCCCTTATTAATAGCATGGCTTGGTGCAATCAATATTTAAAATGGCAAATAACAGTCTGACTAGATGAGTCTTGTAGGGCCCTTCCAACTGAATTATTTCATTCTATTCTATTCTAGATTGATCAAGCACATCAGAACTCAAGGGCTGATAAGAATATTGCTGGTATTTCCACCTCTTCCATGGACAGTGCAGGTAGTAACTATGGAAGGAGGGATTAGGGCTGGGGTGTATCTTTGCATAAGGAGTGTATTTGGTAAGAGGTTATTTTAAGTCCCACTTTGCTAGCTTATATGATCCAGTTGAATATATGAAAAAGTAAAATTAAAGGGTAATTTGAAGTTTTAAGGCCCCAGTTAGGAAAGGAGTGGCATCACTGTTGATCCATAGACCTGAGTTTTGGATCTGTGTAGCTGAGTCTATTTCTATGAGAATTGCATTCTTACAGATCCATTTAGTTATGGTTTGTCTCCTTACAGTCTCAGAAATTGACATCTAAAGTAAACTTTATCTGTGGCTTTTATTTGTCAAAGGTGTCAAATTGTGAATTTGACTGCTAAAAAGCTAGAATTTGCACTCCTTTCAGTTAAAGTTGTGACTCGCAGGGGCTTGTGGAGGCGAAAAGCCAAGTTTACTTTGCCTGCTCACTTGCAGCTCCAGGTTGGAGCTGGCATGAAGGTGAGAACAGCAATGGGGGGAGGCAGGACATGTGTGTTGAAAAGCAGCTTTTCAGTGCATTCTGTGAACTTGCTGCTGATTTTTTTAGAGCTGGTAACATCACCCCTCTCTCCCTGAATTAAGAAGTTAAACACACAAGAGCCTTACTTGTTATATAAAACAATATCTGGCTTCCAGATCTGGCCAGATGGAACTCGGATGAATTCAGCACCTCCATAGTCTGCTGGATTCCACCGAAGCTTGTAATCATTCCAGATCTAATTATGGTAGAAATGAGTCCATGTTAGGTTTGTGAAGAAACTGAAATTCATTGGACTAGATCTGAACCATGTGCTGTCATATCACTTCTTGGGTTGATTTATTTTGGACACTACAGTGTTTAGATGTTTCTTTAACAAACACCATATGTGTGGTGTTTGTTCATATGCAGATTGTAGGGGGGCTTAGATATCTAGATGTTAGATACATTTATGACTTACATATATATGGCTGTCCCAGGAATGCCTACCTAGTAGCTGGAACAAGCTGAAAGAAAGAATAAGACACTCTCTTTTCAGAGAGTGTAGAATTGTAATAATAACTTTGATCTCAAAAAAACAGGTATCTATGGGACAGTGAAAATAAGTTCCTGGAGACCAGTGGCACAAGTTGTGAGCATCAGTTGAGGGTCAGAGTGCTCCAGCATGTATGGCTCAAGTAACAGCCTTTGTCACTAGCGCTTGTTAAACCCCATTATAAAGAACTTGAGTATCAAGCTAAAGGTGGGAACTAAGTTGGTTACTAAGCTGACTGCAACAGTGAGTAACTGCATTTTTAAAAAGCCTTTTTAACATGAAGTACACATTTTTCGTTTGTTGTCACTTTACGGGAGCTAACCAGCACCAAGTGGCGCTGTGCGCGACCTCCGAGCCGCGGTGCTTCCTTTGCTTTGTTATCTGCCAAGGCAGCGATTTGGCATCTCTAGAGCAAAAGTCTTGTATTTAGCGACTGCAGCAAGTGTACCAGCCTTGCTCTCCTCCCGTCCCGTCCCTTCCCTCCCCGTCCCCGCTGCTCCGCTCCCGTTCTGTCCCCGCCTGCCGGGCGGGGCGGCGGCCGCTGGGGGGCAGCAGTGCCCCGGGGAAGGGCTCGGGCGGTGCCAGCGGCGCGGAGCGGGGCAGCCGGGTCTGCTCTGCCGGCATCCTGTGAGGGCTGCTGTGCAGGGATCCTGCCTAAGGATGCTCTCCCGGCCTCCTGTCCACGGATCCTCGCTAAGGATGCTCTCCCGGCATCCTGTGCAGAGCGGCTGTCCCGGGGATGCGTCTGTGCCCTGAGGGAGCCGAGCCTGGCGCCGACCCCTCAGGCCCGGTGCTGCCGGAGCCCGCGGAGGCCTCGCTGGGCGGGCGGCTCCTGTGGCCCCGGGAACACTCCCGCGGCGGAGGGGCGGTGAGCTGGTGCCCTCTGGGCTGTCACTGAGCGCTACTTACGTGCTTCAGCCACAAGTTGGTTTCCATTATCTGGTTGACTTCGTCCTGGAAAAGAGAGGAGTGTCGGGAGAAGCGCCGGCCCTGCCGAGGTGCCCGGCGGGGCGGTACTCACCACCTTCACCAGCTGCGACATGGACACCTCGAACTGGATGATGACGGGGTCCGAGACGTTCTTGACGGGGCGCACGAACTGGTTGTAGCTCTCGAACAGGGCCGCGTAGAGCCGGTGCTCGGCCTCGGAGCCGCCGCAGCCTGCGGAGGGCACGGGGTGAGCTCGGGGCCAGCCCTGTGCGGGGCAGGGCTGTCCCGGTACTGCCCTGGGTGCTCCCAGCCCCGAGCGGGGCAGGGCTGTCCGGCTCTGCCCTGGGTGCTCCCAGCCCCGAGCGGGGCAGGGCTGTCCCGGCTCTGCCCTGGGTGCTCAGCAGAGCCTCAGCCCCTCCTGAGCGGGCAGCACTGTGCCATGAGGGCATTCGCTTGGTCTGCGAGGAGGAGAGCAGTGAAAGGTAATGCTACGGCGCAGGTTTTCTAACACACGTCTGCAAATGAGTTAAAGAAACAGTTTTGGGTAATTACTGAGGAACTGGGAATGCAAAAGCGCTTTCCCCTGACAGTCCCAGTCCCCCAGACCTGGCAAAGCCACAGGGATGTGAGGAAAGTGTAGCCCAACAGACCAGGCCTCTGGTAAGGGGTAAGGAGCATTGCAGTAGGAAATGAGAAGTTTGCTTTCTAGTCTGAGTCATGATTGCGTGAGTACAGTGAGGATAACAGCCTGCTTCTTGAAATATATTTTTAAAAGGATTAAAATTTGATTAACTGGTACATTCAAGGACTTTTCAGCACACTCAAGAAATCTGCTATTCACCCCTTTATTATTCTAAGTAGTTTTTATTTACAATAGATTCCTATTGTCCTTTTGCCACTCATAAATTCAGTTCATCCTACCCTGTGGCCAACAAAAAAGCTGCAAACTGAAATTCTTAAACAACAAGGTGCTTGACCTGTTTCAGGATGAGGTGTGAGAACCTGTAGTTTACACTGCAATATTACTATCAATCTAGGCAATAACCATCCTGACACTATTAGAAGCCAGTGGCCTTTTATTTTTAGAGGGCTATCTCTTAAAATCACTTCTGGACAACACATGCTCATGAATTCCAACTGAAACACCAGAAAAAGTGTTTTGTAATTAATGTCATCATGCAAATTTGACAAAGGCACAAACTGAAGTCTGTTGAACATATTCTACAGTTCCTTTGAAACAGAAATATGGATATATATATGAAATATGAATATTTGCAAGGACATGTTTATTTTCTACACGTTTTTTAGTAGAGAAAGAGGGGAGGCAGAATTATCTGCAGGTGACAAACTACACAAAGCAGGTGTTACTTTTGAATCTGTGAGACCTCACCTCACCCTAAGACAAGGGTTCCCCTCATGTTAAACTATTCAGCTAAAAGGTCTTTTGTTTGCTTTTGGTTTTGTTTGGTTGATTTTAACCCCTTGTGCTTTCCCTTGTTCACTTGGAATACAATTTTGTTTTCAGATTAGTGAAATCATTCAAGCCAACTTGCTAACTAAAAAATGAACACTTTTTAACTGCCAGTCTTGCCCATGTTACTTCATGATATCTTCTATCTCTTAGATTGAGATCTCCTGGAATAAATACCCCCCAGTCTTTTAGGTAAATAATTTTAAATCTAGGTCTTAACAACTATTATAGTCAATCCCAAACTGCCAGCCTTTTTACATGGTACCAGCACTCTAATTAAATCTAGCATCTGCTGTTTCTAGAGAAGAAACAGTGCATTCATGTGGGTTTTTTTGTTTAACTATTTTGTGCTTTCCATATCTGCAGAGATGTGCTGTTTGCAGCACATACTTAAAGCTCTTTAATGTTGTCACTTTCTTCTCTGCAATATGTGAAACCACACCTTTATGTGTGAGGTGTGGTTTCACATATTGCAGAGAACATTTTAACATTTCCTTCATGTTAAAATGGCTTTATGTGTCCTGTTTGGCATTTTTAATCAGGACTACTTAACTACTTTGCAAGGATAAACTTAAACACCCCCCCCCACTGAACAACAAGCTATGTTGTTGAAAGAGCTGTACCACAATTCTGTACATTTGCCCCTTAGGCTGGAGAGCACTTCTGCACTTCTTAAAAATAATTTGCACCAAAACCATCTCCTGCTCCCCTTTTCAACCCTCCCTTCACCATCAAAGAATAACAGATGAAGGATCACTCACCTTGCCAGAGAAAGCAAACAGCAGCAGTTAGAAGGAGAGTGTTCAGGCTCTTCATGGTGTAGTGAATGACTGCCTGTGGACAGAGGCTGTTGAGGATGAGCTGCACTGCCAGGACTGGAGGAGCACAGGCAGCAGGGAGGGCTCGGCTCCCCCGATGCATGAAATGCCTGCAAGCAGCAGCCAGCAGGACCCTGAGCACAGCTCTGCGCACTGAGCTCCCATTAGCTTTGCTGTGCTGCCCCCTTTCAAGCTGCCCAGGCTGTCAGAGCTTTGGGAACAGCAAATAAAGTGCAGGAAAAACAGATGTTATTGTAGGCAAAGAGCAGCCTTCTGGCACAGATAGTGGGCGAGAGTCCTTAAAATGGTGCATAAATGAGCTTGGTAATCTGACAACACTGGAGAGTTTTCCAGCCAGCTGCTATACAGGATCTTTATCTAGCAGAAGATCATGCCAATCTGCTAGGGGAAGTTTAATTAATACAAATCTTGTAATTGAATTGTTCTGAAATGAATATTGGCATTAGGGATGCCTGATTTAGCAGTGAACTGAGATCATGGGACCTGATTTCCAATTAGGCTGTTGACGTTTTTTCCTGCTTGTGTCTCATCTTGCAAGAGGATGTGCTGGGTGCCTGACCATGTGGAAAGGATGTGCTATTCCCAAGAGTAATTAAAGGCATGTACAATTGGTGAGATCTGATCCCACAGTGGTAAACAGCAGCTGGGATCTGGCAAGAATCTGGGGGCTCTGAACGGAAGTCAAACTTGACCAAACCCTTGAGAATAACTCTTTGGACCATTCCTATTTTGTAGATTAGAAAGGTGAAATTTGAGAAGAGGAATACGAGCACAGGATCCCAACTTTATCCCACAAGACCTTATTGTTCATGGGAAAGGACACTAGAAAGAAGGAGCTGTTTGAAGTTCCATAAAATCACGATTTGCAAAGTGAGGCATTTCCCAGGTGCCCATCATCTTCCTTGTTAACTTACAGGTCACCTTTTGCACTGCCCTCCCTATCTGAAATGGCCAGGGGATGGAAGGCTCATGCAGTGGCTGTTGCATGCATCTGTGTGAAAGGAAAAAGCGGGGAGACAACAATATGGGATTCTACCCCCATTTTTAGAAGCGTTGGGAAGCTCTGTGGGACAGGAGCTGCAGCTATGGGTGCTTCACTGTGTGCCCTTAGGGAAGGATAAGCAATGACCCTGTTTGGTGCTGTGTTAAGAGGAACCAGACTGGGTTCAGTTCTTGGCACTGAGCTTGTTTATCCTGTTAGCCCTATCTCTCAGAGCATCATTCACTTTGTCCCCAGACACATGCTCTTATGATAATTTCTGTAATTCTGTTAGTGTGGAGGAAATAGGCTTTACTGTCCATTTGATTTTATTTCTTTTTTTTTTTTTTTTTTTTTTTTTCTGAGAACTCAGCTGCTTGGTCTTTTAGCTTAACCCTTTGTGGATACTTTTGGTTTTGCATTTCCAGGGCATTGAGGCTAAATGGTTTCCCTTTCTGTCTCCTTGCTATAAGCATCGTTATAACTGAGAATTTTGTTTGTTCTTTTTAATCCCAACAAGAAATGAGTTAAAGCTTCAAAGATCAGACCATAATTGGTGTTCTCCAAAAGTCAATGTTTAACCTCAATAATTTGGAAACACTGGTCTGCAGAGGACACGAAGAGCCATAGCATCAAGAGATACAGATATTTTAGCTTAATTTGCCTCGTTACTGACACTTTCAGTGGTGTTCTTATGGCACAGATATTTTGTTTCTAACATCTCATGCTGTATCTCCTGGTGAAATGAGCTAGAATTGTGGTAGAATTTTTTTTTAGGACTGGGGAGGGAGATGTGATGAGAACACCATGACTGCATTGCAGAACTACACAGAAGAAGAATTTGTCTGGGTAAGGGGAAGCTGATCTACCAGGAAGATCTGAAACAATAACCTATGAAGCCTTTGTTCTTTGACAAACATGCTGCTATTATTGGGGTTTTGCTAAGATTTGTTAAGATCAAATCTTAATCAGTTCAAGTGAGGAAAAAAAGAACATTTTCCCACCTTTGGTCTAGGGTATCAATGCTCCCAGTTGTTCCCAGTTTGCTGTGGCTGCAGGGGTGCAGAAAGAGTCCCCAGTAAATGTATCTGAGTGCAGGTGGTGAGTGGTGGTGTTGGAATTTCTACATGTTCTGATGAAAGGCAAGATTGGTTCAGGATTAAAGAGTTTTGTAATGGTAGGGAATGGAGGGAAACTAAACAGAGATTTTTCCTCACTTGTAGGGAAGCAAAGACTGGTTGCACAATACCATTAAAAAATTTTAGTGTAAAATACATTTTGAATGTCCACTTTTTTTTTTTTTTTTTTTTTTTTTTTTAATGGAAAGCATTATGGTAAAACCCCTAAAAAGTAGAAATGTTGAAGTTTATTTTGTTCAATGAACTGGGACATTATCATATTCATATTTGCCCGCAAGACATTTTTGATATTTCCTTTTCTCTAGTCTTTTAGTTTTAAAATCTTGCCAAAAAATAAAAGCAGAAAACCCTGTAATTCCTTGACAAGTTAAACTGGGAGCAGTTCTATCTGTTATGTAGGTGGTGCTGTCCAGAGTTTGGCAAAAATAGGATTTGCCAATTGGAAAATGCAGTTTTAGGAGGTCAGTTTTTTCAGAATTTTAGGAGTTTGGGGGAATTTTTTCATTCTGAAGTTTGCTATGGATTAAATTAGATCTGGAAATGCTAAACCTACAGAGGTGGTTCCCATGAACATAACTAGGAAAGAGTATATTGTTTCACTCATGGTTAAAAAGGAGTAAGCTGGCCACAGTGTATGAAAAGCACCAGAGCCCAGCATTTCCTGGATGAGGAGCTCTGGTTCTGCAGGGATCTCCCTGGGGCCAGTGATGTGCCTCTTGAAAGCTTTTTCTGGGTTTGTCAAGTCTGAGGACTTCAACTGCCTGGACTCTGTGATAGCTGCTAACTGAGCTGCCAAATCCTTTCTAAAACTTTTGTCCATGCTGAGGATAATTTAGCTGAAGGCTGCAGTTACAGAGCCAAGCATTATCAGTCTTTGCTGCTCATAGAGATAAGGGCAGTTCTGAGATGGGAGCACCTGGGGCCTCATCTCAGATGCATTCAGGCAGTGAGGGGGAGGATAGGAGGGAGCTGGGTAGGAGAGTAATGGGGTAAGAGTGGGACAGAGCCCAAAGTGCTGTTGGTGCTGAAAACAGCAGAAAGGGGTCTGTGCTCTGCAGGGGGGGCTGCAGCTGCTTTGCTGCATCCATGGCTGCTTGGCTGGGTGAGTCCCTCTCCCTCCTGCCCTGAGGGAGTGTGCAGCAGCTCTTGCAGTGTTTAAGTCTGCACTGCCTCTTTCAGAGTCCCTGTTCAGCATTGGTTTGATATTTAAAGGGCTTTCACCTTTACACTGCCTGCACAGTGCTGGCAGCTTCTCTGGCTTCCCAGGTGCTTTCTCTGTAAGCAGAAAAAGCTGTTCAGCAGCTGGGGCATGTGTGCACCTGTGGTTGGGATGTAACCTAATACAGCAGCAGCTCCTTGCCTGGGGAAAGCAGCACTCTGCTCCTGGGGCTGTCTGTGCCCCATCTCACCTCACAGCTGTTGTTACAGCTGCCTGCAGAGCAGCAGCTCTACTCTCCAGGTCTGAAAAGGAGAAGGAAACATTTGAGGTGGGGAAATGCCGTTTGACCCATTTAAACTTGGCACCACCCAGTGGTCATCACGGGAGTGTCCAGAATAGTTCATGTTTGGGGAGATGGCCAGGGGGCTGCCCCCCTGTGCCAGGAGGATCTGGTGATCCCAGGGTGTTCCTGCATCACTGGGGCAGGCAGTCCCACAGTTATCCCTCACCTCCCTGCCCTGTCTGTGTGAGTGACACAGTGCTTAGAGGAAGGGGAATGGGAGGGAGGGTGACAGTGTGAACCCTTCCTCCTTCTAACGTGGGGCTGAAGGCAGCCTCACCCACCCCACTTGTGATCCTTCTCCCCATCTGTCCTGGATTGCCAAACAAATTGTATTCTATTTACCATCTGTATGGCAGTTCTCTTCTCTTAAATGGGCAGTTTTCCTTGTCTCTTCCACACCCACTCCTCCCTTTCACTGCATGTGAAACACTGCATGGCTGATCAGAACTACAGTATCCCGTTGGGAGATGTAAGTCCAGAGGAAGGAGCCAAGCATTGCTACCTGGATATAATCTGGAGATTCTGGAATACCAGCACAGCTTTCTCCTCTGGATTTCCCAGAGGAACAGCTGCCTCTTCCACTACACCTTTCTACAGGATCCCTGGTCCAACAAATCACACCTGACACTGCAGGAGGGCTGCAGCCACAATTCCAATTGGACTGCTACCAACACCCTGAGCAACAGGGTGTCAGGTTGTGTTCTGACTCTGTCAGGGTTGCTTTGGTTTATTGCATTGTTCATTTTTCTTCCTAGTAAAGAACTGTTATTCCTGCTCCCATATATTTTGCCCACGAGCCCCTTAATTTAAAATTTATAGCAATTCGGAGGGGGCGGTTAACATTTTCCATTTCAGGGGCGGCCTCTGCCTACCTTAGCACAAACCTGGCTTTCCAAACCAAGACACCATCTTCTCAGACTGCCAGGCACCCAGCCCTGCTGAAGTGCTCCAAGGGACCCTCCCAGGCCTCAGGGATGGGGTGTGCCACTGGTGCAGGAGGGGTTCAGCCACCTTGGGAGGGAGTGAATGCAGCCCTGCAGCTGCTCAGAGAAATTGCAAAGGTGTGAATACACAGCTAAATCTTTGTACTTATCTGAGGCTGCCTGGGAATGGCAATTCTAGGTAGAAAATGTGGCTTGGTCTTGATGAAGTCAAGTAGGGCTGGAACTGTCTTCAGCTGTGGCTTGTTGAAGAACACAGTTTTAGGTGTCAACTAATTCCCCTGGGACAGGTGAGCCTCAAATCCCCTTCACAAGTAATAGTGGATTTCAAGTTTGTTTACCAGGTGTTAGTTGTACTTACCAATGGTGATACAATTGTTGTGTGTCCACAGCACCCCAAGGAAAAACTGAGATTGATTTCACTTGAAAAGTGCAAGGAGCCCACTTTTCTTTTTGTAGGTTACCTGGAACAAACTGTGGTGGGATTGTCCTGTGATGGGGGTCTAGGGCCTCAATCTGTCCTTTGCCAAAAACTTTGCAACTCTATGTGTTTCCCTAGCTGATTTGTTGAGGGTTATACTTAAATCCACATTAAAATCTCTCCAGAAGAGCACACAGGTCTGTGTGTGCTCACATGTCCTCTCATTCTTGCTGCCTTTCACCATTGTCTTCTCCCATTGCTTTCCTGTGCTCGTAGCCTTAGACTCATTAAAGTGTGCTTGTGCCCCAGATACATGAGCTGTTAAACTTGCAGGCAATTTGAGGACTAAATCTATATAAAGGAAAATTTTATGGTTTATTTCTATTTCATCACCAAACAGAGTATTATATACATGTTTGTTTATCATACATTAATTTGGCCTTTGTTAATCCATCAGGTACCAGAGATGGCAAGCTGAGAAACCTTTCAGTAGCTACCTCAGAAGTGTTTCTGTTTCTCAGTTCAGATGTAAGTATCATACCCACTTGCAAGTTCTTTATAAATCAGACACAAATAACTTTGATGCATTTGAAGAAATTTCATAGCAGTACCTTCTTTGTAATATGGAACTTGCAGTATTCTAAGGAAAGAAAATATCCTTCCTAAGGCAATGTATTTAAAATACATAATAATATGATGATGATGATGCCAGGATGACATCTTGTACAGCAAAAATCTCTCACTGTAATGTTCAGACTTCAAATAATTGAAAAAAGGGCAAGATATCACCAGAAGTACTGGACTCACTGAAAAAAAGTAGTTTTTTATTTGTTTTGGTTTTTTCCTATCCCAGTAAATCAAGTTCTATGTTCCTTTTCCCTACTCTAAGGGATGTAAGTGCAACTCACTGGGCACCTTTGTGGAGTTAACAAAGGGGAACTGAGAGCAGAATGAGACCAAATGTCTGTGTAAGTATTGACATTTAAAATAATAGCTAAGGGTTTATGGCAGCAGTGTGGTTTTGAAAAAGTGGTTGCAGAAATAATCCAACAGTCCCCAGGACACAAACAAGGACAAATATCCAGAGAAACAGCCTGTCCACTACCATGGCAACATATTTCCAATCTTCAATGACCTGGAAGAAAAAGCCAATTAAAGATATTAGTAATTTGTCATATTCTTTTGGTCTTCCTCTCGCTAATGCTGAGGTTTTGTTTATCAAAATAAAAGGAAATTATCTCAAAGTTCAGGGAATAAACTGGCTTTAGGCTTGGTGAAGGATTTTTCTCCTACAACACATCTGAGCAGTGGAGAAAAATACAGTAAATATTTCTTAGCTTTCTTGGATGCATCAGATACTGAGTGTGTCTGCCTGGTGTGGTGCCAGCCCTGAAGGACCCACACTATAATCCAATTAAGGATTTTTTTTTCTTCAATTTTAGATTGTAAATGCTATTAATCTGAGTGGGCAAAAATAGATGGTGTTTACTGCTGTTAAACAAGGTTAGCTTCAGAGTTCTTTTCTTATCAGCAGTCATCTTATTCATCGGGTTTAATGCATATTAATACTGTTGCTTTTTTTAAAATGCCTTTTTGCCCTGCATGTGTTGTCTGTGAAAGTCATGGCCTTAGATTCTGCCTCAGACTGAAGTGACCAACTGAGGGAAATATATCAATCTTCATTTGGAATAATTTTTCCTCTCTCATTGATTCTGGTTACGCAGGGGATGTCTTCACATCAGTGACTTTATCCTCCTTGTCAGTTGAATCATGTCTGATATTAGACCATTACATATTTTTCCTTCAGTGCACACTTTTAATTCCCACTGCTGCTAATGGGAATTGAATGCTTCTGCAATCAGACCATATAAATGTATATGAACAGTTGTTATCACACCATTGTGATGAGGCAAGGAAGCAGAGAATAAAGTTATGAATCTAGAAAAATTGTATGTAATATCAGAGGACCCCATATGAAAAGTAGTAAGTGGATTTTCAATATATAAAAGTCTCTTGAAAATTGTTCTTACTACCAAGTGAAAACTTTGTAGATCTTTTAGTGTGCAATACATCCTTGCAAGAATTTCTGAGCTACTAGAAAACCTTTTCCTGCACTATGAAGTCGGCTTCTGTTCAGTCAGTTTCAATGTTTACAAGCTCATGTCTAATGTTAATAGGTGAACTTCTTTATTTATATTGACAGTAATTTCAATTAATAGGAAACATGAACTACTCAGCAGCATGCTCCTCTAGGGACTGCTGCAAGATCAGAAACCAGACTTTATTTAATTTGTTTGACTGAGGGAGGGGAAGCACAACAGGAATAGAGAACCTGGAGTCTCACTGTGGTCTGGATTAGAGAGAGGACAATGGTAAGTATGAGGATGATTTTTCCCAACTGTGGGTGCTTGTCTAAATAAAACCTGTGACCCACCTGAATTTTCCAAGTGTTATTCAGTGTTTCTATCAACTCTATTGTGCTAGTGACAGGCCTGTGAGTAGGGCAGGGGAATAGAGCAGCAGCACAGCTTAAATAAAGCATGGCTTAAAAATAAATTTCTCCTAACCTAATGAGTCTGGTATATATATAAATAATGAAAGAAGTGTCAGCTCTGTTGAGGTTTTTAATCCTACCTATGGTGTTTGCCAAACACATGCAGGTGTCTTAGTCTAGAGAGGGTGTTTGCAAAGGGCTTCTACCAATTTTGCTAAATTCTCCTTCTGGGCATTCATTAGGTAAATGAATGCATGAGCTGCAGGAACACTGAACATTGTTTTCGGTTAGCTTGGCCTGACCATGGATCGAATCACAGTCTTACTGATTCACAATGGTGAAAAATGGTCTATTTCTAACCTGGAACTGAATATTGTTTTCTTCCTCTGCCAATCACCACTTGAATGTGACAACAAAGCTTTTTTAAGAGTGTTTCATGACTTACTGGGCAATCAGCAAGCTCTTTTTGTTGAAATAGCCATGTTATTTATCAGGAGACTATTTGCAGTTATCAAATTGCTTTTCCTTAATTGCATAAATTATTTCCTCTTATGAGCTATATCTCGAATCTCTCTAAAATCTTGACAATAGCTAGAGGGTTCAAATATGCTTTCTGAGGAATAGCATGTTACAGAGGAGGACAGAAGATGAACTTTGGAAGGACAAGGATTTCTCATTTTTACTTACACTCTGGTCGTTGTCATCGCTTTTCATGTGCTCTGCTATAAAACTGACTCCATCGATTGCTTCTCGCACTTCAGGAGAAAATTTCGCGCCTGTTCTTAACCTAAAATCCCGATGGCTGCTGACATTGTCGGGTGTCTCAGAGAGTTTCATATCATATCTTTTGACAGAAGCTGTATTCAAAAAATAGGTAGAGTTCTTGTAGAAGTCAGATGCCTCCATACAAGGATTCTCTGCTTTTGTCTTTTTGCAGTTGCATGGCTTTTGCCGTGGAGAATGATTTTCTGGGCGCTTCATGAACAGGTAGGCCGGGAGCCTTTCAAGGAAAACCAGCTTTACCCAAGGGGGCATAGTGTGAGTACTTGGAGATCTGTGGTGGACATTGAGCACACAGACACTGGTCACTATTGAGAAGGTCACCAGCACCATTGTAAACATGAGATACTTGCCAATCAGCGGAACATCTAGAGATGTTGGAGGGACAATTTTGGAGATCAGCAGCAAGAACACAGTCAAGGCAAGCAACACAGATATGCATAAAGTCATTTTTTCACCACAGTCTGAAGGCAAGTAGAATACTAGGATGGCTAAGGATGTAATTAGCACACAGGGAATGATAAGATTGATGGTATAAAAAAGTGGTTTCCTTTTAATAATGAAGTCATATGTCACATCGACATAATTGGGGTCCAGAGGGTTTACAGTCCTTCTTCCTGGGAGTGCTACAATGTCCCACTCTCCGCTTGGTGTGAAGTCGTCCATGCTCGCCGTGGAAGTCTTAAGCACCATATCAATTTCTGTGTGGTCGTAGGTCCAGGAGCGGAACTTGAGGGTGCAGTTCTGTTGGTCAAATGGGAAATGCTTCACCTCAATCTTGCAGGCACTCTTGTAAATGGCTGGTGGCAGCCAGCGAATGCTTCCATTGTTCAGTACAATGGCATTTGTGTACAGCGAGACCTCGTACGTGCCGTCCGCACTGAGGAGGGGAGAAAAGAGAAAGGGGAGAAAGTGGTAAAATATTAGGAGGAAAAACAGTTCAAACCAGAAAAGGTCTGACATTCTTGATCTTGTGGGCCCCAGTTGTTCTGAGAATCAAAGTTTAGTAATGCTATTATTCTGAAATCTATGCTGTAGGGAGTTATAACTTGATAGGGAGATTAATGTATGCATTTCTCCCAATCAGATAGTTGATTTTTGATCCATTACTTACAGAAAAAAACTTATAAAATTATTATTCAATACCAAATATACACCTCTGTTTCATCCAAAGAAATCAATGTGTTTTGTAAATGTTTGCTCAAATAATTAAAGCTTCCTACATGTCTGAAGGCTAAGCAAAAATGAGATCATCCTATGTGAAAGCAGAGGTACCTTCGATTTGGAGTGTAGCTGCTGCTAAGAACACAGAGCAACACTCCTAAATGACTTGGACAAGGAATTAAGGATGAGCTGCATTAGTTAGAAATGCAGGGAGAGTGTAGGCATAGGAAATGTAATTATATGGCTTATTTATTGCATCACTCCAGTTAATGTTTACTTATTACAAAACCAGAACAGACAAGCCACAGCGTTCTTAGTGCCCACAAATAATCTTGGCTTTGTATCTCTTCCAACTGCTGAATTTCCACCAGGGGAGTCTTCTATGTACTGATGGGCCCTTTAACTTAGGGAGAAGATCATTATCAATCAGAAGTATCTTCTGCCCAACAGTGTGGGCCAACAAGGTAGAGCTGTTTAAGCCATTAAGTATCCTGGGGTAGTGTTTGTTGACCAGGCATCATGGAAAATCGTTATTTCAGTGCTAAGGGTGATTTTTTTTTTTTCCCTAAGCAGGGAAATGCTACAAATAACTAAGGCTTGGCACATGTGTCTGAGTCAGTTAGGTTTGACTCTGGAAAGGGCTCACCTGGGTGAGGCAGTGAGAGCCTGGCACTGAGCTGAGACCTTTGCAGCTAATTCATGCAGACAGTGAAACAACCAGATGTGGAAGTGAGTGGCTACAGCCACTAATAGGGGTCATTAGTTCATTGCCAATGAGATAGCTGTTTTTTGAGAAATGAATTGTGTCTTAGTTCTGACATATCTGTACTCCCTGAGTTACCTTTGCCATCATGCTGGGCAGAATCCTGGGCTGGGAGTATGTGAGTTGTGGTGCTGACTGTCCTGTCTCAGTGGAGGGAAGAGGCTGGGCTGCACTCCCAGAGCCCTCTGCACAGGTCCCAGACAGAGCTGTGGGCATGGGGAGCTTTGTGTTTTCCTGAGCACCTCAAACTGACTGATGCCTCTGAAACTGTGCTCCAGCAGCAGGAAGTTACATGGGGCTGTCCTTTAGCTAAAATTTAATTGAAGCTTTGTACTAATGTAGAAATCCAATACAGTGAGGCTTGTTCCTGTGCATTTAAGAAACCTTCTGAAACTATTCCTTTCTATTTTTACAAGCTATTAAACGGTATCAGTTGTCCAGTAGCAAAAAGAAGCAGAGGGCAGAGGCACAATTTACCAGAACAAGCTTTGAGCAGGCAGAGTACATCCTAATCCACTGGCTGAATTATTTTGTGACTCATGCATTAGATTTAAGTGTTCATCAAATCTGGTTTCCAGTAGTAGGATTCCAAGGACTTAACTCAGTTATATATAAACTTCCTGGGTTTCCCATCTGTATATGTTCATAAATCATCGTGTGCTCATGAATTCGTTGGTTTTCAAAGTATTATAAAAGTATAAATTTTGATTATTAAAAAAAAAAAAAAAGTTTATTATCCACTTCAAGGTTTTGCTAGAACTTAAACCAAAGCAAAACAAAATTGTCAATTCCTTTGTTTGAAAGACGAACTGAAGTGCAATATTTTTCTCAGTACTATAAAGCAACAGGGTCAAATGTTGACAGATTTATTATGTATTCATATAATGAATTTTTTCAATGCTTTACGAAAATGGAATATAATTTGGGTTTTCTACATGAATATGAACTCCTGGAGTTATGGTATGTGTGAACTTTGTAACAGATGTGTGTCCTGGGGTCTGTGGTAGAAGAAGGAGTGGGGGAAGAAGAAAACAAAACTGTATCTCAGCCCCTAAGAAGTCTGATAGGATTCCAGATGTCTTCTTGCAACTGCACTTATACCTACAATTTATTCTTTCCATACAGTCTATTTTCATAGAAATCTGTCTCAGTTGTGAGCCTTGGCATGGATCCTGTGCTGTAGCTGCTCATGCTGCAGACACCTTCCAGCTCTGCTGGAATTTCTTTAACCAGAGCGCTGATGTTGAAAATTATCTTTGAGCCCAGTAGCCCAGTCAGATACACTTGCTACTATCTAAAATTCAGTTTTAAAATTTTACCAGACCTGCTTCATCATTTCTGATGTTTGTTCCTTGGTTAAAATTTTGTTCATTGTCTGTGTAAGCCACACCAGTTTTACTTACTTATTGTAAAGCACAATGTCTGGCAGCCAGATGTGCTTTGCAGGTATTCTCAGCTTATTTATTCCTTCATAGTCAGAGGGCTTCCAAGCCAGCCGATAATCAATCCACTCCTAAGAGAAGAATTGGACAGTAGTGATGGGAGTGTCCAGAGCAGCACTAACAAAACAATCATGTGGTGGAGTGAGAGCAGTTGTATTTGTGCTTTGCAAGAGCCATTTCTCTGTGGGTTTGTTACCTGGTTCAGCCAGACGTTCGTAGTCATGATCTGCTCCCGTTCATTCTGCAGGGAAAAAACAGAGACAAAAACTGGCCTCTAAAATGTTTCACTTCATTGCAGTAATAAGATTTATTCAGTGGGTTTTTAAGCATGATTTTGTCTAGTGTATTTCAAGGCAGACATTTCTCTGAGGAACGATGGCCAGTCTTGTACACATACTGATGATAAGTAGTAACCCCATAAATGCAGAATTCCACATGCCTTTTAACAACAACAGTTATGGCAGGAATGCAGTTATTTGGAAACAATAACCACCACCTTGCTAAGCTGGTTTCCTATCCCACCCCACCCCTCTTCTCCACCCTTGATTTGAAACAGAAGGGACAGTTTACCATCGGGGAGGCCTATATGAGGTTGTGTGAGGTTGGTGTAAGGTTTGCCATGTATACCATGTCTCTAGACAGCAGTCCAGAAGAGAAACCTCTCTGTAGAAGATCTGTCAGGATGATTTCTGCAGGAAAATGAGTTAATTCTCTGATCCTGAAAATGCTGGAGGTTGTTGGAGCCAACAAGATGCCTAATTTTATTCTGCTCAAAGAGTGAGGCTATAGAGGAATAGGGACTGAGCTGTGCTGGTCTTGGTCTTTGCCTATTCATCCACCTTGCTTAGGCTGTTGATCACCAGGACCTCTGGAACAAGACACCTCCCTTTCTATGCCCAGAATCTGCAGTCTGAGGGGACACTGTGCTCATGGTGGTAGTGCAGGATGTAAGGTGTCCTGTCTGTGTCCAGATGGAGCTCCTCAGGAGAGAGAGCACTTAACTAGATTCATCTGGTATACATGGCATTGAATCCTGAGTGTATATGTATTTACATCTATGACTATCTATATATATTATATCCAGTCTGCATGGCTGTATGAAACTTCAGCAATTTGTACAGTTTCCCTTACCTTCCAACAGAGTCTTTCTCATTTCCTTTTGAATTTCAGAATATGCATTCTTTATGTCTCTAAAAGTTTGCAGCAGCCCAGTCACAAGCCCTTACACAAATTCTGACAGGAGGCAGTCATCTGTATCTTCTCTGTCTCTCTCAGGGAGAGCAGCAGAGTTGAAAGTCCAGTTCAGGAAATTATTCCCACTTATATACTGGCTCTCATTCCCACTGCAGTTAATGCTAACTTCTCTTAGTAAAGATGTGTTTATACCTTGTAATAACTGTCAAACACATACTAACCTTGTGGGTGAAAATGTCTTTTAGACCCACTGAAGTAATTGTTATTGAATATGAGGAGTTGCTTTCATGAGGATTACTTTAACCATGTGAAGCTGTTCCAGCCAGAACTAATGTGTGTTTTTCTTTACAACATTCCAGTGTTCTTTATTAATATGCCTGATATGTCATGTGATTTGGATGTGGCTTTGTAGCTTGTTTTCAGGCCATTGAAGCACTTCAGTAGAAGATGGATTAGCATTCCATGATGGTGGATGGTGAGCACTATCCAGGATAGGTCCTGACCTGGGGTAACTTAGAGTAGCTGTACTGAAATCAGTGGAATGATTTTGAATTTAGCTAGATGGAATTCTATTGGATGAAGGTCTGGGACTTCAAAGCTTAGGCACAGACTGGTTTCCCCATTGTAGCTCCATTGTGAGGTCTAAAACCAGGAAATTGTGTGTATGGGCTCTGCCTATTAATAGTGTTACACAAATGAGAAAAGAGCAGAGATGTAGCAATGCCAGTATAACTATTAATTAGAGAGCTGTGCAGGTAGTATTGAATGTAAAGGCATAGCCTAATTTGAACTTACCACACTGATGAGCTGTGCCAGGGAAACCTGCAGTTCTATGGATACCAACTGGGAGGAGTTGACAGCTGGTCGAATTAACTTATTGTACCTGTCAGGACTCAGCAGGTGGTTCATTAGTTTTTCTTCAGCATCTGCTGCCATGCTTCCTGTAAAGCATCACAAAACAGGATTATGGAAGGGACACTAAAGTGACATGAGGAAGGGCTCACAGAATATCTGTGCATCAGATCATCTTTGGGAAATAATGACAGCTTTTGATTTTCTAAAGGCTTGTGTGAACAGGAGGACACAGTGCTTGCACTGATATCTGTTCTGCTGAAGTTGACTGTCTTTCACAGATCAAAGCAGATCCCTTTCAGGGTTTTTTGTAATAAAATGTGGAGCTCAAATTGGTAGATCCTTTTGGGATTACACTCAGAAATAGAAACTGGCAGCAAACCACCCTCTTGATAGCAGGGGAAGAATTATTCTATGATCCAAAGGGGGGATCCAGCTGTCACTTCTCTCTTTAGTGCTGTAGGAGACTGAGTTGCAGGTACACATACAAATTTAAAGACTCTGCTTTATGTAGAGAAAACCAGGGGATAAGCTTTAGGAGTCATAAAGAATTTTTTAATGTCTGGGGACTCTCTAGTAGCTAGTGATGTTTCTGTTTCAAAATTTGAAAACCCTAGGCAGTATATTAGACTTACTTTATGTGGAAGTAAAACCTGATTTGTGGACCAGCACAAATACTGTAAATCCTTGCCAAAGCTGGAGTCCAGTGACTACAAAATACAGTATCTACAGTTTACTATCAAACAAGCTTGAACATTCCCTGTGGAGCAGAGCAGCTTCTGGCACAACCCCAGGGTCATTTATTCTGTTCTCATGTTCTTTGTGTGCTTTTTAAAGTCACCCCAGTGGACTTTCAAACCGCTGTTGACCACCTGACCATGCTGATGAGCAAGGTCCTGGTGACATCCTGCTGACAGAACTGAGCCAGACACCCTGTGCTCTGTGTTGGGAAGGTCTGGGTTGAGATGCTGATGAAATTACTGTGTTAGTGCACACAGGTTCCAATGCAATGGATAGAATACCTCTTCCATAGAAAAGGTCACCCAATTCAGCTCACCTAATTCACCTCTAGACATTGTAGAAATCAGGGCAGTGTCCTTACAGCATACATGCTTCATTATTTCCCAAAGCAATTTCACACAGTAAAAAACACTGGCTATGCAAGTATTTTAAATTTGTGGTACATTAATTTGTTTTGGGGTTTTTTGTGTTGTAGCATATCCATGAAATCTGGGGAAGGGCAGACACCAAAAGATCGGGATCAAATAAGCAGCCAAAGTTTGTGTGCATGTCTAGAAGGTGCCACATTTCCTTGAGAACTGGGCTGCAAGTTGAGAGGCTGAACAAGTCTCTCTTTAAACTTCAAATTCTTCTGAATCCAACCTGGGTTCAGAACCTAAATACCCTAAGACCTTCTTGTTTCTGATCCAGTGAGAGAGTGGAGTGAGGTAAAAGGAAAGATTATCAGAGATTTCACATCTAAGCACAACTGTCACTCAAGCTTTGTGGAAATGTTGAGGTCAACACCAGGCTTGATTTAATTCTTGTAAGACCAGCATGGACTGTGGCCTGGTAGCCCAAATTCTTCATCTATACTTAACTCTAACATGGTTCTTCAGAATAGGTTTTTCAAGTACTTTCCAAGGCATTTGGGAAAACAAATTTGGATGAATGTATCTGTGTTTGCTAGGTCAGTTTGTTTTTTGATTTATACTTGCTTTGTACCTCCCTGCAAGTCATTATAAAAACCCTATACCACGTGATATTTTAATATGACATTTGTTCTCAGTGCAAGGTGCCTAATCAAAAGCTTATCAGGCTAGAGCTATGCTGAATCTTGCTAAGCTTCAGATTCTGGGGTGGTTTCCTTGTGTGTAGCAATCAAGAAAAAGCTAAATTTGATACTGTGAAGAAAAGAGGGCCATGTTCTAGGAATGAATCTTGTGGTTATAGGTTAGAAATACTATGGTAGTTCAAGAGAGAATCCCTGTTAAAGTTTTTTTATTGCGTTCTTTGGTGGAGTTTTGTGTTGGATTTATTGATAGTAGATTTTTTTTTATTAGACATTCCCACTGTTGCATATGTAAGTGATGTAAACATAAGGCTATAATTCAAATATAAATTGTCAGTTGGTTTGTTTCATTCAGTGGTTACTGAATACTGTTAGCAAAGATGTGAGTTCTTGTTTGAATTGCTAACTGTGTTTTCACTGCATTGCTGCCTTTGTCTGGATATTCCAGCACAGAGAGTATTTGCTAAATGGGGAGTAAGGAGTAGGAACTGTAGAATATTTGCAGAAAGCTAATTCTGGATTTGTAATTAGTTTTTACTCTGAAACGTGCTTTTAGCAATCACAGTCATCTGGTCTGCAAATCCAAACATGGTGTGGGGTCTGCATGTCTGATGAGAACAGCTTAGATTTCCAAGTACTCACTGTTAATAAACTTTGTGTGGGTTAATGACAAACCATGACTTTAGTTATAAAAAAATTTTTATTCAACAATGAATCCCTTTGAGAAATTATTATCTGCTCTTAGTGAAGGCATTCCTTCTCTAGGGATGATCCTCTATAAAATTCCAGCCTTTGTAACTTAGCAATCAGAAATAAAGGGGCTGCTGTCACGTGTATCATACACCACTAGATGTCAGCCCTGCACTGCCTTGAAACTTGTTAAACACCAATCTCTGTAAATACTGGCGAAAAATGAGTGTTTCTTGTCTAATTTTTACAGTCTACTTTCCATTAACAATCTACATATAAACCAGATGGCAATTAATGGGAACAAAATTACCAGGCATCCAGTTTCATCTTTATGTGTATTGTGTGTCAGTAGCCAGGCCTTTGAAACGTCTCTTTTTCCTCTCAGGGTTGGAAGAAATGGAAGTGCAGTTTTCCCCATAAACTGGTTTTATTTCTTTTTTTTCCAAATAGCAGTAATCACCAGAGATGGTGCAGATGGTAGACCGATGCTTTTAGAGAAATTATTTTAACAACAATGATTAAGCAGTCCTAATTTGGGAGTGGAGCATCTTTGTGTACTGAAAGCACTAATAAATAAAGCCCATTGGGGTGAATCCTGAGCTGTGGAAATGATTTTAGCTTCACTGAACCCGCTACACATCTGCTCTGTTTCAGGGAGAGCAATCACCACATACCTTGCAGTACACATTCCTCAGTAAGTGTGTTTGCTCTGTAGGACTATGAGCATTAAAAAAAATTGCACCAAGATGCTTCCAATTTCACAGCAAAAGAAACTAAACTTGTGGAGACTTTCCTTTTTACATAGTCTGATTTAAATACATAAAATGAAATAACTAGACATCCCATTTGATTCCAGCATAATAACACATTCATTGGAGTGATTTCCACAGAAAAGAATAAGGAGCAATGCTGAGAGATATAGGCAAGTTCACTGTTGTTACTGTCTACATTTCAAAATGTAACATAAGACGTATTTCTAGTGTTTCTCTGAACTCAGTTCTCATAATAAATGTTGAAATAATATTTGTTTAGAAATAACACTGTAGCATGTGTTACCATTTTAATCCTTTACTCTCTCACACATAAGTGATATACCAAGTTCCCATCTGTAATTAGTAAAGAACAAGTAAGAAGCAGCAATGAAGCAGTCCCATTATCTTCTCTGAAATAACTTCATGATGTTGTTACTTCTCAACATACTCTCAAGCAAAAAGATTTTCATAATCTCTTAGAAGAACACATGCTGATTTGAAATATTTTTGTTCCAATGGAAGTAGCAGTGAATTTACTGTATTTTAAAGGTTTTTAATTTTTACACTGCAATTAATGCAAATAAAGGAAATACTTAGGGGTTTAGAAATGTATCATTTAAAAATCTAAAGTGGGCCCTCACTCTCCTTTTGTCACAAAGCAGATGTTTTCTGAAGTTGCCTTTCAGAGACAGAAGAAACAAAACAAGTGTGGAATGAATAGACAAAAATTGGAAGGGTGTGATCTGAGGATCTTGGTTTAGTTTCAGCCAGTTTCTCTCAGAGCACTTCAGAGGAGCCTCTCCATGGGAAGAAGCTCCCATGCTAAATGCACTATTTCATGCTGCTGTCAGGCTGTTGTGTTGGCTAAAACATATCAAAGAAATCCTGACAGACTGAGGGAAATATTCTTGTTTAAAAGGCATAACTATTATATCTTTTTGTAGCATATATTTACATATGACAACTTAAACTGTTTCCATTCTAATTTTAAAAATTAGGAAGTATGAACTTGGCAAAATATATGAACTTGAGAAAATAATGGTAGAAGGATGAGATCTGTCATATTTACGGATCATGTCATGGTTCATTTTTTCACCTTCAGTACAATATGCTGCTTTTCCTATCACAGATGATCCTGGGAGCATCTAAAGGGATATTATTTAGTCATTATCATTGTCATGTCCTACAGTTATGTAATTTTATATCCAACCTTTCTGTCCATATTTGTCATAGTGCATGTGCTGATACCAAACAAGCCCAAAACAGCACTAAAATAATCAATTTTATACATCCTCTTAAAGTCAGCAACCTCCTGAGGTGATGGTTATGAATTGTCTGTGAGCTCATGCCACTGCCCTGCCTGTTACCCCCAAAAGCTCTGACTGTTCTGAAACTATAGGAGAAAGAAAAGGTCACTTACCGTTCAGACAAAAGGAGCCCACCACAAAGAGAACGAGGCTGTACATTTTCCTCATGGCAGTAAGAAGAACTGGATTACTGTTCTTCAGCTTAGACAGCTGGCAATAGGCTCTGTTGGCAGAGATGCACAGGCAAGAGATGTAGAAGCAAACCTGAATCTTGGAGGTATGAAATGCCTGGAAAGAGACAGACAGTAGGACCTGACAGAAGCATTCTGCAAAGTGCAATTTTCGTGAGCATAGTGGTCCCTCCCCCTTTGCAGCTGTTTAAAGAGCTTTGTGAAGAGGAAAAGCAAATAAGAAGAGTGAACATAATGTGATAATGTTGAAAAAGGGGAAATGAAAGAGCAAGCTGAGGGACGTGATGTGCAAAACACAACTGCTTAATTCTTGCTACTAGATAACATTTAAAAGGCTTTCTGATTAATGAGTGCAGTGGGTGAGAATAGCTGTGTGGGAAGAACTGGTTAAACTTCGTGCAATAAAACCTCTTAGTGTCAATGAATTATAGCCCCAGCAGAGGGTTATTTTCTGTGTCAAGAGAGAAAGTTTAGTACCTACTGCCAGCCCTTTTTGACTCCAAGGCCCACACGTGTGATCTCTTTAAACTAGAGCTCCAAAAAGTTTTTGGGAGTACCGAGAGAGGAACAGAAAACTTGTTGTCATTTGCATGTGATATGATTTTTAAAAGAAAGCTAAAGCAATCTGTGGTGAAGTAGCAGTAGGGATAAAGACACTCCAGAGGAGCATTAGAGAAATTCTGTGGAATTCATCTTTTAGAGCTAAAGGGTTTAGGACTATAGAGTGTCATGTATTTTGGGACTTGCAATGGGAAGATTTGGGTAGAAGGAGGGGGCAAGAAAATCTTATGTGCTCTTTGCAAGCACTGTAGGACAGGCTGAAACCCCATGGGATAGAAAAAAAACCAACCAACTTTGATCCCCTGTAACTTCTAAACTTTTCTATATGTACATGTAATCAATTTTGTGTAGAGATGCATTTGTTGTATTTATGCTGTGCAAATATCTCAGATGATAAAAAGTTCTGTGGACTATATAGTGGAATTTATGGTTGATGACTTCTGTGCACTCAAAAAAATTTCTCAGCACATTGTTGCCTTATTGTTAAACATCCCAACATTAATGTGCTGGGTTTGCTGCAGATCTTAATTAGTAAGTTAAGCCTTGTATCAGGGGTCACCTGATACCAGGTGCAAGTTCCAGCCTTTATTTTCAGTCTTTTTTTCTGCTTTCATCACTCCCTTTTCTCTTTTATTGACTATCCATTAGCTAGAATTGGTTTAAACTGGGACTGTTTAGCCTGGAGAAGAGAAGGCTCTGGGAGACCTTAATGTGGCCTTTGATACTTAAAGGGGCTTATAAGAAAGATGAGGACAGATGTTTCAATAGGACAAGGGATGATGTTTTTAAACTAAAATGCATGTCTAAATATAAGGAATTAATTTTTTACCATGAGGATGTTGAAACACTGGAACTGGTTGCCCACAGAATTGGTAGATGGTAGAGGCCCCATCCAAGGAAATCAAGTCAGACTGGACGAGGCTCTGAGCAATTTGGTCTAGTTGAAGATGTCCCTGCTCATTGCAAGGTGGAGTTGGACTTGATGACCTTTAAAGATCCCTTCCAACTGAAATTATTCTATGATTCTAAATAGTGTGGGACCTAAGAGGGATTGTGAATGGTTTCAGTAAGAACAGTCACGGTGAGGAAATCTACTTGACTTTAAAAAAAACAGTGCAGTCTTAGTAAGTACCTGTAAATAGACTAACTGCATGAAAATTTAATACCATTTCTCTATTTTTCTCATGTTTAATCAACAGCATGTAAAAAGAGACTATAGAAAATTCTTCTCTTGCAACAGTCAAAAAACCTAGGAGGTGTGTCCCAAGTCTTTATGCTGAGTCTTCCACTTTGTGCTTCTCAACCACAGTGTGCTTGTCAGGTACCTTGTCAGAGGCTTGTATATCAGAGACCTGGCTGCACCCCTGAGCCTGCTGGGCAAGATTGTCTCTCCTAAGGTACAGGGAACTGCTTTCACAGAGCTGAACCTTCACTTAATAAGAGTGTGTTTGAGCAAAGCACCAGCGTGATGGGGAAGAAAGTCTGCATCTGTTTCTGTGTTGTTACCTTCTGATACCTGACCTGTTTCTCCCCAAAGGCAAATCTTCCATCTGCCAGCACAGCCTCTGTGCTTTGCAGTGGCTGTAGAAGGAACAGATGTGTGGCCCCTGAAGTCACCGTGCTTGTACCATCTTACACTGCTTGGTGCTTGAGAGCTGAGCAGCAGTTCAGGGTACAGCCAAACAGGATTGCTTCTCCAAAGAGCCAAAGGGTCACAGACCATGCACTGATCGCTCGGGTTATCCTGCCAAAGCTGAGGTGGAAGGCAGGAATTACCACAGCTGGTTTTCACACACCTCCCTTTTGCCATCCCCTTTCAGTCATTCATTCTGACAGAGCACTCAAGGCCTTCCTTCACCACTCGTGCTCTGCTATTGTTTTCCCCACAGTGATGCTGCAGGATTCCAGTTGTTCATTAAGCTGAGGTCCCGAAATGAAATGCCTTTTTAGCAGGCATTAGCATATGTGCTATTGTGGATTTGCATGTTAATGCACTGTGAAAGCGTGGGAATGGCGGGCAGGGAGCCACCCCCGAACTGGCCGGGGGCTGCTGGTGATGCTTTGCATGCCGTGGGTATTAGAGCTCTCAGATGCATCAGGAATGCAAGATGTTCAAGTGTCCCGGGAAACTGGCAGTCCCCTCATGGGGGTTTATCGTGGTGATTTCCAGCTGCTGTTTGCATTAGGAAAGAACCAGTCAGAAATGCTGGAGCTTTCAAAGTGGAAGCAACCTAGGGTAGAGCCGGCTTCCTTAATGACACAAGTACAGGGAGTTTGCTGCAAAAATAAATGCTGCTGGGTGGAAGGGCACAGGTATTTTCAACTAGTTATGATGCTGAGATGAAGCTTCAGAAAACATAGAACTGACTTAATGTTGCACTAACAGAACAGCTGTCACTTTCTGCTTGAAAATTACTACAGAAAATGTCAACTAATGGCAATTTCCCCCCCTAGCCCCTTTTAGGTGTGAAGGTAAATGATATCTGCCAAAGTCCTGGCTCATGTCATCAGCAGCAAGGGTTACGTTGCTCTCTGTTTGGTTGAAACATGGAACTTTTTACAGGTAACTTCTGCAAATACCCAGAGGGTTCTGCAGGTAAAATCCTGGTTTTCCCTACTCACTACTACCTAGATGAGCTCATTAGAACAGCTGTACTGGAGCTAATATTTTGCATTTCTGGAATTTTTTTCATTACAAGTACACTTACAGTCCTATTAGAAAAGTGGGATGCCTCAGTCATTCTGGTGCTGATGTTTTTGGGTTAAATTGTACTGCTGCAGCTTTGTTTCACAGTGCTGTAGTGTAGCCTGATTTAAAATCTGCAAGGCAAAACAAAACCGTGGCACTGTAGTTCCAGTAACTGTCAGCTGGATGAGCTTAGCTAGGTCCTCACAACTGTTAGTAGAAATTAGTGGGAAGGGCAAGGGTATGTGAAACATTTAGTCTTCTGTAATCTAAAGCTTTGGAATTTAGGAAGCTTTTTTTGGATTAGTAGATGCTTTATACTGGAGAGCTAGTTTTCATCCAGAGGCTTACTCTACAGTGATGGACTCTGTGTGGGTAATTGTGTCACAAAGTCTGTTTCCCACAGCATTTCTGTTGATGCATTTGCCTTCCCAGATGAGGTCTAACCATTTTGTACAGATATTTGTAATAAGCTGCCTTCAGGCAATGCAAAACACCATCAGGATTTTGCAAAGGGCAGTGCAAAACAGCTGTGGATGATACCAAATGATCAGGTAAATAACACTCCTTTAGGATTTCAAATTATGATACTATATGTTATCCCATCAGAATCTGCTCCAAACCCCAAAATATTCCAGAGAATTGCCATTTATAGCACAGGATGATGTTACTAACAGGAACAACTCGGTAGCAATGGATGCAATTCCAGCTTTCATGGTTAAAATACAAATTATTATGGATAAATGAAAAGCCACCTTTCTGCTCTGGAATATGCCTGATGGCAGACAAGTCACTCCTGAAAAGCAGTGCTTTCCTTTCCTGGTTAATTTTGGAAGTTGTTACCATGTACTGTGTGAGCTACAGGTGTGTTGGGTTGGTAGAGTACTTAGGCAATAATATTAAGCCTCTGTCACTCACTGATTACCTTCACCATTTTAACCTTCAAAGTGTACAAGTGTAACAAGTCCAGAGAGCTCTCCAAAGCAGTGCAGAAGCATCAGCTGGAGGTGGTTATTGGAGCTGATATTCTTATTTTTATTAGTCTTCTTTTTCTTCCTCTTACTTGCTTTGAGATTTACTGCAGGAAAAGCTGCTGAGTGCCCACAACATGACTGGCCAGCAGTCATGAATTCTTTGAAAACATTGGAAATGAAGCTGCAGCTTTTCTTGCAATGTCTGTATTTTGTATGAAGTTAATTAAAAAGGGGCTAAATATTTGCACATCTTTGGCAATATCAGTGTGTTCTATATACAGCATAAGCATTTTTGTGTGTTCTTACTTTCTGAAGTAAAAACTCTAAATGTAGATTCCAGGGAAACTGTGCTTGTTTACCTGCCAAATCAGTGTAGTTGCTGTGCAGTTTCCAGCTTTGGTGTAACCACAGAGTGTATTATATCTCTTGGTAAGGTCCATTTATAAGTTTTTAGTATTCACAGTGTTTTCTAGATTCAGTAGAATTGCCTCTTTTAATCCTCATCACTTTCTTTATCAAAGCCTAAGAATCAGTTACTAAGAATTTATTTCCAGCTTTTTTAGTATTTACACCTTTCTACTGAAATATGTGGAAAGCCCTATAGCAAAAACCTACAGCAAAAAACTATTTACCATGGGTGTCAAAAATTGTAATACATATAACATTGCTGTGAAATAGAACATCATGATCCCAAAAGTAAAGAGTAAGCAGCCTGTGCTAAGGCAAATGCACAGTCAACTATGCAGATTGAAATTTTAGTACCCTTTACTACTGTGTTTTCTGCAGTAATTGGTAAGCTATTGAGAAAAGCTCTACTGTCTACCAGAAATAGATTCTATGAATAAATCAAACATTATATTTTCAAGCTATTGTGAATTTATTGTTGCAGGGCCAGACCTGCACATCTGCTTGGACTGTAGAGTGATGTAAATTTTATCCATGACGTTGGCAGATTTTGTACTGGCCAGACTTGTATTAGAAGGGTAACTTTTTTGGCAGTAAAATGATTTTCCTTCTCAAGATGCCTCTCTGTGCTGCAGGATGTTAATAGCAATAGATAAGTACATACCTGGTCATCTGGAAAAGCCAGCAGTGCTGTGGTGCAGAACACATTCACTGCAAAATTGGGCAGAGTTTTACTTGAATTCCTACCACTGCTCTTCAGTGAGACAGACCTGCCCACTGCTGCCTCCTTCCTTGCTTTCATGTTGGGCCCCTGCCAGGGTAGTAATGGCTCTTCTGTACACTGGGCTTTTAGGATGAGACATGGGCTTTTGTGGATTAATCTCCTGTTACTGAGATCACTTGTGTGCCAGGAAAAAAAAGAAACTCTCAACTGTTTGTGGCACAGTGCAAAGGTTTCTCTCTTGCACCCATGGTGGAGGGAATCATAACTTCTGTATCAGCATATCCCTTCAAATGGAGAAGGAGCCGGAGAGTGAAGGGCAGTTGTACTGGTTTGAGCTTGACCTTTCTATTTAGAACTGCTACATTTCAAAATGAGAAAACAGAAAAAGTGCACTGAAAAAAGAGGGCTTTAGGATACAAGACTGAGAGCCAAAAGACATGGGCTTTGCTCTCAGCTCTACCACGAGTCTCTGGGGCTGTGTTTAGTCAAGTGCCATCCTTGCTCAGAGCTTCATTGTCCCCAGGTGTAAAGCAAAGATAAGGATTTCCAAAGAATTAACTAATGTTTGTGAAGAGCTTGGATGGCAAGGAATGAAAAAGAATCATGAAAACACAGAAAAGCTGTGTAGTAATTTGGCTTTCACACTTCTACTACTAAAGAGGCTTTTGCTTTCCTTAACAAGCAAATGAAATGGACACTGGGTTTGTCTGTCGTGAAGTTAATTTGGTGTCTCTAAACTGATTAATTAAACATGTTAAGTGTAAAGAAATGTGGCTGGGACAGATTAGCAGGGCATGTGGTTCTGTGGGAGGCCATTGTACATAAAATATGGGAGGCCATTATACATAAAATTACATAAAGTTTTCAATATGAGAGACTTTCCTCAAGGTCACTTGAAAGTGTTTGGGTACAAGTCAGATTGTTCCTGCTGCACTGCAGAGAAGCATGGAACTGAAAACACTGGTGGAAAAGGTCTCACAGCTGGAGAGGCAGGTACAGCCCTAATTTCTGTCTAGAGAGAAACTCCCAAATTAATTCTTTAAATTTAGAGCTTTTGTACCCTCTCAGTTTGGGAAGCAGAAGGCACTGGGAGAACTGGAACCCAGAGGTCTGATACCAGAGCAGATAGCTGGGAGATGGAACTCTGTGTTGGGTGCAGAGGGTAGTGGTGCAGAGCTGGAGTGGAAGTGCAAGCAGGATCTTTTTAGTTCTGTGCACAGCCAGGTCCAGGACAGGAGCAGGGAGTGCTGCAGTCACAGTGATGGCAAGCACAGGGCTGGCCACCAGGGAGGCAGCCCTGGCAAGGGAGGTTTCATACAATGCCCTGGGTACCAAAGGATCCACAGCCAGTCCCATGGATCTGCTGCTGCCAACCTGCACTGGCCACTCGTGCTGTGCCCTGGGGTTTGGGAGGGCACAGGTTGCTGTCCCTGGGAGCAGCTGGGCCCAGGCTGTGTCGGGGCAGCAGCTGTGCCTGCTCCTCACAGCCCTTGCAGGCTCCTGGCCTGGCCCAGCCTTGCTGGCAGAAGTGGAGACGTGCAGGAGCAGGAACAGCAGATGGCGAGCAAGAGCTTGGCTGCTGGTGCATGCAGGGCAGTAATGGAAGCATAATAAAGGGATATTATACAGGATAACGAAGCAATGCCCAGGTCCTGGATTTGAAAATTCAGTATCTCTGTCTCAAGTAACAAAAAAATGTATAAAGTCATATGTCCGACAACGTGTTGGATTTTTTTTTGTGGTTGTATCACTTGATCTAGTAAAAGATCTTATTATTGCCTGCAAACTTTGCAATGTATAGAACTTGTGAACCTGCCCTTCCTTCAAGTGTGGTATACTAAGAAAAATTAAAAGAATAGGAGGCTGTGGGGGGATAGAATGTAAGAAAATAAAGATAGTGCAGAAGGCAATCTCACCTCTGAGGAGTTGCAGCTGTACTAATCACCAAAGATTAGGAACAGGCCTGCCCTTAATAGGCCACAGCTGTGTCCAGTAAGAAGAAGAGTGCTACAAAAGAGTGGGTTGGCTGCGTGAGGGGAGAGTTGGAGTTTGTTGGCTGTGCTGTGAAGGAGTTAGTGTTGTGAGGAGCTACCCATGAGAAATCACTGGGAAGGTATAGGACCTTTGCAATAAGATGACAACAATCTAGAAAAACACTGTAATTGCATATTCATTGTTTTTCAAAGCTGGAAATAGAGCTCCTTGGTTTGCTAGATAATACCCCAATCTCTGAGTATTACACATCAATATACATTTCATGGAGAGACATGAGAATTAAGCGTAGGCACTTCCAATTGATGGGGATTTTGTTGTAATTTAGAGCAAGAATCCAAATTAAATTTTTAAGTATGTAAAGCTTTTGAAGCTCCATCAGTGTCCCAAATTAAAGGTATTTTCTTTTGCCTTACCCCTCATACCACAGCAGAATTTGTTATTTCCAAGTCAAAGGAAGCAGTTCCTTCTGTCTCTTCACATTTGGCTTTTGTGAGTTTCTTTAATGCCTCTGGTTCTATCATCTGCACTATGTGTAAAGCAGTAATTTGTGCTGACATCATCTAACTGCCCTGAAGAAAACAATATGTTGCATATCACCAAGGAAAAGGAAAAATTTATCCATAATTTAGGGCAGTAATAGTGTTTAATTCATGGAGTCTCATAGCATCTCACATACTGATAGACTCTACTATCATTAGCAATGTCTTGGGATGCTGTTGTATGGATTTAATCAGTTATGACTGAAAGGAAATCATTACAAGGGCCTCTGTCTTGTAACCACTTCTGGGCACGTTATCATTCTTTGTAGCAGTTATGCTTATGAGAACTCAGGAGATGTTTATTTTTCCAAGCAAGGAAACCCACACAAATTGTTGATGTTTGAGGGGGCTGGTGGCAATGAGATGCTGGTGCTGAATAAAAAGCTGTCTCCTCCTCCCCAGCCACAAACTCCTGTGACAGCCCAGATGGATGGATGGACATTTGTTGGTTATTTATAGTTCTTAACCTGCCAGGGCTGTGCTGCTGGCCCTGCCCAGCACACCAGCATGCCAAGCAGCAGCTGCAGTGCCCGAGGGGGGCACCCTCACCCTCCTCTCTGTGTGCTGTCCCCGAGCTACACGAAGCTCACTCACCCAGGCAGCTCCACCCTGCAGCATCTGTGACCTTATCCTCACCTTCCATGTGCACCTCATGGCTTCTGTGACTTTTCTCAGTGGGTGGAAGTCATGGTATATGACATACAAGGCAATATGTTGCCTCTAGTTTAAGAAACTGTTTCTGTTTGAAGAGATGAGGGGTCTCATCGAGTAGTAAAACATTTGATTCAGCAGGTAATAGATCTGACTCACTGGGTCATTTATTTGGTTCCTAAGTACTCATATAAAGTGATTAACAAAGCATCTGGCTTACTGTTCTGGTTTTCTTTTTTTTAATCCTGCATAATTAACTCATCTATGTCTGTGTGATTCTTCTCCTCTCTAGCAGTCCATAAAATCTCTGTCAAATTGGGTTTGAGGACATGCCTACCTCAGTGTGTGGTCAAAAACAATAGTGGCCCTGTTGTCACATACAACTCACCAGCAGTCACTCTGAATGTGGCCACGAGCTAAATATAAACATGGGATACATTTGCTTGTCAGTAAAGGTGGTGTATTTTTAGAATTCAACTGGAACCTTACAATTTCTTATATGTTATGAGAGGCTTCAGAGGCGACTGTGTCTTCCATAGCCAAAAACCTATTTTGAGTTGTACCCAGTGCAGTCTGTATTCCATCTGCTCCTTATTTATGGCACTCTGAAGCATGCCAGCATGCAAGGGACAGAAGCCATCCTGTTTTGACTAGGCTGGAAGTGTGTCTGTGATATTCTTGTTCCAGTCCCATTTGAGGCAGTAGGAGTAATTGATTCAGTGGGACTGGCACAAAACCAGACAGATCAGGTCAGATCAACACTGAACTAATTTTGTGAGGATTTCTCTTGCTGAAAATGTTTTTTAAAATATTTGGTGTTGTCATTGTTCCAATCAAAATGTTCTGATTTTGAATAAGCTGTAAATATTGCAGGCACTGAACTGGAGATACCCTGAGGTGAAATGCTTCTGTCTCTGACTGCCACTTTCCCAGAGTTTTAAAAATACTGACATTCCTCTTTTTAAAATTCTTTTCATTTCAATGGCCACTTTCCACTGGGAGCAGGAAGATGCTTGGTTTGAAGCATGCACATTCATTTGAAATTCTGAGCTAGGCTGGATATTTCTGCCTGCCCCTACCTTGTGTCTGACAGATGTGTCCTGACTTCTTATGCTTTATGTGACTCTTTTCTGCCTAAATACCATTTTGTTAAGATTTCAGTTAGTTCTAAGAGCAATTAATTTTTGTAACAGCTGTCAGTGAGGAATTTTCACCTGAAGACAGCTGCTGAATATGAGCACCTGAGAGAAAGCTGAATGCTTTGTCATTGGAGCTGAGAGGTTTGTCCAAAGGAGGACATCCTCCCAGTGACCTGAGTTTCTTTATCCCTGCATTTTGAGAGGATTATGTCCCTGGGGCTGCTGGCATTGAAACAGAGGTAAAGAAGTCTTAGAATGTGCCATGAAAGCAGTTGGAAGTCAAGACGTTGGAAAACAGCTTCTTCAGGGTTCAGTTCCACGGGCTGAGGAAGGGGGACAAACTGCTCAGAGAGCTTTAATGCTTGATCTTTATAAAAGCTAAATAAGGGACAAAGAAATTTGAATTGCTGTTTGTTAAAGATTTATCATCATCCCTTAGGCCTGTGGCCTCTTTATTAGCCATTCCCATACACTTTCATAGTGTCTTTAGCAACATCGAGGGAAGATAGCTTTGATAAAGTGTATCATCCCAAGATCCAGAAACTTCTCTTTCAGAGGAATCTCTTGGGTTTTGCCTAATTCTCTCAAGAAAAAGGTCTTTTTTAACATACAAAATTTATAATCACCTTATAATCAAACTGTCTTGTGTTTCTCTGAGCCTAGTGGCTCTTTCAGGGTTGGGCTCCCAACACTGGGATCAGGGAAGATGCAGAAAGAGAGTGACTGGCACAGGAGAGCAGAAATGTGTGGATTATGAAGATAGGAATATCTGTGCTGGGAATGAAATTGGATTGTCAAGCAAACAGGATTTCCCCACTGCTCTCAAAGCAGATCTCTAGGGGTTTGTTAACTGGAGCTGAGGGGAGAGAGAGGAAGGAGCTGTTCATTAGTGCACAAGGTTTTCAAGAGGTGGCTTTGGGAAACTCAAATTGTATGGAACTGTTCTCTGCCTACAGAGGAATCAGAGAAATTGTTCCAGACTTTCTGTCACCAGCTGGGTCCCTTGGTAAAACAGTTCCAGAGAAGGGCGATCATGAGGGAGCACAGAATATTTGCATGCATGCATTAGCTTTTTTTCCTCTCCTTACATTCCTCTCTGTCTGACTGTAGTCAGCTGCTGTGTGGTGGGTAGGAGGAAATGTCACATCCCCCAGCTTTCCCAAGTTCTGCCTCTGCCAGCTTCTGTTCAAAGGACTCTCCTGCCTGATGTCTTACTTCCCACTACCCATCCCATGTCTGAGTGGGTTCCCTTGCCAGGGACACCTCCAAAGCTGGAGCAGTAGAATTGATTTGAGCACACGCACCATTGGTGTGGAGTGCTGCTTGCTTTAAACCAAGAGCCAGGCTGTTTATATTCCAGTTATACTTTCCACAGCACAGCTGTACTGGAAATGTCAGTGCAGCCCATTTGTCCTGGCTCTTGTATGGTGTTTGAGCAGAGGGGAGCATGAATGTGAGCCTGTAGGAAACTGCAGATCCCACAGGTCTTTTTCTGCCTTATGCTTTGCCAAGTAATTATTGAGGTTTATGTTGGCTTCAGTGCTTTTTAAAAAATTATCTTCAGGGTGTTCCATATTACCTTATTGTGTACACTTGGAAAATACTTCAATTAAAGCAGATTAGTATTTTATTAATATGATTTGTACAGGCTGTTTTTAGGCAGCTGCAATAAAGAGATGGAATTTCATAGAAGAGAGATTCCAGAGGATAAACAACTCCCAGCTGGGAAGGCTGTGCCTGATACTTCACTTTACATTGCAGTCTTCACAAAAGATAGCTTTGAAATAACTAGGAACCACACTCCAAAACTAGAGATACTCTGGAGTGCATCTGTGTGAATGTGTGGTAAGTGCTGGAAAGGATGCTGCACTTGTAAATCCACTTGAAGGGCTGCTGTGCCACCTGCTCATGGCTAAGCTGCCGTCAGGAGCACTTTGAGAAACAGGGATCTAAACCAGAAGTAGAGAGGATTTGGAGCTTGTGCTTAGAGCCCTGCAATGCCACGAGTCAGGCAGGTGTCTGAGGAGACAGGTTCCACCAAAGTGCAGCCAGCTCCTCAAGACAAGGAGGACACCTATGTAGGTGAGAGACTGAATACCAGAATGCCTGGGGGATGTCTGTGTGTGCCCATGGGAGAATCCTTTGTCTGCTGTCTGTCAACTCTTCAAAATATCTGAAAACTTACACACTGCTTTGTCTAAGGTCATGCAAAGAATTAAGGCTCTCTGCCCCCCACAATAGGTGGTGGGGGTTTTATATAGAGTAAGATAAGTATTTTATTTGGAGTTAGCACACAACTACATAAAATGTTATGTTGTGCTGTAATTTAAGCAGCTTCTACAGCCTAAAACCACCAAAAACCCCAGAAACTCTGGTACCCAGCCTTATTCTCTTTAATTGCTTGGGTCATTCAAGAATTGTTTGGAGCCATGACCTAGGAATTTCAGAACTGGCTGAAAATGGAGTCTGGTTTGCAAGGCTGTTTCTAGTACAGGTCCCCTGATTAATCAAGATGAGTATATTGGGATTTCTCTCTGCTGGTGGCTGCCTGTCTGCAGAGGTATTGAAGTGGTTGGAAGCCTTGCCCCTCTGGTCAGCACAGCTTTAATCAGCTGTGAAGCTCCAAAGCAGCTGGGGCCAACTGGGCAGGAATGTGACATGAATAAGAGCTCTTGTTTTATCAGGAAGCAAGGCTTCGACTGTAAAGCATGAAGTCACTACCCAGAGGAATTGAGGAGATGGATTTGGAGTTGAGATGGGCTTTTCCTTGTTTTATTTCATTTTTATTTGTAGGGTGTTTTTTCATATTAAGATGGTAGTAACATTGAATCTTATTTTCCCAACCCCTCTGATTTTGCTCCTATAAATCTCTCACAATTTGTTAATCCCAGTGTTTTTGTGAATTAACTATTCACAAGACCTCTTTTACTGTTGAGTTTCTAGAGACATTTTTTTCCTTCTCTAACTTGACTCTTTGCACCCTCTTACTCCTTCCTTGCCTTTACCCACCTCCTCCTCTTTTGCTTAACACATCAGCTGGTTCTTCTTCCACTTTTATCACAGCACCAGGGAACTGGCAAGTTGGCAAATGCATGAAACCATTTCACTGATGGTTGTTGCTATGTTTGTCAGTACCAGAACTAAGTGCTGGTAAGCCAGATACAGCCTAATTTCACTGAACTTCCTATTATTGTGAGATCAAAACCACCACTGCTTTCTGTGCATCAGCTGGTTCCTTTCTGTTATGGCTCTGGGAGCAGCACTCGAGCTGGTTTGTGCACACTGGGTAGACAAGAGGGGTGGTGGAACCAAGGGTGCTCACTTGTCATGTTCTGCTGGCACAGAATTACAGGGAAATGTTCTGTGGGAGCTTTTCCCTTTTATTACTCACCTGCAGCTTTACAAGTGCTCTTGTAAAGGAGGAAGGAGGATGGGTTCAGAAAGCAGCAGGTGCAGCAACTGGTAGCTTTCCACATGAGGCAGGCTGAATTTTACTTTGCTTTACTATCAGTGATTTCTTCCCCCTCTGAGATCTCTGCAGACCCAGGTCCTAACCTGTGTACAATCAGCATCACCTTAATCAGGTGGGATGAAAAATGAGTGCTCTAAGTCTGGCAAAAAGATATTAGAATTCCTGGTTACTTACTCAGTATTTACTGCTCAGTGTTTAAATACTCAGTATTTATATTAGTTTAAATAATTTTAAAAAGAGAAGTCATGTGTTTAATTTTTACTTCTCTCACCACTTAGAGAACCATTTGGCTCCATCACTAGGTTCTGGCAAAGGGAATTTTCTGGTGACTGCAGCACAGCAATAGTTGATTACTTTTGTCAGGCAAACAACAAATATCCCAGCTCCTGAGCTGCTGAGCCCAGGCCAGCTGTGTGTTCTTCTAGAGAGATTGCTGTTCCTGTACAGCTCCCAGGGGACACAGAATTGAGCTGATTCCTTGGGTTATGTGCTTCTGGGGGAGAATATAATGAGCTTCTCTTGTTTGGCTCATGAGTGTGCACATTATTTTGGAGATTTTTTTTTTTTAAATCTTGCAGCAATTAAAAAATCAAAGTAATCTACTATATTAAAAAGTATGATTAAATGGCTAGGTCTTATTTTTGATAATTTACTTAATAAGTAAATTAGCAGGAAGATGGTAGCAACTAAAATGTGAGACAGTTCTTAATGATTTTTTTCTATATCCAGGAGTTTTATCCTAGAAGCATAAGAATTCTTTATAACTGAATGTAACAGGGAATAGAGTTGGTTCAGATCATTGCTTGCTCTTTCATTAAGAGCATTTGGAGTAAGCCTGAGCCTTGCTGAAATCACAGGAGCAGGAACCAGCAGTCAGGGAGGAGAGCCATGAAAAGAAACCTTGGTTTTGCCCGTGATGCAGGTTTGTGTGTGATATTTCCTATGGTTCCTCTCATGACTTTTCTTTCTGCATGGAGAGTTCAGCACGCAGGTTGTGTGGCACATAGAGTTCTGGTTTGTCTAGGTTCAATCCATTCCTCATTCTCCACAATTTCTGTGGAACAAAAGTCCCTCAGCTTCTCTGTGCTTTCTCACTGGGATGTTGAGAGGATAAGTGACAAAGCTGGAGGCTGCTAAATCCTATGTTAACAGGGATCATATACATGCACTATATAATATCTTTATGTGAATTTTACCCATTCAGCTTGATTCATGTGCCAGTTGAGCTTCACTTCACCCAGAATATTCAGTTGCTTTAGAATTGTTTCTAAAAATTGCTCTAGTGTTGTCTGCCTTAGGCTAGATTTATGCAAACTACACTTTCTTAAGACCAAAAAGAGCTATTTGCAGCAGCTTGAATAACAAAGCAATGGACTAAAAACTAAGATGTTTTGTATTTGAGGAGAATAGAAGTTCCAAATCCCAGTCCCACTATTGACAGAAGGTTTTGCCATCCTTTCCTGAATCTATTCTGTCAGGATGTGATTGTTTTCTAACAGAAAAATTCACAAATACAGGCAAAGGAATGGAAAAAGAAGTCTGAATTCTGGACAGTATACTTTTCAGTTATGTTTTTGGATGCCTGCTTTGGTAAAGGCCAATTATTTTGCTCTACATGGTTGAGCTAAACTGACAGAAAAGAGAGATAATTAATTCTAGTAAGGTGAAAATACCCAGTAAGTTACAGTATACAGAGCATGAAAAGTGCATTTATGCATAGAAGTTCCTGAGCATGAATCTGCATGCAGTCAGCCTCTTAGTAGGTCAATTAGCACCTTACTCTATTTGGGCCATAATAATCAGCTGGCTTCTACAGAAATTGGAAGTGACATTCCGTGCATGTCCCCTTCAGACATTTAGGAGTTGGTTACCAGCATAATAAGGCAGCAGAGCTCACACTGAGCATCATGACCTCTGAGTAATACCTAGATGCAAACATTTTGGCCAATAGTTATTTATTTCAGACTTAGGAAAAGAGGACATTTTAGATTCCACTCCTTTCTTCTATGCTGGAAAGGCTTGTGTAGGTGGGTACAGCAAGGAAAGCTCCTGCTGAGACCTCCTCAGCCTGAGCAGGGACTTCAGCACCTGAACTCCCAGGCTGTCTCCTTTGGAGGTGGAGCTGCCTAGGAAGTCTGGACAAGGCCATCATATTGTTTGTCCAGGTCACTGGAAATATGTTTTGGGGCCTTTTTTGTCATCACACAGTGGTTTTTTTGTTTTAGGGTCTGAGAGACATGTGTAGTAAAAGACATACTGTGGATTTTTATCAGCCAGTGAGGTCATTCTTGGGGAGCACAGATAAATACATGACCCTGTGGTGTACACAGGAGAGTGAGGTGGCTGGGGAAATTACCCTGGTTTTACTTAGGCAGTTCTTGGCAAGGGCTAGGTAAGCATGAATTATAGCTCAAAATTAGTCCAGCCATGCTTCTGGGGAAGGGGTGGTTTGGTTTTTCTTCAGTACTGTCCATGTTCTAACAGGACAAAGTCAGGGAAGCCTTTCTGGGCCTGTACACGCTCCAAGCACCCCTCCTTGTTAGTCTCTTCAATATTTCTCTGGCATAGCCTTTTAAAGCCATCACCATGCTGCCTTTAGAGCAGAATTATCTCTGCTATAGTTTTCCTGTGGTCAGTGAAAATATGAGACTGAATTTCTGGAAATGGATTTTCTGTCCAATCTGCCTGTATTAATTTCTTCCTCTTGCCTTTGGCCATGAGCTCACTCAGAACCAGCCTGGTTAAGTTGGGAGTATTTTGGGACACTGGATTTGTGCAGCAGATGCCATGGAAGGCACTTAATGCTGGATAGACTGTTTTCTCTAACCAGTGTGTACGTTAAGTACTGGGCTAAATCCTTTTGGATTAGAGAAGTGAGAGAAAAAGAGACTATTTCTAGAGGGAATTTTCCTTCCATGCCCCTGATTTTTGTGTATTTACAATATTGCTCTGAACTGGAATCACTGTATTTGGCACACTTGATCTTTTCAATCTATTCCAATTATTAAGATTTGAAGCAGCATCCCAAAAAAAGTGCTGATTCCTTCAGGATGACACTGAGGAGTCAGCCCAGCACTTTGTCACAGCTCCCTTTGCCAGTATGCTAAGTGCTATTTATATCCTTCATATATTTATATAGAGCAAGCTGGAATCTGCAGGCAGACCTGACATGAGCCCTGGTGTTCTCATTCACATGTTGTGTGTCCTGTAATTGCAACAATGTCTTTGACACAAATGAGCTGGCATTCCCAAAACCAGCCTTCTGTAATGCTCCTTCACAGGTTTCTGCCTTTCCCCTTAGGAAAAATCTTGCTCTTTTGCAGGAACTAAGGACACGTCAAAGGTACAAAAATGCACTGGGCTTGAGGCCAGTTCTACCTCTGCAAAAAAGAATTTATTCTGAATTGTTGGATTGGTCCCTGGCCAACAGGGAGTAAGGAGTATCAGTACAGAGTGTCAGGCCAAGTCTCTTCTATTACCTTCTTCCAGATCAGTAAAATCCCAGGAGAACTACAACAATTGCTACACATTTCTAATTATTTTTTTTTTTAACAGAAAGAAATACTGCTAGTGAGTAACAAGATACAGGTTTGTGAGTTTACTTTGCTGAGAGTTTATTTAGCTTATTTATTTAGCTCCCTTCTCTATTTCTCCTGCTTTCCTAAACAGTTCTGACATGGTTCTGACAGGGGCTTCAGTTGAGATCTGATGTGGGCACTGTAGAGCATCCTGCACGAGCTGCAGGATCAGGAGTGAGTCTGCCCTCCCAAATTCAGTCCAGCTGAGGCTGGAAGCAGTGTAAAAGCAAGGTGTTTGCCTGCAGAGAGGATGGAAAGTGGGGTTTGGATCATGCTTCACTGCTTGCCCTCAGCTGAGACACAGCTCAGACTCTCATTTCACAGCTGCAGGGTGAGCATAGAAACAACAGCTCCTACAGGAAGGGGCAGAGAAACATAAAGTGTTAGGGCAAAAGCCATTGTGTCCAGAGACATGGATTAAAATCTCCAAAGAATATCATCCATCTCTGGTCTTTACTCCACACACTCAAACAGATCCAGATGTGCACGTGCACTCACTGGGAGCCTTGATGCATGAATAAAAGGAAAAAAAATCAATATGTTGCCCACATTAGGAAGATAATGATGGGTTATACCTCTAGTCCTGGGATCAGCTCTCTAGTGTGTAGTGAGCAGAGCTGTTTCTGCTTTAGAGCAGTAAAAGCTATTAATATTTAAATATATGTCTCTTCTGTTCCACTTTTGCTGAAGGTGTGCTGTTAAAGATCATGCTATCCCAGAGACCAGTAGGAAAATAGACACACTGAGTGTCATGTTGATGTCTTTTTTTTTTTTAATTCAGTTTCTTTGTCTTTCCTATCCCAGCATTGCTGGTAGAACTGCAATACTGTCCTTGTAAAATTTCTAGAGTGGAAGAACTGACACCAAGAAAAGGAATTGATATCAGATAATGTTATCTCTGTGACTGTGTTGCAAGGTGCAGCAGCAGGGAGGGATGCTCAGCAAACAGTGCTTACTCTGCTGCTGTAGCCATGCAAGGAAATGAATTTGCTTCATCCTGAATTGAATTGGTTGCTCTTTACACAATAACTGATTATTCTCCTTGAATCATCAGGCTTTTTAAACTTTTAAACACATCCTATAGGGCAGGAGGGGCTGGGGCAGGGCAGTCCCATGGGCATTCCCCAGGTGGGGACACTCAGGGGCAGGGCAATGCTGGCTCCTGCCTGCTCTGAGGAACAGTGATAACTGCTCAGCAATTTCTGCCATCACAGCTCAGCTCTATGCAGGGGGTTGAAAATAGATAAATAAATAATCAGTTCTAGATTTTTAAACATAATCCCACCAAAAATGTGACTAGGGAAAGGTGACTGATAATTTAAAGATGGATAAGAACAATTGTGCTTGAGCAAACAAAGGTCCTGGCATCCAAATTCCTGATCTCTGCTGATGGTTTGGTAATACACAGAATGCTTAGAGAAGAATAAAAGAAACAGATTGGTGATCAAAACTCAGAGACTTCTGCTAAAAAAACCTTCATGTTTTCTGTTTATGTACTTTTTTTCTTAAGAATTCCAGACATATCTGCCTTTTTACTGCCTGTGAGTATCAAACACTTTCATAAGCCCATTCATGATGACTCTCATATTACTTATTTAGGGATGATGAGTATTCTATTAAGAAGTATATTTAGTTAGCACAGTTTTACCCTTGTGTGTATTACAGTGTTTTAAGAATATTGAATTTGAATGCTTCTTCAGCATTCTTTCTGTAACTCCTTGCAGTCACATTTAGATTTAATTGCCTGAAATAACTTTCTATCTTTACCAAACCAATCAAGCAAGTTTCTTATTCAAGTCACTTAATTGTGTGACTGTGAGGCAATTTATCTTTGAGACAGACACTTGGAATGTGTGTATGTTTTGAATACAAATACAGATTTTCATGCTGTCATTATTCTGCTAATGATGGTGTGGCATTGCTAATCCTTTTTTCCAGGTTTAAAAGTCTAAATAAAATGACAAAGGCTTAAGTCCAGGCCTTTAAAACATACAAGCTACTCAAACTCTCAATTTCTGTTCTTGTTAGTTAATGCAGTTATTATATTTAGAGATGAGTGCATATTTCCACTGGAAATTGGGAAACAATACTGCAAACATATTTATTTTAGATATTGAAGGGCAGAAATTAAGTTTCAGTAATGCTTTTTACATCCATAACTTTAGGTTACTATAATTCAATATGTTCAAGTAATCTAAATGTAGTAAATCCTGCTGATTGTGGCAGTAGGAGGGGTTTTGGTAACAGTTGATAATATAGTTGCCCTATAAGTATTTATACTAGTAAAATTTATCCAAAGAATCAAACCAGTGCTGGGAGAGCAATCACAAATGAACCTCACAGGGTAAACTTGAAATTTTTAATTCTTTATAAATTATAAACAAAAGAAAAGTCTTGTTTAAATCATGAGGAAAGTGAAGTCTCCCCTCTGTAAAGATGCAATAAAATGTGAGTAATACAGCATTAATAATTCCTATTTCCTCATGGACTATGACCTTGAAATGCTTTCACCAAGTACAGGGGTTGGATGAAAAAGGCAAACTCTTTGAAGGATGAATGTCCTTAAAGAGAACTAAAGGCTCTTACAGAAGGAAATAACTGATATAAAATGAACAAAACTGGATGGAAGGATGCCCCTTGTGGTTTGTAGCCACCTGTGGGTGCTGTGGGATGCTCAGATGTGAATCCTGGGAGCAGCCATCCATCAGGTCATTTGTTTCACGTGAGGGAATGCACTCCAGACATGGTACCTGTACCCCCAAACACTCCTGAGTTTGTTTGGTACAAAGTACTTAGCTGTGCCACGAGTGAAGTCTCTGAATGCTGAGCAGCTCCTGCTGGTAAAAAGCTGCTTTGTTCTTCCCTGGAGGCTGTGCTTGAAGGGCTGTGCCACTCTGGGGCTGCCTGGAGCTGTGGGGCAGGGCTGGGTCATCCCTACATGACAGGAGTTTGTGCCCTTGGGTGAGTTGTCTGAAGATGAAATTTGCATGTATAATAGCTCTGGGCTTTCTTTTTGCATAGTGAGGTTGTGACCTGAACAAGCCCAGGAAGGATTCCTTGTGATCATCAAGTTCTTTTTCACTTGATGTGAGAACAAATCCATTTTCTAGGCTATGAAGTTAATTCCCTAAGTCACTGTCTCTGCTTTGTCCTTTTCAATTACTGCATCTGAAAGTCAGTGGCTATATTAAATAAACTCCTATTAAAGGGGTTTGGAATATCTCCTTTCTAGCACATCCCTGGGGAGATAATTTGAGAAAAATAGAGAGAAGATGACCTGGCAGCACTAATTCACCATTAGCTGCCAATTATATTTGTGGATGGTCAATATCATACCTGAAATAATGCAGGATGACTCAATTATCTGCTTCATGATGCTGGCCTATTTCCCTTTCTGGTTAGCCCTCCTAAGAGCATAAAAAAGGAGAGAAGAGAGGAAGATACTAGCCAGCTCCTGTTATGGTTTGGGTTTTTTTTTTTTAACATTGAATGCTTTAACTTAAGAAGTGGGACTTGACTTTGCCCCTCAGGCCTGGTGCAGGCAAACCACAGGCATTGCCTATCCAGAGGCCTTTGACCCACATGAGACAGGGTTTGTAGATGTTGCTTTTAGCAGTGATGGCAGAGTGACAGTGAACCAAGGGAAACTCATCACTGTTTATCCACAGGACCTCACCTGAACTGCTCCTGTGTGTGCAGGGCTGTGAGCAGCTAAGCTTGCTTGGCTGGAGGAGCCACGGTTCAGTAGTCAGTGTAAATAAGAACAGGATTAAATTATCACTGTGACATGGCCCTGGCCACAGTTCATTTGCAGGGCTGAGCTTCCTGTCAGCTCACTCTCAGGGCTGACGTGCACTTGGCAGTGCATTAAGCTCAAGGGACAAACCAGCTGTAACCTGGGCACTGCCTCTCCCTGTGCCAAGAGCCCAGGGGGCACAGAGCAGCACAGCCAGGCAGCAATCCTTGGCCTGAAAGGGCACTGGGAGGCAAAACTGAACAGAACCTGCCTGGAAGTGCAGGATGGAGGAAGGCAGTGGTTTGGGAGCAGGTCCCTGTGGGGAATGTCAGTCCACATGGGCAGGGCAGGCAGCAGGGAAAGCAAATGTCTCAAGAATGGCAGCTCGATCCACTGCCAACTGCGTGGCATTTTAGATGGCAGGGCAGGGAGTTTCAGTAGGAAAATCAGAGGTTCCTTGCATATGGACTTCCACTGTGTGTCTTAGTTAAGAATAAAAACACATTTCTTTGTTTCTATGGAAGAGAGTTGAGAGTTTTCAGCTGACTGAACATAAGAACATTTAAGTCACATAATCTTTTACAAAGGTAGTTACATGAGTGCTCACCCTGGTATCTAGAGCTGTGCTTTATGGAGTTGATGGCCATAGGATTGAAATAAATGTTTTACTGGTTTTAATTTTGTCCATAAATATGAAAGAGCTGTGTTACTCAATTACTGTGTTCATACTACAACTCTGTTAATTTTCCTTTTTGCCAGATGTGAAAAGAGCAGACCACCCCTGTTTCTCACTTGTGTAATAAGAGGCAGTGAGGAAGGCACTAATGTTTCTTTTTGCATTACTGGTCTGAATATTGGCTCGTTTATTAGTTTGACTCAGTTGTAGTTTCTTTGTGTGTACCATAATAAGGGTTACTTGAGACATGCAGAAGAGAGAACTTAAGTAATTTCAGATAATTCAGCAGCTCCCTAATCCTGATAACTTGAATCATTTCATGATTAAAGGACTTTAGCTTCTATTATTTTTTCTTTGTACTGTATCTGTGTTATGAAAAAAAGTCATAGAAATAGCAGAGAAAATAAATAGACACATAAAAACTTACAGCTTATTGAGTATAGAAAGATGTGTGATACATTTCCAGTGCTGAATTTTTATCCAGGTATATGTGGAAGACATTGGTTATATGAAAAAAAAAAAGGAAAAAATTCATTCAGAAATTGCATGCAAGGTGTTTAGTTTAACCCACACATGACCAGCTGAAGGAGGATTATGCAGTGAGCAGTAGCCCTTCAAGACTGCTTGAGCAGAGTCAGGACACCAATTGTAGAACTGGCTCAGCCTGTAGCATGATTTTGGGCACACTGCCTCCACCCCAACAGCTTTTATTTCCCCTTCCACCTTGGCTATATCTTTTCTATTTAGGATGTAGATGCATTATGAGTCAGATTCCCTTTGATGAAGTGCTTTTGCTGTGCAGTCATGATCTCTACTTCTGAAATAATATTTCATTAACTCTGCCTGGGTGACAAGGCTCTCTCAGACTCCTAATTTAGGAGCCATTTGAGACAAGCAGATCTTTTTTTTTTTTCCCCAATGTTTTTTTAATTGGAGCTGAATTTTCAATGCAATCAGAGAAATATTGATTTGCTTTGGGATGTTGTCTCCTCCTTATGGTGTATTAATGCTTCTGAAGTAACTACAGGTGACTGAGGTTCCCCAGCCAGGGGCTCTGAACACTGCTCTGGCCCTGCCATGAGGCAGGGGAGGCTGCTGGTGGTGTTTGTTTTCCCCTGAGCAATTTAGAGTTACTGTTAACAAAGATCTAAAGGGATGGTGAAAAAATGCCACTGTCAGCCATGTGTTGTACTGGCTTGGTCAGGGGCTGTGGGAGGGGAAGGCACTTGCTAATGAGCAGTGGAAGGAGAAGCAAACAGAGGGTGTCTCTCCATTCTTAAAATCAGGTCAGTCCTCATTAGGCAGCATTTTTTATGCCACATAACAGGTAACTCCAGAGTGCAATACATCTTCTCTGAATATAAATGGACTTGTGTTAGTTCTGTGGATATGAGAACCTACACTGGACTACACTCTTATTTTAGCACTAATGTTTGCCCAGCTCCTGCAAAATGCTGGTCATTAACTCATTGGAGAAGTTTATGACATGTCCTTGATTTACTGTCTCAAGCACTGCAATCCTGATTAGGTTTTGCAACAAATATGTGCAAATTATGCTGTGAGTGTTTCAAATGGCATTTCTATGCTTATAGCTCCTGGCTGCTAATCAACATGCAGAAATGCCCTTACATTTAAAAAGCTTTGGCCAACTTCACCAGAATGACTTGCTAAGAGCAAACTGCAGCATTAAAGCTTCATTTCACTGGAGCTGCAGGCTCTCACATGCCCTTTCAGCCCTGGCATGACCCTTCAGAGCTGGAGCTGCACCTGCTGCTGAGATGCAGACTTTTCATCCTGTGCTGGCCTTGTTCATGCAGTTCACTTGAGGGCAAACCCTTGGAGTGATCTTGAGAAGGAAATGTCAGTAAGGCTGGGGTCCTTATGCTTTTAAGCCAGTAGCAATAGAGCTAGCATCCAATGTGTTTGTCTTCATGTGTATTTGTTTTTTGGGTTTTTTTTTTTTTAACAGTTGGTTAAAAAAAAGTGGAATAAAGGTTAAAAATAAAAGTGAGGTTTTGATTACATTTGGAAGGCTTTGAATCTCATTTGCCAGCCCATTTGGTCACTTAAAGAGAGAGCATATCTTCATTTAAAAAAAAAATCCCACTTACAGGTTCAAATGTTCCTTACTGTCAAAGTATCAGTTTAAAAACCTCAGAACCCAAATATATAGGCTTGATAAAGGTTCTAATTTCAAAATACCCTGCAGCTCTACATCAGCTTCTCAGAGACCTGTACAGAAAAGACCACAAATAATTGAGTTGTAAATAAATCTGGATTGGCTACTGGCATTAAAATATTGGTCTGTAATTCACAACTTCCAGTGTGCAGTCTGTCCATAGTAATTTGAGAGCATGAATTATAGTGTTGTGATTTGTTCCAGCTTTCCTTCTGGAGACATGGTTGAGAAGAAACTGTGTACTAGCCCTAAGTTATTGTTCTGTAATTCATTCATTTCAATGTCCGACTGAAATATTTTATATTGTTATATTTACCAAGGCACCATGTCTCAAAACAGCCACCTGAAAATAAGAAATTAAGTAGGGAAACACAGAAGGAGAAATGAATTTTCTCTCAAAAGCCCAAGGCTGAAAACATTTGAGCACTCACAGGAGAGTTCTCTGCCCTGCTACTTGGTGCAGCAGCTCTTGGATGCCCTGGCTGAGAATTGGGCACGTCTGTGCTGAGCCTTTACCCACACATGTGCAGAGTGTCCTTCCCTCAGCTTTTTCATTAGAATCCTCAGCCCTGTGCTCACAGTTTGTGATGCTGCCTCAGGGCTTGCCTCCCAGCAGGTTCGCAGGCACAGGGAAGGCAGAAAGAGGCATAAAAGCCCAGGCAGGTCCCTATTGATGAAGTTGCTGCTGCTGTTGTTATTGCAGTTGTTTGTCAAGTGCTAGCAGATTTCTTGATGCTGTGCAGAGGGAGGTTGATGTTTCCTGTTGGCTTGAGTTTAAAATCTAAAAGTGCCACCTCTGTGAGCAGAACAGCCTTTGTTGATGCTTTCAGCTGTTCTTTGCACTTGCAGTTACAGCAAAAACCATGGCAGCATCTGATCCTTACCAAACAACTGGATACTAATACATTGCAACACTGAGGAAAAGGACATGATATTAGTGTGCTTTTTTAACTTGGGGCTGATCTGAAAGCATTTTCCTGTGATGTATTTGACATGGTCAGTTAGGAAGAAGAGAGAGTAATGCTGGATTTCAGTAGAGGTGAGAGCTGGAGAATGGAGCATGAAAGGAAGTGAATGATAAGAGGACAGCTTTGGAAGAAAGCTGGAGAGGCTTGTCTTGCAGAAGAAAGAGGGTCATAATTAATATATGACCTATAGGCAGGCCCATGAAATAAAGGAAATAATGGAAAGTTAGAATTGTTAAAGGAGGGAGCTGAGCCTTTATGCTTCTTTGTGCCTTTGAGAAATATCTTGCTTCATGAGTATTGGATTCCTTCCAGAAAGAATAATTCTGTTACCCCCCAAAGCCTCAGCTGTGCCTGCACTGCTGTGGTGCCTTGTGAAGCTGTGGCTGCCCTGCTCTGCAGCAGCAGCAGGAATTCTCTTGCCCACAAGATGCTTCCTTTGGTTCTGTTCATCCCAACAGCTCTGTAAATAATGCATCAGGACTGTCCATCTTCAACACAGCAGACACAGTGGAAAGACACTTGAGGAAACTGGAAACTTGCTATTTTTTTCTCTAGATCTTTCCAAATACTTCTGAGACTCATGTGAATGTTGCTTCTCCTCTGTGTACATAGACATTAAGGTGGGGAATGGAGCTGATTATGTTTCAGCCTGGGAAGGGTCTCATCTGATTTCACCCACCAACTGCTGCTGTGTTGGGTCCCGTGCAGTCCTGTGAGATGAAAACAGAGGAAGCAAAGGATGGCATTAAATCAATTGTAATGGCCCTTACTGGGCTTTTAAGAGCTTGGGAACAGATTTTCTGCAGTGTAACTCAGGTAAATTTTACACAATATGTTTGCAAATGATTTACTCCTTTTTGCTCCAGGACTTGGAAATCACATCCTAGGGTCCTGCTCCAGTACATATTGATGTACAGTTATTCCAGGCTGGACAGTTTATACCTGCAGAAAGCTTCTCTGCATTAACTTCATTTAAAAAAACCCCACACAACAACACCAAAAGAAAAAAAAAAAAAAAAACAAATAAAACAACAAAAACAAACAAACCACCAAATAAAAAACCCTAATACTTTCAAAAATTTAGTAAATGTAGAACTTAGTATTATCAGGTAGTACTCTTACTATTTTTCACAGCAACCTTTATTTGAATGCCTTGTGAATATGCTTTTTCTGAGGACTACTATAAAGCAAGGTGCAGAATATGATATTAATTATACATATAGGGATGCAGGGAGAATCTGAAAAACTTAAGAATGTGGGCCTTGCCCTGTGACACCCCAGGGTGTGTTCAGCTGTGGGTGAGCCAGAGGCTCTGGATGCAGTGTTGAGTGTAATCCTGGTTGTGCAGTGACCCCTAGAGCTGGAGGGCTGGCAGAGGCTGCTCTGAACTCTCTGCTGCTCTGTGACTGGCATCTGCAAGTGCAACCCACATGTCAAAACCAATCTGCCTAACTGGTGCAGAGAAACCCAAGGGCTTCCCGAAAAAGTTAAACTTGTAACAACCTGTCCCCATTTTGTTATGAATGACAGTCATGAGATAGCTTACATGTGCCAGTGACATCAATGTAGTAAAAATACCACAGATACATTCTTGACAAAACCCAACAAAGGAAACCTAAAAATGTACAATGATGGCAAATTTCTGTATATTCAACATAGAATTCCAAGCACAATTATTTCCAGAAGTTTAGCTGTGGGTGATTTTACTTGAAATTATTTCTACTTATTGCTCATTTTTCTTTGTTATAACTTCTTTTATTTCCCGTGCAAAGGTTCTAGATCATGTCTTCTGGTGGGGATGAGTGCTGCTGATAATGGAGATTTGTCAAACAGAAAATCCCCCATCCAGAGGTGATTGTTTTTATATACACCATGCCCCACACTGCTAGGTTTTAAATGGTTTAAAATCAGAGTCCTGTTGCACTGAGTGTATTCTCTGGAACATCCTCCCCACTCCAAGGAGCATCCATTTGTAGTATCCCATATGGGGACACCAGCTGGTGAAGGAAGAGTATTCTTCTTTCTCTGCAAGTTGGGCAGTGGGCAGCTTGGCCAGATCTTGCAGGAAGGCTGGGCCAAATACAGTTTTAAATCCAGCTGGTAATCTGCTTTGGAGTTAGTAACCTCAGCATTGTCCTCTCTTTCAAACACTAGGTTTGAAATTCTCCAGAATTACAAAGTTGGTGTAAATTAAGCCAGGAAAGATTAACGAGATCCTCAAAGGTTTTAGCAGAATTTCCACCATATCCAAGTGAAGTGTAATTATGTTATGCTTGTGGAATAAGCTTCTCTGTTCCAGGCTAACATACTCACATAGATCCTGGTTACAGAAAAAAGAGTTTGAAGAGTGTTACAAGCAATCCCTACAGTAATGGTCTGACTTTCCTGTACCATTACTTCAAGCTGTTCTGTCCTCTCAGCCCCCCCTTCTGTCAAAAGGCCTGGTGATGTTTAGCCACAAATATGCTTCTCCAAATAGGTGTGTTGGCTAAAACTAGATTTTTGTTTCCTCCTTTCTTGTTATCTGATCCATTTTGCATGGTGCTAGTGGCACCTTGGTGCCTTTCCCCATTTCACCATACACAGACTATTGTGGCAATCTTTCTGGCAGTTGAGCTGCAGCAGGAGCTGGGGTTACAGCCAAGTGCAGGCAGTGCCACCAGGGCAGCCATGGGACAGCTCAGCCATGGGGAGGGCTCTGAGCTGGGGCTGCCACACCTGGCCCAGCCTGCTGTGCTCAGACACTTGTGCCTGTCAGACATTAGCTCTGAGCAGCTGCTTCCTAACATCTTTCAAATCTCTTTGGAACAAAGCCTGCAAGTTCAGCAGCAGAAACATGAATGGCACTTTGAATGGCAACCCTGCTGTTCTGGGCTTCTCTCTGAATGAGTAAAACCCAGTCATGATATGCTGTTAATTAGCACTGACAGAGGGACAAGGAAAGTGTCCCTGTGGGACACGTATTCATCAAGTGAAAACATTCCCTCATTCTGCAGATGGAATAGCTGAGGTGTGTGGTAGGGCGTGTGCCATGGGTGCTGTACAATCACAGAATCCCAAAAGGCCCCAGACTGTGGGTTATTTCCCCAAAAGGCCCCAGACTGTGGGTTATTTCCCCAGACTGTGGGTTATTTCCCCAAGAGCAGCCCTGTGAGCTTTGTAAGGTTCACATGATGCTATGGAGTCAGCCTGGTTCTTTTCTTTCCAAAACCAGAATAATTACTGTTTCAACACAAACGCTAACTGTTTTTCTGCTTCCAATAAGATTTGCTTAAAAACATTTTGTAAAAAACAAAAGGAGTAGCAAAATAGAAATCCAAAGGTGTTACTTGACATGTATCAAATATTACCTACTTCTGCAGGGCTCCAAGCATGCTCAGCACAGCTCTCCATTTTTCATTCCCTAGAATGAAAACAGCATATTTTTCACAGAGCAAATATAGCAAAAGTAAGCAAGAAAAGGGTCTGGTGAAGCAAATGCTTGATATAGTCAAGGGCTCAATTATGCATCAGTGGATTCAATTTACAGAGTAGAGAGCATCAGTCTTGGACAAAGTCAGTCTCCCACACAAAGCACTAAAGTACACGCTGACAGAGTGAATTAAGTAGAGTGCTAGCCAGAAGTCACTTCTTCCAAAAGGTAATTTGATTCACTCCTACAGAAATTAGACTCCAGAAGTGGAATATTTACATCTCTTGCTTGAAATCACTTGAAACGTGCAGGAAAAAAAACCTAGCCACACATGTTTATTGTTGGGTGGCTTGTTTTGTGGTGAAAACTTTTCTTTGGATACAAGTGTAACTCTTCCGAAGTAACTGAGTGAGCAGACACCCCTGCACACTTGGTTTACAGAATATTGGACTATGTCAGGGATAAATTTTTCCCCAGATGTGTTTTGATACAAGTGAGCAGTTTTGTGACATTTGGATAATGCAGGTGGTATGTAGGACTAAAGAGCATCACAAGCCATCTTTATCTGCTTCTCTTCATTACAGGGCCAAGAAAATCTTATTTGAGAGAGTGACAAAGTTGGTCCTTTTGTTCTTGGTACTGTGTGCACTGCTTTAATGCACAGCATCAAGGATCACAAATGATAAATAAACAGTGTTGAAGGCTCAGAATGAGGTCAGTTGTGTTTCTGTTTGCTTTTGTGTGACAATAAAAGCTCCTGTATGACTGTGCTCTGCCTACATGTGACCCTAGGAAACCAATACACCTTATCCTCTGCTGTTGCAGACAACCAAATCCTGGCTTTCAAGCATTCATCTATGGGCTTGTGCATCTGAGCTGGTTAGGTTTGTTCCCATTACTCCTCTTGGAAGGAGGATTATCTTCCAGAACTACCAGTCAGATTTGGAGATTTTTTCTTTTCTCTTTGAATGCATCAATGCAGAATACATTCAAGCAGCCAAAACTAGAAGATTTTCATATGCAGAGGACTAGAGAGTTGCAACCAAACTGCCTTAGCCCTTCAGTTTGACCAAGGCCTTGAAGTTCCATCTCAGACCCTGGATGATTGGTTTGCTGCCAAAAGAAGGGAAACTTTGTGTTTATCTCTGGTGTGCTCTGCTAGAAAAGCTGCCATCAGTTTCTATTAACTGACACAGAGGTGAGCAGACACAGAGTGAGTTGTCCTGAAGGACTCTGTGTTCTGTGACCTTTCCTAAGCCTCACCACCCATATATAAAAGGCTTGGAGATGGTTTGGATGGTCTCCAAAACACAGTGCCTCATCATTTTCTACCCCTAGCTTCATTCCACTAATGAGTAATCAGCTCCACCTGAGGTTGGTAACAATGTGTTGGCATCAGACCTAATTCTTCTGTGGCCTGAGCAATCTGCCTGGTCCATGGTGTGATGTCAGGCTCTTGCAGAGAGCTGTAGGCTGTGTTTTGTAGCTATTTTTCACTCCATTGTTGGCAGGGCCCCAGGCTGCTGCGGCTTATTCCATTGACTCTTTCACTTGCATTTCCAATTTTCTTTCATGAAAGCTCAATCTATCACAGCAGCCTTTCCACTGGCCATTAATTCTCACTGCCTGCCTGATTGACTGGGCTCCCATGCTGCATCACTTTGGAAGTTAATAGGATTACTAGAAATGCAAGAAACAGCTCGCATGGTGACTTTAAAAAAATGCAAAAGGAAGGAAGGAGGTGATAGCCAATTTGTCAGGATTCATGCAGTGAGGGAGTTCACCTGCTCTGAGTTATCCAAAATTGCATTTGACTGGTGGCAGCCTTAATGGACTGATTGTCATTTTGATTGACAACTCTACAGCAGAGTCTAGTGAAGGCGGTATAAATCAAATGAAGTTGCAATGACAGTGGTGGCTCAGGGCTGTCAGCAGGGTACATCCAAACTGCAGAGCCAGTGTGGGCCCAAGGCTGTGCTGGAGCCCAGCCCTGGCAGCAGTGGCACCCTGGGCTGAGTGCCCACCTGCAGGGAGAGCTGGCAGGGCTCAGTCTGAGGGCTCAGCCTGCTCTGCAGGCAGCAGAACATCTCTGGGGGTCCTGCACCGTGCAGACAGGCCTGGGAGGCAAACTGAGCCTGGCTGCTCTTGTGATACAGCCCATTTGCTGGCTTACACTGACAACATAGAAGCACAATGAAAGATAAGGATTTGCTGGGATACAGGCCATGTTTTAGTCTACACAGCAGCCTAAAGCACACTTCATGCTGTGTTCTTTTGCCTTTAGATTAACAAACTTAAAAGGTGTGTAAATGGCAGGTATGTTTCCCATTGCATTTCTCTTCTGATTGACAATTGTATTTTGCATCAATTTTTTTACTGGATGCTGAGGAAAACTGAGAAGCAGAGAATGCTTACATATCTTCTACCTGGTATTGGAAAGAACCTTATTATTGAACTTTCCTTCAGCTCCTCCTTCTCCCAGTGTCCCATTTCTTCTTTTCCCTACCTGTAAAAGCAGGCTTGGGTACTGTATGGTTATGTGCTCTCTACCTGGTTCATTCTATTAGGAGCCTGAAGAAGGTAATGTAGGGGGATAGAACATAAGTGAATAAAGGTAGTACAGAATGTAATCTTATCCCCTAAAGAGCTGCAGCTGGGTTAATTATTAAAGATTAGGAGCAGGCCTGACTTTAACAGGCCACAGCTGTAGCCAATCAGCAGAGTGTTATAAAAGAGTGGATTGGTTGGTTGAGGGGAGCTGGCTGCTGTGAGGACAGGGAAGAGTCAGTGCCTGGAGGAGCTGCCTACAAGAAACATCAAGGAGATATGAAACTCTAGCAACCTAGAACCCTTACAGTGTAATGACAATAGAACCTGTGTAATGCAATGACAACAAGGTAAGAAGTGGGGAGGTGGTCTCCAAGGAGGGTATCTATGAAGTGGTTGTAAATTGAAGAAACTACAAAGTCACTGGTCCTGCAGGTTTGACAAGAGCGATAGTGTCTCCTGTTATGTTTGCCTTCCATAAGGTTCTTCCTAACATTTTAGGTACTCAAACTATTCAAACACTTCTGTTTTCTTTTTCTAACTCTGTGTACTGCAGTTCTCTCGCAAGGCAAGAATTTCTTTAGAATCTGGTCTTCAGCTTCTGAATTAGTGTTGGTTTGGTTTTCTTTGCTTGGGTTATAATCTTGTTTGAAGTGATTGTGGGGCTCAGTATTGCTGACAATAATTTGGATGTGGTACACAGTCCACATCAAACTTCCCTGTGGCAAACTCTTGAGGGTTTGTGTCCTTTTGGTAACACTAGCATTAAGGTCAAAGAGTAAAGCTGAAAGGCAAAATTGCTCACAGCCCAGCAGGGATGTGGCTCTGTTGGGAGGTTCAAAGGGAGCAATTTGGGCAAAGAAAGCAGCATCTTCTTGTCTTCTGTTGGGAATAAACCAAGGAAGAATTGCCACTGCCTTCTTTTCCTCACAAAACCACTCAGCAGCTGAATTTTTGATGGAGGGGAGAGAAGATTGATTATTTCTTTCTCAGCCTTTCCTGTCAAGGCAAGTGTTCTCTCAAGTTAGCATTACTTTCCTTTCTGCACCTGCAGGACATGTTGCCATCAGCTTTTATATCAGTAAGGCTGCTCTAATTCTTTCCTTCTGATTTTATGAAAACAGTTGTGTGATCCCTATGCTGTAACTTGTGCAATTCCAAAGGCAGCAGTATGTGTGAGATTTCCCACAGCCACAGGAACAGAACTGTTTCCAGATCCATCTATTTGTGTAACTCCACATGCCAGTCCCAGAGGGAGTGCAAGCTCCTGAAACTGTGTATCCTCACATGTAAAAGGAAAAGTGGTCATGAGGATGACAGGTGCAGTCTGAATATGTAGATAAGCAGAACTTCTAAGACTGATAGTGGTAGGGGATAATTTGAGAACTGAATAGATCATTCCTCTCAGAACAGCACTTTCAGACTCTCTATATGCATAGGTTTTCATACTGGGAACAAAGTCTGTAGGCAAAAATATGTTGGTTTATATTTTTACAAATACATATGTATGACAAATTGATAGTTATGAAGTTCATAGTTAGCCAAATTAGAATCAGATTGCTCTTTATCAGATTGGTTTCCTATGCAGCAATAAGCTTTTCTGATTTAATCCTGTGCATACACATTGGGGACAGTTGTATATGAACAAGATAGCTAAAATGCCAAAGCTTCTGTGTGAGACAAAGGCTCATGCTCCATTTTGAAAGTTCTTGTTTTAGTGGCAGTGCAGCCAGTCAGGTAGTTCAGTGTAGGTTCCCCAGAGCTTTTCTTTTCCCCTTGGGTTTATCTAAATGCACTGGGGTAAATACAAACAAACCTCATCTGCTGGAGTAGTAATAAGTCAGCAAATGTCTTCTTTTGCCATGCACAGCACTCACAGGAACCTTGTTCTTTTAATTTATGGATGGGCAGAAAAGGATGGGTTTAGAAAAAATGCATCAGCTGTAAGGAAGTGAGAGACTCAAACACAGATACTGAAACTGAGCTTCATTAATATTTTTGTTAGGCTAAAGAGGCTGCATGTAGAAGCTTATACAGTTTCAGGACAAAATGAGGTTTATATGGTTTTCTTTTACACAGAGCAAAAGAGTGAGCTTTTAGTCTCATTAAGTTAACAATAAAGAGGAAAGAAAAGCTAAATCTCCAGGGGGCACATAATGTATGTTTGCTGTATGCAGACATGTGCATCTAGCTGAACAGGTCCCAGGGGCACAGTTCAAAGAAAAAAAGAGCTACCACAGCTGTGCAGGTTGTGTGGGGTGATGCATTCCCTTTACACACTGATTTTTCACAACTGCATTTGAAAGGGAGAAAAATTCACATGGGTAAACCGAACTTTGGAAGGAAAAAATGAGCAATCCTTCTAAACTGAAGCAAGTTATCTGCTCAAAGCAGTAGCTGCTAGTCCAAGCCAAGCATGGAAATGACATGAGAGATTCAGAGATAGTCTGACATTGCCACTTCTCCTGTGGGCCAGACCTAAGTGGGGGGTGTAGGTGCCCATCAGCCCCAGCTGTGTCTGCAGTGCAGCAGAACCCTCACAGCCGCTGGCACAGAGCAGAGCTGGTGATGCCAGAGCTTGGCACAGCCCCTCTCCCACATGCTCAGCTACAGGCAGGGCTGGAGCTGCTCTGTGCATTCCCCCAGACAGCAGCTGCAGCCTGAGCACTGCAAACCCAGCTGGCAGTTGGACAGTGTTTCCTTCCACTGCTCCATGTTTCTTTTGTATTTAATTTATGTTGTCCTTAAGGAGTAATTTCACTGCCAAGGGAGTCTGTCTGAGGAACTTTCATATGGAAACCTCTGACAACAAGGCAGGTATTTAACCAGTCTTGAAATGCACCACATTTTGATTTCTGAGACATTTCTGTCCCTTGAAAATGGATGGGGTTTTATTGGGTGCTGTGGATTATAACTTTCTTGGACTCTCATAATCCAGAAACCAATGGAGTTTACTTTTTGTTTTTTCAATAAACAAAGGAAGGAAATGATAACTGTGTTTGCCTTCCATTTGGTTATGGAGTGGGAAGCAGCTGCAGATCTGAGTACAGTGTTCTAACTTTGCTGATGATGATGATTATATTATGTCTGGACATGCAAGTCTTGCAAATTTTGTATCTGCAGAGCTTCTGGAAATACTCTAATGACATTTCATTATTTTCTTTTTGCCTCCTTGGCCTTATGAAATAAATGTTAATAGTATAAGAGAATTTTAAAAGGGTGCATAGCACCTTTAAAACACTTATTAAATGTCTCCAAAGACTTGTAGAAAAACAGTTCACCTTGACAATGAAGGTTACTTCTACCAAGAAAAATGTATTTGCTTTTAAAGCTGACAAAGTGATTTCTTGGTGTCTGATTTACGGTGATGACCTGTACTTTGAGTTGCTCTTTGTCTATATACCTGTGTGGGGTTTTTTATAAGAATTTTGACATTTTTCTGAAATGAAAGAAGAGTTATGTAAGACAGGCATCTGTGTGCTTTACTTCTTTGGTCAAAAAAATAACATGGACAAATCTGTTTCTTGTCAAATACTGAGATTTTCTGAGAGCCCTCAAAAACTCTGCTCTCCTGAAAACAGAGCAACAGTGAAGAATTTCACATTCAGAAAATAGTACAGTAAAAGGAATTTTCCAGTCATGACACATGCTAATAATATCTTGTATGGTTTTGAGCAATTCCTCATGAGGTCCTGAATCATGTAATAAAATCATGCACTAGGAATAATAGTACTAAAGATCTAAAGAGTTTATGAGCCATCTAAAAATCTGTGTCCACTTCAGTACCCAGTTTAACTGAGCCTCGGGGAGTGCTGGAAGGTTTTAGCTCAGTAGAGGACAGGGAAGAATCTATCACTTCATTGGGACCATTCCTTTAACTGTCATTGTTTCCATGTCCAGTGCTTCTAAATCTGCCTTTTGTTCCAACAGTAGCTCAGATTAGCAGTGCCTTCCTTTAGGGAGCTTTTATATTGCAAAAATAAATTTCTGGTTTGCTATTTTTGCTGCAGATATATTGTAAGCAGAAAATGATGGGGTTTGCATGGCTGGAGTGAGACTTAACTTAAAAATTACATTCAGTTACACAAAGAAAATCCCAAATTCCATTTTGCCTGCCCAGACAGGAAAGTGCTTTTGTTAATTCTAGTAATTATTACATCTTTTATCAGCCTATCAGTTTCATCCAGTCGGGTCTTTCCTATTTTACTCCACAAACTCTATAAGGGATAGAAAAAGAGGTGTGGTTAAATCTTGTGCTTGAGTGGAAATTATTTATGTGTGCATGTTCTCCCTCCCTCCTGATCCCTCACCTTTTCTTTATCTGAATTGCAATGTGACTGATCTCACTTCTGCCAAAGTCAAGAAAAGTGCTGCTGTTGGCCTCTCTGTGCATTCAGGGTAGGAATGGTCTCCTTCCACAAAGAAGAAAGAGTTTTGTTCTGTTGTGTCAAAATCTCCCCTGGCCATAAGCCTCAGGGAAAATAGCACTAGCAGCATTTCTGGATGGGTGATCTGTAGCCACATCAGCTGAATGTGTCCTGATAAGCTTCTCCATGGCCCCAGTGACTCCTACAACTCTTTCCTCCTTGTTCCTCTTTCCCTCCCTTTCTCACTTCAGAATGGGAGACTTCAAAGCACTTAAACTGTGCCTCCTGTGGGTCAAAAATAGGGTCGAGGTTTTTAGTATTCCTTCATCCAAGAGCAGGGAGTCCTGTGTGGAGGAGTTTCCTGGGACGCCTTGGGTGTATGAACTCAGCTGTGGTGTGGAGCCCTGGGGCTGTGCTGGCAGTGAGGGAAGGGGACACTGCCAGCTCTGCTTTGCCTGGGAGAGGCTCTGCCTGCAGCTTGGGGGAAGGATCCTTGTTCTCAGCTCCTCTGACTGCCTGGGCACGTGTTCCCAGGCAGGAGCTGAGGGCTCTGTGGTGCCTCAAGTGGAGGCTGCAGTTTCTCTTTGACTTGGACCAGGCTTCTGTGATGCTTCCCTCACAGTTTTCCATTCCTGACCATCCATTTGGTCTCCTCTGAGCTCACCCCTGTGCCATGCTGCAGGGTTTCCATTGCCTCCACTGAAGCTGTTCCTGACCACACTCACCTGAGGGGAGAGGCCTCAGTGGTACCAAAGTGGCTTAGTAGGGTCAGGTTTGCTCCAGGGTTCTGAGAACAGGACATCATGACCAGAACCCTTTCAGACTGTAAAGATGCTTATCTGCTGCTTTCTGTACTGCCCTGGCAGCAGGCAGGCAGAGACACTGCGCTTCTTTCTCATGTGCAGGCTTGGTTCAGGTTTTGCTTCTCTTTTGCACAATCTCTGAAAGATCCAGAGCAGCTGCCAGAACCTAGGTCTCCTTAAGGGGTAAATTACTTTGTCCCTATTTTGCTTCTCATCATATCTTGCAATTTCCTGTTCATTTCTGATCTGTGTTGCTGTCATCTTCTTTGTCCGATCTGTGTTGCTGTCACCTTATCTACTACTATTCTGAATAACCTGAAAGAAGTTAAAGAAAGTAGCTTTTCATTCTTATATTTTTATGCAGCAGTTCCAGCTAGTGTGCAATAGAGCACTTCTGTATCAAAAATAGGCAGGAATATGAGCAATAAATAGCAATGCTCATTAATGCTATGTGTTCTTCTACTGTGGGCATTCGGTCTCCTCATTATTTTTCCTTCTTCAGAGTCAATTAGCTTAATGTGGTAACAGGAATTTATGATGGTGCTGCCAAACTGTATGTGTCTCAATCTCCATGGATTCCCAGCATGACTTTTTGTTATGCACTGAGCAGTGACAGATGTGTGACACTGAAAACATTATTCAAACCTCTTCCCCTTTTCTCTGTCTTTGGGCCAGGATCAGTTTAAAAAAACACATGGGCTAGCAATAACAGTACATGAACTTGTCCTTTCTTGGTCCTGCAGAGATTCCTGTGTGTTATGGTGTTCAGATGCAAACAGGTCCCATGAAGAAAAACATGGGAGTAAATCCTGCAGGACTGGGACCTTAAACCTGAGCAGAACACAAGGATACAGCAGGGTATAGCCCAGTCTAACCTGGGCTCAGTGTTTCTGAGTGCAGGGTGCTCTACAGGAAATGATGACACATCCATGATGCTCCTCCCAGCTCCAAATCATCTGGAGGCATTTCTGTAGTGACAAATATTTTTCCTAATCTTCTTCCAGCCTGGGTTCTAATGAGTGGCATCTGAGATTGGGCATGAGGTTTTGAACAGACACAGCACTTACTCTGCAGATTGCTGGAGCTGTGATATGATAGATGTTATTATTTTGGCTGTGCTGCACTGTCAGCACTTCCCATACCACAGATTTTTGTATTGTGACCAAGATGTGCAGTGCCAGCTGAAACTGTTGGCAGCTGAATGGGACACACTTGTGATTTTTGGCACTTGCTCATGATTTGGGGTTGGGTTTGAGCATTCCAGCTGACCTTCTCAGTACAATATTCAGCTGAGACATTATTTGCAATTTTAAACTTTACATTCAACATTTTTTTTTAATGCAATAGTGACTACTCAGCTCAGAGCTGGTGTCTGAAGCTATCTGGGATGTCTAGAGGAGAACACTGAGTGTGATGACTTGCAGGATTTGTGACAAGGACTGTGCTTGAGTAAATTTGTCATCCAGGGAGGGCATTGTTTATTTTTGCACACCTTCTTGGGTTATGTCTTAGTGTATATATTGTATGCACATAGAAAATTCACCCAGAAAGAGTTTGGAAGAGCAAACCTTCATTCTGGAATAACCATTCAAGCTTCAATTGTGTTTTCTATTTATACACCTGCTGCAGATGTTTTATCTGAAAATGCTCAAAGCATTTTCTTAGCAACATTCATGGTGCTGTCCTCTCAGGCCTTTGCTGATGTTCTTTATCTTTATTGATAGTGCTGCAGCTGGGCATAAGCTACATTTTATGGTTGGATGGAAGATTGTTATCTGGGCGTTTATCATTTCACACAAATCTTCTCTCTCTGTAATGAGTGAAGTGAATGTAGCTTTTACAGGCACTGCTTTGTGTTAGCGCCTCCACCCATTTGTAGCATTTCACAGAACTGTCCCAATTCTGCTCTATTTTGGGCCAGTGGAGGGTTCTGATACATTAACTGAAAGCTCATCTGAGACCAGAAAGAGGTATTAAGAATTCGGTTTGTTTTCAGCTTTGTCTATCTTTGAGGTTTGTCCATCTAACCCTTCCCTCTGCAGTGGCTTTAGCATGGGTTTATCTTTGAAAAAAATATACAAACAACAGATCTATAATCATTTTAGAGGATCCCAGCACTGAAGAGGAGAGTAGATTATTTGCGAGATTAGTCAAAGGGTGAATGTTAATCTAATGGAAAACTAGGATGAATATTGGGGAAAAAATATTCTTGCTACTGCAGTCCAGTGGGACAGAGAAGAAATGGAAGGACTATTGATATTGATGTAATGTATTTCGTAGACCTTTTAAAATAAGCCAATCTTTTCTTGGTTAAATCATCCAAACATTATTTACCTAATCAGACTGAAGAAATACGTAAATACAGCATTTATTCCATCTGCCTTAGGACCTGGCACAAATGTCCACCCACTTTTGGAAAAGTACTGCCATGTGAATGCATGCTTAGAACAAAACATCTCTTTAGAAATTATGTTGAACTGAGGTCTGAGCCCTGAGGTGGTTCATGAGCAGTTGTGGGTGTTGTCCTGCAGATCATCCTTTCACAAGGGTGCTTTGCCCTGGCAGCCCCAGCTCTGCTCTGAGCTTTGCTGCGTTTCTGTGCTGCTCTCCTTCCCTGTGGACTGCAGGGCTGGGACTCAGGGACTCCATGTCCAGCCATGTGCCCACCTCTTGTATTTACAGGGTTCCCCAGATGGAGGAAGGAGTGATGAATCTGACTCCATGTTCTAGAAGGCTAATTTATTGTTTTAAGATACTATATAAAATAATAAATTTATATAAAATAATACTAAACTATTATATAAATAATACTAAATATTATATAAAATAATACTAAACTAAACTATACTAAAGAATACAGAAAGGATACAGACAAAAGGCTAAGAAGATAAAGATGAAAACTCATGACTCTTTCTACAGCCCCAACGCAGCCTGACCCTGATTGGTCATTAAGTCAAAACAATTCACATATCCAACCACCAGTTGGATAAACAATTCCCAAACACATTCCAAAGCAGCAAAACACAGGAGAAGCAAATGAGATAGTATTGTTTTCCTTTTTCTCTGAGGTTTCTCAGCTTCCCAGGAGAATAATCCAAGGCCAGGGGATTTTTCCAGAAAATGTGATGGTGGCACCCACCTCACACACCTGTGCTCAGGTGTCATCATGCACTGCAGAGCAGACACTGAAATGGTGACACTTGGGCAGGCCCAAAACAACCAGGTGCAAAAGTACATGGCTTGCATGTTGCTGGGCTTTACTGCCTATAATACAGCATTCATTTGAATTCCAGTCTTTAATTCCTTATGTCCTTTTGAAAAGCTGTACAGGCTGTATTAAAACTGTTCCATTTTCTTTGTGATTTAATCTTCAGAGGAAGCTTGTTATAGTTTCATTCTAAAAGATCATCAGTGGGTCTCCACTGCATTGCACTAAAGTTGTTTTTACATTGTAATCTCATATAATAATGGGATTGTAATGACTTTGCTAATAGACATGCAGGATGCAAATTGTCTGTTTCTCAAATTTATAATATTTTTGATAGAAGGAGCAGCATAATGGAATCATCAAGAGGGTTTTGAAAAGTTCCTTCTCTGTTTTTCTCTGTGTGCTTGTGCTTACAACATGAGATCACTGAGACAGTATTAGGAAACGAGATTTAGTGTCACTTTACAGGAGCTGTGTATTTCATAGGCAGTGTAATTTGTGGAGCAGTGGTCTCATCCTAAATGGAAATCCAAATGGAATTATGAGCACTCTTGAACTTTCAAAATTGTACACTTAATGATGATGGAGATTAATTTTATTGTCTGTGCTTTGTGGCTGAACCTGCAGGGTTGGAAGCAAGCATTAAAATTTGATGAAAGATATTTTCCCATGGGGAAGCTCTGTTTCTCATACTGACCAGTCATCCAGATTTGGCCCTAGATGGATTTTTTAGAGCAAGTACAAGGCTGATGGGTTGGAGATAAGTAGAGGGGGTTGTTAGAAAATAACAGTGGCTAGAGACCACTAGAAATGCCTTGTGCCAGTGTGCTGGCCTACAGGTTTTAGAATATCTATGCTGGATGTGCCTGTAGCTGCAGTGTAGCTAAAGATGATGTTTTTCTGGTATTTATAGGGGCCAGCTACTCCTATCTACTGTGAGGTAGGTAATCCTCTAGTCTAGGTTATGCTTTGTCTAAATCATCCTTTCTATAAGGAGCTCTCACTCATATCACACTTAAAGGGATTAAAGAATCATGTGACTTCAATGTGTTAAAATCACATTAAGTGATTCCTTACCATGAGTTTCAACAGATATTCCCTGTAGCCATTTCTGTGTGACAGTTGTGTATTGGTTCTCCTTGGAAGTCACATGCTTGCTGTAAATTTTGGGAGTTTTCCCTCTCTTCTGTTTCTACTTATCAGCTTTGGCTGAGAACAGCAGCTGCCAGTGCTCTCTGTCCTTGTAAGGCTCTTCAGGTGGAAAAGAAATTGGGCTTTCTTTAGTTCCAGTGTCATTTGACTTTCCCACAGTTACAAGGATTTCCAGGAGATTTGTTTCTTCTGCTTCTCCCTATGCCAAGGACTACCAAGGTGATATTTTTTCCTTGGCTCAAGTCTTTCTATTTATTGTGCAAATCTTTCTATTTATTGTGTGCTTAAACTTGTAAGAGTTGCTGGAACATTCTTCTGTCTCTGGTGATACTGGCCAAATGCCTGAGGTGTGCTGAAACCTGGCTAGTGAATATCCTAAACTCTGCTTGTTAAATACACATTTAACAATTTGAATTTAACAAATTTAACAATTTGGCAGCTCTTCAAGTTCCAGAGCCACTCTCTGGACACAGCTACAAAACTGTGGCTGCAGGTAGAAAGAACAAGTAACACAATAATGACTGAGGCTGGGCTTTTCAGTGTCTTTGTTTCTAGAGCTACCAGAAGAGCTTGATCATTAAATAAACAAATTGTATTAAAAGGAGAGAAGGCTGGGAATGTTTTGATCAAAACTTTCTCATTGCAAAGTATTACAGCTGTACCTGACTAGAAACATTTCAGTATGGTCAAAATCTGTCAGGCAATTTCTCAGGCACAAGACAGAAATGATTATAAAAACAAGCGATATTAAATTTAATTTTCAATCATGAAAAGTTTGGGCTCAAGATCTTTGTGTTTTAGGAGCAGATATTTAATCTTTCTCTCCCAGATTCCCAGTCTCAGCAACTACTTTTGCAACAGCAATGATGACTTGAGTGAGTGTAATAGATTAACTGCCTGCCTTGCTGTGGGAGTGGTGTAGTTTATAATTTCAGAACTGACTAAAAGGGAGGCATCTCTCAGAAGAAATTTGTACAACATTCCAGAATGTCAGAATCAAAGGATTCAGAATCAAAGGTCCAGGTTTCCCAGGTCTCACTACCTGTGCAATATCTATAACATTCATCAGAATCAATGTCCAGTATTTAAGTTTCTGACTGGAAGAGTTAAGAAACAGTGACAATTAGGGAAGTATATGTACCTGGGGATTGCAATAAGATTATTTTTCTTAAGAGGGTTAGAAAGCCCTTTTCTTTCTTTTGGCTATCATGATGTCATCTTCCACTTAGGGCAAACAAACATTCTCCTTAATGCTTTAGATAGATAGAGGCTTGAATAATACTTGTAGCAAATATTTTTGAGGTGCATTTTATTAAAAAAAACACAAGTCAGTAAACAAAAAACTCACCAAAAATCCAAACCACATCCACCTGTGCAGTTTGCCTTCCTGGCTGCATGCTGTGCTTGTTCCAAGCCTGATTTATGAAAGAACAAATACAGCATGCTCAGCAAGAACCCAGGAGGACCTATTTTACCTGTGACCTCTACTTCCATTTGTAGATGCAACAATTGAAATTACAATTGCTGCGAAATTGCAGTGACTTTGGCAATGCTGGGGTCTGTAGGATATTTGTGCTTGTGGCTTGACCTTTCCACAAAGGGTTGAACCTGAAAAGCATTATCATATTAACCTCCCAATAAACTTGAGAGGAACTGTTTTGTCAGCTGGGGTTTGTGCCTGCTGCACTCAATACTGAGCCATTTCCCTGCTTGCAAATGTCAGCAGTTCCAGCTTATCTGTTACAATGCTTCGCTGAATTCAAGCTACTCTGATGAAGTATGAAAATACAAATTTATTTTCAATGTGAAGTAGACCATCTGTGCATTGTTCAACTTCTCACTCCTTAGAGTGCTTAAATAGTGTCACAGATGAGTCATAAAAGTGTGTTGGTTCATGCACTCAGTTCTGTAAAGTGTATTAGTATTCATGGTTTTATTAACACTCCTGCACCTTAAAAATGGAGCTGCTTGAATTTCAGTCCAGCTGTCAGTCAAGCAAATACTCCCATGCTGATGTAGTGATGAACTCAAGTGAGAGATCAAAATGTGGAATGCTATTTAAAAACTTTTGGTGAGTTCACTTCTTGCACAGTGCTGGAGAAGCTGAGTGAGTGTGTGTGCATTAGATCCCTGCAGCCTGTTCTAAGGGCCTTCAGGAGAGCACAGAGGTGCCTGAGCCAGACACAGAAAGAGAGGGGCTCACCCAGGGGGAGCCACGTGTGGATGTTGAATGGGAGGAGACAAAGGGAGCAGCCAGCAGAAACAGCTGAGAAGGAAAGTTTCGGTGAGGGTCAATGTGGATACAGCCAAAGCTTCCTGGTCCAGCTCAGCTCTCTCCCAGGTTTGGGGAGGTGTGTCCTGGATGTTAGAGAGCCCAATCCTACAGGCTTATCCCAGGGCTGCCTTTCAGTTCTTCCCTGTGGCTGGGGGTAGGACTGTACTCTGGCGTCTCTCAGGTACTTGGCAGCTTTGTATGGGGCTCTGCAGTGCCAAGGAAGTGTGAAACATGCAGATTTTATTATTGGCTTTTTGCAAATATTAAAATGTGGCTGGAGGTGTGTATTCTATTGCCATCTGTTACAGGTGGGGCAGTTTTCTTTATCTCTTCCACAACCAATGCTCCCTCCAGGAGATCTGTTCATGGCCAGTGGGTGTCCCTGCATGGCTGATCCAATTCCACCATCCCATGGGGAGATGCTCTGCCCAGGGGAGGAGCCAAGCATTCCTGCCTGGATCCAATCTGAGCTTTGGGACACCCCAGCAGCCTCTGCCCCCTGCATTGCCAGAGGAGCAGCTTTCTGCTGCCCTGCATGGCCAGAGGGAGCCCAGGCCCATCTGCAGCAGCCCTGGAGCTGCAGAGGAAAACTCCCCCCTTGTGCAGGATCCCTGCTGCAGCAGAGCCACAGCTGGCACTGCAGGAGGGCTGAGCCACCATGGTATTTGGGGCTGGTGCTTTCTCTCTTGCCTTCCTCCTGGAGCATGTGGAGATCCAGGATAGTGAGGCCAGAGGTATATTTAGTCCAACTCTGTATGGCTGGACCTTGCACATTCTCAGCTAGAAGGTGAGAAATTAATTTGTTTGTAAATGTACCTAATTGACCTCTGAAGACTCTGCTTCATAAAAGGCACATGAGATGCATGAGTGGGAAGCATTATCATGTCAGTACCACACAGCACAACCTCCCTGTACCTGCAGAGCCTGCTCTGTGGAACATCAGGCTGCAGTTTTGAGTGCTGGCAGTTCAGCACCTCTCGTGAACACCAGATGAATTTTTAAAGTGAAAAAGAGCTGAACCATTGCCAGTAGGTTATAAGGCTGGTGAAGGAACATGAGACTAGGGAGGAGATTGCACAAAAAGAGCAATAAGTGAGAGATTCTTCTGGACAAGATTTGTGCTCTGAGCTGTATTAACTGCACTGAACTGGAATGTGTTAAATAATTGAGAGGAGATGGAGGCCCTCTCCAAGCAGCACAGAACCCCAGGGACTGGTAAATAATGAATACAATTCTTCTGCTGTTAGTGGGATGACTCATCACTCACTGTCTGTTTTAAGCACCTGCTGCAGGGGTTGGAGGAGGACTGGGCCTCTTAAACCTGTATTGCAAGGAAAAAGCAGCTCCTGGCTGCTATTAGCTGCTTCCTTTATCCACCTGTCTATAAAAGATACCGGCAGCAGTTACTGATAGAGGGAGCCTAAACAAGGAGGACAAATTGTCCTACTGTGTTGTTTGGCAATGGAGGATCTTGATCCACAAGTTATTGTTTTCCTTGGCTTTCCTAAAACCAGGAAAACTGGAAGGTGGCAGCTGACATGAAGATCTCCAGACCTGTCTTGGCGTTTCTGCTGACATGCACCAAGGGCTGCCCTGTGCACAAAAGCCCAGCAAATTCTGACACAGAGCCATTCTGTCAAGGGAAAGCCCAAAATCACTGACCCAGACACCAACTGCTCTGTGTGCATTGCTAGTGGCACCAGCAAAAACCTGATACTGTGTCCCATCATTTGTCCATTTGACCAAACCCAGAATAGTCAAATGTGAGATCTTCAGCTTCCTCCCCCAGCCCTGACATGTGGAAAACCAGAAGCCATTTCCAGCTGATATTTCCACAGGTGATGTCTCTGTCTAAGTTTGTGTCAGTTCCACTGTGCAGGTTTAGGGGTAGCTCAGAATTTCTTAGCAGTGGCTGTAAAACCATATTTTGTTGTAGTAACAGAATTGTGTTGCAGGATACCCAGACCAAGGAACAGGTCACAGTGTTTCCTCTTTCATGCACCCATGTCCTTTGCTTCCCTGTTGCTGGTGTCTGTCTTTGCTCACAAATGAAGAAAATGAGTGGAATTGACTTTTTCTTCTAGAGGTCTTTGAAGCCAAGAAGACAACAGTTCCTGGATAAAAAAGAAAAACAGGGCAACAGAGAACAGCACTTAAACACTACAAAAATCCCAAATTTCTCACAGGCTGAAGAGGCCACTACTAGAAAACATGAACAAGAATCTGATCCCAAAACAGATATAAATATGTCTCAAATCTCACACAAGAGATTTTTTTTAACATCTCAGTTCAAAAACTCTGAAACTGTGACTTCTTGCTAGTAGGAGTGCCACCACTTCACACCAATATCCTGCCTCTCTTTTCACATCCAACACTGTTCCATATTTATAACCACTACTTATTACTATAAGTATTTTTCTCTGACATGTATCTGTTTAACCAAGGGCATTGATCTCCCTGTTTAATCCTCCTTTTTCTGCAAAAACATTTTATTCCTTCCTTTTTAAGAAGGTGAAAACAAAACTGGTTTTAGGTCATTGAGGAACTTAGAACAGCCACCGGTATTTATTTGTTAGATGATTTCAGTGACTACACTGTCTGTTCTCTATCCACAACTGTGTGTATCACATTAGTGTCTGCCTCTTAAGTGAATTTAATAACTGTAATGTGCACATTCATTTGCTTTTAGACATTCAGATGAGCAATCTTCTTTGTTATGAATTCTGCCCTTGACCCACCCTTTGAGAGTATTTCTTGGGCCTCACCATCCTCATGCTGGGCACAGCTCAGACAATAGCTCAGCTCTGCTTTTGTGCTTCATATTGTGCTGCAGTTGTGTCTAGAAACCACACCTGTGATGTTGAATGAGTTTGTTGTAAGAAGAAACCCTTGTTCTGCAGAGCTCTGAGTCTAAAGAGAGGAGACAGATGACAGGTGGGAAGGAGAGGGAGGCACCAGCAGGCTCTGTGACTTGCTTGACCTCCTGTGGCAGGTGTGAGGTGCCATGTGCAGGGGGTGTGACAGAGCTGGGACAGTGATTCAGCTGTCTGTGTCCCCATGGCTTTGACACAGCTTCTAGACCAGCCAGTCTCCAAAGTATCAGGTAGTGAGACCTTACCAAGAGTCCAACAGTGCAGTATGGGTGTAAATCAAAACAATGCAATGGTTTATCAGCCCAGGAAAAATGATCAGGAATAAGTGTATAATCTGTAGAGCCTTTATGTCTGAAATGTGATTGCTAGAGATTTTTTTATAGTGACTTTTTTACAGGGCAGTCTTCATGGAGAAATTGTGGAAATATCAGAAGTGATGCTTCTACTTCTGTGAAGTATAAGATCATTCCCAGAGGGAGTGGTTTCTGGGAAGACAGCAGTGAAGTTCCAGAAAGATGTCTGTGAAATGAAATAGCCTGTCTGGGGATCAGCCGTGCTGCTCCTGCTAATTCATAGGATCTCAGCAAGAATATTCTTTGGCCAAAGCAGGAAATATTCAACTCAACATTCTTTTTAGGTTTCCATCTCTGTACCCAACTGTGCAGGGCAAGCACAGGAGTGAACAAGCTCAGGCAGGAGAGTCAAAATCCACAAAAAGATGGAATAGCTTCTTTTAGAAGGGGAAAACTTGGGGAGACTTTTGCTTTCATCACCTTTCCCTTAGCCTGGTTTACATACAAGCCTCATAGTCCTGGGTGTGTGAGACTGTGTAATATCAAGAGTACACTTCAGACACTGTGGTATTTCTATTCACCTTGGTTCCTATTCCTAGAGACATGCCTGGAGATCATCAGCTAAGAAGTTTAATTTACAAAACCAGTTTTTTGCAATGCTGACCAAGACATGGCCAGTACCTGGTAAGGAACTGTGAGTTAAACTACTTAGGGTAGTTATTCTTTTGTTGTTAGCATGTTAGGGAAGGGGTAATGTGGCAAGGAAATCCTAAGAAAGTTGGCCAGAGATATTGCTTTGGGTATTTCAATATTGCTTTGGATACTGTTTTTCTAACAGTGTTTTAGTGTGCCAATATACAAACCTATCTCAAATCTAGTTACAAGGCATTTTCTTACCATCCTGTTGATTTGCTGCACTATAAACCAGATCTTATATCAAACTAAGCACTTGCAAACAGCTGCTTATGAGAGGCTGTGCTCAGGGCTGCTGGTACAAGGCAATCCAAGATTTAAGGTACCTTGATGCTGCAGCAGGAGGAGTGTGCCTGGTGCAAGCTGCAAGGATGCACTCTTGTGGCAAAGAGGTGCTGTACAGGGAATAGGAGGAGTTGAAATCACCTTCTGTTTATTAGGAAAGTGAAGATTTTTGTACTCAAATAAGATGAAGAAATTATCAGCTATACTAGGGAATTTTCACTGCCACATCAGTATTTTTTATTAGCTCTCATTATGTTTTCTCTGCTGGAGGGTACATTTGTACTTCTGTTTTCTGAACTTCTGATAGGCAGGTGCTATTCAGCATGCTGCAGTGTTTGTTCTCCTGGGCACATATTTGTAGCTGCCTGTCAGCCAACTCTTTGTCTGTATGGCTGAGAGGAGCTGTCCAAGGGCAGACCTGGGGGAGCACAGGTGTCCCTGAGGAGCCCCCCTGCCTCAGTGAGCCCACACCCCACAGAACCCTGGCCCTGCTGCCTTGGCTCTGCAGACAGTAAACCCACCAGAGCTGAGGCATGCAGGATTGTCTCCCACTCCTGCCTTAAAGCACTTCAAGGGTCAGGTGGGGAGAGTGCCAGGAGAGGATGGTGCCTGTGGATGCTGTGTTAACCCCAGAGCAGCAAGGTTGGAGCCATGGCAAGGGCTGTGTGTGTGCAAAACCCAGTGACTGGCCAAGAACTAGCCAAGAGGAACTAGGGGGTGATTGAGGTGAACTGCTGGAAGACTCTGAGCATGTTTTAAAGGTGCTTAGGTGCCTGCTTATAGGGATGGAGTTTTGAACTTCCCCAGAGAACCTCCCTGGAGGCTATTTTCAGTCTTTCCTCTATTGGCAATGGTGAGGGAGATGGGGAGGCTGAGTGGTGATCAGAAACCAAATTTACTGTTGACTACATGTGCTTATATACTATTCTAGAAAGGCTAGTCATTTTTTACTACAATGTTTAGGTTAATCATCACATAAACAAATTTATATGTTTTGCAACATCTCTTCCTTGCAGAAGTAGATTCAATCTTCTTTTCCTGTCAGCCAGTCTTCATTCAGTCTTCAGCCAGTCCTGATTCAATCCTCAAAGATCTATTTGTTCTTGACAAGGGATCCTGATTATCAGATCTCTTATGCTAATTTGATCCAAAGTATTCTCTGTCTTGGGTGCCCCAATATTCCTCTTGGAAACTTTGTTCCTTCTCTGTAGCTCACAGCTGATCATGTGTTTTTTCTCTGCCACTGGTTACCTAAGTTGTGTGCTCAGAGAGGTTCTTTACCTGTTTGCTGGTGTACAACTGGTAAGGCTTTAGCATGAGTCTCCCATGTCCACCTCTGTCATTTAGGAGCCCTGTTCCTACAAATAGATGTGTCTACAAGAGTTTCCCTGTGGAGGAAGCCAGGGATATTTGTATACTGTTTATGTAAGGTAGCACTGACAAAACCCACTTGAAATGGATGTAGTTATTTATGTCATTGATAGGGTGTTTTCCAAATATTTCTTACCACGTTCTGCAAAAGAAACCACAGTCAATCAGCAACTAAATCAGTAATGCAAAAGGTTAATAGCAAACAAAAGTGAAGAACATTGTAGCAGACTGCCAAGCAGTTGGCTCTGTTCTGAGTGTGACAGATGGGTGGCAGGTACCAAAGCCAACATTGCATGTGCAGAGGAAAACACAGTCTGTAACACTGCCTCACTTCTCACAGAGCCTCTGAGGATGAGTGGCTCTCCCTGTTTCCCAACAGACCCAAGGCCACCCTGGCAAAGTTACTTGGAGTAGGACTGAGCAGGACCTGCCCTCAGGAGGTGCCATCCCAGTGTCAGATGGCTCAGGAATGACCCAGTGCAGAGCAGGGAGCTCCCAGGGCTGCTGGACTTGTTCCTGCAGGGATCTGGGCACCTCCTCACCTGTGTGGCCCTGGAGTTCATGTGCCATGACTGAGTGAAGGGCAAGGGTCTGGGACCAACACTGAGGCCACCTGGATCTCTGTGGATGTAGAGGGCCCAGATGGAGCACAAAGCCACTGGATGTTTGGTCAGTAACTGAAGTAGGTGATGTTGAGGATTCCAGTTGAACAGATAATGTGGATTATTCCTATGAAGTCTCTTTATTTTGAGATTTAGGATATAAGCATATACAAGATAGGAGCATAAGGTTGATCAAGACAGATTTGAACAGTTTCTGGTGTTTCTAGTTGAAAATGGGGTGGGAAAAGTGAAAAAAAGGAAATTAAAGGGAAAGAAGTCATGGATAAATATTGAGCAACACTGCTTCTCCAAACTGAGTTTTTCCCCTGTGAAAATGTGGTAGTTTAATAAGATGGAATAGACTAGCTTTGGAACATTGATGTGAGCATACTTTCCTTTTACACTAATTTGTAACCACTGTCAATGGATCTGCACTGAAAGCTGTTCATCAAACTGTCCTGTGCTGCACTCAGATGGTAAAACTCCATCACAACTCTGGCTATCATACAGAATTAACTCCTGCTTGACTTCAGTCTGAGACAATGTAAATACTGGCAAACAGCTGAAGGCTTTATGAACCTCAGAAAAATACTTCTTTTCAGAATACAAAGTATGTTATAGAGTCTCAGGAACACTAAAATTACCAGAAACATTTAATCCATACTGGAAATACCATGTGGTTTTGCCAAGACACTCAATAGTAAAATTACCACGACTTAAAATAATAACAACAGTTGTCTAGAAATAGAACACTTTGCTTGAACTTAATAGTTCAGTTTAATTCAAGGAATATTTTCTGAACTTGCACATCAGCTCAGTAGGAGAAAAAAATAACCATGGCAACATATAAGGAATTATCTGTGAATGTACTTTGAATGTTCTGATCTCTTCTGGGTGAACACTGACCCATAGTAGCTCCTGTGCTATCATAAGAATGCTCCAGGTTTACCTAAGTGTCAGTGGTTTCTTGTGTGGAGATATCTGCCAAAGAATGTAGTGTCTGCACAGCCTTCTGAGACAGAGCCATGATGTCTAAAGAATATTAAGAATTATTTTCTCCCCTTCTGCCTGAAAAAATTTGTAGATGTAATTTCTTTTTTTTTACTCAAGTTTTACAGATTTTCAGAAAATTTTAGATTTCCAGGGCACACGGGATTTGGAGAGCAGAAATGTTCCTGTAATTAACCAGCTCGATAGCTCTCCATCCATCCCTCCATCCCCGTGTACCGTGGGATGGGTCTGGCCCCTCCTCTGCTTCCAAGGGCCCTGCCGAGGGTCAGGCTCCCGATGTGCTTCCAAAAGTGTTCCTCTGTCTCCATCTTCTGGTCAGCTCTTCGGCCCTGCCTGCACGTCCTGCTGCACACAGAAAGCGTGCATTTATCAGCGTGAGAAATGGCCTTCTCTGGTGGAGCCGTGACCAGGCCCTTTCCCTCTTGTTCCTGCTGCTTTCCCTGCCTTGTGAAGAACAACCTGTACCTGATGGGGATGGCACTTGGCTGAGGAGGTGTGTGAAGAAAGCTGCTGATGTTAACCACCAAGTCTGCTCACAGACAGGAAAGTCACAAAACATACTACGTAAATAGGAGCTCTACATGTCCTGGATGGTTTTTCTTAAAGCAGCTCTTCTGTGAAAGATATTAGCAGCAAGGAGTGTAACAAGGTGTGATAGATGGAAAATGAGATTAAATGCTCTCGCAATTAAGGGATAACTCTTGTGAGAATATTAGGAGAAGCTTTACTGATGTGTAGTTATGTTATTGTCGTTTAGATGTCCTCTGTTCTCCCCACAATTCCCTTTCTCCCCTGTATTGTTGCCATCAGACAGCCAGGGCTGTCTAGGACAGGTAAAGGAAGGCTGCACAGGTGTCCCTTGCATGGGGCAGGTGGGAATGGAAAAGCTTGGGGGTGCTTAGGGGGTGGGCATGGCAACACCTGAGCTCCAATCCAGTTACAAAGCAGTCTCCACTGATAAATGGCACAGAAGAGCTGACTGACAGACCTTGGGAGGGGCCAGGGCTGGCTGATGCCACCCCCAGGGGTATAAAAGACTGAGCATCCAGCTTGAAGATGAACTGGCCATGTGGGGATGCATGAGGGACAGTTCCCAGCACTGCAGCTTTTTCCTAATGTAGTCCTTTGTTGTCTTTTTGTTAAGGTTTAATAAACCTCTTTAAATTTTCCAAGTGAGCAGGTGTCTCTCACAAAGGGAATTGCTCTGAAATTGCTTCCACCGAGGGCCGTGGAGCTTCCTGTGCCTCATCTCTCAGGTGCAGCCTCTTGGATCAGATCAGTGTCCAGAGGAGCAGCTTGAGCTGCTGGGACAGAAAAGCTCAAAGAAGGTGCCCCTCCTTGGAGGGTTGCAGATCTTACCTTTGGGGATTGAAGCCCATAACTGGTTAAACCAACAGAAGTAAAACTAAAGATCTGTAAACAATAGAACTAGTTATTGTTTTCCGGGGAGAAAAAATCCAAAACTTCTGGCTTTCCTGCCTTGATAACTATATACTTTTTTCCCATCCTGAAAAGAGCAATGCATTACTCAGCTCGTGTTTCTCAAAATGTTAGGCAGAAGTTGATCACTGACTTCTTATGCTCATTTAACCTATATAGACATATATAACCCAATCAATAGAGATGAAATTGTGTTTCTTCAGCTGATTTTGAAATTGCCATAGATAGGGATAGGCTGGTGACTTGTGCTCTTTTGTTATAGAAAGAGAATATATTTTCTACAGATAACTAGGCATAGGAAATTTGAAATGCATTCACTTTTTTCAACAAGTCAGATGAATTCTTGGTCCTGCACATCCCCCTGCTGGCTGTTTTAAGCGGATTACAATCACATTTTCCTGGAATTTTTTAAGTGTTTTCCTCTTCTGTGTTGTGTGTGAAAAGCCCACACAAACAACAGGGAAAACTGACTGACAGCCTTGGGGAAACAGTGAAACTCTGCAAAATGCTGCCAGGCACACAGAGCAAACTGACTGAAACACCAGGAAAAAAACAATTCTTTTTAGTCTCTAGATGTTAGAGTAGGAGCCTAAAGGATTCTAACAGATGTGGGATTTTTGAAACAAGATGGTATCCTCAACACAGGTGATGCTGTACTGTGAAAAGTTGAATGTAAATGCTGCTTCTCACTTCACCATGACTGATGTGGTCCACTGGAAATTTCAAAACATCAGGGGGTGATGTAGACTCCAGAAGATCTTTCTCTGGAAGAGGCAGCTATCTTTGGCTCCCTTCCCTGGATGGGAACTCTAAGGTGGAGTTCCACAACTGAAGCAATGCAGAATTCACTGCCTCTGGGCACACCACCCTTTCAAAGTAGGCCTGGTGCTTCTCATGAGCCAAAGCCTTTGTAAACAACCTCCAAAGGGATTTTAAACCAAACCAGCTGACAAAACAGGGTACTAGGACCAGCAGGAATGGTGGAGTGCTAAGGTGGCCAGAGGCAGAGGCAGCCTGGAGAGCTCAGTGCTGCACCCCTGTTCCAGCTGCTCCCCTGCAGCTGTGCCTGGTACATTTGGGGCTCCCTGTCTGGGGCTGGGTGACCCTCCTTATCTGAAGAAGGCAGAGAGGAGACCTGGGGCCTGAGCTGCAGCCCAGCAGCTTAAGAATTTTCTTATGTAGGTGCCATCCTGGTGTGAAGAAAACTTCAGGAACCCAGCTTCAGGTTATGTATTCTCAGCTGAATCCCATCTGAGCTGTGTGAGCTGCACAAGTCAAATTAGAAATTCAGACAGATGAGAACCCCTCAAAAATGTATGCTATTTTGTTTCCTGGAAGGATTTTGACAAGTTGTTTAAAGCTGTGCAGCTTACTACCTATCTCTGCCTGGTCTTTGAGACACAATTCAAAATAAATTCGTTAAAGGTTTGTGTTTCAGCAGGGGAAATGCAGAGTGGCCTTTTTGCATTTCTAGTGGCATAGTGGCAACATCAGCAGCAGATAGCAACAAACAGCTGAAAATCTGTTTAGATCACTGCCTCGCCTCCATAGAGGGATGTATGAATGTGATGACTACTCTGAGTATGAAAACTAACCTTGAGCAGAGACTGGGCAGTTGCATTTCACACTGTGAAGGTCTCATGGAATGCTGCAGACATCAGGAAGAAGTATTTTTTTTTTTTTTTGCTTCTGCATAGTTATCCACAGCTGCTAAAACCCTTTTTCTCCCCAATGTGGCAAGTGCATGAAGTACGTGATTCAGAAGAGAGATTGGTGGATGAGTAAGTCTGAAGTTCAAGCATTTACCTCTCGTAGCAGGTTAACAAAACTTGAAAAAGGCTTTGGCATTTCAGTTGGGGTTTTTAATTGCAGCCAACAACAAAAGCTCCATGCCCCCTAAAAAAATGTGTGCAGGCTTGTCTTCCCCACAGTCCCTGAAGCAGGGCAGGGAGAGGCTGACCTGAGAGATTTGTTTCTTCTGCAGCAAAGTAAGGCATTGAGAGAGATTTTCTGTGGCTCCTGAGAATGTTTCTAATCTACCCCAGTGAGCAGGGCAGGAACCTGATGGCTGCACCTACAGCCACACCCTTGCACAAGGATTCTGTTCTCAGCTGCCCTGGGAGCTGCAGAGCTCTTGGCACCTGCAGCCCAGGGCTGGGGGCCACGGCACTCACAGGAACAGCAGGACTGGAGCCCCAGCTTGTCTCCAGTGCTGGCTGCAGCGTGGCATGGAGGTGAGATGGGCCCTCCTGTCACGTTGCTGAGGCTGCTCTGGGAGGGGCTGGATTGAAGTGAGAGCTCCCTGTCTTTGGCTCCTGCCCTGCTGTCCCTCACGGTACATCCTGCTCTGCCAATGTGACTGCACACACAGTCACTCCCTAACCCAGTTCTGTCAGAATGATGCAGGTTAGGTTAGCTGTTTTTTTAATATGGGAAAAGTAGCCTCAAGGCCAGGTTCTCTTGCTCAACTTCTATTACAATAATAGCATGCAACATTCATATTGTGCTCTGCTGGAGTGTGTGTGATCAGCTTGTGATTTGACTTAATAGCTCTGTAAATAAAAGAAACACAGAACAAAAAGCATGATAGTCCTCAGAAATCCAACTGATTCCTGGAAGAGTTAACTCATTTAGAAACCTTTTAGTGGGCCATATTGATTACATGGATGTGTTCAGAGCAGCTGTGGATATTGCAGTAACAATGAACTGAAGCAGTTTATCAGCACATCAATTATTTTACTGGTATAAAAAGGAGCTTTAATTGGAGTAATGATGATGGGCTCAATCTTATGTCGAAGCTATCTGGCTATCACAAAATTATCTCCCAATGAGCTCATTTGTTTTGCAAGGAAGAAGCTCATAATCTCATAGGATGGGAGATGTTTTGGCTATTTATAGTCACTGATTTTATTTGCAGGGGATATCATGACTTCACAAGTGCAGTGGCACTAATCTCCCTGGTAAAGCATTTATCCTAATCTAAAGGGAACTGTTTGCTACAAAGCCAGCCATGTACTTAAAAGGGCCATTGAACACATTTGAAGCACTGGCAGCAATTTGCCTGTAAAAGCAGCAGGTGAATCAGTGTGTCCTGAATGCACAGCAGCCCAGAGCCAGGCTGCTCTGTGACAATGAGGCAGTGAGGCAGAGGAGAAGATATTCCTACCCAAAATGGCTGAAGTGCCGAGAGGAATTGGGCAACAGCACATGAGCAGCTGAGAACGTGCTGCAGCCTTCTGGCTACTGGGGACGTGCAGGGATGGGTTTAGGCACTCTCAGTTAAAGAGCAGGCTGCTGTTCTTACACTAAGGACAAGGAGTTTGCTTTTTCTCAGGTATTTCCTACCCTGTTCCAAACTAGCTAGCCTGAGCTAGCTTTTAGCACTAAGTCATATGGAATTACTTTTGGCACCTGCTGCCAAGGGATGGAAATGCCTCTCTGGTTATGTTTGCAGAGATCACTGAGGACCATGGACGTAGCTGGAGTATATCTCCAGGAGATCAAACATGTTCCCTACTGAGACAAATGGAGAATAAGTTAATCAGCAAGCAGGGTGGAAGTGGAGTTTCTGCAGAGCTCAGAGGAGCAGTGAGCCAGCAGAGATCACTGCTGGGCTGGAGGAGGGCGCCTGTGACCTGCTGGGACCAGGCTTTGGTTAACAATTCCACAGCTCCAGCCTTCAACAGGATGTGGAGCCAAGCCCAGGACAGGCTGGAGTGCAGGAAACCACGTCAGAGCTGTGAAGAGAGGGAGTGTGGGTGCACAGCACCTGCTGCTTTTACCAGGCACTTCATTTCTTGCACTGCTGCTGCAGTATCCTCAGCCACCAGCAAGGCCCTGGGCTGCAGCTGTGCCTGAAAGGACAGTGCAGCCCCAAGTCTGAATTTGTTTTTTCTCCTCGAAATCTGCAGGAATAGAGTGCACTTCGCTCACTTTCTGCCTGGTCTGCTGAGGCCTGCCCTTCCTGTTTATGGGCTCAGTGATTCCACAAAGATGAGCAGATTTGTACACAAGGTACGTGCAGGATAAGCTGGGACCACATCAGTGGAAAAGGCCAGATGTGTCTTCCTTTAAATCATAATCCTTCATGTAATATCACACTTAGTTGTCATAGAAACCATGGCATCACTAAGATATGCAGCTCTTGATCCTGCAAAACAGTTGAGCATTTGCTTTTAATATAAAGTATGTGCTTAAATTCCAACTATTTCTGTGGCACTGCTTGTATGTCTAGAACAAAGCCTACACTTTTTTTCTGTGTGAGAGTGATGTGGCCCAGTAAAACCTCCTGCTTTCTTTAGTTAAGCCCAAACAGTATTCATGTTTCACAATCAGAAAAATTACTAGCACAGGAATGGTCTAAAGAGAGTCCAAACAGAACTTTTAAAAAGATGTGTTGGCAATTGAATGCTTGATTAGATCACATCACTGTCTCTTCTTCTGCAGCCTGAAAAAGCATTAGAATAATGCTTTTCACAATTTCTTCCAGCACTTAGGACAATGCACAACTCTTAATTCTACTGATTGTGTAAGGAGAATTTTTTTTCAATGAGTCTAGAACATATAGAAGTTCAATCACAATTTCTAACAGAAACATTCATGCTCCCAAATTAAATAACCTATTTATTGTAGATGTTCATGAAGCATTTTGTATTTTTCTTTGAAAACTCAGTTTCTGATTTAAATGTTTATCACTTTCTGTTTTAATTTTAAGGTATGTTTTAGCATACTGAGGAAAGTATGAAAGTATCCCTTGTGTCTCCAAGAAAACAACAAGAAAAGTTTGAAGTTCTGGGAGTTTTAAAACATCTTTTAGCTGGGTCTTTGAGCAGGTGTCCATGTTGAATATTTAATTCTGTTGCAAATGTGTTTGAATGATATTTCACTCATTTACATTAACATGATATTTCACTAATTTACATTTACTACAGTATTTCCCCCCAGATCACTCTACAAATGAAATATTTGGGATGCCTTTTCAGGGACTAAATGTTCCCCTGCAGACAGGGCCTCATTCCAGGCTTGCTGGGCTCAATGGGCAGGTTTCCACTGGAGCTCAGAGGGTTCTTTTCCAGAATTAAGTGGTTTATAGTTCATATTTGATCTCATGATAGACATTGACTAATTTCAGCACTTGATAACTGGGCCTACCCACATCTGTTACAGCTGCTCTATATAAAGTTATACATTTACATTTGTGCCAAGGAAACCTGTTCTGTGGAACTTCAGTAGGTCGAGGTGGTAGCAACTCCACGGTAAATTCAGTGTATTTGTAATGCTTCCTGTCAGCAGAAATAAAAAAGCAGCAATATCCCAAAGGCATCAGCTTTTGTGGAAATTAAAGCAGAAGGTTAATAAAGGTGGCTGAGTCAGAACTCTCTTCCAATTCAGGGGATGTTTGTGGACAAATCTTCCTGCTATTTACTGAGCTCCACCAGCTGGTAAATGACTGTGTATTTCTAAAAGCCCTTCTTGTCAAAAGTTTAAATTTTGTGAATGGAAAAAGGGTTTTAAAATGTTCCTGACTAATCTCCTTGCCTGGAGAAGAAGGTATCAGCATTTGTATGACTACAAAGGTAAATTGATGAGCATGCTGTTGATTCTGCTGATTTCAGAGTACCTGGACAAAAAGAATCTCATCCATAGAAGCATTTTATGAAATAGCATGATTCACACCAAAAACTCAGTAAGAATTCTTAATAAGTAAGTTCCTCCCTCCGGGCCGGGCCCGGAACGCCCGCGGGGCCCTCAGGGAACCGCCCGCCAGGGGGCGCCGTGCGAGCGCAGCGCGGCCGTGAGGGGAGAGTCCGGGACAGAGGGACATCGGGACACCAGGACAGAAGGATACTGGGCCATGGGGACACCGGGACATGGGGCAGCTCCTGGACACACCCGGAATACCGGAACGGGGCAGCTCCGGGGCACGGCCGGCACACCGGGAGCGGGCACAGCGGGACCCGGCAGGGGCAGTGCCCCACGCCCGGCGCTGCCCCGCACTCCGCTTGCTCCAGCCCCCCTCGGCAATGGAAAACCGCAGCCTTTTCCCTTGGCCTTCCCTGCCGTGCTCTCCTTGGGCCACTTTGGTGGCCACTCTTGGCAGCTCTTTCGCCCTATGGCTTTGCATCCTCCAGGCAGCAATCCTTCCAGGGTCTCTTATGTCAGAGTGGCAGGAATCTTTGGGACAACATTCAGCTCATGTTTTCCTCTTCCTGGCTTAATTTAACTTTCCTTGCTTCTCCTCTGCATCAGAACGAAATAATCCCTTACACAGTGCTCTCAGCCTACATATTTGGGGAGCCAGAGCATAAAGGCAGGCCTGTGCTACGACTCTCTGTACTTTTGGTTACGTGATACAACCATGTGCTAATGAAGGGAGGGGATGGTAAAGGTCCTTTAGCTCCTTCCCTCCATCCCTGTTCCTCTCCCCCCATCCCTGTGGGAAGACAGTGTATTTCTATTTGACGATTCCTTAGTTAAAACTGTTTATATGAGACTGGTTCTTCAAGCCAGATAAATCTTCAGATAGTGGACAAGTTAAGACTCTTGTCTAGAAAAAAAAAAAAACACCTTGGTGAGTACATTGCCATACTACATTCTTGCAGGTGTCACACAGATGTTGTTCTGAGTTTGCTCAGCTGTGCCTGGAGCTAAAGTGAGTGCAAGCCAGGGCTAGGATTGGGGTGTGTAAAGGAGTGTCCTAATGGACATTGGCTGCATTAGAGAATCTAGCTCTGGTGTTTAATGCTATTAGAAATCACATCAGAAATCTGTCCTCCAAGTCCCACACTCTGCTGTGGTTTTTGATAATTTTCTGCCATGATCACAGTTGCAGTGTTCTAGGTAAAGAGCACAATAGAATGTACCAAGCAGGGTAAATTCTGAAACCAGCGACAGCATCTGCTCTGCCTCCCCGAGCCAAACCAGGCTGTAACTGTGGGTGGAAATATGGAGAATCCTCTGGAAAGTAACAAGTGTGGAGGCATGGGAAGGAACTGGGAAGGTGTGTGTGGGGTGTTATAGAACGGGCCCAAGTGAGATCCAATGTGATGGTGGTATAAAAATGCAGTCTATAGGAGAGCAGGAATCACTAGGTTTGTGGCTTTATAGATCAAGGACATGATTTTTAAAATTGATTTTTCTGCACCTGTTGGAATTATTTTCTTGTCCTCGTTGCTATTCAAATGTCTGTCTCTGTCATCTGATAATTTCATCAGTTACAGTCTCTTCTAAATCACACTGAAAGTCTTGATCTGAACTCTAACACAGCACTACCATGATCCACGTTAAACACAGTAAGTACCTTTTCCTGCTCAGTTTTTTGCTATTTTTATTCCTTATTCACAATTCTTAAGCCAGTTCTCAAATTATGTGGGTGCTGTTATGTCAAAAGAGATGTGAATGAGTTATATTCAGAATTCTGTGATTCAGTCTTCCAAATGTTGGTTTAAAGCCAAGTATGTTGGTTCTATTACTTTCCTTTTACTCACTGATGTTGTAAATCTGTATGAAGCTCCCTTCCTTGTAAACTCCAGGGCACATATAACTGTTTGAATCTGTTATCCTTCACTTGTTTCACTACCTTTTTTTTTTTTTTTTTGGGGGGGGGGGGTGGTTGGTTTTGTGCTGTTGTTGTTGGGTATTTTTTGGGTTTTTGCGTTTTTTTTTTTTACAGTGTTGTATCTACCAAACTCAATTTTGTCAATATCATATTTTAAATTTAGCAGATGCAGATTATGTAAAAATACTGGGGTTTGGTAGACCTTGACTTGTGGCCTGCGGACACTTGTGATTTCCAAATCAGGAAATGGTTGAAAAGCACTGGTTTGGCTCCCCAGTCTGTCCTTCCCCACATATCAAATGAGGCTGCATCCTGTCACACCTGATTTGGTGTGGCAAATGCATGTGATCTGTCTTTTCCATGCTAGGTGATGTAGTTGCAGAATCTGGAGCAATAACTCTGACCTCCCTGTTCACCTCAGTGTCTGCCAACTCAGATGCCCTGTGCTGATATTTTAAATGTAGACAAAGTTAACTGCCTGTCAAAATAAGAAATCAAAATGAGCATGGAGGGGCTGAGTATTCAGCTGTGGCTATGGTTGCATCTCAGCCCTAGAGCACTTGAGCTGAAGGGAACAGTCTGGCTGTTCCCTTGCCCCCCAATCCAGGCAGAAATATATTTAGCAGGACTGAGCCTGGCATCCAACCTCTGCTCCTGAACATCCCTTTTAGGCTCTGAGAGGGCAAGGGAAGATGAGCTTGCTGAGCCCTGCAAGGCTTCTGAGCCTGTGGATCCCAAGGAAAGGGTGCAGGTCCTAGGGAGTCAGGGAAAGGTTGCTCTGCTCTGAACAGTTCCATGGAACTACTTCTTCCCTCACCCAGCTGAGTTTGGAAAAATGATGCCACATTTTCCTTTTTTTTCTAGCTTGTTCATTTATTTTATCGAATGGAATGCCTCAGATATGGCTGTATGGCTCCTTATTGCTTTCAGAGATGTGTTTTTAATCTGTGTTCAGGAAGCTGTGTGAGCCATTAAGGAGAGAACTAGGTGTGTTCTCTCACTGTATGCACAAGGAGTTTGGTTTCTGATGTGGGTACAAAGAGGATTTTAATCCCGATCTGCAGCATTGCAAGACTGTGATTAGCATGGCTTGGCTTTCCTGGGGCACCTTTCTTCTAATAAATGAACTCCACAACTTTCATATAGAACAAGAACATATCATTGACCTTGCTTTGCAGACACCATCCAGCTTTTGAGAGTTCAGAAATATTCACTGTTGAGCTATGGATGTAAGTACAGCCAGAACTACACAGAAATCCACAAACAGTAGTGTGATCTCCACCAACAGGCTATTGCTGTTTCCTTACAGGATTACAGACACTCCTCAGTGGATGAGCCAAAGCACTCCAGAGAAGGGACCTAAATGACTTCATTGCTGACCACCACAGGGATGGATTCAGAAGAACTGGAATTGAAAACTACTCTGATCATCCTGGGTAAAGTCATGCAACTTGTTTTTTTTTTTTTTAATGTTAAATTCATGGCCATGGTATTTGAGTGCCTGCAGACATCTCTTTGACACCTATTACTGAACATCTGGGCAGCAGTACCCCTCTCTGTCCCAAGCTGCTCTAGGATAGATTGGTTTTGGAATGCCATTCTTGAACTGTTAGAAGGGAAATTGTGTCTGAGGGCTTAATCAATCCCTTAGCTACTGCATGATGCTTCTTGAAACTGGCCATTTAATCAGCTTTCATGCACTGATGTATGTTTTTTTTCCAATGCTTTGAAGGTGACTTCATTATTGAAGCAATGACACTGGTGCTGTGAGCTCAGAATGATGTGAAAGCCTGGCTTTGGCAAGCAGGACAGCTTGACTTGTATCTTGGTAAAGCAGGAACCTCTTGACTCTTCCTGCCTTTGTCCAAAGTTTCAGGTAAGGTCCCTCTCTTGTCCTTCTCTTTATGGGTGTCAGGTATTATTTGTCTTTTCTAGTCTCAGGTTCTGCTGCTATCTGTGAAAAAGTTCAAGAGTCTACCTGGGAATCAACTATTATCAAACTGCATCATCCATCAGTAAAATCAATTTACACTTCCTCCCATCTCATTAACTTTATCCTTTACTTTCTCTGTCTGCTGAGGTTCAGGGATACAAAAGATCTGGGCCTTCCCTATTTCTGAAATGGCAGTTCCTTTTTGGTGCCTGACATTTCTTTTGGGAAAGTGACATCAGAATTAAACAGAAAGACCCCTTTCTAAGCGCTAGGCTGTAAATGAGAGAAGTGAGATCAAAAAACAAAACTATAAACTACACTCAGAGAAGCAAATCAGTCCTCTGCTAGGTCACTCAACTGAATGTACAGGAGCTTCATTCAGGGGTGAAGCTGGAAATACAGCAGACCTGGAAAAGGCATTCACAGGAAGAAAAGGACTAACACAAACTGAAATTCATCTGTGCTCTGGAGTATCCTTTCTTTAGACAGACAACTATTGCTTTCATCAAAGCCCATTCATCCTATATTTTACTTCATTTCCTTCTTAATGGCTCATTCTGAGCTCTTCTTTCCTTCGTTCCCTTTGCCCCTTGCTGCTGGCCTTCTGTCCTGCCAGGGACATGCCTATCTGATCTGCTGGAAACAGGGCTGGCAGTAAATGCTGAGGGGAAAGACAACTTTGGCCCAAACTGTTTGTCTCCTTGTTCTACCCAAGAATGCAATGAGGAATCTGCTGGGTTTTTTCTGAAAGTTTCAGTTGAAGATTCTTACAAAATTTCTTATATTTAAATAAAAAAGAGGAAAAAGAAGCAAAGGTTATGAAGGTATATTATCTTCAAAACAGGGTTTTGGGCAAAGTTCAGCCCCTGGGAGAGGTAACCTATCTGTGTGATACAGAAAGGTAATTGTGATGTTGAAGATGCAAGTTAGAAAACATGGTGCTTACAGGCAATATAGATCAAGGAACTTTAGAACAACTGTAACTATTGGAATCTGATGGAATGTTCCTGGGTGCTGTACCAAGATTCATGACCTTTATTAACCTGAAATGTCAGGTCCTGCCCTGTGTACAATCATTTTGGTCTTTGGGAAACTCTGGGCTTTCCTGAATCACCTTATGACCAACATGAGATTCATGTCAATGTCCCATGGCAAGTCCTGAAAAAAGAAACAGGATGAGTCACACATGTCTAACAGCTCTTCACACCTCTGAAGCAGCCTCTGAATTCCAGAAGAGGAGAAAGACCCAATGTGTTCTCAAGGTCTTATCGCAGAAACTAATTCAGCTTGCACAATGCCTCCTAAATACTGAGAAAGGCAGGAGAATTCAGAGGAGTGGTGGCTGTGCAGCTGCATGCTACTTCTTGAGGCCTGCAACAAAAAGGCAGATTGAGTGAGCTGGGGAAAGTTCTAGAGCAGGTTTGCAGAACACACTTGGCAATTAAACAGTTTGTTTGGCCTGCCAGGTGCTCAGAAGACAGTGTGGCAGGCTGTCCTCCCAGCCAGCACATCCACACATCCCAGCTGTGCAGCTGCCAGAAAAAGTGTGCTGTCACACTCAGTGGAGAGGCAGAGGAGAGGGAAGGTAGGTGAGGAGACAAGGAGGATGGAAGAGCAGAGGGAGTGATAGAGGCAGGTCTGGTAGGGTATGACAGAAGTTGCAGTTTGAACTTGCTAAGCCTACTTGCCTAACTGCTGCAGTGAGGCATTCCAGGCCAGAATCCTATTGTACAAGGGAAATTGGGCTGAGTCACCAAATTCATTCCTCTGCTGTTTCATGCATCACACCATGCAATGCCTGACAAAGTCTGCTTTGTTTGGTTTTGTCTCTGGGGTTCCCATAGGGAGGCTCTTCCAGGTCCTCCCTTTCTAATAGGTATAGTCATTTTCTGCTGCTTATTTATAGCTAGTTTGTCCCTGTACTGAAACCATCCCTTATCTCTCCAAGTTCTTTGCCCTGCCTGTTGGTGCATTGACACACAACAGTTATGTCCACTCTGGCTTCACTTTGCAGGCTGTACAGTCTAAGCAATACCTCAGCCTGTCTAGAGGAGCTGAGTTGCACTCTTCCATATGACAGCTAAAAAATCCTGTGGACTTTCTGGTATCTTTCATTCAGGGTATTTAACCAGTGTCAATCCCTCCTGAGTCCTTTTGCAGCAAAGCATGTTCTTTACAGCTCTCTTTGCTGGAAGGGTAGGAATCTCAAGCCCACAAATCAGTCAGACTTCCATATGCTTGGAGCTGGGCATGTGCGTAACTGTTCTTCTGGATCAAGATTAGAGTTCTCACCACTTGACAAGATTCAGCTTGTGGTTTGTGAAGTGCTGCCAGTTTGTCTGGAATTAAAGATCTATAAAAATATCAATTTAAAAAAAGGCAATTCCCTGTTTCAGGTTTATGTGTGCATTAATTAATACCTGGTTGGGAAACATGAAGGACACCGTGCAACAACATTGCTTGTATCACACTTCTCACCACGTGAGAGCCACTTCATGTTCCCAAAGAACTGACAACTATCTCTATGAAAAATCAAGAGGGGAAGGGACAGATAAAGGTGCAGAGATGGTATTTCCAGTGTCAGGAAGGGGCAGCACGCCTTGATCTCTGAATGTAGCAAGTATTCACTTCACTACCGATGCTTTTCATGTATCGTGATGCTTTTTCTGGGGATAGAAATGTTGTACAAACAATTATAGGGGAGCTTAAATGGAGTAGTAGCAATTTTTCTTGGCCTCTGAATTGCTGATTTCCACCCTGCAGTGACTGACAGCATATTTTATGGGTATGGATCCGCCAGAAACGTCAGGACAGGAATTCCTGGCTTAAGTCGAGTGACCCCCGAGGAGTACTGAAGGACTGACGGGACTCTGAGATGACAAGTGCAAACTCAATGCTGCAGATTTTTCTCAGCAAAACAGAAGTGCGGTGAGGAAGCAATACCGCGTGCCCTTCCGCAGGGCTGAGCGATGGGAGAGGAGGAGCAGCAGGGCTGAGCGGTCCCTGCGGTTCGGCACAGGGACCGGAGGGCTGCGAGCCGGGGGCAGGAGGCAGTGCCCGGGCGGGGGGCAGCGGAGCAGGTGCCGCGGGTCAGCCCTGCCGGGCCAGGAGAGCCGGGCGGCGGCCCCGGGGGAGGAGCGGGGCGCGGGCCGGCCCCGGTGCGCGTGTCCCGGGCGCGGGGCCGGGCTAGAGGGAGGAGGGCAGGGCGAGGGCGGGGCGGTTAGCGCGGCTGGCCCGGCCCGCCGGGGAGGAAGGAAGGGAAGGGGAGCGGGCTGCGCTGTTGCCCTTTTAAGCGAGCGAGCGGGCGCCGGAGGCCGGTACAAAGGGAGCTCCGCCGTGCCCCGCCGGCTGGGGCTGCCCCGGCCCCGCCATCTTCCGCCCCGCAGGCGCGGCCGGGGCCAGGGTCGGGCCGGCTGAGTCGGAGGGAGGCGGCGGCAGCGCAGGCCCGGGCCCGGAGATGAGGCCAGGATGTCGGTGTCAGGGCTCAAGGCCGAGCTGAAGTTCCTCGAGTCCATCTTCGACAAGGACCACGAGCGCTTCCGCATCGTCTCCTGGAAGCTGGACGAGCTCCACTGCCAGTTTGTGCTCCTGCCGCCGCCGCCGGGCTCCAGCCCGCAGCCGCCGCCGCCGCTCACCATCCACTGCAACATCACGGTGCGGGGGCTGCGCGGGGCGGGGAGGGCCGGGTACGGCCCGCCCTCGCCATTGTCCGCGGGGCGCGGGGAGGGGGCGCAGCCCCGCCGGGGTGACTCAGCACGGGGGGGCCGCTCCTCAGGGGCTCCGGGCGCCCTCCCCGCTGCCACCATAACAAAAGTTACAGGGGCGGGCGGCCTCGGCCTCTCCTCGTGCGCGGCGGGGGCTCCTCCGGGGGACCTGGGCACGGGGGAAGGACGCGGGCCGGGGCCGCCGCCGCCGCTTTGGGGCCGGGAGCCGCGAGCCGGAACAAAGGGCGGCCGGGCCCGGGGCAGCGGGCACAGAGCCCCGGAGGTAGCAGAGGGGCCCCGCTGCCCGGCCCGGCCCTGCGGCGGCTCGCGGGTCGCCGGTAGCGCCGTGCGCGGGGCCCGAGCGGGCGGCGGGCGGGCGCTTTACCGAGTGCGCCACACGGCCGCGGCCTGGGGCGGGCCCGGCCTCCCCCGCGGGGCAGCCCCAGGCGGCCGCAGCCACGGAAACTTGTCGGTGTCGCCGTCGTGGCGGGGTAAGGCCGAGCCCCCCCTCTGCCGCCGAAGGGCCGCTTTATCATAACGGGGCGTTTAAACTTGTCAGGGCTGCGAGCAGCCGTGTCGAGCTGAGGGTCTGCTGCCTGCCGAGGGCTTTGACGGTTCTCCCTTCTGTGGGTTTTATTTCCCCTTAAATTCGTTTGGCTTAATATTTCTTATATGAGTGGAAGAGAAGCTGAATAAAACGTTCAGTGCTGTGTGACGTGGTAACAATCCTCTGGTTCTTTAGAAGTTTAAGGCCTAAACTTGCAGAAAGATTGAATATGTTGGCATCTGTGACTCGTACAGGAAAGTGCTGGAGGTTCATTTCTGTTGGGTTGGTTGCAGTTCTAGGTGAATTTACGTGTCTTATCAAGATTCAGCTGAACAGTGACATATGGAAACACTTCGGGTGAAAACAGCACGTTTGTGTTTAAGGAAGACAAATTCTACTGCCTTTTTTTGTCTTTGTATGAAAGTTTTAAACACCGTGGTGGTCAAAACATTAGTGTAAATGCAAATATTGTAGTACTGAAAGATGAAAATGTGTGTGCAAACCAGGCAAGTCTAATAATAATCATGACCAGATTCTTACTTGCCTTAAAGTAACTTTATTAAATTAAAGGCGAATTGTTAAGTGGATCTTTCAGTTTTCACAGTTAACTGTTAGGAAAAGTTGCTTCTGTGGTCATGGGACAGGTCTTTGTTTTACTGCGTACTTGTAAAAAATTCTGGGGTTTTATGGTAAAATAAACAAGAAGCGTTGGTGTTCTTGTTTCCAGACGTGACCCATCAGATGATGAATTGTGTGACTTCCTAGAAATATTTTTTATTCAGTAGAGAGTGTTCCATTGCAGAGAAATTTGGCTTTTTATTTCCACATAACGTGATCTACTTCTTGAGTCTCACTCTAAACAATAAAATGAAAGGTCTGATGATTGTGCACCCTTGGTTGCCAGTTGAATTTGATGAGTTATTTCTTCTTTGTTAAGTCACAGCTACCAGGTAAGCCAGCAGTAAGACCTGAAGTTGTTGTGCTCAGGGTTTGTGCTGTGGTGTTTATCTATTTCTGAGACTGCTTTCATTGCAATTACTTCCAATAGTAATTCTTACTGCAAAGAAATAACCCACCTTAGCTGTAGGCCTTTGGTTGAGGTGAGCAGGCAAGAAACCACTTAGATCACTGTTGTCATGTTTGTTAATGAGGAAACAGTGTCTGCAATCTGCTGTTACAGTCACTTGTCCCAAAGGTCTCTCACATGCCATTAGACTTGTGGCATATGAAGTTGCAAAAAGAACAGGAAAAGTGCTCTTTGAAACCTCAGAGCTGAGACTTCTGCTTTGATGAAAGGCTGTGTCTGAGCTTCTTGAAAGTTCTGTTTACAGTTGTCTGTGAGCAGCTTGGTGCTTCTGATGTTGACTAACTTCTTGCTTTTCAAGGCAGGTGGCTACTTTCCCCATCTGTTAAAAATAATGGGGTAGGACAACCTGAGATACAGACATGGCTCCCTTGAAACAAATGGGCAGCAGGTGATAGAGCCAAGAAGAGAAAGCTCATCTCTGGGCTTCCATCCTAGTTCTTTGACATACATTTTAGAATTCTCAAGTGTCACAAAAGTGATTTTTTTTCCTTCCCCTTCCCACTGAATGGAGTCCCTTGGCCCTGACTCCTGATTGCCTCCAGATGTTTTTGTGGGTACTGTAAACTAGGAGAGCCTAAATCTTTTTTTACTGTGCTTCAGTGGCTCTGCAGGTACTGAGGGAACTAGGACTTCAAATAGCAGTAGTAGCATGCAAAGACTGGTAAGGCTGTAAAGTTGTTGGTAAACATGTATTTTTTGGGGAGGCTCTCTACATCAGAAGCTGCTGTCTTAACATTTTGGATTTGCAGAACAAATATGCAGTTTTAGCTGTTTGCTTCTTTAACCCCCATGATACTGATCCAGCCGGGGTATTTCCTTTACTCAGCAAAAGCACCCAGTGGGTTTGTCTGGGTGTTCAAGGATCCTGTTAAGGGGGAAGAGTAAGCACAGAGCTCAATCACCACTTCTTCTCTTTGTGGTTCTGTTAGCATATCTCAGTAGTTTATGTAAAATGACAGCTGTCTAGCAGTGAGTAGAGGTGCTGAGCTTATGGGATGGAGAAATATCTGGTAGGGAAGGAAGCTTTCAGTAGCTAAAAAGTGATCTGATAGCTAAGTTGGCTCTGAAATTCCCAACAAATCTTTTTTCTCTCCAGCCTAGAGGGAAGAGGAAATATTCCTCTGGAGATGTGAGGGAGCATATGTGCTTAGGAACTGTGTAGGTCTCCACAGGTTTTCTGGACTAAAATTCAGAGTTTGAGAAGTCTGCCACTGGCATTTCTCACTGAGATGATTTGTTAATTGTCTCTAGTATAAATGTGTAGAACTGTCAAAGTTTAGTATTGGCTGTAGCATCTCAGGGACACTGTACCTCTGACTCTGAACACTGCTAGAAATTAAAGCAAGGTACATTTTACTTGATAGCTCCTCTGTTTATAAAGTGGCCAAACTTTGTCAGGTCTGTCCTTTACTATTTCTGGTAGTGACCTGTATTAGAGCTTACATGGTTAATCTGATTATTTTAAAGGAGGCACTTAAGGGTGGAGTCATCCCTGTCAGAAATATTGCTGCTTATTCCTGAGAACTGTCCAATTATTGAACTTGTTCAGGCTGTGTACTTTCACATTTCCATTTTGTTATGCCAACAGCAGTGTCTCCATTTGAGGTTTTATTTCTGTTTTCCTCAGGTTTCCATTTTAGTTAACAGCACTATTCCAGTTGATCAAGTTCAATAAACCTTGTCCTGTTCCTCATGTGTTTTGAAATAGTATCAAGCCTATGGCCTTACTTAGAGGAGGGTGTTTATTGATCATGACTTTAGGTAAGTGTCCTTCAGTACAATCTCTGGCTTCAGTTTGGTGCCTTATCAGACTTAGGTCATAGAATTGCAAAGGGTGTGTTAGAATTATTCTGCACTGAAGTTTGGATTGCTGTAAAACATTTTGTATTTTTTGTCATCTCTTCAAAGAGAAACTGGGTATTTATATCTCACCACCCATATGCAAAATTCCTGTTGAAATTCTGTATCCTCAAGTGACCCTTGCAGGTAGAATGGGGGTTTGTGCCAATTCCATGTGGGAGCAGGTTTGCCCTAAATGGATCCAGGGCTGTCGTGTGCAGGGATATCCTTCATACTTCAGCAGTTCAGTTCAGGTGATGTGGCTGACTCAGTAAACTCCTGCCTCTCTGTTGGAAAGAAGCATCTTCTGCTTCTGCTGAAAAATACCCTGCTGCTAAATCAGAGTTAGAAGCTGCTATGAAAGACTTGAAAAGGTTGCTGCCTACAGATAACTGCAATTGATGGGAAAAGACTTTATTTTTCCTTAAAACCAGAATGGATGAAAAGATATTACCTGTGAAGCTTTTGACAAGTTGGGTGTATAACAGAGTGAGTGTATTGGAACCTGGGACAGTTCTTTAAAGATGTAGGATTTTCATATTGAACTCACTCCTAGCTAGTGCCTAGACAGCTGGTAACCTTTTTAACAGGTTATTTATTCGTACACAGAACTAACCACATAATGAAGGAGGCATTCTGTTCCAACCATGGATTTTTATTTTTTATTTTTGTACATCATTAGGCATTTTGTAGTGAGGCTGAGCCTTTTGTCTCGCAGCATGTGGATGTCACGACTGTATAAAATCATACATGGCTTTATTTTGATAACATGTACTTTTTAGCTAGGGTTAGATATACTTGCTGATTTTTAAAAAGGCACTCATGCAACTGTTATCAACCATAACATGCAATAGAAATCGACCAGGCTTAGTATTGTTTTATTTAGCAGACCAAAATTAAGCTAACAAAAAAAAAAAAAAAAATTAAAAGAGTAGTGAGGGGTTTAGTTTCTCCTTTTATGTCAAAACTGTAATTGGAAAAAGAATATCGAAAAAAGGAGTAGGAGGAATCTTTTGTGTCTGCAAGACAAGACCTTTCTGATGCCACAGTCATGTGATGTGTGAAAGGTTGTAACCAGTACTTCAGGACTTAAAAGATGTTTCTGTCTTCCCTACAAGGTATGAAGTGCTTCTGAAATAGCCTAGAAAGCCACAGTGGTGGGCTTCAATATGTTTAGGTCTTAATGCACAGCAAATTGTGCTCTTTTCCAATGGGTTGCTCATGAGTTGATGACAGTAACCTCAGAACTGGGATTGTTGTGGTCCTTGATAGAGCTGTCGGTGCACTTTGGTAATTAAATGAAGTTTTGTAGAAAGAATTACATTCTTTTCACTCAACATCCTTCCTCCTGTGAGCTGTTCAGGAGGTTTTGTCTGTTGGTGCCTTGTTGATATCCTCAACATGTACTGAAAATTGGAATTTTTAGTAAGAACAAAGTGTGATGGTAATAGTGCTGTTTCTTGCAGACCAACAGACGCTGTGTGCCTTGTGGCTGAAGTTGAGTTTGCTGCATTAAGGACCTGGCGTGTAAAAATTCTTATGTTGATCTGGACTGTTTCCCAGTCTGGTTTAGCCGCACAAACATCTGTCCTGTCACAGGAGGGGCACAGCACTGAGTGGGAGCTGCTGCACCCAGCAGTGCTGGCAGAGCCCAGGGTGGCACTTGGGACTGGCCTCTCGTGGGTGCAGTGCCTGGGGTGGCACCAGTGCCTCTGTTCTTACACTGACAGCTGGACCAGACTTAACTGCAAGGTGTTTGTTTACTTGAAAAATCTGGAGACTGCAAGATGCAAAGATAGAGACACTTCTCTAAATAGTGTTGTTATTAGATAAGAAAAAGAGAAGGTGAAGTTTCTTGATAGGAACAAATGTTTGTAGAAGTTGATTAACAGAAATTACTGTTATTTTACTTACGCCTCAGTGTGGACTACTGTTCAGTACTGTCAGGTTGTTTGCCTTTATGTAGTTTTGAAAGGTTGTAAAGGCCTGAATTCTTGTCTGGAGTATTAGGGTTTTTCTTTTTTTCCTTTAAATGGTAATATCCCTTTTTAAGAGACATGATAATTGATGATTTAGTATGTGTTCTACTGTATTTCTTCAGCTACAACCTATGTAGGAGAAGCAAAAATGATCTTTCACCAGCTTCTAGAAGGCAACTGGAAAATCAAATGACTGATTAAAATGGGATGATGCTATTTAGCATTTAGCTCTTCCATCAGTCTGCCTGTGTGCAGAACAATTGAAGCTAATATGATCACAGTAGTTCTGAGTTGATCTCTGGTGGAATCCAGCACACCAGTATGTCTTATTTATGTCTTGTGTCCAGCTGGAATCTCTAAGCATGGTATAAAAATAATGACCTTACATGTGGGGATTTTTTTCTTTATCTCTTGCTTACAAGACATCTTGGTGTACTAAGTGCTGTAAAACAGCTAATACATGATTTCTGAAGATTTAGTATGAACTGTGTTCTCCTTTCTCTCAGACCTTACAATCTTTTGACCCCTTGCAGCAAAGGAATTCAGTACAGTTGGAGATCCTGCAGTAGCTTCTTCAGTGTGTATTCAGGAGGGCAGGAGCATAAGCTCTGTTAGAACTTGTATAGTGGCATTAGAAAAAAATCAAAGCGTTCCTGAGCAGTGGTGTTCAAGATACCACAGGCTTCCTTGAATTTTTGAAGTAGGAAATAACTGTGGTAAGAGTTGTGGTATTAAACTTATTAATGGTAAACGCTGGTTGAACTCAGTGGTACTGAAATTTTGCATGTGGGGGACAAAGTTCCATCCAAGTGGCTGCAGTCTGTGGCTCAGCAGCATCAGGGCAGCTCTGTACAGGGCAGCTCTGTGAAAGGAGAACTGGGGAGGCTGCTGAGTGGCAGCTGGAATGCTCTCAGGGGTAAGGGGCAGCAGGACCTCCCTCAGCCATGCACGACAATAAAAAGTTCTTCTGCCTGCAGGTGTGTCTGGAGTACAGCAATTTTGCAAAGGGAAAAGGTGCAAAAGAGGAAGATGGCTCTCAGAGAGGCGAAGGGGCACAGATAGAAGATGATGCTGAGTGGTTTGAATGCTTAAAGGATGTAAATTCCTGAAGTTAGAAGAAGGGGAAGCCTGGATCTTTTGGGTGACAATAGAGGTGATGCCAGAATTTGCATACTGTGGGGTAACTGTGTACTGTGATAAAGGTGAGGGCAGGTCTGCAAGAAAACTTTCTGGAGTTAAGCTGGTGAGAGAGGGATATGTCACAACTTAGTTATAACCAGTTCTTCTGTTCTAGCCATACTAGAAGCCATTTCTTATTACTCAGGCTTTGTGACACTCATGCTGATGATAACTGGCCTGTATAGTTCCAGAAGTAAGTAATTAATAACTCTTGATGATTGGAATGTGTTGATAATTTGTTTCATGTAACTGGACTTCTGCAGGAATTTGGACACATCAGATTCTGTGCTGGTAGTAAAGAGTATTGCAGAATCAGGTATTTTGTAAATCTTTCTCTTGAGCCCATGTGTGTAGCTGCTCTTGGGTAAAGCACTGCCAGCTTGAGTGTGTGTGTAATGTGTGCATTAAAGAGAACCCCTTGTGTCTGAGGGCTCCCAAACAACCAGCCTCTGACAACTGGCAAGCTGAGGGTATGAGCACACAGTGGGGTTTTGTGTGTGAGGAGCAGGATAGCTTCATCCTGCTGCTGTGAGGTGTAGTAATAAAAGCCTGCACCTAGTCTCAGGTCTGCAGACGCGTTCCCAGTAAGCAAGGCACTCAGTCTGCAGCAGTGCTGTGTGCTTTGCTCAGTTTTGAGTGTGGAGGATGTTTAACTTTAGTTTTTGCTGTTAACATTGGCAGAGCAATGCTCCTAAACTCCCTTAGGCTGGCCCTCCACGATAGTGTACATATTCAGAGAGTGCTTGCTTCTCCAGAACAGCCGACTTGCTATGCTGTTAATGGAGTCCTGTAGTGTTGAGTTGTGTTTGAGCAGTAGTTCAGTAACATTTGGTGGATTTTTAGTTTGGGTCTGGACAAAAGTGTGAGGAATGTTTGGGGTTTTTTTCTGTGAATTTCCTTGAGTGGAGAGATTACATGCTGCATTAGGATGATGTGGAGAGTAAAATGCTGCTTCGCAGTGATAAACAGTAATTATGTTTTGTCAGAATAGTGCATTTTTTTTCTTTTATGCTCCAAATTCATGCTTTAATTCTGTGTAGTTTAGTTCCACTGGACAAGTACCCTCCTGCCTTTTGCTTGGTATGGAGCGAGAACGAGGTTGTGGCAGCTGATAAGAGAATCTGATAAGCCTGTTTTTCCCAGGGTTGTGTGCAATTTCACGTATGGGAATTGGCTGTTGGGACATTTTGCATAGATTAAGTAATTTGAAGAGCAGCTGGCCATAAAAACTTGACCATTGTGGATTATATGTAAGAATGTAAGAATTATAATGCCACATTTGCATTGCATCACAATGTTTGTGACCATTTGAAGTCATGTTCTGTGCCTTTTCCACTTTGGTTGTAGATGTTTTGGCTTCTTATCAGGTAGTGATGTTTTGAGCAGTGAGAGATGTGTGTGCCTGGACAGAGAGATATGGAAGTAAAACACTTAAGTATCTTTGATTATTCCACAAACTCTGAAGTTACTGGCTTCTTGGATGTGTCTGTTTGAAAGCAGCAGTTGCTGAAGTTTTCAGGATTTTTTTTTTCTTCAAAGTGTTATTTTCTGTCTTGGGTATATAAAAAATTTTAAGAAGTTAGATTCCTTAATAATTTCAAGAGAATTGTCAGCTTGGGTTGAACTGGAAATTAGTGCAGGTGAAGAAGCAGATTACAAACTGCTTGGATTTTGGAATAATTTGTACACAAGTGAATTGCCATGGAAATACTGTCCCTTAGTTCTGTGGTGGTTGTCAGTGAAGATTGGCTCTTACAGATGCTGCTGCATCTGTATATTGCAAAAAGTGTTCCATGCTCTGAGTTGATTCAGATCCATGCTGCAGTCCCTGTGCACTCGTGCAGAAGGGGCTGGAGAAGGTGCAGTGTGAGAGCAGCACACGTGTGCCTGTGACACCTGATGTGACAGCAGGGCAGTGGCTTTGCTCTCTGAGGGGGTCTCCAGAACCATTCTGTGTGTTCACAACAAACCTTTCCTCCTGGTTACTTTTGTGGTAGCCATCTGCAATTGGTACAACTTGTCTGTACAGAGAACTGTATTTTTATTTGGGACAATTTATGGCTGCAGAGTGAATCTTACTGGCATCTGTAGAGTTATGGTTTGTTATGGTCTTTCTGCTCCATGAGACACGTACCTTTGACCCTCTGGTCTCTAGCATGGCTGTGTTTAACAACGTGAACAATTCCAGAACAAGGTCCTCTGCTACCTTTGCCTCCTTCCCTGGAGAGTGTGTGGGAGAGGCCAGCTGTGACCCCGTCAGTTGTGTGGGTTTAATGTGCTCCTGCAGGTTTTGGCTTCTGCAGCACTGAGCGTATTACAGAACTGACATAGAACAGGATTAGGGGATTCTTTCACCTTCTCCTGCAAAGGTGCAGGGTGATTAAGCTCTTGCAATCCCAGGGATCCTACCAAAGGATGATGCTTCACTGGGATTGTCATGTATAGGCTGTAGCTGTCAATACAGCCATTAAATTTGAGAGCAGAATTGCAGTAATTTGGGATGTTGTAGAGGGAGATGTGTATTTCAGACAGCTGAACTTGGTGCCTTAGTAAGTGCAGGATTTATAACAAGTGTTCTCACTGAACTGAGGCTGTCAGGCTTTAGGGAGGATGGAAGAAAAGTAAAGCAATTCAGGCTGGCTTTTGGGCAAGTGAATAGCATGTTATATACAATTTTAAAATTCAAGAAAAAAGCAAGTTCCTCTTGTTTGGTAGTGATGTTTAAAATTCACTTTGCTTCCTTGCTACCACAGATACTAAACTTAATTTTAAATCCTCCATTGCAAACAGTTTTCTTATCTTTTAGAACTCGGGATCACTGACATATTTGATTCTTTAAGACATGACAATTTTTTTCATATCTAAAAGTGCAAATGTTAGAGTATTGTAGTGTTCAATGACTTGATCTACACAACACAGCAAATGGTAGTGTCTGAATATTTGAAAATAAAAATTTGGGGTGTTTAAGTAACAGGAGGTTTCTGGGAAATAGTTTGACTTGGATTCCTTTCAATGACAGTGATTCTTCATGCTTTCTTCTTTCTTAGTTATTATAAAGGATTGATTGAGAGGGCAGATGAAAATCTGCTGGTTTTTAAAGGTTCTTAAGCCTGTGGATTTCACTGGCACTTGAGCTGCTAGTGATAGAAAATGCTTGCTGCTTCTTAAGCTGCCTTTGGAAAATTTGGCCTCTAATAATGGGAAACAATCTGTCAGTTGTGTAATCACAACTAATGCTGTTTTAAGTAGCTGTAAGTACTAGTGTTTTATGGTCACCAAGCTAAACTTTAGCTTTAAGAATATCTTCTGAAATCCTGATATTTTTGTTAATATTAACTCTGTGGGTTTTTTCTCTAAAGGCAGCTTGATACAGATGGAAAAATAAGTAGTGAATAATTGACTAACAATTGCAAATAACATGTACTAAAGTGTACCTAATTGTTGTTTATTCTTCAGTATTGAATGTTCGTGTAGGATGTATATATGACTGTTAATAGAGATCTGATTCTGCTGTTTAATTAAATGGACAAAGTTGGAAAGCCATCTGTGATTTGTAATCAATTATTTGGCACGTGTTTATAGCTGCAAATGTATTCACCTTGAGAAGATTGTATTAGGCCTCTGAGATGTCTTGTTCCATTAGGATTTACTTCATTACCAAGATTTGGGTGAGCAAGAATGGTCTCTTTCCAGCCTTCTCTGAGTATTTAAGCAGGTTAAAAGACCTGCTTTTTTGTAAGTAAAGGAGGGTGAAGAAAAATTTTGGGACTGAGAAAATAATATTAGAAGGACTGTTAGGAAAATTCCCTAAGTTTTGGCTGTATCTGGTATGAAAAGAATAGAACTAGGTTCTGTCTATGATGGGGATTTTGTGAAAACTAACAAACAGAAAAGAAACAAAACTGGTTCAAATTTATTCAGACAGTATGTTAAGGATTTTTAAAAGAAACCACCCCCACACTTTTTCCATTTAGTATTATTGGGAAATTAAAGAAAATTAAGAACTGTCACCATGTCATTGTGATTTTAAATCATGATGCAGTAGCCCTGTCTTTAAATGTATGTTCCTGCCATTTAGCTGTGATAAAATGGCTCAGTTGTGTACAAGGAGAGATGATTACTCTTTTGCCTTGTAGCAGACTGCAAGTACAGGTTGTTCTAATGTTAAGACTGAGAGGAAGATGTTTTGTTTTGATTTAGCAACATCACAATTCTAAAAGCATTGTAGTAATTTAGAAATGTCTCATTTAAAAGTCTCTTGCTGATGTCAAAATCGTGTCACTGTAGCTTTAGAAAGCAGGCTGAAGATTATATAACGTGGCAAGGAAACGGCCTTATTGTTAAGGATGAGAAAGCTTAGATAGGATATACTTAGATGACAGATCCTGCCCGGGAAAAGCTGTCTTAATGTGTGTGTTCCTGGAATCTTCTGTCACATTTTGCTGCTTTATTTTTTATTTTTTTTTTGTCCTTTGGTTAGCAAAATTAATAAATGTAAGTAGAGCTCTTACAGAGGATGTAATGGAATGTCTGAACAGTGAGATCCCGTGTGTATTCTTCTAACACAGTGGTTTTTCTAAATGATTTTGATCAGTTTTGAAATTGTTCCCATGACAGGAGTGCAGGGCTTTATCCCCTTTGTATTTTGTGTGTTTATTAGCGGGCTAAATTCTTTCACCGCGTTCTGTCACAGAAGCGTTTGCGTTCACAAAGCTCCCAGTCTGTCCTGCTGCTGATACAAAGAGTCTCTAGAAGTGATGATGCCATGAATTGTAATTGTATCTGTGCTGCTGTAAACATCCTGCCTTTGTCCTGCCGTGCAGGGAGGTGTGATGTCACTGCCGTCTGTCACTGCTGTGCCCACAGCCCTGCCTGGGCAGTGAGCCCCTGCCTGCGCTTGTGGAGAGCAGCAAAAAGCAGCACTTACATAAAACATCTCCAGTGCTGAGTATGGGGAGAGCTGTGCAGCTGAGAGAGATTATGGAGACAAAACCACTGCAAGGCAGCTCTCTAATGAGAGACCCACAGTAATGGGGCTTTTTAGCCACTGACAATTAATAGCAAAATAATTGCTATTTTAGGGTTCCTCTCATGAAATGTCTTTGAGAAGCCTGTGTTCCTTACATGGCACAACAGCTCAAACCCACCTCTTATCTCTGTAGCATGCAGATACAGAAAAAAAAGCTGCCTTAATTCTCTCAACAGAATTAGCTCATGTGAAGTTCAGTTGTTTGACCTTACAAGCCACAAGCTTAGCTGTAAGTTGCCTGCTGTGGTTATTACAAACTCATGAGCCTTTTTATATCTCAAGTTCAGAATGTTGGAAGTTCATGTGTGAATTCTGTATTTCAAAATATAGTGACTCATATCCGCGTGGAAATCAGCTGTTCCAAAAATATGGATTACTTACAGATCTAAAGAAACTTAATTCCATTTATATTTTTAATTAAATGAATATATTTATAAGTAAGTGTGAAGAATTAAGCGTGGCAACAAAACAGGTTTAATTGAATTTGTATTTTAATATTAATCATTGGTTGTGAAAAAGTTGGAATGTGTAATTAAGTAATTATTTGCCAGAAATCTAAAACTTGAAGTATTTTCTGATACAGCTGAGTAAATGTGCTTGCAGTGTTAAAGATGATCCTTTCTGAGCAGTGTGCTCTTTCATTCATGTTTCAAAAGCTCGATCAGGCTAAAAATTTGAATGGCTAATAATTTTTAGGACCTAGTCATTCATGTGTGCTGTACACTAATAATCCAGGCAGTATCGAGTCCTTGTAGGTTTTCTCACCTGTGGGAGGAGAGGGCAGGGCCTTGTTTTCAGGGCACGAAATGGAGAGAGTGTAAACCATGAGTAAGAGCTGTCAGTGAGAGCAGGAGGCAGCAGCACGTTCAAGTAGCCACTGCAGTGTATTTAAACTCACAGTGGGATTGCTTGATCATCAGATCTGCACTGTCAGTCATGTCCCTGGCTGATGACAGACATGCTGCAAGTGTTCTGGACAGGCCCACAGACTGCAACAGATACTGGTTGCAATAAAGAGTGTCCTACTGTGGGGTTGTTCCTTAAATTCTTCAGGGGGAGAAATAAAATTGTCAGAAAGAAGGAATATAGACAGGGAAGAGTTGAGTTCCACTTTCTAAGCAGTCTTTGGATTCCAGATACAGTTTAGGAGAGAGGATTAGCAGGTGTTTGTCTTCTATAAATCTTTGCAATTAATAGCATAATTTTAGAAAAGGACTGGGCTAACATAATTTTAAAAATGCTTGATTAAAAAAAAAAAAGCCAAAAATACCTCTTAACAGAATGGTGCATGCATGCACAGCCCAAATGTGACTCTTTCTGGAGAATATTTTTATTCTGTTGAGTCTGAGGATTTTAAAGAAATGGATGACTTGGTGAACCTTGAAGGGGATGTTGCTTGCTCTTTGTGTTTCTTGATGGGAATGTTGGTGTAATCTAAAGTCATGGTAGTAGTGTTTACCCCACTGCCTTTTTCTTAGCTTCATGAGCTGGACAGAGAAGTTTGGGTCTCAGGAGCAGCTGGGTGAAACAAGCATTCAGGCAGTGGGGCCACAGTTAGCAGAGATTCCCTTGTGCTGTTCCCCCTGCACATCTGGATCAGTGTGCAGTGGCAGAGGCTTGAGGTGAGAAGCCTTTGCTTCGGCACCAGTGCAGAAGACTTCACAGGTAGGCTGCATGTTATTAAAAATGAGCGAGATGTTATCAGTACAAAACCTGAAATATCTGTAATGAAGTTTAGCTCCTAAAAATAACAGTTTAGAAACCCAGTGGTGATGGGGAATTCAGCCTTGTTTCTCCCACAGACATAGTGGTTAATCTGTTAAGTGAAACTGAGGAGAAAATACACTCTTCTGAAGCACTGTGTTATGTAAAGGAGGAGGGTGATTAAACCACATTGGTAAGCCTGCCTTAGCTGTAAATCTGGGCAAGCTGGACTTTCCTGATAGGTCTTTGAGATGTTAGACCTTTGTTAATCAAGAATAGATATTCAAAGGTCTCTGCTTTGTGGGAGAGCAGCAGAAGGGAATCTCTGCTAACTGTGGCCCCACTGCCTGAATACTTGTTTCACCTGGCTGTTCTTGAGACCCAAACTTCTCTTTCCAACTCATGAAGTTAAAAGAAAGGCAGTGGGGTAAACACTACTGCCATGACTTTAGATTACACCAACATTCCCAGAAATACAAAGAGCAACTGAAGTATAGGATAGTGTTCTTTGAAGTGAAGCTGAAAGATGTCTTTTCATAAATTCCTTTAAGGAATTTTTAGCTGTGATTTAGAAAAAAAAGAAAAAAATGTAAACTTGAGGGGATTGAACTTGTTAAAAAATAAGTTTATGTAGATGCTTCAGTTTACAGGTGGGATTTTAGACCTCTCTATCTAGAACTTCTCTGGAGTATGGTGTCAGTCTGTTTTGCCAAAGCTGGTGCCCTTTAGTCATATGCCTTCATTTATGGGGTTCAGCACTTCATACAGAAGGTCAGTTAGGAAATATGCTTTATTAAAAGCCAGTTCTGACATGCTTTCTTCATGTATTTTTCTCGTTTTCAAACCTTGCCTGTTAACTGTTGAAGAATGAAGCATAATTTATTGTCTCTGGAATGAGAAAGATGGATTTTTTCCCTTTTCAACTGCAGTGAGGGAAATGAATGAAAATTCCCTCATTATTTTGTAAGACCCGGGGATATGAAGATAATATCTGGGTGATAAAACTGAGGTTCAGCAATTTGTCCTCAGCTACTAAAATTTAATTGAAAGAGTGAGAAGTGGAGAATGCCTTTAATAACTAAAGCAAAACAAGTAAAATCCACACACATCAATGATATGAAGGGACACTTACTGTTGAGTTGGAAGCTATATGGTATTTTCCATCCTCACAATTTTACCAAACCTGCGTGAGGAGAAAAATTGAGTTGGTTTTTAGAATGTCTGAGCAAGAGCCAAGGGCTTTCTGTTTACCTTTCTGTAGCCGGGATACAGCTTTGGAAGGGCTGCATGCTCTGGCACCTGTGAGCAGCTGTGGGTCACATCTCTTCCATGGGTTCCATGTGCCCAAACCACGGCTTGTTGTGGAAAATGGAGCACACTTGTAATGCTGTGAGCTCATTTGTGTCACCTGGCTGTGTCCTGGCACCTCCTGCCAGCTGTGGGACTCTGGGTGGAATGGAGTTACTCTGTGAGCTCTCCTGGATTCAGGGTACTGCTTGAGAGATCTTCAACAGTGGAATGTCCTCAGTGAGCCTTAGTGGCACAAAGATAAAATGGCACATTTTATCTGTCAATAAACTGTGAGCTACCAGTTAAACTGTCCTCCAGGGTAGGGCATTTAAGGTGCATTGCTTTTGGCTGAGGGTCGGTGCCTGAAGAGTTTCAATAATCCTGTTTGGGGAGGAAATCTAAAGGTACCAACTTTTATCACTTTCACAACTTTCTTTGCAGGCAGCTGTGTTTTTATGAAAAATCAGCATCAATTTTATTCTTTGACATGTGCTACTTGTGATTCCATTTTTTGCTAATTATTACCCATACGACATTCTTAAATTTATCCCTCCTGCCCTACCTGCCCCCAAGGTTTTAAACATTTCAACACTGTTTCTTATGTATATCCATCATCTGAGAGACAAAAATAGGTTGAAATACTAGAAGAACCAGTTGGCTGGATTTCTTTCAATATCTTTTGCATTAGCTAAAGATGTGGTGTTAAAAGCTTCTGTGTTACCTGACATAGAGTAAGATTAAAGGCAATATTAACACTGTGTTATGAAATTTTGGGGGTAAATTATTTTTAAAGCTTTGGGATTTTTTGCTTATTTGTTCGGTCTTGTGTTTTGTTTTTTGGTTTTTTTTTTTAACAGGAATCTTACCCCTCTTCATCACCAATATGGTTTGTAGAATCAGATGACCCAAACCTGACTTCAGTCTTAGAGCGTTTAGAAGATATTAAGAAGAGCAATACTCTGGTGAGTGAAGTATTTTGGTTATTTTGGACATTTACTTGGGATTGTGGGCTTACTTGGCTTTGTCACGTTAACGAGCAGATCAGCTAGTTCAGTTTTAGGGTTATTTGGGGGATTTTATAAACACAACTTTCTCTTCCAAAGAGCTTAGGAGCCAAAAGTAATCCAAAAGATTTGAGGCAAGAAGGAAAAGGTAACTTCTTTTAGAGAGTAAGGTTTCAGTCCCAGTAACGAGTGTGATGTTTTAAGTATTTATGAAAATAATTAAACAGTGAAGTGGATGAAAATGTTAAAACTGCTGAATAAGACAGCTGTTGTAGAGTTTTCTTTGCACAGAAAACTCTAGCAGAGGCAAAACTTTGTGCTCTTGAGAATCTATATTCTCCAAACCGTGACTCTAATACCAAGAATTCTTGGTTTTTTTAATCTTTTCCTTCTTTCAAGGGAAACTTGACCTGAGAGCTTCTGGTTCATCAGAAAGTTTCTTAGGTACTGATACATTTAAGCAGTGTTGTGACTTTGGACAATTGCTACTTAAAGGAAATCTTTGTGTACAGATTCCGATGGCTGTGTTGTATTTCAGAAAACTCAAGCATTGTATCTTACTTAAATAAGTGAGTTCACTTTCATGTAGTGATGGGAGCTCAGAGGAAACAGGCACATTAATATAAAAATTAATTTCTTAGTCTCTCTAGGAAACTGCCCTTGGAAATAAATTTCAGTACAAATGCAGTTTGTGCCTCAAAAAGGAGTATTGCAGCATACTGACAAAGTCAGGTGATCTTTATTAATAGATTATATTAACATTTTGTGTTTATTTTGGTGGACATGAATGTAATTCACACTAAACAATCAGAATACTACTTATTGCATGGATTATGTGCTTTGTATTTATCTGGTTGGGGAAAATTGGGAATGTTCTTTCTTTGGAAAACCCACTACTTGTTATGTTTCTGGGATAACGTTTACCTAGGATACCCAGCCTTACGTAAAAATGTACAAGTGTCCTTTTCTGAAGATAGTTTGCATCTGAAGATAGGTTGTGTTTGACTTCTAGCAAAAATAATTAGGAAACTAATAAAAGCGAGTCTTTGTGGGCCTTGCCATAATTAAAAATAATTGTAAAGGGACGTTAGGACTTCCATGCATTTTGTTGGATCTGATTGCACAACGTGTACATCTCTGTATTTTCTACTTCAACCTATGATTTGACTGAACTACATTCAGAAGAATATTATAAATCTTAGTCTTTAAGCTTTGCCTGGAAAGGGGCAGTAGCAGAAAATCTGGCTAAATGAGCTTTTTGCTTAAAGACACTTTCAGAAGATTGTGCAGCTTGAAGCTGGTGTGGCTGATATTCAGTCTAAAGGTTCTGAACAAGGTATTTATTTCCTGTGTGCAGCTGCCTGCAAGAGGCTGCAAAGCTTTGTTGTAAACATGCATGGGACTCGCTGTGCTGAATTGCATATGCACACAGACTGCTTATGAAGCTGGTAGGAAAACAGCTTCTGCTATCAAGATTGTACTTGCCCATGTAAAAAAGCTGCTGGGTTGCTGTAATAGACACCTGTGATGGCCCATTGGTTTCTCAGGAATCCACCCTGCTTTGTGCTGTGCCAAGGTGAAGGCAGATGGGAGTGGTTGAGGAGACAAGTACTTGCACCACAGAATCTGATTTCTTTTTTTGCTCCAAAGACATGGCTTGTGACTTTTTAATTTGGTTTTTTTTTTTTCTTCTCCTTCAACTCTTCCCCATAGAACTCCGTCCCTTTCAGTGGCATGGAGCACTCACACAGAGACTTTGCAGCAAACTAAGAAGGGATAGAGGACTACAAATCCAAAGGCTTCTTATTTATCACAGTCTCATAAAAATTCACTTAGTTTAATTTAGAATAATCTAGAATGTTTCAAACTAGCTTTCATTTAATTTACTGCAGATAAAGGATCATTAGTGCCGTGTTGCTCTAAATTCAGAGTTACTGGAGCAGTCAGATTTTGAATGGAAGGAGGCATAGGACTCTTCCAGGAGCTCAGCTGTGCTAAAGGCAGTGCTAGCACATGTACCCTGGTTTAGCCTTTGGTATTCTACTGCCCTTTCTACCTGCTTTGTAACATGGCACAGGTGTCAGCTGTTGGGAAACTGAAGAATATGCTCTTCAGGCATAAATGTTTGACATGTGGAAGCCTTGTCATTTGACATGGTAACACAAAAATTGATTTATGATGTTGAAATCCTACATGTGTTTCCTGGAAAATCTTCTGTGGGTCTGGAACTGTGGTAGTTATCTTGCCACCAGCATGTTGCTTTTACTATGAAAATTTGTCAAAATACTAAAAATGTTGAAAGGTTATTAAAAAATATATAATCTTGGATATCATCAGGTTTGGACTGCTTAGCTGCTTGGTTGTTGATGTTGGGCAAGTTTCAGTCAGCAGATAAAGACGCTACAGAGTTCTTTCAGCCCCTAGTGTCTCCTGAATTTCCTTCTGAAAATCAGCCATGCTTTAGATTTCTGAAGTATGAAACTGCCATCTGCCTTCTAGCGGCTGTGCTATGCAAAAGAGAAATCTTACTGTGCTTTCCCTTGTTCTGTTTAATATGATGGAAGTTACATGATGTGAGTCTGAAGCCTCAAACCTTATTTCATGAGATGTTAACTAGAACTCTACACTATTTGGAGGTTTGCTTTTTAAAGAGAATAGGGAAATGGGCTGAAATTCAGAGGCAGCTTTAATTCTCACACTCCAGACCTTAAATTTGCATGAAAGATGTCAAAAGTAAGTACACAATTCCTGGCATAAGTATGTTTACAGCTTGGGTAAGCTGCTGTCTTGAAATACACTGCTTCTGTGCTAATATTTTAGATTAATCCCACTTGGAGGCATTTCAGGGAAGAATGTTGTCTCTTGCAAACTCCCAGTGTGGCAGCAGCTCTTTCTGCAGTGGGAGTTGAAGAGACAAAATGCAGGACTCAGCTTTGCTTTAGCCTGAAGCTGCCCAGGGCTGCTGAGTGTGGGGAAGGCCAGGCCAGGTACTGTCACTGGTACCTGATAACCAAGTAGTGCCACACTCCAAGTGACAATTACTGCTTCCCTCTGTTTCCATTTATATCCTTCTTCAGCACTTTCTCAGTGGTAGGCTAAGATTTATTGATGCATTTATTTTTATATAGATATTGTGGGTGTAGGTAGAGACACACAGAATAATTAAGTCTTTTTATGCTTAAACTGTACTTCTTAAATTAATTTTTCTTCATAATCAGGAAACAGGGTGCTTCATAGTGAGCCCAGCAGGATATTAATACCATCAAAGGTATCCTAAAATTGTTAATGCTTTCATACTACATTAGGAAGAAATCTTCATACATAAAAAAGCCTCCTAGTGTAGGCTAGGAATTTTTCAGAAAAAATTGTTTTAAACTGTTTTTGGATGTGCAGGACATTAAGATAGGAAACACAATTCCAAGAGGTGTTTGTGTTCTGAACCAGCATTATGATGTCCAAAAGAACAACCAACTTCTCTGAACTCCTGAAGCATTAAAAATTATGGAGGCTGTGTATTCTACTGGTGTAATTTTTGTTATTTTGATATTCATTATAATCATTTTAACAAATTTAGAAATGTGTTGTGTTTGGTCACTTGTGCAACCTATTGACATCACTCCTTTACCCTGTGGGTTAGGAGTTCTGGTTGCTGTTTACTTTGTGCTCTAAGCAGTTTGTGTTCCAGGGCACCCACTGGTGTGCTGATAGCTCACTTCAGTAGCCTCCAAGTGTGTGTGTGTGTAAAGCATTCATTTTACATTAGTCAAGCCTGTGAAGTTACCCTGGAAATGCATTTAAATTATTAATACATGACAGAAATCTGCTCTCCCTTTTGGTAGTCTGTTCATGTACATACCAACACATACCAGATCTTGCTTAGAGCACAGGGCTGGATCAGATGTCTTCCAGACGTGACTTTCAGCTCAAATTACCCTGTGATTTTTCATACAGATGAGCAGAGGATAAGGGATAAGAGTGATGGTGATCCATGACAGAAAGATCAATGGTATTAAATTAATTCCTGTGGAAGAAAAATGTAGCAATAAGGAAGAAGGGTGGAAAGGTTGTACAGACAGGATCAGCTTCTTGCTCTGTCACCACCTTTGCAAATTGTAGACACTGATTGCAAATAAAGCAGCTGGTCTGTAGAAATGAGCTGCAGTATGAGTTCCATTAAGCTAACCCTACAGTGTAGAATCCTTCCAAGGAAGGAGATCCCTGCTCTCAGCAGGTCTCTGCCTTCCCCTTCCTGATGAAATGGTGCTTGTATGCTGAAGCACACCAGAATTGATCTGCCACAAGGCTGATGAGCTTCCACAGAGTAGAGTGATCTGTGGTGCAGTGGAAATGAGAAGGTGAAGAGCTGCTGGAGGCCCTTGTCAGGCGCAGCTGTAACTCAGCCCAGGCTGTGCCAGCACCTTGTTTTGAGGGTGCTCCTGTTCCTTGCTTGTGATGCTGTGCTCAGAAGCAAGGGAAGCTTACAGTGTGGCAGGTCCTGGCTGCAAAAATTCCTTCTGAATTCCAGTTCATCTGACAGGACTATTTGTGGGGAGGAGGGGGAGTGAAGGAAGCAGGGCAGGAAGCAATTCTTAACTCTCCAGTCCTTACTGTTTCTCTGTCAAGGCACATCTAATGCTATATTCATCTTCTTTTCCAAGGCCAGTGCTAATTGACCAGCCCAATGGTGGCAGTCTTCCCTCACTGCTTAGATTTATTTTTGTATGATTCACAGAAGATTTAAACAAATTATTTGCTCTGTGAGAAAAATTACAGCTCCTGGAATTGTATGGTTCATGCTCCAGCTCTCCATGAGGCAATGTTTGTGCAGAGAAAAAGTTTCTCAACAAAATGCATAGCAGTGCAATTCTAAGTATCTTGCACATACTGAAAATAATAGTTCTAGGACCTGTGGTTCTATCTGGCAACTAACTTTTTGATTGATTAACCTGATTCCTGTCTGCTGAAAGATTTAATGATGTTCTGGATACCTGGGAAGCTTCAAACAAGTGTAGAGTCTTGATGCTGATGAGAAACATGATTGTTACAGAAGGGTTTTTGCCAAAACCTATCATGTCTCATGTATATACTCCTAAGAAATGTGTTGCTGGTGCCCCAGTCCTTTAGGTGATATCTGCTTTATTTTTGAGTTAGGTTGATTATCTGCTTTATTTTGGGGTTGGGTTGGCTATCATGAATGATGCAGAAACAGCAGACTTGGTGTGATATTGTTCTAATGCAGGCTGGTACCTCAGTTCATGGCCTCAGATGGATAAATAACATTCCTATGAAGCACAGTGTGGAATTCTGCTGTAGAAGGGAAAAGCACTGAAGCTTTCAGAAAACATAAGGGCAACATTTTCCTATCACTGCTAGTGGTTAGGGCTTGGAAATGAGCTCTTAACCCTGGACAGACTGAATTTTTCACTTCCATTGGGATGAGGTGAGAGCATCTAAACTGGCCAGTAGCAAGGCTTTAGACAAGTGCTTTGGAGTGTGAGTGCAGAAATGACTGTCTTGCATGCTGCTCTTGACAAGTGGCAGGACAAATTCTCCTTGGTTTTGGGAAGAAAAGTCCATAAATGGCTGTATGATTTCTGCAAGCTTCATCTAGGTTAGTATTTTGCAAATCATGAGATGTTGACCCTTTTACAAGTAGATTTTGCAGTCCTTTTTTGTTCTCCTGACATAGCTGTGCAAAGACCTTGGAAAGGTAGGAAATGCAGCAGTATTTCATGTCTTGGCCTTAGCTAGGAATCTGAGGCTGTCTAGTGAAAGTGAAGAGTTGTAGAAATCACCTTCATTAGTGCGATGACCAAAGAGCAAACTTAATGTTTGTTTTTGCAGAAGTAAATAATTTTCTGCCTTACATTAGTGAGTGTGAGGTGGTGCATAGTTTGCAGCTAACAGAGCACAATCAGTGGAACAGGTTGGAAACACAAATCAGAGATAGTAACAGATTGTGCCTCACCCTGACACAAGATACAGCAAGCAGAGTGCCTGGGCTCCAGCTCAGAGCCCTCCTGGCTCCTGGGACTTGGACAGGGTTGGTCTTGCTTCTGCTGCCTCCCTGGTGTGCCCTGTGAAGGAATTCAGGGTATGGAAAACCAGACTGTTCCTCCTTGGTTATTTAAGCTGGGAAATGGGAGTGGGCCATTTTGTGTCATGGAATGTGACCATTTGCTTATTCAATAGTGATGTGTGGCTCAGACACCTATGCTTGGAATAGATGATGCTGTCAGACCAAAAATGGTTTTTCTGCTCATGGCTTTCTCCTTATACATAGGAAGATGAATGGGAGTCATTGCTAACTTGCCATGTCCTTGAGTTTCTGTTGTGGGGACTTTACTACAAAGATTGGAGAGGAAATTTTATTCCAGCCTTAGCAGATTTAAAGGCTGTATACTGACTTTAAGTTCAATATCAATGTGTGAAGAAAATTCTAAATATGCTTCTCTGTGCTTTGGTTTAAATGAACTTATCCATGTGTTTTTGTTGTTTTTAGCTTCTTCAGCAGCTGAAGCGATTAATATGTGACCTCTGCAGATTATATAATCTTCCTCAGCATCCAGATGTTGAAATGTTAGATCAGCCATTGCCAGCTGGACAGGTAAATCAAAAAGCTGGGGACACCTTCTTATGCCAATAATGGAGTTGGTTTTTTTAACTCCAAGAAACAAGATAATGGGAAAGATTGAACCCTGTGTAAACCAGAACTGAGATATGAAGCACTTTCGGATTATGGTGTCTTCAATGTGAATTTTATTTGCAAAATCCATTTAATAGTGGTGTGATCATATTACACAATTCCCTTTGAAGTCTCTGTATCACTGCAAGGTGTGTATGTGACACCAGTGCTCTCAAGTTTAATTCCCTCCTAAACACTATTCAAGCCGATCTCTGTGCATTTGGAGTGCTTCCCGAAGTTACTTTTTCTGAAATATTTGGCTCTTTGTTGAAGAGTATGTGTTTCACAGTATGCACTTGGATGAACTACTGTTGATGTTTTCCTTCTTCAATCCCTTGCAGAGACATGGGATATCCAGGCCATATGTTACTTTGGGAAGGGAGGTGCCTTGCTTATTTATTGTGCACTTGAAAAATTAAGAATTGTGAGGGCCTGAGGTAGTCTTCTTAGCCAAAATGTTTTGTATTGTGTTGAAAACAGAACTGGTAACTGACAGTAGCTGTTCTTTTCTGTTTTATAATAAGATTATGGGATCTTCTTTTTTTTGTACACATTAAGATGACAGGATTGCTAAAATACTCCTTTAGAGTAACAGATGCTTTCCTGAGGTGACAGTGCTATACTAATGACAAATAACTTGCTTAATTTTTGGTCACATGCCAGATTGTAATCCTATAGGTCCTTTCTCTGAGCCACCCCCTCAGCAGTGCAGCTGTAAGGCAATGGGCTGTGCTGTTAGGGTGTAGCTGTGTGAAGGGTCTCACATGTGCTGTGGAACTCAAAACAAGCTCTTGGAAAGTGAGTCTGAGTCTGACCAAAGACTCATCTGGTCCCATAGATTGTCTAGAGCAGTGTCATTACTTCTTTACCAAAGGAAGAGTGAGCAGAGGACAAGCATATCAGAATACTCCTGAGTATTTCTGCAGCTCAGAGTTCCTGAGCTTGGAGTGGTATCCTGAAAGAGAGTCATAAAAATTAATTGTGTTGTGTTGATATTTCCTCAAACAGGCTAATAGCAATGGCTATATGATGATACTAGTGGCTGCATGGAAGTTCCAGGTAGTGAGAAAAAGAATCCATTAAGTTCTAGAGGTCTAAAGTTAATTGAGTTTTTATCTTTCTAGGGGTGTAGCTTGTAGATGGATTCTAGTCAGAGCCATGATCTGATTTCTTGCTTAAGGGATGGTGGGTTGTAACCCACTTGATGTTTGTTGCATTTGACAGTGTCTCAGAATAGGATGTTCCTTATCTGAATTTAAAGCTTCTACTTAAAACTTAATTGGAATTAATTGAGGCATTCTATTAATTTTGCTTCGTGACCAGGAAAGCATCTTTATGCATCTTACCCTTATCTGCAAAGGACTGAAGTTTGACATGTCACTTTTGCATTTACTGCTTCTCTTTGAGAGTAGACTTGCTGATTTTGAAAGCAAAAAGTGTATGCAAAACTTATGCAGAACTTTCATTGTTGTATTGCAGAATGGAACAACAGAAGAAGTTACATCAGAGGAGGAGGAAGAAGATGATATGGGTGAAGTATGTCTATAAATGAGATTGTTGTCCTAATCTAGTAGAATTTTGTCATTTTGCTCTGCAATGTCTGGCTAATAATTAAATCAAACTGTAGCATGTAACCTCCCTGTAGTTCAACAGAAAAGATAATTAAAATTTGGATGTTTACCTGAATGTCAGCTTTCCCTTCAACCAGAAACCTAGTGAAATTTTCTTCTTAAACCTAGATCTCAGCTGTGAGGTACTTGGATACAGAGAATTGGACATCTGTTTGTGCTTTAGTCAAACAATACATAACATTGTGTGCCAAATCAGTAAGTTTTTGCATTGTTAACTCCTATTTCAAGCAGCATGTGAACTGGCTCTGATATAGTTGGAAGTGCCTCCCAAACTAAAGCAGACTTGCTAAGAGTAAATCAGTTTGCTGACTCATTAAATGGGTGAGCAAGTTTTTGACTGTAATAAATTGAAGGGACTGGAAGGACATTGAGGCAGACACACTAAACTTTAATGTCCATGTCTGGCAACATGGGGCCCTCTTTATTGAGCTTTTTAGTTGTAAGAATCACCCTTTTTGCTTGCATCTGCTACATGTTAGAATAGCTCCAAGATTCTTGCTTTCTACGCTACTACAGACTGCCTTATTATAGTAGAACTGTTCTGACTACTTCAAATTTAGATTTTTAATTAAGATTTAGTAAGAATGAACAACTCTCTCTGAATAAATGATCTTCCTTTAGAAAATATCAATGCTACCAAGTTCTTAAATTAATTTGTAGCAGCCTTTCTTATGCCATATTTAGCCTGATCCAGACTACATCTGCTGGAGCTGGTGTTTCTGTAAAGGTGCTGTGTCCCATGTCCTGCTGGCACAAGGCTCTGATTGCTTGCAGACTGCTAGAGTAGCCTTTTGCATTCTGTTTGGGTTACTTTGTAAAAAAGAGGTGTGATCTGCCATCATTTATCAGCTGTCAGGGGTCATTGTGTGTGGCAGTGGTATCTGTAACCTGTAATCTAGTCCCAGTTCTACACAGAGAAGCAGTGTTGAAAGAGAAGGGAGCCAACCCACCTTGTTGTTGATCAGCATCGACTCCAATTTATTGACCAAATCAGCCACTTGATATAACAGTGTTAATTAACTTCATGCATATTGCAAAATTCGAGCTCACAATAGGTTACAGAGAAAACTCTAACCCCTCCTTTTGTTTTACAATACCTGTGGTTTGTTTATTGAAAACAGGACCAGCGTTCTCACTGTGATATGAAAAGTTCTCAAAACCTTCATATCTGTTCCCAGAGCAGCTATCTGTTCCCAGAGAGCCCAAGGACAGAATGTTTTGCCTGTTATGGGAAGACTGTCTGAGAATCTTATTGTTTATAAAGTGGTGCTTGAGAGAGCCTAATTATTTATAGAATCAAGCCTGGGAAATGCTGCTTTATCTCTACCTTTTACTTTTCCCTCAGCTGTATACCTTCATGGCCTCTTTCTTTAAGCCATGCTTGAACCAGGCTCTCCACAAAGCAGTTTTCAATTCCTCAGCTCTGCCATTGGAGAAACATGAGCATTTTTAAGAATACTGAGTTTGAAGTCTGTTACAACTGAAGGAAACAGTGTTGTCAGATGCACCAGGTGTATTCCTTGTTACATAGGACATCCTTGAGTGTGGGTTTTCCTGCCATGCAAACTGATGGTGCATGGAGAGCAGCCCCAGGTGTGCCAGAGCTCTGCACACTGGAGTGTATCTGGTGGTTGTGTAACCAAAATCTGCTGGTGTGGCTGCTACAGTGCTTCCTTTTTCGTGTCAAGGTGTTTACGTGCTTCCCCTCCTCTCCACAGCCAGCATTTGAATCACCTTCAGACAGTTGTCTGAAGCTCAGGGTGCTTCTCTGCCACAAAGATAAGCCCATCTCAGGATACAGAGTGGAGGGGTTTTAGTGCCTTGGTCTGGAACATAGAACTGAAGTGTTGGCTTGGGTGATCAGAATGCCTGACCACAGAATTTTGTCTTATGTCCCAATTCCAAACTTACTGCATCTAATCTCTAGCTGAAATGTTAGCCTTGAATAAAGTACACATAGTTTTCTAATATTTAACTTTCTTGAAGGGTTGCTGTAGCCCTGCCAGATAGGTTAATCACAGCTTGTGAGAAGTGTAGTATAGATAGGATTCTAATTGCAGAAGGGCCTTTTAGAAACATCTTGGAGCTACCCTATCTGGGGGTACTTTTGGATTCTCTAGTCCAGTTTGCTGCCTACTTCAGTGAGCTAATTCTCTACAATCTTTATCTTCTTGCACAGGTAGTACTTGTTTCTGTGACCAGAAACATGTTGTGAATTTGGGTTTCATTTGTATTATGAAGGTTCCCTATACTTCCAGTGGTTATGTTGGCTGAGGGTGAAGTTGGAACAAAATAGAAGTGGGATCCAGCAATCACAAATGCATAGTGCTGTGCAGTATGTGAGTGTATCCCACATGCCTTTGGAGAGGGTTTCATTGAATGAAGAGCACAGGACAGTTACTTACAATTAACTTCTCTCTCTCTCGTAGGACATTGAAGATCTGGATCACTATGATATGAAGGAGGAGGAACCAGTTGATGGGAAGAAATCTGAGGATGAAGGCATTGAAAAAGAGAACCTTGCAATCTTAGAAAAAATCAGAAAAAATCAAAGGCAAGATCACTTAAATGTGAGTTAATGATTCTATGCTTTGTCTTTGCAATACTTCTGACTTTAAAACAGAGATGATTTTCTGCAAAGAAAGCCCACTCCTATACACCTAGACATAAATTAACCTGTAGCTGACTCTTTACCTGCTCATCTCCAGAGGTATCCATGGGTTATCCCTTTATTTCTTGCTTGGTGCCTTTGTTACAAGCATTAGTTTTCCTTGCAGAATCAGCAGAATGCCTCCAGGCTTTGAGCTTGACTTTTGTTGCTGAGCCCTTATTTAAGTAAAAAAACTAAAGCCATAATTAAAAGTGTGTTAAAAGTCATGGGTGACTTAAAATACTCAGCAAACCTGTGCTTTAAATCCATTTTATGCATGAGTTTATTTTTCAGTAGTAGCTGTGCCACCTGGCAGTTACTGAAGGGTGGTGGATTGTTGTGCAGTTTTTTTATTGCCATGCATAAAGTAAAGGGCCTTCAGCAGCTCTGCAGCTTTGTTGTCAGTTTTCTGTGTGATCTTACCAGCAGGCAGTTGTAGAAAAAGTCCTTGTTCTCCAGAGGCTTAGAAACGTTCTGTCCCAAGTGCCAGGCTCCAGAGAGGCTGCTGCTTCTCAGAGGTGCATGTAGGAGGGTGTGATGATGTCATACAGCCTTAATTCCATTTACACTGACTCCTAAAGAAATCAAAGTGTTTCTTTCATAGAGGCTTAAAATGTATAAACCATGAAATTTAATATTTCTGTTTATGATCTGCTTCATCCACAAGATTTTAGTTTTAACACCGAAACCTGATTGGCATTTCAGGGTTTGAAAGCAGGTAAACATAAGGTCCCCAACTGCTTTGGCTGTATAGTCAAGTCCTGTTCTGAGACTTGAGTAACCATAAGCACAACTGTCACTTACTGGTTTTGTTTAAACTTGAATGTTCACAGTTTGAGACAATGCCTAGTGAGGTTTTGTGTGTTTCTGTATGTATAACTCAAACTCCTAATAGTAAGGAGTCTTTAATTGAAAAAGAAAATATAACCTCTTGCAGCCTGAAAGGCATGGCCTGCTTTACAATCATGTAAAATGTGGTAGAACAGAAAAAAAGGTTTTTGTGGTGTCAGCATTCTTCCTTGGTGCAGAAAGCCTCTTAAAACTGCAGATTTTCTTTTGCTATCTATTCTTTTCCTATTTGGCCAATACTACCTTTCCTTTTGCTTTTTCCCTCCACATTTAGTGAAGTTGAAATGACCACTGCTGGTTTTCTGTTTGACAACAGCAGATTCAACTTACATAATAGCTGTTTCTCATGCCAGGACACTCTCGTTGATGCTGGGGCATAAACAAGGTCAGCTGAGTGCAGGGAACAGGGTATTCAGCTGCTGCTGAGGAACTGTGGTATTTTTGTGGGTCACCAGAAATAGCTGTGCTGCTGAAATAATTTCTCCAAGGACTTGTGGAAGTTTACTCCTAGGTGCTGGAGAACCAAAAGCTGTAGCTGTGCTACTGACCTAGGAAAGAGCTATCCCAGGAGCACTTTATTGGTCCTCCATGCTGCCAAACCAGGGGGCTTCTGATAGAATGTGTTAACCATGCTCTAAGAGCAGTTATTTGCTGAGTGTCCTAACACAAAGGAAAATCTAAATCTGTACAGCCCTCACAACTAGGTTTCTTAGAGGACTCTGAGTTTCAGAAACCTGAATGCGGTGGCTAAATTGGTCTGGTTTTTTAACACTTTTGGCATACTTTTTTCCTCAGCAGAGGCCAGTAAAACAAACCCATGCCACTTACATGCTGCTTGTTGGAAATGGGAATGTACAGCATAAAACAGGGCTTTGACTGGTGCCCAGTGCAGCCAGAAGACTTTTCATTTCCTTTCCATGTTCTTTGGCCCAGGTCCATGGGCTGTCCTCTCTCCCCTTGGCTGCAGTGCAGGCTGGAGTTACAGATCATGCTCAAGGCTCCTCCATGGGAAAGCATGCACTGCCACTGTCATTTATTCCTGATAGGTTAAAGACATTTTTCTGCTTCTCAAGATGCTGTCATAGGAGTTTTTAGGGTTTATGTGTGTTGTACAAGTTAAGAATGTGTATTTACTATTTTTGTAAATGAGTTCTGTCTTTGGCAGTATCCTTAATCCCTTTCTTCTTGCTGGCATCAGAAAATAAATTTGGCTTTTGGTACAGTATGTAACTTGGAGCAAGAATTAATCCTCCTCTTAACATTGTAATAACTTTAAAGAACCACTTGCTTACCTGTATTTAAAATAGGTCTTTGAACTGGAATCATTAACTTCAAATATTTAACAACTTGCTGCTGCTTGCTTTTCAGAGGTCTCTCCCCACATAGTCATTTCAGAGACTAATGCCTTTCTTATTTAGATAATGCTATTAGCTTTTCCTGTTTCATGCTGAGGAGTTTAAGCACTTCCCTTCAAAAGTCTCCAAGTCTGTACTTTCATCTTCAGATTTTATGAAATCTAAGGTGTCATTTCTATTTTTAGTCTAATCCTTGAAGGAAGTATGAAACTACTTGAACTTCTAGGAATGATTGTGCTTCTGCTCAAAAATTGAGAAAGTTCAGTAACAAATGGAACTTATGTTCTTTAGCTCTTTTTGAGTTACTTTAGATTTCAGTTTATTATCTTGGTGGAGTTTACATATTTTGTTTCAGCAAGTGATTTTTGGTCTTGTGGCTAAATCTCCTGAAATTTATTGAGTGAAGAGGTTTCCTGTTGCATTCTGACGTGTTCACAGTATTTTTCTGATCAGGCAGAAAACAATCAGATCTTTGGATAAAAAACTGCAGTGAGCTGCACCTCTTATCCCCTATAACTTGGGGGGAGAGCAGGCAGTGGGTGCATTTTGAGGGTTGGAAGGGGAAAAGAAACCCCTGATGTCTCTGTGCCCTTAGTACAGCAGGGCAGTGGCAAGTGCTGGCCCCACTGCCCCACGAGGTTCCTGTGTCCAACAGTGGCTCATCCTTGGGAAGAGAGTTTGAGAGCAGGACAGGCTTGTAGTGGTGCATCTTGTGAATATTTTTCATGTCCAGCAGTTTTGGCTGTGAGAATTCCTGCATCAGGTATTTCTGTTATGTGCAGCTCTCAGCAGCTGGCATGTTGTCACATAGATGTTTGCCTCTTGCAGCAGGGATTTCTCCAGCTTACCTGCTCATTGCTCTGGAGAGCCACAGTGTAGTACAGGACAGGATGATTAAGTGAGACTTTTTGTGCCTCTTTGATTACTTATTAGAAAAAAATAGTCACTTGGGTCTGGTGCTGCAGCTCATTTAACTACTTCAGATAAAATGGCTTTGCCTTCCTGCTCTTGGCATCAGCCCCATGTGACAGATACCCATCAGGTCCCATGATTGACCACTTATGTCTGAGGCAGTTGCAACTATAAATCTTACTGTCACAATTTGAGAAATGGGAACTTTATCTCCCTTGGAGTGTCAAGTCCCACTTTTCCAGAAGGATACTGTTATTTATATCTGGGTTCAGTCTTTGAAATTATAACTTACGTGTACTGAGTTATGGAAAAAGTTTTTAATTTTAGTATCACTGTAGTCAAAACTGACCTCAATGCTCTGTATGGTGCAGTGGTGGGATGCAAGTTGTGCTCTCTTCTAAACTGCACTTTACAGTGGCTCCAAATCCCACAAGTGACACCAGAATGAGGACGTGCTTCAGAGCACTGGTGTTTGCCATTAGGCTTACCATCAGGTTTAGCTGTTACCTTCCTCTTCAAGTTCCTCCAAGGGTAGTTCAGAGCACATAAAATAAGCCCCTGTGCTAAACTCCTTAAGTTAAGCTTGCTATCCTCTTTCTCCTGATTGTAGATGACTGGTTTACAGTCCATCGATTCTTTAGAGCAGCAAGTGTAACTATGTTTAGTGCTGCTATATAAGGAGTGAGCAGCCCAGCCAGAAACCCCTGGGGGGAAAAGGGTGAAGACAAAGACAAAGTGTGTTGAGGCTTGCTTACACACACTACAGCTAACTCCTTTAATACCACCTCATTTATCAGCTGTTATAATGGAAGTCAGGGGGATGTGGGTGTGTTAAGCTTTGGTTTTTAAATGTCTCCAGTACAGAAGATACTTAAATTTTCATTTGCCCAGATGAACTTCCAACATTATAGAAAATCAGTAGTTTAATTGGATGGAAATAGAGATGCCATGAGAGAGGTAGTTTTCCACAGGATGTCTTTGACCATCTAATTTGTTCTTAAATTGCCTATATTTATAGGTTGACAATCTGTGGAAAGTGTATGAAAATTCCTTCTTTTAGTAAGAAGTGCAGTGGAAGGGGCAAGGATCTGCACAGCTCTGCTCAGAAGAAAGCCAAAGTCTTGACACTTGTCTATGAAATGTTTTTCCTCCAGACTCCACCTATTGATGAGTCCTAATCTTAATGCTCACAGAGCACAGCAACTATGCAAAGAATGGTGATTAACACTGCTGTGTTAATTGGTTAAGTGTAATGCTTCCTTTTTCAGCTAATCTGTAAATAGTTGGCATAAATAGTAGTAATGTGCAGATATTGCATATAAACAACCTTTTTCCATAAAATTTCATGTACTCGGTGTTTGAGAAATCCCTTCTTTGTCTGATACTGCTCTATAGAGAGGAGCACAGTAAGTAGAGAAATTACTTGTCTGAAGCCTTGTTTGTATGTAGCTTTTGTTTAATCAGATGAAAGGAGTTGCCTGTTATTTGCATGTTTAATTACAAGGTTCATCCTTCATACCGGTCTGTTAAGAAAAACTAGTGGAATTTCAGAAATCTGCATAATTAAATCCAAAGGTGTATGAAAATGAATAGCCTTGAAAGAAAAGTCTAAGTGTATTTTTTGATACTATTAGACAGAGAAGACAGAGGACTATGTGAAGGCTTTACCATCTACTAACTGTTACTGATACTTAATTTTTATTAAGAAGTAATTAGTTCCTACAATTAAGACCTTGTAGAATATAAAACATCACTGTGGACTTCAGGCAAACAGGGAGGATGTTTTGGGTATTAGGTAATGGTCACAGCTGCACAGAAATAGTTTTGACACTTGTTTCCAAAAAGGATATGTTTATAGGTGTTCATGGTGTCTGGAAGGAAACTGAAAAAATAAGAATCTTTGAATTTTTAGATGGAGTTAAAAAGCAGCCTCATCAACTTACTTGTTTAGTACTTGATAGAGACAGGCTGAATTATCCTAGGTGGGTCTTTTTTATTTGGTAGTGGGGCAGTTTTATTGTTTGTCATGCTTTCTTCCCCCAGCCGTGCTTATGAGCTCCATATGTTAGCCTGTGTTCCAGTGGCAGTGACTGAAGTGCAGGAGCAGAAGGGAACTGCCAAGGTCCAATGGAATAATCTGCCTTTGGGAACAGGCTGATGGTGGAAGCCCAAGTGTCACAGGGTCAGGGTTGGGGTGGTAACTACCTTAGCTCTTTTGGAGTCCTTGTTCCTATTCTGTATTTTAAATCTTATAATGCTAACTTTTATCTCTCTGTTTTTCAAAACTCTTGAACCTAAAGTGGTATTTTGGGGGGGATAAGCAGAATAATCACATATAGGAAGATTGGTTTGAGTTTTTCTCTCACTTTGAGATGCTGAGAAGTACAGAACTGAGCTCTAAAAGAACAGAAGAGATTTTGCCATAGTTGCAAAAATCACAAGAGCTATGACAAGTCACAAGAAATATTTTGTATTTTAAGGTTTACATACCTTTGTCTTCCTCTGTGTAGATGTTGATTTTTTTTTTCCCACTCAGTTGCAATAAATATTGCTTTTGTTCCACGTTTTCTAAATTCACTGCTTGGTCTTATTCCTCAGGAAACTGCTGTTCTAGAGTGGATGCTTGCCAACCCCTGTACCTTTTTCAATGACCAAATAAAAATATACCTCTGAGAAAGCAATAATAGCTTATGTGTAGAAGCTCACTCTTAGGATTAGGTTTACTTTTCTTCTCAGTGTGTAAAAGCAGGATGTAAAATTAAATATTTCACTCTGAGATGTGCATCCATCTTGGAAATTAAAATGCCAGAGATTCAGGTCCTTTACAGAAAAAACCTGTTGTACCTTGATTTAACAGTTTGTATCACCTATAGCATTTAGCAGTATATATTAATGTTCTTTAGAGGGAGGGCCTCGTTTCTTTGGGATAGACTTCGCTCACTAGAATATTTAACTTTTCAGAAACCCAGTTCTCATACAGAAATTAATATATTGTTAATACCTTCTAGTTAGTAATGTAAAGTTGTTTGTAAATACTACTTTTCACTTATTTGGAGTCTTTTTTGTTTGTTTCAGGGTGCAGTCTCTGGGTCAGTTCAGGCTTCAGATCGACTTATGAAAGAACTCAGGGATATATATAGATCACAGAGTTATAAAACAGGTAAATGCCTCAGATTTCCCTTTTTGAAATATACTTTATATGAATTCTCCTGGGAAATACTTGCTGCTAACTTCTCTGTGTTTTGTTGTCCTGTGTTTGTATATAAGTGCATGTTTGTGTCTGCACATATGTAAAAATACATAGATACATCATGTATACTCTTATTACCTAAAGTAGTTTATTTGTGGAGAAAAGTCAGAACATCTATTCCTTGCAATAATGGTGTGAATTACAGTGGAAAACAAGCTTGTGTTTTAAATTAGTTGGAGTAATGAGCAGTGATTATCTTGAGGTAGTGGATGGCTGTTTCATTTATTCCTTATAGGAGCTATATCTAAAGTAGCTCAGCAAAGGATTCAGCAAATTGAATTGCCTGAGTGTTACTGTATGAGAAATAGAAATTACATGGATTTTGGGCAAGTTGTATTCCTCTAGGTCTGCCAAATAGACAACTCCATCACTGCAGCCAGGTGTCAGACCCTGGTGCAGGCCAGGGTGAGAGCAGGAGGAATGCCTAATTAGGGAGTCGGTATAAACTTAAATACATTTTCACTTTTCTGTACTTGTGTCCATATTTATTTCTAGTGGACTTAAACCTCACTTGATGATGCCATCATGTATAAAAGAACAGAGGTGAGGAGACAATAGGTTCCTGTTTTGATTTGTCATATTTAACTTTTGGGTCAATTGTTTCATGTGTGGAAGTGCTGGGGACAGTGGTAAAATGTCTGGGGTATAAATTTGATGAGGTGACCTAGTGTTGGTCTAATGCAGCCTCCTTCTTTTAGCTTTGTTGCAATTGTGAGCTTGCCAGTGTGCCCCAGTGACCACTATCTGGGAAGGAATGGGTTAGTGTGTCTAGGGAAGAGCTGGAAGCAGATCTGTGTGAAGTCATGGGGGATGCTTTACTGCCCATTTTGACCTTCAGGATTTGTTTTGGTGATCAGAGCTAAGGCTGGCTATTACAGTGCTGTGGGCTGCTCAGGCATGTGTGGTACCACTGGGGTCAGCCAGGGGCCCCTGGCTGGCTGTGCTTTGAGGGGAGGGTTTAGGCTCTCTAATAATGCCACTTCATGGCTTTAGATAAACAAGTCTCAATGAGTTGCAAAAGGCTGATCTTGATGTAGAAAGCGTACTCTGAATTATGAGGAAGAGCAGGTCTTGCTGAACATGACAGAAAGATGAGGTTCTAAAGGGTAAGAGCAGTACCTTAGAGCTTATGACTTTGGAAATATGTAAAAACACTGCAGCTGGATGCCTCATGTAGATCTCTAAAATATGGTGATGAAGTAGTGTCAAGTGGAGGTTGACACTACAAAGATGATGGCAATTCTGCTTTGCAACACAGTAAATTGATGCTGTTTGTTATAAAACTTGCCTGGATTCATTCCTTATGGTTTCATTTATTCTTCAACCTTGAGTAAATTTATGTTCTTGGTTCTTTTCCTTTGCATAAAACTCCTGCTTTCATAGGCTTGTTCTGCCTTTTGTTAGGTAACTGTCACCACATGCACAGGCTGTGGCAGTAATTGGCTGTTTTAATGTCATTTTTGTTAGAGTACTTGCCCCATGGTCCATTTTACCCTAAATTTAATTTCTTCCTACTAATGCACAAAGGGAGCCATTGTGAAACTCCCAGGTTCTTGTAACTGTTGCAAGGTAATTTAATGCTGTTTTCATTTCTTTGTAAGACAAGCCAGAAAGGCTAAGGCTGATTTTTAGTTAGGTAAGGATCACTTTATTTAGTTTTCATGAGGTTACATGTTTTTAGGACTGACTGTAGAACACTGGGAGTTCTGAAGTGAATAATACTTGTAGCAATAGTATTTTAATTTTTTTTCTTCTCTTGGACTGTTTTATAAAAAAATACTATTCAAAGACAGTGGCTTCAACTCTAGCTGTGCATTCAAGGTAGTATCTATTTTAGAAATTAATTTCCTCTATCAAATGAAGCAGTGCTGCTGGAGTTCAAGCAAAAGATTACAAACTTGCTCTCAACAGCAAAGTTGCTTATCTACCTGGGAAATCTAGGGGAAGAATTGCCCTTAAAGAAACAAAAAATAATTTTCTTATGAGCTGACAGAAGCAAAAAATACTCCAGAAAATTAAGATATTCTGTTGTGAATTAGTTTCATTAGCCTGTTCAGATAATGGGAGCCACAAGTCCTGAAAAACAAGATTATCTCATTTCCACATATCAGATTGGAGATTCACAAACAACTTAATGTAATTTAAGGGATTGAGAAAGGAGGGCAAGAAACAAAGAATTTGGGGACATTAAATGAAATCTTTTCTGTTCATATCTTTAGCATCTGTTTTATTCAGATATAGTTAATATGGACTTCAATTCCCTGGTTTTATCTAAAGACTGTGGGATTTACTTTTTGAGATAGCAATGTTGCCCTAAGTAAGATGTTGCCTTTGTTTTGAAAAGAATTGTTTTTCTTTCTACATTTCAATTCCTTACTTTTTTTGCTTGCTTCACGGTTCTGTGGGTTTCTTTTTATTTGATCACCTTTGAGTAATAAAAACCCCACCCCACCTTGTATTTAAGCAAGAGGAACCTAGCTTGATTCCTTTCCTAAATTAAGGACTTCTCCTTAATTTAAAACTGTTGTTAGTAAGTTAAATTATTTTGACAGGAAAAAAAAGCACATAGATTACTTCCAAACAGCGTCCCCTTGATTATTCAGAAAACCCCAAACACCCTCCCTCAGCTTTGGATGGTGTTAAGTGGCTTCTGTATGAAGATCTGGAGCCCCCTTGCTGCTGCTCCTGAGGACACAGGTGCTGTTTGGCTCAGAACTCGCTGCCTGAGGCTGCTGGAGTGTCTTGCTCTGGTGTTCTGTCTCTGAGAACCCTCCTGCCTTAGATGCAGTACAACCCTTGGGGTACAGCTCTTCCTGCTGGGGAAGCTGCCAGAGTGTCTGGGCCTTGGAGCTGGACTGGGACAGGAGCTGTGGCTAAGGACAGGAGGCTCAGGGTGGTGAGAGGAGTACAGGAGTAGGGCTGAAGGCTTAGTGAGTGAACAAAGGGATGGAAGGTTGGCAGGGTCTCCAGCTTGTCAGAGTAACCTGAGAAAAGTTGGAAAGTCTCTTTTCCCAGCCTGGCGCTTGAAGATGGAGTCAGAGCTCTTCATTTCTTGGTCTCAAGGTTGTTTATTGTTTCTTATCTATAAAATTCTTTCTCCTGCCCTGCTGTGGTCCACTCAGCAAGACAATCAGAGGCAGTCTGCCTGCCCCTGGGGTGCTGTTATCCTTTTATAGTAAAAACTACATATACACTACTTACAATTACTTTCCAGTACCTGTCACCTATGTTAGACAGTGAGCTTCTACTCTAAACCAATCCAAAAGTGCCAACATCACAGCAGAAGATGGAGGCCAAGAAGAAGAAGGAGAAAGGCTGGACACACCCAGTTCCCTCCATCTTGCCTCCTGAACCCCCATACCAAAAACCCCAAAATCTACTTTTCCACCCTGTGATAACTTCACTATTATTCTACCCAAACTGTTGTGGCTTGCTGATCTTCATATAAGGTTGGTAATTTGCTCCATGGGTCATAATGAAACCCACAGGTGTTTTGGGCTGTGTGCCAGGGTCTCTGAGCCCCCTGGCAGGGGTCCTGGACAGCCAGAGGGATGTTCTGGATTCCCACAGAAAGTCTCTTGTGATCTCACATTGTTTAGCACGGTGTCAGGAGCCTTACTGTAACTTACTGCCTTCTCTGTAAAAAGTATTGTTTGCTCCCACTTGGATGCAGGTGGAAGAAAATATTCTGGATACAACAGTGGAATAGATTTGTCATTAATGGGAGTTGACAATGAGCAGAGTTCTGAATGTCAACTCTTTTGTTATTACATCAGAGCAGTACAAATTGAAATTCTTACAGTTTGTGACTTACACTAAGGTCAGTTCAGAAAATAGTATCCTTGGATCTGGGGAATTGGAAAAAGGCCTTAATAGCTCCTTTGGTTGCTCCTCAAACAGAGATGCCATGTCCCTGAAGTAGCTGCTGATTAAAAGGGACGTGGATAGCACAGTGAGTATGTGTTCAGGCCTACATTGTCATTCTAGACATAGAAAAATTAGAAGTTGTGCTCTTGGCTGCAATACCCACTTGTTAGTGGCTCTCAGAAAGGAGAACCAAGCATGGGTGCTTTAACCTGTGTTCCAAGTTTTGAAATGCTTTAGAAATTATGGTGTCTGGACAGCTTGAAATGTCACATGTACTCCAAGTACTAATGCTTATAAGCTTCAACTGTAAGAGTATTTTTATGCTATAATAATAAAACTCAGAAATTAATGTCCCCCATTCCTTGGGAAGAATGTGGTGACTGCAATCTGGTGGCTGTATTGCCTTCAGAAATTCTAGGCAAGTTCCTGATTTGTATATGGCTTCCAAATAATTAGGTCAGCAACAAGGATGCTGTTAAATGTTAGGCCAGCTAACAAGTTTAATAATGGTGGGTTAGCCTATATGCATGAATATTCTGTGAAAGAGGAGGTTTCATTTCTGTACATGACTGATACCATGCTCTAAATCTTGCTGGGTGGTTAAAGATTTATTGCTTTTTCCAGAGCTGCTTGTGAATTTATGCAGAGAGGAAGCTTTGAATATACAAGAAAATGGCAGATAATTTCCATCCTTCCCTGGGAAATGAATTGCACAACTGTTGTTTAACATGCTTAAAATAAACAGGCCACTGAAGGTCACCAGCTGGCTCCCACAGACCATTCCATTCTTTAGGTGCATCTTTCTGGCTTCCTCAGTCAGCTGTTGGGAATGTGCTTCATCCACTGCTGTATCTCCTTTTTTTGGGTTTCTACTGCATACCCTGTCCTGTGTGCTGTCCTGGTCTGTCTGTACTGATGAGAACCTGGGAAACACAGTGTAGCACACTCACACTGTTGTGAAGTGTCTTAAAAACACGTTGGTGGTGTACTGGGTGTAAAATACAGTGAGTAATAAGCAAGCTGGAGTTGTTGTAGAAGGTTTGAAGGTGAAATGGTTAAGTATCAGAAAAAAAATTATTAATGTGGAATTTTTTAATAGAAGTGAAAACATTTTTTCCTTGTAGCTCCTCAGAAGTGCATCTGCTACTGGAGGAAGGATGTGCCTCAGTGTCCTGCCCATTGCTTACAGCTGCTGACAGTATTCAAATTAAAAGCAAAGAATGGTTTTGCTAAGTTTTCTATCTACACTTTTAGTGCATAATTAATTCCATCTAATATTTCTACAGGGATATATTCAGTGGAACTGGTAAATGACAGCTTGTATGAATGGCATGTTAAGCTTCTCAAGTAAGTTAATAAAGTTTTTACGTGTTCTGTACAGTCTTGTTTTATTATAGAGAGATTCTTTTTGAAAAATGAGTATCTCTAGCCATAGTATATAAATCTCCATTACATTATGTGCCATAGTATATAATCACCATTACTGTAGTAGTACAGTAAGGATAATTGTAGCCACTAAATAGTGGCTGTAATTCTGGTACATAGAAATGTATAGAGATGGACCAGTAGTGATTGAGCTGGCAGAAAGACAGAGCTGCTTTTCTCTGCCAATGCTGTGTGTATTGCATTAAGTGTCATTACTGTTCAATTCTAAAACTGCTCCAAAAAATACAGCCTTAAATGATGAAAAATCTTTTCAAGAATTTTTGCATTGATTTTATTTTTATTTGTTTTGAATGACAGGAAAATCCAGCTTCTAGTTGCACTTAAAATGTAGGAAAGAACATTACTGAGTGTCATTAGTTGTTTATTTCTGCAGTTAGACACACAGGACTGAAACTTTTAGCTATCACAAAAAATGTGAATTATATAATTATATGTACCTTGTCTTCTGTCATTGCCTAGTATACCAAGTGAACAGCAGTACATAACTCACCTTCTTACATCCATAGTCCTGTAACTTAAATCCTAGAGGTGGTAGAGTGGAATTATTCCTGGGAACAGGATCCCTATACAGTACCCTAAAATAAAGGAGGAGCCTACCCACACTGTGCTGGGTGGTTGCAGCAGCTGGCAGTGGATGGAGGAGCTTCCATGGGTTCAGAGATGTCCTGGGGGAAAAGGACAGAGGCTGTTTCAGTGCAGGAGTTAACCTGCAATTGTTGCCTTGTCCTAGGGGTGAGGCTTGTGCAACCTGGGTCACCAACTGCTGAAATAGTTTTGTTTCCTTCTTAGTGTAATCATGGGCATGTGAAGGTTTTGAGGCTGAAAATGGCAGGAATGACACATCAGAGAAATCTGTGTCACGTTATTGGAGGCCTTTCCTATTGAGTGTGTCTGTAACCAAGTGCTCAAACCAAGTGCAGTGATTTGAAACCTCTGTTCAAGTGCTGTGAACAGGTCTCATTTTCTGCCCTCAGAAAAGAGGAAATGGAGTGCATGCAGCAAATGCCTTCCAGAATGTCTAAGAAAAGAAGTGTTGTGTTTGTTTATTGCAGCAAAAAGTGTCTGGAAACAAATGCACTATGTGCAGAGTAGCTGAGGGGTAGATGTTCAGAGGAAAGAGCCCATGTGAGGAAGGAACAGTATTGTTACTTGGAACAGGTCCCTTTGAACTGGCACAGCAAGAGCCATGCCTTGAAATGAGAGGTTCCTAAGCACTGGAAGATTTTTTTTCTGAAATAACTTCACACTGGTAGGATGGGGACTACCTGCCCAAGAAGTTCTGAAATGAGATCTTTAACTTTGTAGTTTCAGCTGTAGTAGGGGATTAGGTTTAAGGGCCTTTCAGTCCCTTTAACATCTACTTTTGGCTTGCTGCAGGTGTTTTTGACTGGTCTCTTCTATTTAAAAGTGGATGAGGTGTCAGATTAACCCATTGGGATTAACCCAGTGGGGTCTGCATTAATGGCCAGGCTGCTAACCACCAGCATTTTGAAACAAACAGTTGTTGAAATTCTGCTGAGCAGAAGCTGCTGGCTTTAGTACTTCTGCTGATGCAGATTACTTTTAACAGCTGATGCAGAAGTACAATTACATATTCCATAAAGGATTCACTAACTATGTGCTGAAAACAAGATTACTACAGTCTTCCTGTTTTTCTCCCCTCTTATCTGAACACAATTGAAGAGAATTAAAATTGCTCTTTTCAAATAAAGAGCTTATTTTGTGCTATGTTTAAGCAACACTTGATAGCATTGGGAATGTTGTATGTTGCAGCAAGCTTTTATGCTAATCTTGTGGCAAAGTTTTTACTTGGTAAAATGAGCAGTAATTTCCAGCATTTCACCTTAAACTGCAATTTGTAAACTACAATTACAGAAAGGAAGTATTTAAGAGGAACTACTGTTTACAGGTATTGAAATTTGTAACTTGATCCATGGTCTCCCCCCTGCTGCTTTTACAGGGTTGATCCTGATAGCCCACTGCATAGTGATCTTCAGGTCTTAAAAGAAAAAGAAGGTGTAGAATACATTTTACTCAACTTCTCTTTTAAGGTAAGTGTCTGTAGGACAAAAAGCTGCAGTTAAATTTGAGGCTTACTTTAGAAAATTACTGAAATGACCCTCAGCTGTTACTTGGGTAATAATGGATCGGTGGTCTTAAAAAAAAGGGTGGGAAAAAACCCCCTAACTTTTAAGTTCATCGCTGAAGCTTCCCCAAAAAAAAGCTTTTTAGCCAATACTATGGAAAGTGAATTTTTACATAACTGAAAAATTGTAGTACTTCAAATCTGATTTGACAAATAAGGCCATTGAAATACTTTCTGTTTGGGAAGCAGTGTCAGAGTATTTTCCTTAACCTGTTTTTTTATTCTTCTCAGGATAACTTCCCTTTTGATCCTCCCTTTGTGCGAGTGGTGTCTCCTGTGCTCACGGGAGGGTAGGTTTGAGCTGCCCTGCAGAAATTGTGCTTTGTGGTAAAAATGTTAAACTTGAAAAACTCCGTGCCTGCCATATGTGTAAGAACTGACCTCTGTGGGGAGTTAACATTGCTCTTCCTTCTCCTCTTTTAGGGTGCTTTGGATGGGTCTTGATCCCTGTGTTGCCTTAAGTTTGCTGTAGTCTTACCTGACTCTCTCTTGCTGGTAGCACTGCTATGAAGTTTTTGTTTAAAAATCCCTCGAATGCTAATCCAAAACCACAAAATTTCATTGAAAACACGCTCCAAATGTCATCTAAAGCATGTTTGAAGTGCTGTCTGTGGAACTTGCATATACCCATGGAGAAACAATTTCACCTTCCAAGGCTTTTAGGCATCTCCTGTTGACAGGAAATCATACCTGCTTTTGAAAATGCAGTCTGTGATAGCTGGTGCTGATTCTTATGTGATTTGAATTGTCATGTATTCTTCTTTAATTCATTAAATGGTTAGTGCAGTTAAATAGGGTTCCTGAGGGGTGCTGCTATCTCAAAATTAAACCAGCAGACCCAAACACCAGAAAATTCATTGGATTCTAATTTGATTCTACTCAGACTTCTTTCTAGAATGAAAAAAGGATGGCTTTTCAGTGGTCATTTCCCTCTGAATGTCATATGGATCTATGAGATAGATACAAATGTCTTGATCATAGAGGAGAATACATTTTGGCAGTGGTAAATTCTCTTCCTTCAGTCAAGGTTTTCTCATGCTCAGATGTTCTGCTGAGTCCCAGTAAGCACAATAGATAAAGTATTTTTGAAAGTAAAAAAAGATATTTACATAAAAAGAGCAAGAAAAGATCTGGTAATCTCATGTTATTTATAAGTGCACCTGCATTGTTTGAAATGGGATTAAACTTCTTTACACAATTGAATGTTGTTGGTTTCCTTTAGCTACACATCTATACCATGTATATGTAGAGTAGCCATAAAAAGTAACTTGCCATTTTCCCTGGTCTCTGCAGTTGTGCAGAATAGCTCAGTCAGTGGTTTAACCTAAGTCTAGTTAGCAAACAGCTTTTTTTGTCTCACTATGCTAATATTCTTTGCCCAAGTATGGCATGGCTAACTAGTTACAATATATTACTGGTTAAAGGGCATTTCAGCTTTGTGAACAAAGAATTGAGCAAACAAGCTGGCAAGAGCTTAAAGTGCTGTGAGCACTTGTGCCTTTCTACTAACTGCTGATGTCAAGTATATTTTCTTTCACATTTGTTCCTAGGTATGTCCTAGGTGGAGGTGCATTATGCATGGAACTTCTTACTAAACAGGTAAATATGAGCTCTGTTATCTGGATAATAAAACGTGCCTGAAAATAATGAAAATAGGTGCTTCTCTTGAGTTGAAGAATCCTTGTGTGGAATAAACTACACATTCCAAAGGAAACATTAAACCTCCGTCCCACAAGATTTGCCTTGCTGATCTTGTTTGAGATCTTCTTTTCTGCCTTGGGTGGCTTACAGGAGATGTGAGGAAGAGGCAGGCAGTGTGAGCAGGTCAGCTTGGAGCTCTCAGAATCCCTGTGAGGAAGGCAGTGTGGGGAGCAAGACAAGTTGTTTTCTTTTCTAGAAGCCTCTTCAACCACTAAAGTCAGCTCTGGAAAAGTGAGGAGTACAGATGATTATAGTCATAGATGATTTGTGCAGACAGAGTGATTTTCTCTTTAAAATCAGTAAATTAATGAAGTAACTTACTTGCAGGCTCTGGCAGAAACTCTTGTGAGCTCTAGAAGGTAAAACAATGCCAGAGATGAGCAGAATTCTTACAACTTACTGACTTCATTAGAGATCAGTCTTTTCTACTTCTTGGAAAAAGGAATTGTAATTTCTGTTGTGACATTGCTGAAAATGTGTCAATGGTGTAAGGATGGAGCTTTTTTTGTTCCTGTCTTGCTGTATTTTGGAAATGTAATTCAGTCTTTGAATTCTTATGAATTCTTAGTACTAGGACTGTATATAATTCTACAGATTTTCTATGAAAATTAGTAATTGAAACTGGAATGCAGGAGAAAAAACTCCCAAAGCATGTGTTCCAAAACAGATTTGCAAGGTGAGCACAAGAAGTGAGTACATGTTGTATGTTAGCATTCCTTTCTTCCTCCAGGGCTGGAGCAGTGCCTACTCAATAGAATCAGTCATCATGCAGATCAATGCCACTTTAGTCAAAGGAAAAGCCAGAGTACAGTTTGGAGCCAATAAGGTAAATGTGCTATGTTTCTCAACTACACAAATCACCCTTGGGTTTCCATTTACTTGCTGATTTGCATAGAAGATGCTTAATGCCAGAATTGCTATTGCAAATATATAGATGCATTTCAAATTGTCTGGTGCCTGTATGAGTACTTTATTGGCAATTAAATATTTTTTATGTAATTACAAGTGTATGAGAGGGATAAAGCCTTGGGATGGGCAGGGTAGGCTTTTGCTATCCTTGTATTGGCAAGGGAGGGGAGGGAAGGACAGTTAGAGTTGGGAGGACTTGGAATTTCTGGCTCTAAGAAGGGAATCTTGAAAGCCAGGAATGTTCTAAGATTGTGCATGGCCTTTATTTTTAAGCCCACTGTAGAATTTCCTTGTTAGAACTGGTTTTGAGTCTTGCATGTCTAGATGCAGGTTTTTATATTATTTTTTTCTCCTTTCAGAATCAATATAATCTAGCAAGAGCACAGCAGTCCTATAAGTCACTAGTACAAATACATGAGAAAAATGGTATGTATGATCTTGCCTCTTTGTTCTTGTCTGCACAGCACCCTGGGAATTGGTGTTTGCCACAGAGAAACTTGAAGTGACAAAGTGTCTTATTTTGGCTTGGGAAGACCACAAATGTTTCTTCCTTCTTTTTTTCTTGCACTAGAAAAACAGTAGTGCTTAAATAACTTGACTGTGATCATTGCAACTTTTCCAGTTTACTTGAATGCTGTGTGTGTTCCTGCTGCTTTTGAGAGGCAGCTGCATTTCATGTTCAGCCAGTTCATCTAGGAACCTCACTGTAGCTTTAGGGACTCTTAATATTGGCAGTGTATCTGCTGGGAGTTTATCCCTTCCTCTGAAAGATTTTGTTTCAATGTGCCAAGAATCTAGTGGAAATAATCATTAATGAAGAGAGAAAGTGGGGAAAAAGACCTGAGACTAAAAAATACAGTAAGTCCAAGTGAGGTTTACTGCCTGGGAAAGTGTACAACAGAATAGGGAAACACCTGTTTCAGTGTAGGCTTTTTTACTCTATTTAAAGTCTCTTTGCTGCATAAAACAAGTGTACAAGTGCTTCAGGTGTAATTGAATTTACTGTGAGGCTTTAGAAGGTTTAAGTAGCTTACATGTTACATAAAGGAAGTCAGCAGAATTGGTTCTCTGGTCTTGTGATGAGGGAGTCGGTGCAGTTACACTTCTGGGATGTTCAGGGCTCTGGGTTGGACACAGTGTCCTCCAGGAACTGAGGTTATTGTGAAAGTGTTTGTTACTGCAGTGAGCACCTCAGTTTCCCTGCTGCTAACACGGAACAGAACACCTGTACTCTTGGGAGGGAGATCAAAGATACTGACTTCAACATCATCTCCATTTTTACAGTATTTTGATCTTGCTGTTCACTAAGCCTTTTGCTCTTTTTGTTTGCTACAAAAGCCAGCATGGCTGCTTACTTGTAGTGCTGCAAGTGATCAGTGCTGCCTCAGGAGCTGAGCACAAAGCATTCACAGTACTTAGTGCTGCTGTGAAGGGTGGCTTAAGCTTTGAGCTGCTACATGCTCTCTGGGACAGCACAAATAGGCCTTGTAGTCACTGTACACACAGTTAAAGGAAATCTTACAAGAGGGGCTGGGACAATTAAGATTGGAGCTCTGGAGGTCTCTAGAAAAAGCAGTGCACACCTGATCAGGTATGATTCAGCTGTTAAACGTGCCAAATTATGTCAGGAGACCAGTTATTCCAGTGACATTTCTGAGCTTATTCCTATGGTAAGATTTGCAGAAGTAGGATAAAATGTTTGGTTGCTTGTGCATGCCTAACTCTACACAAAATGGAATTTATACAAGTGTCCCACTGCAGTCATGTTTGTATGTCTGTGTTTTAAACAGCTTGAAGACTTTGGGGGTTTTACCTCTCTTCTGTTAAGTTTGGTTTAGAGCAATGTTCCTCCTTCAGCAGCTTCCCCTTGTTGGTGTTCAGCTTGTCCAGCTCAGGGTAGCTGCTGCCACAGAAATCTGTATGTGCACACCCAAATACCAGGGCAGATCCTGCAATGTGCCACATGGTTGGTCTCCCACTGCTGACTTACTCGCATTTAGGGCAGTGAGTAAGTTTGCTCAGCTCGTGCTGAGCTGGCCTGCCTTAAGAGGGAAGGACTGAGGCAGGTTAGGTTCATCTCCCAGGTGAAGAGTGGGGTGCTCTGGACACAGCAGCGTTGGTACCTAACGTGTCTCTGTTCTCCACAGGCTGGTACACTCCTCCAAAAGAAGATGGCTAACGCTGAGGACTGTTGTATACCTGGACCAATGTCAACAAAACAAGCTCTTTTTTATGTTTTCCAACACACAGACTCAAGCTATGAGTGCCCCTATAACAGCTGTACTGAGGACTTTAGCTATTAGATAAGTTAGTGGATAATCTGTCAACTGACACGTACAGTATAAGTTACAGCCTTACCATTCCGCTCTTCTTAGGCATCTGGACTGAGCAGTTTGGGCCTTTTCCATATTTGTTCTTATGGATTAAGCAGATTTGGGCCACGCCCTCCCTTCTCCTTTTTTTTATTTGAAAGCATAAACTCTCCCTGCAGCAGGCTATCAACTTACTAAAGATCATACAATAGGAGTGAGTTGTTCACACACTTCTGTGTATTTCTTACTTTTTGCAAAATGCAGACTGCAGAGACTTGCATTGTATTGTTTCATTTAAAGCCAAGAAGTTTAATACATTGTTTAATACTGTTTTAGGAAATGTCAGGTCTTGCAAATCACAGTAGTTTTTCTGGTCTAAAATGACAGCGTTTGTAGTATTTTCCAAATTAATGATATAGGAAAAACACATGTATGTTAAGTCATTAAACATTTTTCATGGCTGTATGAGAATATGAACTGTTTATTGGAAAAGATGCTCTTTGTTTAGATTATTTTAATTTTTTTGTTTGTTTTTTTTCTTTTTTATTTTGTTCTGATTTTTTGTTTTTATGCAGAGCAAGGCTGTGCCAATAAAACCTTTTAACTAGTCACTTCCACTGGGGCGTCAGAACTTGCTGGGCTGTTCCTGCTACTTGTTGGTTCAACCTCCTTAACAAGAAGAGCCACAGTATGAAGCTTGAAGTTATTTAAAATACTAAAAACCGTTTTAGGTGTTCCATTTTATTAACGGGTTGTTGCAATCATTTCTAAACTAATGAACTTATAAAGTGATTGGCACAAATTGAGATGAAAAGTCCATGAATGAAAAATTTTTATATAAAAACTACAATAAAGTACAAAAATATGTCATCCAATTCCGAGGCATAAGAAATGCTGCCATAGTCATGACGGTGGTTTTGTTATTGAAAGACTAATGGGAACTGTTCTTTCTTTATTAGGAGATGAGTCTGGGTTTGTGTACTTACACAATTTCATTGCCTTACCGGAATCGACTCTTATTTTGGTTGTAGTGCTAGTCCTGTGCACTCCTCGGGGCCGAGCGAAGGGTGTGTTCCGTGGATTAAGCACTTTCAGAAGTGCAGAAGCATGTTTTTATGTTTTTTTTTTTTTAGTTGACTATCGAACTTGTGCTCTTTTCTCTATCAGGCGCCCGCGGGTCCTTGTGCATTTGCTTGTAGATCCAGTTTTTAGCTCGAAAGAAGCGACCTGGGCGAGCTTCGGCGGCGCTCCCGGCGCGCGCTGTTGCCGGGGCCGTGCCGCTGGCCGGGCACGGCGGGGCTGCGGCGGCCCCGGCCTCCGCCCTGCGGCGCACGCTTCGGTTTGGGTTCCATTTCTTCTGGCAGAGTTCCTTGGCAATGTACAGTAATTTGTAAACTTGCATCAAGTTTATGAATAAAAAGCATTTTACGAAGCGCTGTGTCCGTGCTGGGGCCCGGGGCGCGAGGGAAGGGGGGGAGGTGAGAGCAGGTCGGGTCCTCCCCGCCGCCAGGCGGCGCCACTGTCGGGGCTCGTGCCCGCTCGCGCTGACCGGAAGCTGCCTCAGGTGCGGAGGCGCGCGGGTGACGCAGGGCAACGGGGAGGCGGCGGGGCCATGGAATCCGCGGCGAAGGGCAGCTACGTGCTCGCCAACCTCGCCGAGGTGGTGGAGCGTGTCCTCGGCTTCCTGCCCACCAAGGCGCTGCTGCGCGCCGCTTGGTAAGGGCCGGGGCCGTGGGGTGGGCGGCGGCCGGCTCCGGTTGGCGGGGGCGGTGCGGCCGACGCGGTGTGTCCGTGTTGTGTTGCAGCGTGTGCCGGCTATGGAGGGAGTGTGCCCGGCGGACGCTGCGGACGCGGCAGCGAATCGCGTGGGTGTCGGCGCTGGAGCCGGGCCCCGCCGAGAACCACGCGCTGGTGCGCGCGCTGGCCCGCGAGCTCGAGGTGAGGGGCGCGAGGGGCGGCGAGGGGCGCGAGCTCAGGCTGAGGGGGCGCCTGAGGGGCGGGAACTCGGCGCCTTCGTTTAAACGCTCAGGGCGCTTCTTCCAATTGCTCGGCAAAAGGGACGTGCTCGGAGGCGTAGGCGATTATGACAGTTCAAATGTTGCGTGTTAATACGCCGATCAAAACGCCGCGGATTTGCAGTTCAGGGCACATCTGTTCATCGCTGCAATCTTGTTAAGAGGTTAACCCTCTTAGGGTTGGAGACACTGAGTAAACACTGCAGGACTTCTCTGCCTGGCAGGATTTCTTTCCAGTATTAACCTGGTGCTGGGCCTGGTGCTGGACTACACAAAGATTCATGTCAGGGTCTTTCTCAGTAGACAGGCCTCAGCAGATCAGTGTTAAACCAAGTGGGACAAGAAGCGCCTCTGTACTGTTTCCCAGCATCAGCTCTGGTGAACAGTAGATACCAACAACCATGAATGCAAGGAGTTTAGATAAAAGGAGTAGAGTCATGGACCAATCTGCTGAGCTGTTCTTGCTTCTGTGAGGTTTGGGTCAGCTTCCTGCCTGTGGGCAGAAGTTCGTCTGGGCACTTCTGAGGCTAATGAGAGGTTATCTGCTGGCTGAGGGGAGCCTGGTGAGGGGGGAGGGCACCGACATGGGCTGGCAGGGGAGCAGGAGCAGTTTCTCCTCGGTTTCTGCCCCCACTTTCCCTCCACTCTGTCCTGTCCTATGTACTCCTCCGCCCGTGTCTTTGCAGAAGGTGCATGTGCTGCCCCAGACCGTGCTCTACATCGCTGATGCAGAGACCTTCAGCGGGCACGAGGAGTGTCACGAGCAAAAGAAAGGTAAAGGCTGGACCTAACTCACTTCCATTTAAAGACAGGCTGGGCTGTAAGCAGAGCACAGTCAGCTGAGGGGAAATTCTCTGTGGTTTGATTTCAGTGGACAGGAAATGTTTTGCAAAAGCCATGACTGCGTGGTATTGCATTTGTGGTAGGGAGCAGCTCACAGAATCTTGTTCATGTGCACAGATGGGTTCCTTGCCCTTCTGAGGAGGATGCTGAGTGTGTTTGCCTGCCGGCAGCCCTGTGCTCGCAGGGAGCAGCACAGAGCAGCGTGCTGTTACCAGGGCGGCCACTGATGGGCAGCATTGGTTAAACAGGACGGGGTTGGCTGTGGGATTTGCTCAGAACACACTTTTACTGCTCTCTGATGTTTTTTTGGTTTCTTCTTATTTTAACAGCCAGAAAAAGAAACAGCAAAGAAACAGCTCTCGCCCTTGAAAAGTTGTTGCCAAAGCGATGTCAGGTTCTTGGACTGGTCACCCCAGGGATTGTAGGTAGGAACAAAATGTGTGGGTTTTGAGAGGTCAGCTTGAAGGTGTCATCTCCATTGTTCAGCTCTGGCTTCAATTTTAAGGAGTTCAGTGTTGCTGCTAAGGGTTGTGGAGCTTACTTCATGTATTGCAGTTATAATTAAAAGGGTTGATTTAATTGGGCAGGCAGCTTTCCCTGGCACCTTAATGCACTTATTGAATGTTGCTTGGATTTATGGCTACATTTCAGTCATATTGTGACTAACTGTAGAGGACACCCTGGTATATACCTTTGTGTAATGGTCTGGCAGGAGGCATATGCAGTAACTGGAAAATTCACAGCCTCCTGTGGCAGGCTTTTTCTCATGCTTCACTTTTATCATTAGAAACTTGTTTTTTTATAGTTTCTCACCTTAAATTCACTTTCCGCATTATAAGTAAGGTATTTGATTGTTGTCATTACCATATTTTAATAGTACACTCCCAGTTTTTGTGCCAGTTTTGCTTTATACTGTCATCACATGCTTATAGGACACCTTAAAAACTTGAGTATGTCTGTGTGCCTGCAGAAGTTGGCAGGAAGGCTTGTATTGCACTGGTCTTGTTTTCTTAATGTTTTACATTTGATGTGCCTGGGGAGATATGTGTAAATATATCCATGTCAAAACTGACTTGAGTGGGATTGATAGCCAGAAGGACTTAGACATTTCATCTTTCCAAAACATTAACAAAAAAATCACAGGTTTTTTTAGGTAAGTTGTTACAGAAATAGATTGTCATGCTTAATATCACCTGAGCTGTTCAGCCTCTTTCTGCCTGTGTCATGTAAATGAACGTATTAGAGTCTCTGAACACAAGATGCTTGGTTTTGTCTCTGTAGTTACCCCAATGGGTTCAAGCAGCAATCAGCCTCAAGAAATTGAAGAGGGCGAAGCTGGGTTTGCTCTGTTGTTTCCCAAAATTGATGGGGTGAAAATTCACACCTTCCATTTTTCTAAAGATGTGAAGAACAGGGTCTTTGATGAAAGCAAGTTTGCTGAAGCAGGTATGTTGTTTTTCTCTCCTTTATGTGGGCTTCTGTGAGATGCTGCTCTCTGAGATGCCAGTGGAGTTCTGAGTAGAACCAGCAGCTTCTGCACTGGCTCCAAGAGCCTCTGTGGGGCTGCAGCTGGTGACTGCATTTCTGCTCCTCCCAGTCCCTGGAGCAGTAAGGAAAAGTTATCCAAGTATCAGTTTCCAGTTCCTTCAGTTATATTTGTAGTGGAGCTGTTCAGAGGGAGGTGTGATGTAATATTTGAGGAGAAACTAGGATGGTTAAACTTCAGAGTTCAGGATTTAAAAATAAGGGGATCAGTGTTGGCTTTTGTTTGTAGGTCTGAAGAATAACCCAGATCTCCGTGTTGTTCTTCTGTTTGGCTACAACTCCTGGAAGACTGGAGCTACTCGATTTCTTCATCAAATAGTCAATCCATTGAATGAGAAAAGCATCATCCTGGCTGGAGGACAAGTGGAGAGCTTTACATCACTGACCTCTGAGAAGTAGGTATTTTTTCCAAGGTAAATGATGAAAAAGATTTAATGTGAGAGAAACATTGCAGATCCACAGCCTTCTAGTTCTATTGAAAATCCCCTTTACCAGTAGTAAAATTACAATTTCTTAAAGGAAAAATGCCACAACTGCTACACTGTGATGTAGCCAGAAAAGCTGGAAGCTTGGTATGGCTGTCTTACAGTTTGGATTCTGGAAACCCAGCTAGGAGAAACCCAATGAAAAGGCAATTTCTAGCTTCAGATAACTTTGTGTGTTTATTGCAGTCAGCATTTCATCTCTGGAGTTCAGGTAAATGAGTTCCTGTTGTGGCAGAGCCCAGGATGTGAACGTGTGTGTGTGTATGTGCCTCAGTTTGGCTCACAGCACGGAGCAGGAGCTGCACACACAGCAAGGCTGTGCCCCAGGAGCTCACCTGAGCTGCCCTGGCTGCTGAAGGACACGGCATTCCGTCCAGTGGAGCACGGTGCAGCCATGCCCATGGCTCCTCTCATCCCACTGTGGGTCTGGAGTCCATACTAATATCAATGTTCTCCTTGCCTCTGATTTGCCAGCTGCACCATTGCCCCAGATAAGAGAGCTGACCTTAAGTAAAGTCACAGCAGATAAAGGTTAAGTATGTAACTACTTGACCCCGTGTGTCCTGGCCAACCAATTTAAAGCAACATGAATCCAAAACCTTTACTGACTGCTGCCCTGCCTTACTGTATAAATCCTCAGTGCCTTTGCTTGTCCTAAGTTTAACTGATGTTTTAGTTGAATTGCAGAGCTGTGACACACACAAACTGCTGAGTGAATGAGTGAAACAAGTTTATGGTTAATACCTAGAAATGGATATGGAAGTTTTTCTTTGTGAAAGGTTGCTACACAAAAACATGGCTGAAATATGAAGTCTTTGGTTTGTTTTTTAACTGTGGTTGGTATCAGAATCACTGCAGTGTCAGCTGCTTTGAAGCTAGGTCAGCTGCAGCAGCAGTTCAGTCTGGTGAGGAGTGATCCCCCAGAATGCTCTAACTCGGTGCCGTTGCCTTGCAGTGCCCACGCCCAGCCCGGGGACGCCTGCGGTGTGGTTGGGTTGGCTTTCAGCGGGCCCCAGATCCAGAGTGCCACTGTCCTGCTGGACCAGGACGTGGCTGATGAGAGGACGGCAGAGGCGGCCATGCAGCGTCTCAAAGCAGCCAACATCCCCGAGCACAACACCATTGGCTTCATGTTTGCCTGCGTTGGCAGAGGATACCGGCATTACAAAACCAAAAGGAATATGGAAGCAGATGCATTCCGGAAGTTTTTTCCAAATGTGCCCCTCTTTGGCTTTTTCGGACATGGGGAAATAGGATGTGATCGAATAGTTACTGGGAATTTCGTGTTAAGAGAATGTAATGACATAAAGGATGACCTGCTTCATGGTTATACTACTGTAATGACTCTAATTCACCTTGGTTCAACTAAAGCAAACCAAGCATAAATGAGGTGTAATGCTTCAGTGAGCTGTTTGTTTCATTTCAGAGAGCTGAGAAGTCTGGAAGAGTGGACATCTTGCAGTCAAAGCCCCTTCCAAAACATAAACATCATTTTGGTAATGTTACTGAGTCTTGTAGTTGCAATAGAGTTTACTGTAATATCTGTGAGAAAACCCTGCATTTTTTGTAATCCCCTGTACACATCAGAATTGCAAGAAATTATATTTGATGGAATTCTGCATTTGAAGAAAGCCTCTTTCTTCCAAAATGAAAATGGTTTCTACACATTGTAGAATACACTGAATTGGAAGGGACCCATCAGGATCGTTGAGTCCAACTCTTGGCCCTGAACAGAACACCCCAAGAATCCCACCCAGTGCCTGAGATTGTTGTCCAAACTCTTGTTGAGCTCAGGCAGAGCTTGGTGCTCTGACTGCATTCCTGGGGAGCCTGTTCCAGTGTCCAGCCACTCTGGGTGAAAAACTTTTCCTGATATCCAACCTAAACCTCTCTGACTCAGCTTCATGCCACTTCCTCGAGTTCTGGCACTGGTCATGAGAGTGAGGAGATATTGATGACCACAATAGGGACTCCCCTCAGTCTCCTCCAGGCTGAGCAAACCAAGTGTTGTCAGCCACTCCTCATAAGGCTTCCCCTCCAGATCCTTCACTTCCTCATGGCATTCCTCTGGACCCCCTCTAAACTTGATGTGTTTTTTATACAGAGGTGCCCCCAACTGCCCCCAGCACTGGAGACTGCCCCAGAGCAGGACAGTCCCTCCCTGGCCTGGCTGGCAGTGCTGGGCCTGATGCCCCAGGACATGATTGGTCCTCCTGGGTGCCAGGGCACGGCTGGCTCAGAGCCAGCTTGGCACTGACCCCAGCTCCCTTCCCAGAGCTGCCCTCCACCCTCCTGCTCCCCAGTCCCTACACACAACCAGGGCTGCCCTGTCCCAGGTGCAGAATCCAGCACTTGCCACTGTTACATTTCATATGGTTGGTGATTGCCCTTTGTCAATGTCTCTGCAGGGCCTCTGTCCTTGAGAGAGTTGACAGCTCCTCCCAATTTAGTGTCAGTGGCAAACCCAAACCCAAATGTAGAAAGAAACTACTTTGATGTGCTCTATTTATGCATATAAAGCACTCTAGAAAAACTACTGATGCATTAAATCTACCATTTCCTGGATTTTATTTCTAGAGAGATGCAGAACTTTCCTAGAGTCCTATTTACAAAGCTGAAGTTTTACTAGATAAAATCAATGAAAATCTTTAGAGAAAAGTAACAAAGTACTTGTTAAATAAACACAGAAGTATGTCAAAGTACCTTGCCTTCTATTCTTAGAGAAAAATCTCTTATTTAAAGATGTCCAGCTAAAATTTCAGCTGGGCTCACCACCTTGAACTGAATTTCAGTTGCTCAAGTGTGTGACTCAAAATATAGTGGTTGCCTCTTCTCCTGTAGTGTGATTGCAGTCTTTTAAATCCAGAGTGCTTAGAAATGTCTATCTATCTTTCAGTTTCTATAGGAAGTTTTTGCACTTAATTTTGGAATTGTGGGACACACAAGATCTGGCTATATTATATTTATATAGAGACTTTAAGTAAGACTTGTGCTTCTGCATGTTTTTCCCATGCTTTTACATCAGTCACCTGTTTTGATTGCTGCAGCTGGCATGCAGTACCAAGTAAGTAAATTCAGCATAGTCTCAGTATAGCTAATAATATATTTGCTGCTTTTTAAATTCTTTCCTCCCCTTTATTTTCACGTAGTAATAGTATGACAAGAAAATAAGTTTGATTTTGCACTATATCACCAGATTTCTAAATGCTAAATCAAGCAGCTGGCCCATTTTCAGTGTAGTAAAAAGAAAATACCTGTATGTTGTACAACAAAGTAACAAGTTTTGCTTTAAATGTACCAAGGAAGATTTCAGTTACCAACTTTATTCCCATGTCTAGTTACAACTTTTCCTGAACTTGGCCTAGCAAGCTTTAGTAGGGGTGTATCTGTCCTGTGCATTAACTTTGGAGTCAGTTGAGCACAGACAGCACTTCCCCGTGGCTCTACTGATGATGGGGTTTTTAATTAGAAGATACTGTGAGCTGTGAACTCCCAGTAGCCATCTGTGGATGGAAGATTAGTAAGTGTGGGTGTGACTTGGACAACATTTAGTTATTACATTTAGAAGGAAACATATCTGGAAGTAGAGTATGGTTCAATTTGCAGAGAAGCCCCTTGCTGGGAGGTGACTGTTATTTTAGCATAACCAGAATGTCACATTTGGCCCTTTGTGTGTGCATAACCTTCATGTTTAACAGGACAGAAAGGAAATGTTTCATTTCTGTAATGCAGAAAGGATTCCTGGTGCTGCCAGCCATGCTGAGCAGCCTGGGAGGGTTAACTGGTTGCTGTGTTAGAGCAGTGGCAGGGTGATCAGCCACGTGTCCTCAATAAGAGACTCTGCCAGAAGGGCAGAGAATGATGCTGAGCTCAGACAATGGCACAGCTAAACCAGAAGCACCAGAGTGCTCTGCAGGGAAACATAGTGTAGAAAAGGGGGTGGAAGGTGAGGGGGTCTGCATCAGAATCCAGGAATTCTCTCCAGCATCAAGAAGTGTGAGATGAATACCCTGGAGCCATGCTTATAGCTGGAACCACTGGAATGTCTGTCCCAGGCCACACCATGCCTTCCATGTGACAGGGAAATGGTCTAAGTGATAAAATTGCAACATCTGTGATTAAAGTGTTTTGCTATCCAGATTCATTTTGCCTCCATGCTGTTATTTGCTCTTCAACCACAACGACTCCTGAGAGAATCCCAAATATATTTACTTACAAGATGCATGTACCAAAAGGTAGAGATAATTGATAGAAAGTTTTGCAGTGCCAAAATTTATACTTCTGTCTCAAAAGAAGCAAGCATGAGGTTTTAAAGTGGGTAAAGTTACTTAAATGAGTATTCAGCTGTTGAGGCAAATGTAAATAGCAGGACTACTCAAAAGATTTTCTCTACACCTGTGTTTTTATACATCTTCAGATTGTTTCTTTCGGAGATAAGAAATCTCTGTTCTGAATTTCCTCTCCTTTCAGTTAATGAATTTTCTCAGCTAATCTTCCCTTCAATACAACCTTATAAATCCCATATAATGTCCTGCTAGGTAATGTGCCATTATGGGAACATACCTGATTTTTTGCTGGTTTCTGCCTCCAGTGCTAGAAATAAGTTAAAAAAAAAACCTGTTCAGTTCACATTTTCTATGCCTCTGACTAACCAGACATTCTCTTTGTCTTTTGAAGGCAAAAAAAAAAAAGACATGGACCATGGCAGATGGCCTCTTTTTGTCTGAGTAAGAGAATCCTGTAAGAGACCAAAGTGTGGTATATAATATATCAGTGTGATCAACAGATGCTTATGTGAACAAAAGAAATAAATCTTTGGAGAGGGCAGCATTTCCTTCAGCCAAGATACCTGTCTCAATAACAGTTTGGGTCAAAAATTGACCTGCTGAACAGAATTCCTGATTTCTGCTATCTGAAATGTCAACTGGAATAGTCAAGGTAAAGTTTGAATTTCCCTCAGTAATCCCTAAGGATTTTCAGAAGAAAGCCAGACAGAATTAAAAACCATCAAGGTAGATTGATGTTAGTCTTGTTTAGTATTACAAATGTACACCAAACTCTGCCTAAAAAATTTTAACCGTTACCAATCTCTTTTCTTAATATTTCCATTTAATTCTAATTAAAATAGTGTGCCAGGAACCTGGGCAATAAACTCCCAATGGTACCTCCTGCTGATGTTCTGTTACAATTAAAAAAAAAAAATAAAAGTAAGTATTAGCTGGGAGAAAGGTGAGGGTTTTCCCCCTACATGTGGTAAGGGTGTCTGGAACAAGCCAAATTCAGGACATGTATCACAAATACCAATTTTGAAACTATTGAATCAAGATAGGCTTCAGCTCCTCTGGGGAAATCCTGTGAAAAATGAAAAACCCCTATCAAAAATTCATAATATCACCTCACACTAAAATCCTGTGATATCTCATATTCTCTGTGCAGTGAAAAAAAAATTGTATTTTTTTTATTTCCCATGTAATAAAACCCAAGATTATCTCATGCATCTCACTGTGCATTATTGAAAAGCATAAAAAAACTCACAGAATTCAAACATAAATTATAGTCATTTCTGTATAATTGACAGTTTTAAAAGTACATAGAAACTCCATTAAGTGCAACTGTTTAAGTCTTAGATGTCTTCTCCAATGTGTCAGCCTCCTGTTTCAGTCAACTTTCTTCTCTCATCTTGCTTACCATGTCACCCTCTACCATTTAGATTCTTATGGTTCCTTTGCATGTTGTTTCTCCACCATTCTTCCTCTCTAATGCTTTAGGCTGTTGTTATTTCTGAAAAATAAAGCATGTGACTTTTAGTAACAAAAACTTCATCCCCCACTTGCCTTGTGGAGTCCGGTCATTTAATTTTAAACTGTACTCACTGTTGCAGCCATTGCTGCTTGTAGTTTCAACTAGGTTGGCACCACACTCTGAAGAACTTGTCCTTGGAATGGAAACTTTCCTGACCATAAAAAACAAAAAGGAAACAACAGAGAGAGAGAGAGAAAAATACACACAGAGTGAAAAATTTATCAGGGAAGAGACAAATTATTAGAATGATTTTTCCATTGGAAAAAGTGTCATGGATCTTCTCCAATTAGTTTGTAATTAACACTCATTGCTTTTGAGAATCGTGTTTGAGGGAGAAGAACAGAGATCAGAGGGCAGTACAGCATTTGGAACTACATGGCTTCTCTCCTGAAGGTAACTGATTTCTTAGGTCTTTATTAAAAAATTTGGTAAATAGCACAGAATTATTTATCAATTCTCTTAGTGTTTGGAAATGATGTGAAATTTTCCATATTTTGTTGAAGAGAAGTAAATCTTGTAAATGGAGCTGATCATTTGCTGTCTAGTTCCCTTTCCTTTAATAGTAATCAGACACCTGCTCTCTTGAGAAGAGTCATGAGCTATTCTCTGTTGTGTCCAGTTTGTGTCCTGTGGTGATGTAACTCCTCCACAAAGTCTGTTCTCTTGGACAGCTTTTAAATGGCTTTATTCCTAGACCCTGTTGTTTTGGCTGGCTGAGTTCTTGTTCATCAATATTACACTTTACAGGTCATTTGGCACTTTAGCATGCACTTACAGTGAAATATAGAAATTAATTGCAGATTTATTTTGGTTTTTCCTAGGGTTTGCTCTATTCCTCTGAGCTATATGTGTGGCATTTAGGCTTATCTATTGCTTTTAAAGAAAAGCTGGCTTATGTGGCATCTCTTCTCATCACCTTCCTTATTCTTCTTCCAGTAACCCTGGCAAAATATGTTTGTGGAGGAAGAAGACCAGATGGACGTGGTGTGATAGGTGAATTGCTGGAAGCAGAATATGCCATTTGTTCCTCAGTAGCAGTGTAATCATAGCAGGGGGTTTGTACACTTCCCTGTTTTGCCCATGTCAGAAGGACAGGAGGCTTTATCAGCACTGCTTGTTGGAGAGGGTGGGGGGTTGTTTCAAGATGGAGAGCAGCTAGATCTGTGTTTACCCTGCCTCCATGTGCTCTGCAGACTGGAAAAAATAAATCATGAGCTGATAAAAATGTGATGACTCAGTTAAATGCAAAAGGAGAATTATTTCCCACTGTTCACCCAGAGCTTTCATGTGCAGCCCTACTCTTTTATGGATTACTTTCACTGTAAGTAATGATTTAGTTTTATAAGCAGAGCAATGCAACCTCCACCCTTGTATGTTGAATGGATTTGTTTCTAGGGAGCATGAAATGCACTTGCACATGCTTGGTCCTCAAATCTGCCCCAAATAGCCTGAGAGAAAGAAAACTTGGACAGGAGGAAGGTACAATGATACAGATAAGAAAATAGAGAAAACAGAGCACTGAGTTCAATATTCCAAATAATTTGATGTATAATTTTAGGAATTCAGTTTCCTTGTCCTGAACTTCAATTAGTATCTCCTCTTCTGCACCCCTCCAGATTACATTACTGTTTATACTAAAACCTCACTAGAACCCTCTGCTGAAAGAGCCATGGAAATGCTCACTAACACAGGATCAGGAAAAAGACTTTCTGCTCTCTGATTGTGGATCAAAAGTCTTTGTTAATAAAGTGGAGCAGAGGAAACTTTAGCACAGTGTGTCTGTTAACATTTTAACCTTAACATATCCTGTCAGGAGGCCAAGTGAAAGATGATGCAAACTCTCAGCTAACCCTTACAAGCCCTAGATCCACCCTCTCCTAAGACAGAGGTGATAGATGAAGTTTGAGAAAAAAATGGAGATTAATGGCAGCTCTTAGCAATAATACTCATTCACTCAGCTGAAAAGAGGGGAGTAGATTAAAGTATCCACTTGAGACTCCTCATGTGTTGGTCACTTCAGCCAAGAGATAAGGACTTAGTAAAGTATTTCATTTATAGATGAGTTCTCTTGCAGGTGACCATCCTACATCAGCCTCTGAGGTGTAAAGGTAAGACAATTTTAGCCAGTTAGGTTCTTTTACCTGTACTAAAGAAGTTCATAATGGTTTTATGAGATTTCCCAAATTAGTCTGGTGTGTAAGATGGGGTTCAAGGACAACTATGTTATAACTGAGTTGTTGCCCTTTTTATTTTGCTAATAAAGAGGCACTACTACTTGTTCTGCCAGTCAGGTAAAGTGTGAGTAAAGAGAAGTTGATGTTCTAACTGTCTAATAACAGAATTTTCACAGACCTGTCATTGCTATCACTCTAAGCTTCTGTACTTGGACCACAAAACTCAATAGATTGTCTCCAGCTTTCCCCCAAATTTACTGTATGTGAAAGAAAAGGGATCTTTAACACATGACTCTCTGAAGACTTTTTTTTTCCTTTTCTCAGAGACAATTTTACTTCTAAAGAAATACTGTCTGTATCTCTATGAGACTTGAATGAATTTTTCTTAAGCTAGTTTAAGCTGTATTTTGTTCTAATAAGTTTATAGTAATTTGCAAATGTTTTTAGCAAACAACTGCTGTGGCATTCCATGGCTAAGCAAAATTAATTTAATTAAAATTGCTAATGTGGGGGGTATCCTTTACAACAAGGGATTTTTTTGTACCAACTGTTTTATCAAATGCTATCTCTTCTAAATGCATTCAGCTGTGGGACAAGCTGGCATTCAGTGGGTTTCCATGACAGCAGCTGAGGTAAAACCAGACCAGCTATTCCAAAGGTCGCTCATTGAAAGGCACAGATCAGAAAAGTTGATTTGGCAATGTGACCATGGGAGCACAAAGAACAGAATTGCAAGAACTTTTGGTTATCATAACCTAGGAGAAATGCAGTATAGGAGCAAAGAAAAGATTGTGCAAGTCTGTGATGGGAAAGAATTACAGGGGCTATAAATTGCCTTATAGAGAGACACAGAGATGCACAAACACATATTATTGGTATATGGCAAAATGAGTTCTTACAGAAAGTGCTGTACTCTAAAAATAAAGAGGGGACACAGGTGCATTGCACAGGTGCAAAATAGAGAGGGCATTGCAAGTGAAGATGATAAGTTTGTTTGGGTTTGCTTAAGTGTAGTGATATATGTACAGCATCAAAGAGTTGCCTCAATCCCAGTAAATCTTTGTGTTTTCATTCCAAGTCCTAATATGCCTAAAATGCTACTAAAACCAACCCTGCAGCACTTCCTGTCTAGCACTGACGTTTGCCTTCTACTCAAACCTGGATCATCCTGGACAAATGAGTAAGCTCTCTGAGTTGTCCTAAATACTAGTAAACATCTACCTGGAAGTATTCTTCAGTTTCATTCTTTGCTTAGTTTTCCTTTTTAGACTGGGAGTGGTAGAAGAATTAGGAGCTAGTGGCACCAGCTGCTTCAGTTACCAATTCAGTAGGAACAGTTTCTGATCCCCAAGCACTTTGTTAATTTACCTCTACTTCTCTGTCTTTGGACTAATGTTTTAAAATGTTAGCACTAACTCTAGATGGACTGCAAAATCTCAGACAGAGGTGTACTATGGGTGTTTTTTACAAAGCAGCTGTAAGTAAGAGCTTAGAACTGAGAAAACTTCAAGCCAGGAGTTGGCAACAAGCAACAAGTTGAGACATCCCCATTCATTATGCTGAATAACCATACAACCTTATGGATAATTCATTACATACTTTACATTCAAATAATTAGCACATGATTACCAGAAGAAATTTCTACTTGATTGAATAGCTTCAGCCTTATGAATCACTTTTACCTGCAAAAGAAGTAGAATGCTCCAATTACAAGAACTCCTAGAAGAAGAAGGGAAGCCAAGAAAGCTGCAAACAGGTCACCTTTTGTTTGGGATTTGATGCTGGGCAGCAAAACTTCCTCACAACGAGCTCCTGTGTAATTCTCAACACACCTGGGAAACCAAGTTGTATTTGGATTAGATGGTAGCTTGTCATCTACAATGAAAAGCACAAAAGGCTTCTTCTGGGTAGAGAATTTGTTATGACTCAATTCAAAGGTTATATTTGCTTCACAGCAAGCTTTCTTACAGAATTTCCTCTCACCTTGTATTTCTGGAACAAGGGGAATTAGGCATGTTGGGCATTGAGTTTACATTCTGATCCATACTGCTTTTATATATTAACTTTAATGTACTCATCACTGACAGATTTAATTAATTAAGCCTACTTCTTTAGTGTTAACTATGTTCACACAGTAGTCATGCTTTGTCTTCCCTGTTTCAGGTAACTTTCTGGCTTCCTTTGTTGAAAATAGTAGTGTCAGCTAAAGAGATCAAGGAAATGAGAATTCACTGAGGCACAGTACAGCTTAAACTGCAGAAGTGGTTTATGCAGTGTAGTATTTCATGCCAGAACATGCTACATGCTTGGTGAATAACCCCCTCTTGGAGAGACCTACCTAGAAGTCTTCTCTACTATGCTTATTTTATGTGTTGAGCTTCTGAAAACCTCTTCTGAGGAAAGGATTAAAACAAATATGGTATTTTACCATGGTAAAATGGTATGATATTTTAGTAAAAATAAATAAAATTAATGGCTTAGTAATTAATATTCAGCCAAAAAATAGGTAGGTTGAAATTAAACTAATCTTCATTTATTATGTATTTTGCACTTATTCTGCTAAGTTTTCTTAAGGAATTGATTTCATTACAGAAAATGGGAAGCACTTCTTTCAATATCTAGATTCTGTGTGTATTTTTTATACATGTAAATTTGCTTCTCTCTATTTCTATTACTAAAGATCTTGCTCTTTCTTGCTATTTCTGGCACTGAAGTCATAATAATCTGTGACATAAGCAATCTCAGGCTCCAGCTGAGAAAAATGGGCTAAACTCTGCAACATACTTGAAGTTCTCAACTGCCATTGGCAGCTGCAAGGTATAATTTCAGATGAGGGGTAAGAAGGTGGAGAGGGGAGGAACTGCCAAAAAAGAAGAATGTTTAGCATATCTAACTAAGACCAAAAGATCCCTGTGAGTTTTCTGACATGATGCCTGATCCCACTACACTTTCTGTAGGTTACAGACCAGTATTTCAGTACTGCTGGCCTAAACCACTGCACAAAGAGCTACTACCCTTTTATTTTAATTCTTTGTCTTTGGAAATATAATAGAAGATTTAGGCACTAAAAAAAGACATCTAATTATCATCATATATTAAAGCTCTGCAACTGATCAAACAGACAGCATTTACTAAGGACAATCTGAGGCTTTTCAAAGTCATGATGTTTCACTGCTGGGAGAAGCAAGGGTAGGCAGACTGCTCTGATTGCTTGAGATAATGTTCCAGATATTTATTCTAAGTGTAGTGGCTTTTCAGTGGCCTATTTCTGAAATACTGTAGAATACTTTAAGAATAGAAGTGTAGTTTGAGTGGGGCATTGTTCTCTAGCAAGTGAGAGAGAAATGCTTTGAAGAGCTGAATAGAGTAACAGGGAAAGAAAATGGAATAAGAAATTCATAGGAGTATTCTTGAATAGCAGTGAAAACTGGAGAATAATGCAAGGCTAAAATGATACAGGAAGGGAAAAAATAGGTTTTGGCATCAAATTAAGGCTCATGGAAAAGTTCTAAAGTGTAAAGGGAGTAAGTCAGTAGCCTAAAGAGCAGAATATAGCAGGAGGAAGATAAGACAGTCACAGCTGCAGAGAGCTGCCCAGAGGATCAGGTAAAGGGTAAGGGTTACTGAACTGCTGTGATGCAGGAGAGTGAGTTGGTGTGAACAGTGCATGGGAGCTGTACCCATGTGCTGCAAAGACAGGAGGAAAAGAACTGGGAATGTGTTGACAGCACAGCAAAAGGGTCACTGAGATCATAGCACTTCCTACAAAACAGAAAACAGAGCCAGATGCTTAAGGTAGTCACAAGTCTTTAAAAGGGAAAAGAGCTTGAAGGCCTAAGATGGTAAGGGGAAAACTATAGTGATACAAATCCAAGGTTACAGCAAAAAGAAAAGCCTATACTAAAGAAGCAAATGCCAAACTTAAGACATCCTGGATGCTGAACCTTTTAATTCTGCATGGTTGTAACAAAAACAAGTTGTAGAAATATGACTAGCTGGTTTGCCAGTATCTGTTTAACTGTGGGCAGTGCATTAGGGATTACAAAACTACCCATCCATTTTCTCTAAACTTGCTGGAAGTTATTCCATGCTACCTAGAAAATGCTGTCATATAACCTAAAAATTAGGTAGGTTTTCATAGAATCAGGAAAATTAAGATGAGGTGTCTTTGGGTTACATTTTAATAATAAAATTATAGCTAATGTGACCAAGCTGTGCTAAGTTATGGCATTTCTGAAAATCCAGATATTCAAATATTGGTTTGAATAAGCTTTTATGAAGTTACCCTTCCTGATGTACAAATAGGTAAAGGCCTATGTTAAAGATAGAAGCAACTGATGCTTTAAGACAATCAGGAAAGGTTTCTTCTGCAAGTCCTTTGCTAAAATAGGTAGAAAGAAACTAAGCAGACTTCAGTAATTAGCAGTGGAATTCTCTCAGACCTGCTTATCCTGTTGCACTAGGAAAGCTCCAATAATTTCAGTGGAGTTACACATGCAGTGACTGCAAGCAAGACAGAAACAGTCTCTAAGCAGCATGTGGGCTGTGAACATAGCCCAGAACCTTGGTGTCTGTGCAGCCTCAGTCTCACTGTACACAACTCAAAAGCCAGGGGCAGCTCTGTTTATCCTGTCTGTAATGGATGCCCAAAGCAGCACAGCAGTTAAGAGCAGCTGCTGACCTGGCAGGCACTGCTGCACCTGCCCCTGCATGAGCTGGGGCAAACCCCAGAGGAGCCTGGTGCAGGAGGAGGAGCTGCACTCACTGTGTTTGTGGTCCCTGGCAGGTGTTGCTGGTGCACATCACCTGCAGGCTGTTAACCTGCTCTGCTGCTGCACATGGCCCTTTAAATGGCCCTGCTATGCAGCATTCCAGAGTTGATTCTTAAAATGGAAAAAAGGTCTTTCCCCCTCTAAGGAAATTGAATTTCTAATTCAGAGTTGAAAGACAGCAGACTTCAATGTTTGAGGAAAATCTGTGACTGAAACATCCCATTTTCAGCTGCCATCCAGATTTCTGCTCTTCTAGATGGCTGCACACACGTGCACACACACCCACAGCTCTTGTCAGATGAGATGAGCCAGCCTTAAATGTTTTATACAAATGTCCCATAGGAGCTCCAGACAAAACACCAGCATATGGAAAGAAATCCATAGAATCTTTCAGCACAGGGTATTAATCACATTAGCATCAATGCAAGGGGGAAGAAAATGCACTGCATTGGATAAGATGTCAGGAGATGACCAGCAGGTGTGCAGTTACATTGATCCTTTACAATCTGATTGGTAAGTAAAACATAACAGCCTTGCAGTAACAGGGGCATCACTGCTGTCTGCTTTCAGATGCTGCTTGTTGGACACTGCAATGATCCTGTGGCACTGGGATTTAGCAAGAAGGTGAAGTTTCTTTCTTTGCCAGACTCTAAGGTGGGCATCATAAGGAAGTAGAATTTGAGTCAAATATGCAGATTCTCACTGCTTTGCATTATACTATCAGGGTGTTGACTTTACTTTTCATTTAGTCTTCCTTTAGTCAGAAAAATTTTGGATACTTCTTGGTATAAAAACTATTTCCATGTAAATACAAAGCTCTGAGCAGAAAAAGATGAGAAATTATCTGCTTGTCAATGCAATTCAGATTACATGGCTGATAACTTCAAAATCAACATAATCTTTAGTCTGTAGCAGATTCCTCAAAGTTGTCCTAATACATACAGTCTAAGAACATCTAGTAAGTATGGAAAAGAATTTAGAGCCAAAGTGAATAAGCAACAGCAAAATTAATTGTACACCTGAGCAACTCTTTAAAAATTTTTGCATTTAGAGAAGTTTCAAAACTGTTACTCTCTACACACTGAGAGTAAAAAATGAAATGCTCCTACTGGAGAGAAGTTGAAAGAAAGGGTTATTCTTCTCTAAAACAATGGCTTATTCTCCTCTCCCTTAGCTATGTGTTTATATGGGAAGGTTTCCCTATCTAGCAGTTATATTCATTTGGATTGGTAATTGTTTTCAAACACATAAGAGAGTGTTGCATTTTATATCTTATGTTCCATTAAAAAGAAATCCTAATTACTGACTCTTTTTAGCTATACTTTTGGTGTGTATTCTAACTTTCATTACTACCTTTCAAGCCATAAGTAGAACTGAGAAATACTTATTGGTCAGGTTGTTTCCAAAGAATCTGAGGTACATTAAAGTGTATTTTTTGGAGGCAGAGAAAGAAGAAAAGCTCAGATGACTGGGAAGCCCTTCCCTGGCAACTTGTAGGGTGCATATTCTGAAGGCTGAAAGCACAGCAAGTGTGTGACTTGTGGGGATGTCTGAAAGGGGAATGAAGGGCCCATGGCAGAGAGCCAGGCAAGGAGGGAGCATACAGAAAGTGGGAGAAGGAATTTGCATGGCATTTACTGGATTACTGTAGGAAAGGTGGAGGAGAGATTTCATCAGGATGGAAGCAAAGGAAGGGGAAAAGGAAGAGATATCCCTGAGGATGCACAGGCATTTCAGGAAGGAGATTTGCAAGGCCTGCCTGTGTCTCTTGCAGTACTTAGCCCTGGGCAGAGTAGGATCCCTGTCCCAAAATAAGTGTTCACTGTTAATTTCTGTGTGTACTGCCCTCTGAAGCAGAGCTCTGTGCATGTTGTCTTATACCATCTGTATTTTGCTTGAAATACAGAAAGAATGCTCTCAGAAATCTGCCAAGTATAAGAAAAAAATGGGAGTACCAGAACTGCCCCTCAGAAACCAAAATCTTCACTTAATTCTGCAGTGCATTAATTGGTGATCATGGGACAGCTGTGCATCAGCTGCTGAGGCAAACAGCTTTCTGCCTTGTGCTTTATGATGCACCTGAGGCAGCTGCTTTTCCATCCTCCTCTGTCCTGCTGCCAGTTTGTTTACTTCATTGGAGTGTTCCTGGCTTTGAAGCTCATCTGGTTCATGGTGACAGGTGTGCCTTTTACTGCTGAGAACATGAACTCCTTGTTGAGAAAGCACTGAGGGAAGATGGCAGCTGAGCACCTCATGTTTTAACACATGTCAGCTGTATTTAAAATCTGCTACTGTTACACATGGAGGGGGTCAATTAATGTTCAACAGATATTAAATCTCTGCCTTCTATGTATCTACTTGTGATTGATAAGAACCCCCTGAAATTCCAAAGGTAAACAGCAGCTCTTCATTTTTAGCATGCTACAAAACACATATTTCTAAAGAATGATGCATTTTTCTGAGTCACGTGGTGAAATTATTTCCAGTGATGTTGCATAGGGTGATCTGGACTAACTCTGCTGAGCACAACACATTTGTGTGACCAAGTACCATGGCAAGGCAAATGTGTTTTAAGGTATTTTTACAGTCTGCTAGTCTGTTCTTTCTCCATCTCCTCCTTTTAATTAACAATCATTCAGCCCTTGAGTCTAAAAGTGCTTTGAGTTCCTTTCAGTAGGACATGACCATTTGAGAGCACTGGGGGGCTTTGGGTGGGATTTGGAAGAAACCTTCATCAAAGAAACTGCGCAACTGTGTGATGATGCCAGTCATGAAGTTCCAAAGCACCAAATATTTTCTGAATTCTGCTGAATAGTGATGCATTTTTTCTGTTGTTTCTATTCACATCACTGCTGATTACTAAGATATCTGTGTGTAAACAAAACCTTTCTCATCTATAATTAGCCTTCTCTGACTGATTAAGGAACATGCTTAGAATGAGGATGTGCTTAAATAGAATGCTGCTATTTAAACCCATCTAACTTCATAATCAACCACTAGATACAGAAAAAAATAGTTGATAACTTAAATGCGATAAGATTGCCTGAGTATAACAAAAATGCTCTTAAGATGTTACTTTTCTGCTTCAGCAGATTATAAAATCCTAAAGTACCTGAATTGAAAAAAACTTAATTTGGAGCTGTTAAGGTGGAAATTATCTATGCTGACTGGTTTGTGCTCCTGAAGAATGAATTTTTCTGGGTATTTGTTACTTCATATTTATAGTTATTGCATTGAATGCAGATTCCTTGTTACACAGTCCAGTAGTAGTTGAGAGGGTGCTTTGAAATTGTGTAGCAGCTGCTCTTCAGTTTAACCATTCATTTTTCATTTATGTACAATAATACAGGATTCCTTCTAGGAAAAAAACATATATATTTCAAAATGTTTTACTTTTTTTTTTGTGTAGTATTCATTTTATATTGCATAATCTTGCAAGGTTTAGCACATAGAGTAAATCATCACACAGCACTTCAGAGTTTTAATCTCACTTCTGGATCTGATTCATTGTGACACTGAACAATGACAGTGATATGCTGTGTATATTTTTCAGTGAGCATTTACCACAAAATTGCCTCTTTTCTCCCTGTCTAAGTAAATGAGTTTACGTGCTTGAGTTTAAGTATTTAGATTGAACTGTACCAAACAAAAAGTAATATTTTAATTAGGCATCTGGGAAAAGATGTTGTTTCCTTCTTCACCTGTTTTATCCAGTTATCGTTAGTTATAGCTCAAGACAGAAGAGGGAACAAAAGTTGCCATAGAAGAAAAAAGATAATATCCTTAAGTGTATCTAATATTTGTCTGAATGCCTATTTTTTTGTTAAGCAAACCCATTAAATCAACTATAAATTATTTTGATGAATAACTCAGAATTAGTAAATGCAGGACTGTGAACAGTGACAGTTTTATGGAGCATCTTATGTCTTGTCAAACCAGAGAATGAAAATATAGGGCAGTATTTATGCAGGAAATGTATCCACATGCAAAACCAGGCAGTGCTTCTTTTCCAGTTTGCTACATGGGCTTCAGCAGGAAGAATGGTTCTGTCATGGAGTGTTTTAAGAAGTGTCTCTATTTGCTGCCTTGCTGTTTCTTTATCAAGCAGTCTTTGGCTGTCACTATAAAGCTGCTCTTTGAGTATTTCAGCATGACTTGAAGAATACAGCAAGTCTTGAATTACATTAATTTTTTTCCCTCTTAAAATATTATATTATTTTTTGTGTCTCTGCATTTTGATCAGGTCAGGCCATTTTATATTATAAAAATTTTTGGAATATAATTCACTTGTAAGAAAAACTGTACTTTGCCTTTCTGAATGCTTTTCCCACAGTCTATATTCCATGAGGCAAAGGGTATTTTGTTCTTTCTGTATTGTAATAAGGAAATATGGCTCTAATTATAGATATAATCCTGAATGCATATGTAACTGAATACTGTTCCACCTGCCAAGCAAGTATACACATTTCTTTTTCTCATATAACCATGTCTCTGTAAACTAGGTAAGTAATAGGTAATTGGTATTTAGAAGTGATTCCTTAAAGAAGGAAAATGGAGAAATAGTCTTTAGACAGCTACTGTCCAATATTTAGACACACAAACTTCAGTTTCACTGACCTGCAGAATGGACTGGATACAGTAGGAATCATATAACAAATCCCTCCATTTAGACAAAAAGATCCATAACTGGTGCCACAGAGTTCTTCATGATCTTAAAAATAAGACCAAAAGAAACACTGAGAAAAACAGACTTCAAACCAAAAAACCCACAAAAATAAACTACCACCCAAATGAAACCAGCCTATGAGCAAAAAAAGGTACAGGTCTTGCCTTCCAGGCCAGCAACACAGAGCACTGTTTTGCTTAACAGTTTCATGTAACAATATGGAGAAAAGATCACAAATTTATCACCATATCAGATGTGAAACAGATAAATGGGATGAATAAATCAAACTTTCTCTTGCAGTGAGAAATTCTCCATTACTTCCCTTGCCTCTCATGAGCACTCACACAGTGAGTGCAGGGGTTCACACCATGACCCAGGTGAAGTCTGGTTTCTCCTGTTCAGTGGCACAAAGCACCTTTAGCTGAACTGGCTCCTGCAACAGAGTCAGTCAGTGCAGAGGCACCCAGTGCCAGCTAAGGGCAGGACATTGTGAGGCTGCTCTGGGCTGCACTAAAGCTGAAATGGGACCCTGGGACACCCCTGGGCTTCCCCACCCCAACTCTCAATTTCTCAATGGCCAAACCAGGGCACAGCCTGCAGCACTCACTTATGGACAGGACTGCTGGCTACAGTATCATTAACACAGATCTCAAAAAGGCTTTTTCCTTACTCAGTAGGCTTCTTAGATGAATTCTTAATGTGTTAAACACAACTAGGCATTCTGATAACACCCCAAATACAGGACACTAATGTTGGCACTTGTAGCAGCACTTGTCCATTTTGTGCTTAAAAAGCACATCTAACTGTTCCACTTCACTCTTCCTGAAAGCAATCTAAATTTGGAAGTTGGACTGAATATATTTATGACACATTTAATGCATCAGTAACTCATTTCATATATATGCATCTAATATTTTATATATTTCTTCCATCTTATGAAACCACAGTATCTCAATCAAAACAAAAATAGACCAGTCTTCTGACATCACAAGGGTGATAGTCATGTGTTGCCTCACACTTTAGGTGTTCTTGCTGTTATTTCTCTCAGAAGTTCTGAAAACCAGAATTCTGCTGTGTCACTATTTATGTATAGAAGACATGTACTATACATAACAGAGTTAAGAGGAGTTAAGATTTTAGTTTTCTTATTTGTCCTTCAAGAAAAAGAGTTAGAGTTCCCCTTTATTCCTGCAGAAAAATAAAAAGTAAGAAGTGTGGCTGTAAGACATTCCACCCTAGAGAGACCTTCTACAACTTATCTAAAATAAGCCAGGCTTTTCTAAGAGTGGCAGAAATGCTCAGCTACTTCTACTTATGTGCAAAAAATCATTGTGCATCCTCTATCCTCTAGGCCAGCTCTACCAAGTCTACTCTCCCTTCTTCTCCTACATTCTTCCATTTCTATGGCAGCATATTGATGCAGAAGTGTGAGTAAGTCCTTACATTACTTTAAGATGAAGACAGTTACACCCCAGGGCCCAAGAGGAATTCAGTTTCATGTTCCTGTTACTGAAGTGCCAGCATCCAAATGATAACTGGACCTTCTTGCCTGTGTGCAGATAAATTAGGAAGCTGGAGGAGGGGAGAACAAAGGCTGGAAAGATTGTTCATGTTTGACCTTGTTGCACAGAAATATGTGCTCTGTCCTACCTTGTTAGAAGTTAACTGGAAATTTATTTTAACTCTGAAGCTTTCTGTGCTTGTCTGCTGGCAATTAATTTACTGCAAGTTCACCATTAAAAGACTTTTAAAATTATTTTGTATGGGTAACTGTACAATTGCAATAGGAATAAAATGGGAATGGGAGAAAACAAGGAGGTTTTTTAACAAGAACTACATCTTTGTTGATTTTCATTCTATTCAAACATAACAGTGGACCTCCTGTGAGAGTTTAATTCAGTTGAAGGCTACATCCTTCCTTAAATCAAGAGAGGGCACTGGACACATCAGCAGTGTATCAGAATATCTATACAATTTTAAGAATCAAGTGAGAAAAACAAAACTCCCAACTTTGACCTGCTCTCAACTCTGTTAAGTGTCTGAGGGAGTTAACTGTTGAAATTCTAGCAGACAGAAAAGGAAGATGATAGAAGGTGGGCCCTGCAGAAAAATCCTTTTGAACAGCTCACAGAAAGGTTTCAAAGGAATTCTCATGAGAATTAATGAGAATTTGTTAGCCTCCTTAAAATCCTGCCTCGTTGCTTCTATTTCTTCATCCTTCTGCAGAAACAGACCTGCCTCACCCTGGCACAGGGGCACAGCACTGAAGAATGCTAAATGCCTCCAGTCATTCATGCCTTGGGACATCTGGGAGAATGAACACTGTTAAGGTGTGATCTTTGTATCAAGGACCAGCTCTGCAGCCCAACCAGGCATTTCTGCTCTGGCAAAATACCTCAGGCACTTTCTCTTAGGTCTATTAGAAAAAAGTGAGAGAGGTGGAGAGAGAGAACAAAAAGTGCCTAGGAAGCCTTTGAAACCTTTTTGATTGTAATTACAGACAATTTTTCTATAGGCTATTTCTTTCTAGAAATAGACTTTTCTTCCAGTACTAAGGGGAAAATGGCAACCTTAATTCCAGCAGTAATGAGAAACTTTAAGAAACGTCTATGTCCACATTGATCAGGTACCCTTTTTTTCCATCCACTTGTGCTTTTCATTAATTCTATTTTGTGTTTTAATACTTTGCTACTGATCACTAAAACTATCTGAGTAACACAGTACAATGTAGATGTTAGAATTATGAAAGACAATCAAAGAAATTCAGGAAGCTTTAACACCAAGAAAAAATATTACTAACAAATTGTAATTTGCTACAACACAAGAATAGGTAGTATTGTACTCCACACCTATGATATTGAAATGCAGTAGCTTGCTGCAAATTTCAAAGTTACAGTTCTGTATTTGTGGACAGGAAAGTGTGAAAGCACCAGTTTACCCCTTTAAATCAATAGTCAGTGATGCAAAAGAGTATACTGGAGAATCAGAGGGGGTTCAACACAAGCCAAAACCCAATTACATTAGCATTGGTGAATGTTTTATGATTTTTCATGAGGTAAGTCAATACATTATATTAATCTAAAAATGCAAATTTCATGCTTTGAAAGTCAAATGCATACTACAGTCAGACTCCATAATGAGACAAGACAAGAGATGATGGGCAATTAAAAAAATACAAAAGATTTAGCTTTAAAATTAATAGAACTCTATCAATGTATGTTGTACATAACATATAAGTATGTATTTTGATACCACCTTCTATGTGAGAGATTTAAGAGAAGTAGGACACAAAAGCTTCTTTAAAAAACTGGATTTTGGTGGAAGAAGTGAAGAGGAATAAAATGAGGTTGTTTTTTCTAATGCTAGACTGAATACTTTAAACTGACTGAGGTAATAGCGGCCTCTAAATACACTTATGCTTAATTATTCTTTCTGAGGACATGCAGGTGTCCTGGCTTCAGCTGGGATAGAGTTAATTTTCTCCCTAGTAGCTGGTACAGTGCTGTGTCCCTAAACTGTCTTGTCTGTTTGTATTTAAACTTTTGTAACCTGACTGTCCTGACTTTAAAAAATAACTAAATGCGAGCTCAATATCATCTTAACCCCAAAGAGGCAGCCAGCCTTGATAGTCTACATGTAGACTCAGCTGTCTTGCCTAGTCCAGAGGCTAAAATCCTGGACTGCTAACACAAGAAAGGGAGAGAGAGGAGTGGGAAATGTTGGCAGAAGGTAAAAGGGGGCTGATGCATGCTCACTTGTAAGCAGCTTTACCCTGCACACTAACCAGTCACACACTGAAATATCAATATTGATCACAGCAAACACCTCCTTACAGGATTTGTACCACTGGCTGGTAAACTCTGGTGAGGGATGGCATCTCTGCAGAGCAGTTGTGACAGTCCCAGTGGCAGCTATCAAAATCAATGCCACTTCAGTGAATTCTAATGTATAGATGGACATATCCAAGTAAAGACTTGGCAGAAGTTACCTGTTCGCATATTATTCCCACAACAATTTTTGTTCTTGGTCAGAGGCAACAGCACCTAAAGACAAACATGTAAATTAAGCATATAATTTTTGAACCTGGTGTCTTTTCCCCCTGAAGAAATGGCTATTGGAATGCAACTTTCAGTGCTTCTGCTAAGACATCCGTTGCACTCTGTCAGTAATGCACTGTTATATGGAAGTTCCATTAATTCACAGTTAATGGCAAACACTCAAGTCTGCTGTCAAGTTCAGTGAATCCCTGAAGGCAGAATAAAACTAAATTCAGGGTAAAGCATGTTTAAACAATGAATATGTTTTAAAAACTGCCATGCTTATTCAGAATTGTAATACCTGATGCATTTAGGCAGTCTGATTGATTCTGGCTAGCTAATTAGATTGACACTTGCACCTTGAAAGACAGTGCACTCAACTGAACAATTCCTCACACTGCTAATTAGTCAGGTAAGATCTTGGTGGTAGAACTCTTCCATTCCACAAACAAGAACTTTCTAATTTGTCATTTCTCACAGTCAATATGTGTTTCACTTGAGTGTCCCTCATGTCTGGATGTCAGGTGAAATTGTAATATAAGCTGTGAATTTATCAAACTTATACAATGATTTTTTACATCTTCAATAGAAACCCTCTGCCTGGACAGAAACCAATGTTCACTTGACATTGCTAAAAGAATCTTATTCTGTAGACATGCCAACTCTACAACCATCTATCCTAGCTATATTCTGTTTCCTTGTTATATAGCCAAGATTTACTGTACCAAATAGGTTACTGAACAAGTCTAACATAATAGATCATTTTGTCATGTTTGCTTTCTTTCTTCAGAGTGTATGCAAAGTAAATACTTAAGCAAACTGTCCTATATTGGAAGAAAGATTTTTTTAAACCATTAAATGATCAAATAAACTATCAGCTTTATGATAAATAGTTGCCTATACTGCAGCTTTAACTAACAGCTGACTTTCTGTAGAGGCCCATTTCAAGAGGTGTAATGCATTTGTACTTACTTTATAAGCAGCTGGTTCTGGTTTTCATGGGACCTCACGTGGCTTCTCTAGCTTTTTACCTGTCCTGTCCATACAGGACAATGAGAACTGGCAGCTCCCTGTGACACTGGGCTGTAACAGCAAGGTCCCCACCCAAAGGTGGCTCACAGCTCCACTTTGCTCTGTGTACAGAAGCAAGAACAATTAACACAGCATGTGGCACTTCAGAACTAAAATATTTTCAAAAGAAATAAATCAGGAGATTCATTTTTGTAGCAGTCAAGATCTGGATTCTCTATGTGATGTTAAAAAGGTTTCCAGTTTACATACAGTGCAGTGGGGTGAGGTTACAACAAGAACAAACACATATACAGAACAGGGTAACACCCCTCATGCTCACAGGATTACTTGCATATTTTTCTAGGGTTATCAGTACTAAAGTTGTTGTATTCATATTGTAGTATAATTATATTTCCTGAGTCTCATACCTTCTGGGTGGTTTTCTCATGGCAGATCTTCACAGCAGTGGTGTTGTTGCTTCTCGGTCAGGGCTCCTCTCCAAGGCTCTCCCTGACCACCCCACCCCCTTTTATCTCAGTTACCTCCATGGGCTACAGCTGCTGCCCAATCAAGGACATCACAGCTGCAGCCCATTTACAATAACTAGAATCAGGGCAGGGTCACTAATACAATACAAAGATCTTTCCCTGCCATACATATATTTACAATACATAAGTTAACTCAGGCCCCTACATAAAGTTTATTGCTGAATTCAAAATACTCACAAAATGTAGTACATGTAAATAGTACCATACATATATTTTACACTGGCATCAAAAATCTGATTTAAATTTGTGTTTTATGGGAGCAAATAGTCTTTGTTCATTTAGTTTCCCTTTTCACAGAAAGCTCCACAAAATTGTATAATATCCAATAACTCTCATAAAATATAAACAGGATATATAAACTAAATTTCATTACTAGCTCCTGTACTAGATTTAATTAGGATATGAATTCTTGAATTGACAAAACAGCTTGAGTTTTGCTACTGCCAAAAGGAGATCTCACATTTCCTCTCCTTCATCTTACACTCAGTATGTACCTCAGTATCCCTGGTGCTGCTCCTGGTCTAAGTTCAACTTTTTCAGAAGATGCTTAAATCCAATGATCTGGCAGAAAATCCCTTAGGGCAAGCTGATGGTTTTCTCCTGCATCAGTGTGTTAAATGGATGTGCTGTGCAACTCATCAGCTCTTGGGACTAGGACTAATTGTTCCATGTAAGACAAATTGTTTATAAGCTGAGTGTAGAGAGCAAGACAGCTTGAGGAAGGCTGTGGGGCTACTAATAATTTATTTTCAAACTCTGTTGCCTGTGTATTCAAGGAAATAGGGGGTGACAAAGGGAAGGAGTGAAAATACTTCCCCACCAATGTGAAAGCATAACTTTATTTTTTAATCCTTATAATAAGTATCACAATATGGGTCTAAAGATGCCTTTTTAAAGAGGTGTTGCTGACAGCATTCACAGCTTTGACTTTTTTGTTTCTAAGACTGAGAAGTACATCATTAGGTAATGATGTATTTAGGTGTTTTTCTCTGAGGTGTTGCACTCTGAACAGAAGTTCAAGTATGTATCAGTGTTCTAAAAAGAATAAACTGGACTCTCTATCTCATTAGATAATAAGATGATATATTTAAAGAAAAGAAAGCACTGCAGCAGAAATTGTTGCTAAATTTGATTGTAACTCAGGTCTGTGTGTGCACTGAGTTCATACTAGAAACACAAAGATCATTTGTGCACCTTTCTTGCACTTTCCAAACTGAGTCTTCCTCCAGATGCAGATATAGCCTATGCTCACAGAAGCTAAAAATCCAATTGTATGAATGCTCAAATATTTACCTTCCATGTATCTTGGGAGTTTGTGAAATGTTACTTTGTATATCCAGTTAAGAGTATTTTATTCTGAAATATAAAATATAGCCTGTATTGCTCTGTGCCAGCTTGTTGAAAAATCTTGTCAGTTCTACCCTTTTCCCCTCATCTTTGTCATCTAAACTGATGCTAAGAATAGTAATGCATTGTTTGAAATGCTTGTACATGAAAGGTAGGTCACCTGTGTATACTGAGATATATTGAAACAAGTCTTGAACTCGTTAGATTTGTCTTTAAATGAACCTGTGTGCTTTACTCCCCATCTATTTACATCAGAATCTGTATTGCCTCTTGGTTTTGTGTACTTTTACTGGTTAGCTGGCCTTAGTATCCACAGTACCTGTAAATCTTAATGAGCATAGGCAGATAAAATCAAGCACTGAATAATGATTTGGGCTTTGGTTTATGGATCTTTGCTATTCAAACACTCTTAAAATTAATCTCTATATAAACGCTCCCCCAAATTAAAGAAGATGGTTTCAGTCATGTGGCTATTTCAAATACACATTGTTTGTACATTCAGATTAAGTTGCACCTTACATCTGTCTTTGAGAATGGGATTTTACTGCATTATGTATTCTTTCTAAAATCAGAAAAGGTAAAATCTCATTCTGCCCCAATATTGAGCTCAAATATTTGGTCATGAAAACAATGAAGGGGAAAAATTTTAAAAATTGCTTATCATGCTGATTAAATATAAATTTCCTTCTGAGATGTCCTTGATACCTGTCAAGCAGTCAGTAGTCCACACCTCATACTTTCTCCAAGAGCCAGGAACTGTCCTGAAGTCTTGTTAAAAGAAGTCTGTATTTTCTCACCTAGGTGTAACTCCTCAGACCTTCAGTGACTGATCTCAGCACAGAAAATCATCAGGCATCAGAAAAAATCCATCAAACTGCCTGAAACTGATGCCTTGTGAAGGCTGGCCTAGAACAAAGGCTCAATGGAGTTAAAGGGATTTTTTAAAAGGCCTCCATGGATCCACTTGGACAGCACAAGAGCCCAGCCAGGGCTGCACCCCAGATGAGCCAAAAGGGACAAGTGGTCATGAGGGCTCTCACTTTTGTAAGTTCTGCTCCATTTGCATATTGGGGTTAATTGTCCAGTTATAGCTCTAGGTTATGGAGTCCCATCCTTCTTGTTTTTCTCTCCTCAGTCCATGTTGTTTGTGCTCTTGGGCCTGAGATTTAGGTGCTTGTCCTTGGTCCCAAGCTAGGAAAGGAATTGTTTTGTCTCCCTGCTCTGTGAGGACAGCTCACCATCCCTTAGTATCAAGCTCAGAACTACACACTAGAGCAGTACAGAATCTGAAAAATAGAAAACCTAAAACCTAAGGCATCAAAACAAATGAGGATCTCTATAAGGAGGAATTCCAGGTGAGATTTTATAACAAATCTGTATAAGAACAATGTTTTACTCAAATTTATACATTGGAAGTTTCTTTTAGCATGGGATAACCACAATATCAAGAAATTCTGACAAAAGACATGAAGCTAAAGCAGATGACAAATAGCTCACAAATCTCAACGTGCTTTGGTTGACAGGGTAATTTTTTTGGACACAGTTTTTCAAAATTCTTTCCATTGCAGTTTTCTGAAATGACAACAAATGGCTGAGTCCTCTTATCTTAGAAATCCCTACAGCAAATATTTAGGTTTACATTTTCATTTTTATCCACTAAAGTATGTCTAGGATTAATGACATACTAAAACAGGGGTAAAGCTCTCGTCATGGTGTTGAAATTGAAATTTGAGACATTACAGTGAATTTCAGGGGAAACTTCCCATTGCCAAAATTTCTTAAGCAGCTTGCAAACAACTGCAAATTTCCATCTGAAACCCCAGTTCTATTGTATGAGATATTCATACAGACACTGGCAAAGTTGAGGCTTCTGTCCAATGTAACTACTGTAGTCACACAACAGATTTGTAATTTTGAGATAGAGATTCCAGTTTCAAGCCTGTGTGTGCTTATGTGAGGGGAATTATTAAATTTTACAAGACCCCTGCATTCAAAAAAATCACTATCAGTCCTGGAAAACAACCCCCACCACTATTCTATTATTCTGTGTGCTTACTGATTTCTTCTGTGGCACTTTTGCTTCCAAGTTTCATCCCTAACTCTTGTAAGAAATCAACTGAAATGAATGCAACTTAAAGTTTGTCTCTGCATGGTTAATTTTTATTCATACCTCAGTGGCAGATGTAGTGTCCCTCATAATGTCAGGTCTCAAATGTCAATAATCTCGGATCCAGTAATCAGAACTCAAAAATCCATATTACAGGCTAACATACAAGAGACAGTTTAGCACATGGTGACACAATAAAATAGACCAGTGCCACTTAAATGATCTTGAGTTACTAGCAATGTATGTCATAAGAGTTTAGATATTTACTTTACATGGCAGCCATCAGGAATCAAGTGTAACCAGTCTTCACAACAAAGATTTTGATTTTTTAAGATTCACCCATCACTAATAGCTGGTTGATGCTAACATCAGCTGTTCCAAAACACAGGGAAGATAACTGGCAAAACCTGAATTTCAGTCTCTATTATTTTGTCCATTTAAAGCACCTTAAATTAAAGCACTAAAGAAGTTCTTAACCTTGGGGCGTTTTACTTCTTTTTTTTTTTGCTGCATTTAATTTTGTATTGAGTTAATTTGTTCTAGTTAAACCACGGCTTACCACAGCAAACGGGTATTCTTAACTCTGCTGGTGTAATCTTTCTCAGACATGCACAGGACAATCTGCTGAATCAACGTAATCCCTAATCCGCATGCTGGGATGCTGCAGCTGCTCGCTCCGGTGCCGTTATGTAATGCCGGCCTCCAGGCCCGGGGCAGAGCGGGGCGGGCGCGGCGCTCCGGGCGCTCCCCTCGTGCCGGGCCGGGCCGGGCGCGGCGCGGGGGTCGCGGCGCTGCCGCGGGGGCGGGGCCGGGGGCTCGCGGCTCGTAGTACTCCAGCGCGCGCCGCCCGCCGCCGCGATTGGCCCGGCCGCGCCCGCGTGACGCGCGGCGGACGCGCGCGCGCCCCCTCCGCTCCCGCGGACCGACCCCGCGCGCCGGCCCCGCGTTTCCAAGGCGACCCGGCAGGAACGGCGGGAGGCGCGCGCGGGATCGCGCGCGGGCGGCCCCCGGGTTCCTCCCCGCGCGGCCGCGGGTCCCGCGCGGGGCGCGCGCCGGGCGCTGGCGGCGCGGGTGCCGCGGGCAGCAGGTACGTGAGGGGAGCCCCGGGGACGGAGGCGCGAGCGGGGAGCCCCGGTCAGCGCCGTGCCCCGCCGCGGGCAGCGGGTTCTTGGCCGCGCCCGAGCCGCGGGACCGTACCGCGCTGCAGCGCGGGCGGCGGGTGCGTGCCGTGCCCCGTCGCGGCCGCGCGCGGCTCGGGGATCCCGGTCCCTCAGCCTCCCGGGGCCGCCGCGCGCCCCGCCGTCCCCGGGGTCGGGCTGGGCGGCCCGGCGAGCTCCCCGCGCCGCGGCGGCGGGGGCCCGCTGGCGGGTGAGCCCCTCCGCGGCGGGCGGACAAAGTTTGGCGGCGGGCGCCGCCTCCCGCCAACTTGCCGGCGGTGGGGCCGGGGGCTCGAGGGCGCTGTGCCCCGGGCCGGCCTGCGGCGGGGCCCGCGCCCCCTCACGCGGGGTCAGCCGAGCCGCGGCCCGGCCGGGGAGGTGCGGGGGTCGCTCCGCCTGTACTGCGGGGCCGGAGCCGCGTTCCAGCGGGGCCGGGGGGCTCTGGGCGCTGAGGGGCCCCTCACGCCTCGCGGCCCGGCCCGCGCGCCTCCGGACGGGCCCGGCCGGACAACTTCGGATGTGCGGATCCCGAATACGAACATACGGTAATGCCTGAGCGCGAAAGTTGTTTTTATTATGTGTGTGTGTGCAAACCCACCCAACGGTGGTGCCTCAGCAGTGTCCTCACGCAAGAGTACTCTGTATGTGTAAGGTGCTGCATTGCTTCTTGCAAACCCCGTGTCCTGGAGTAGCATCATTGCCTGCCCCAACGAGAAAAGGATAGTAGTTTTTTTTCTAGAGTCGAAATCCAATTAGAGTGCTCTTTACTAGGGAATTTTCGGTTTGTCTTCCTTAAAATGTAATAAACTTAAGAGGCCTTTTTTGTTAGATTTGTAGAGGTGAAATCTAAATTGTGGGGACTGATGAGCTGTAATGGGACAGCATGTCAGAGTAACTTTTCTTAAAAATAGTAGTATGTGAACATGCATGGTTTCAAAGCTTGTTAGTATTCTGAAGTTAGGAAAAGCCTCTGCTAAGTGTATCTCCAGAATTTCTTGGTTCTTACGTGAAGGTTTAAGAGCAAACCGATCTACAAGCTCTGCATTAGAGCATGCACCTGAAACCAGGTGTAACAGCTGCAGAAGATTTTATGTGTAAAAGAAGGAAAATGTGTAATGGTGTGGGGGTATTTACAGCTGTGAATGCAATCAGCAGAGAAGGCTCATTTGTTGGAGCGCAGGGCACCTCTCTGAGGCACATAGTCAGAATGTGACTCTTAGGAATCCTGCTATTTTTGCAACACTTATTACTGGAATTTGAACAAAGAGGGGTAAGCAGCCTCTGTCCTTTTAACATGCTGTAATAACATTGCTAACCAAGCGTGGATTAGATGAAACAGTACTGATAATAATTTTTTGATAGCTCCTGTGAAGATGCTGAGAGTTCCTGCAGGACACTTGTGAAAGGGTTTTTGCTACCACAGTCGTGTTAGGTGGGGGTTATAAATTAGACTGTACAAAATAGTAGCACATAGGTGCTTTGCAAGGAGATGCTGCAGTTAGCATTGTGCACCGGGTATCCTGTATGGTAAAATGTATGTTTGGTGCTGAGAACAATGTCTGGATTGTGAGGCAGAATACTCTGTGCAGAGAAGGGGAGGAATGCTTCTCATTTACAGAGGATGCAGAATAAGAAGCAAGTGTGTGCTCCTTCAAACGTGTTGTGGTTCCTAAGTGCTGGGCAGAGTGTGCCCACAGTCAGTGAGGGGATGGTGTGAGTGAGGAGCCATTCCCAAAGCAGTGCATGTACTCATCTCAATTATTCCTCTGTGTTTCTGAACAAAGTGGAGTTTTTGCAGCTCTGTCCTGATGTAAAAGTGTTTAGGGCAAGATGCTGTTTTTGCCTGAAGGGTGAGAAGAGGTGGAAGTTGCACACAAATTGAGATGTGGTTATTGGGTAGTAATTATGCTAAAGACAGCAGAGATGTGAAGCAAGAGTACAGATCTGCTATTTCAGCCACAAAACTGGAGCAGTAGGTAAGATAAAGATCTGAACTCGCACTGGTTTATGAAAAGGCCAGTAAGAAAATTAAGATGTGAGCTACGTATGCTTGCAGTGTGAGTACAAGTGCAAGCCTGCTACTCAGCTGAAGTATTTTCAGATCTTGACTGACAGCATAAATGCAGAACATAACAGTAGCTGTCTCCCCTCTCGCTGTGCCTGTTCCCAGAGGTTAGTTGGATGTAAGTGTGATTACAGTTCTGAAGGTGCCCTGTACACCAGTTCTGAAAGTGCTTACAGCTCCTTATGCTCTCCTGGCCCCCAGGGCTGTAGTGCTGTTACACCGGGGGGTTCAGTGGTGGCTCCCCAAACCTGCAGCTCGCTGTTTGTCCCTGCTGGGCGCTCGCTGCGGAGCCTGAGGCTGCAGTGCTGTTGCATCACGGGGGGACAGCACTCACAACATCTCCAGCAGGATGGAGCACATGGTTTCTGTGTTCCTGCGTGTGATCAGCTCCACATTGGGAGGAGAAACTGCACTGCCCTGCGAGATCCTGACACGACTAAAGTTTACCTGCATCATCACTATTCGTGTAAATTAGTTGCATTACCTGGCAATAGCACAAGAATTAATTGAATTGTGTTACACAGGACAAAACTGCATCTTTTATCAGAGCAGCAAACGAGGTGTTACTTCAGTTACAGCAGTGCTCAGCTAAACTGCTTCCTGGACAATAGGATTAACTAACAGAAAAAATACTTTATCCCTATGAGCACTGCAGAACCAATGTTGACATAGGAGACTGAGCTGGAGTCCTTTCTACTGCATGTGTTAACATCTAAAGTGTTCAATAAGTGCCATTTGAAGAATCTACATTTCTAGTTGGTGTATGAGAGGAGGACTGAGGTTTGATTCCTCCTTTTCCTCTCCTCACTGGTTCTAGACTGATTCTGTATGCTGCTGAAGGTATTTGCCACACTCTTGTTAGGTTCAGTAAGTCTGGAATCAGTGATGCTGGAAAATGGGGAGTTTTGGATTTTTTGACTTGTAAAAAATTTCTGAACTTTTGGGAGTATTTTTGAAGTAGGTGGATATGAGCATACTTGGTGAAATGCCATTTTCAAGAGAAGAGTAAAAAAATAGTAAAAGGTTGGCTTCTTACTGCTCTGGGGTAGAACTTGGCTGTTGTTCATTCTTTGGCTCTAGAGGTTTCTGTCCAAGGTGAATTGATGTGGAGGGATAGAATGTAAGAGAAGAGTGCAGGAGGGAGTCTCACACCTGAGGAGTTGCAGCTGTACTCATCACCAAAGATTAGGAACAGGCCTGCCCTTAATGGGCCTCAGCTGTGTCCAATAAGGAGAAGAGTGCTACAAAAGAGTGGGTGAGGAGAGAGATGGAGTTTGTTGGCTGGGCTGTGAAGGACTCAGTGCTGTAAGGAGCTGCCCATGAGAAATCATTGAGAAGGTATGGGACTTGTGAAATATGATGACAAACAGTTGAAACCTTTTTTCATCCAAATTTGTAGCTGGTGTGTTGTGGGCAGCAGCAGGGTTACCTCAGTCTGTCATATTTCAGCCCACCCATTAGCTGGGCTTAGGATTTGATGTGGCAAGTTGATGTATTAGGGTTTAATTCTTAATTTTGTTATAAGGTCCCAGTGAAACCTGTTGCCTCCACATAATCCCATTGAAATCACTGGGTTTGCATGAATAGAGTGAAGTCAGACCTTGTAAATTCAAGTAGCAGTGGAGGTTTTCTGATGATACTTGTCAATAATGTTTATCAAGTAAGCATTATAAAATGCAACATCAGCTTATTTCTTGGCTTCTTCCTCTGTCTCACTTGCATTTTATCATGTTCTAGAGTTCAGCATTGCTTTGATGTGTTTCAACCAAGATTTCTTTGGGGCATTTTTTGTATCTTTCCTTACATCTGTAAAGCACCCTGTGTGCCTATAGCATTACACACAAATAAAACTACCTTTGAAAATGAGTGTTCAAATCCATTGGTTGCAGAGTTAGCCCTGTAAATCAGCAAATACCTGAATTAGGGTTTTGCAGCTACAGTTCCCTGTTCCCAGCCACCCTGCTCAGTGATTTGCAGGAGGAGTGGTGTGTGATCTTCATAGTTGAGAGGAGGATTAATGCAAATGGAGCTGAAGTAATAGGCTGTTCTAAACGCGGTGCTTCTGAGTTTTCAAGAGCTTTACTTTCAGCCCAAATAACCTTCTTGCAAATTAGTTTCTAACGTGGAACCTCTTGGTATTGGGAGGCTTAGCCCCTTTTGTGTGTTTGTTTGGTTTGGGTTTTATTTTGTAAAATTACACTACATGGAGGTATAAACTTCCTTTGTTGACTTAAAAAAATCCCTAAATGGGATTTGAGCCTTCAGTGGTGATTTCTAATTTGGGTAATTGCCTTATTTGATGAGGCTGTTACTGGATGTATGGGGAAAGGACCTTTGGGTCTGTGCTTTGTGTAGGGGAACAGCAGGTGAAGTCTGACCTGTTTCATCCTCCTTTCTGCTCTGTGTCCTGCCTCTCTCTGCTTTTTAGCCTCAGCAGCCTGCCAGTGCTCACAGCACACCTGCCTCAGTTCTGTCAGAGGTACAGGTGCCCAGCCTTTGTGCAGGAGTTTGTGTCCATTTGGATTGGCTTTTGAGAGGCCACCTTTTTCAATACTTGATTTAAAAAGCAAAGGAATAGGAAAAGGCATAGGAAAACAGTTCAGTTTAGCTTGAATGGATTGCTGTGAGACAAAGATCATCTCTGCTGTTCCAGGGAGCTTCAAAGGCTGCCTGCAGACAGGCAAGTGTCAGAGCTTCTCAAAAAAGTTGTGAAAGTCTTTGTAGTGGAAAGTGTTATGTGTCTGATATTTTAGTGTGCCTACCAGGTTTTTCCACTAATAGAAAATGAAAATTCGTGCATAAAAATAGCAAAATACAAGTTTTATTGAAGTTAGTGAGACCTTTACTGTTGAATTATTTTATAATTCTTCCTTCAATGCTTTTGTTCAAGTTTATCAAATAATTTCTTACAGAAAAGCAGTCATTTGGACTACCAGTCAATTTAGTTGGTGGTACAAATGTAAAGAAAGCTCTTCTTTGAGTGAACCAAAGAGCTCCTGTCTGTCTGTAATAATTAAAGTTAGCAAACATACAGGATGTAAACATGAGGCATGTGGTGTGTCTCAGCAAGCAGTGCATAATTTTTCTCTGTATATAATAGCTGCCTGCATTTTACAACCCAGATTTAGTAAATAATTGCATTTTTATCTGGAATGATAAAAGTAGACAGCTTTGAAAGCAGTTTTTAGCAGGAAAGGGAGATACGGTCAAAGTTCTTGTGTTAATTGCACAAGTGTGTTAAAAAAAGCCAATCTGAATGATTTTTCTTGCATATATTTGTTGCTTTTCTTCTGTTACCAGCTGCCACATCCAGAAATCTGAATGCTCTCTTTTTTTCTTTTTTTTTGGTCATAAGAAGGAGGACTTAGGGAGCAGGGGCAGTAGTGTAATTAAATAGATATGTTTAACTTGGAAAGGTGTTATTTTTAGAACTAGCTCAAAAGGGCAGGTACTCCTTGGAGACATTCTAACATGGCCAGATTGTCTCCTCCAGCTAAAGAGCAGTGCAGGACATGGGCAGCAGCATCAAGGTTTACTTAAAAGTTTTTGATGCATGTTATCTCTGGGCTAAAAAAAAATAAAAACTTGAGAGGAGGCTGCAGAGTGAGTACAAGTTCTGGGCTCTTGGTGCTTCATTGCAGAGTGCAGGTTCCAGAGAGGCTGCCCATGGGGGACAGTCCTTGTTCCCTTCCTTTCTCAGGGCCATGCAGGTGCTGGTTCCCTTCCCCAAGGGGCTGAATGCAGCTGCTCAGGGTGCCCTGAATCCACATCCTCACTGTGAGGAGCAGGGGAGTTGGTGCTTGCTCCTGGTAGGAAGGGCTGTGTGCATGAATTAATGGGCACACTTCAGAGATATTTTTCTCCCTACTCTCTGTTCTTTTTTTGTGGTTCTGTTTGCTCACTTTTCCACCTCTGAGCAAAGGGGAGCATATGGCAGTGTGCTGTCCATCTGGTTGCCACTTACTGTGAAATCATTATGCAGGCAAATTTGGCCCCATCTTGAATTTCTTAGGTAGGAGAAACTGTTACTAGAGTGACAGCTGAAGTGTTTCTACTGAGCTGTAAATGTGAATTAAGCACAGAATGAACACAAAGGGCTCTTTCTGAATTTTTTCAGTCTTCTACATTAAATAAACCCCAACTTGTGCTGTGCTAGTATTTAAAGCAAATAAGGCTGGGATCCTCATTGTAAGCAGTAGACTCTTCAAGTACAGATAAAAGACAAGTCCTGTCCCAGAGGATTTGCAGTCTAAATACATTTTAATGAGAATATAGTGAATGATGATAGGTGCTTAGGAGCCCTTTAGTTATAGAGATAATACTGTATAAAAATTCCATTGGCATTTTTGCATCCTAGCACAAGCTGGTCACATAGCCTCTTGAAATGCATAGCAGATATTAATTCAGGTCTGTGCATTTTGGGGATACCCAGGTATTTCTTGTTTACCTACATATCAAGGATCAACACTGGTAAAGAGAAGTTTTACTGTCTTTGGCACCATAAGCACATGTACATTTTTGTTATCACATTTCACATTGCAAACATTGAAATAGTAATAACCTAGCTTTACTCTAGTTATCTAAAGGAGTACCACTGAAAAAACCAATTAGGTGATGTTTATGCTGTAACATTCTCATACCTTATCTGCAGACAAGAGTAGCTGTGAAAGTAGTTTTTTAATTCAATTTATTTTACAGTTAGGAGGGTTAACTTTTAGACATTTTCTATCATGTAAGTTTTTCATGTAGCCCCATGGAAAAGCCTGTATTTTTTAAAATTGGAACAGGTGGCTGCACAAGTAGAAAATAGGTCAAAAGAAAGTAATTTATCTGAAACAATCTTCCTTGCTGTTTAGATCAGGGATCCTCACTTTTGATTATTACATGCATATTTATTACATAGTACTGCTGCAGTGATTCCACTGTGATATGAAAGTGCTTATGGACTAGAAAGAAGAGTTTTGTCTTTGTGGAGGACAGTGGCTGGAGTTTCTTCACTGTATTCTTTAAAGTTTTCATTTTGTTTTAAATAGAAGTGCAGTCAAGTTTTTAAATATTGTAAGTATTGAGATTTTTTGCCTTTTTTCCTGCAAGAGCCTATTTAAAGGACTATAGAGAGCTTTCTGAAAAACTTTTGTTCAGTACTGCATCATGCAATGGGAAAAGTTCATTTTAAGTTTCAAAAAAAAAAAAAATCTGAAGTTTGATATTTACTCCAAAGGAGCTGTTTTTGAGCAGATATTCTCTGCATTAATATGTCTTCCAAGTATTTTAAAATGGGAATTCAGCCCTCAGTACACAGCAGTGAAACCAGGCTGACGGTGGGAATTTGGGGTAGATTTGGGGAGAGGAAATATTTCATGGCTTCTGTTGGAGTCTGGGACAGAGCTGTGGCCTCTCTGCTCCATCCCTGCTGAGCTGCACCTTGCACTGCCTTGTTGAATGACTTGTGCCCTGCAGAATTCTCCTCCAGTTCAAAAGAAGAAGGAAAAAAAAAAGTAGGGCTAGCACAGAAAAATTCAAAGCTTTTCTTTTAGCCCCAGTTCTTTAGCTCAGAGCATTGGAGAGTACTTCCTGAGTAGTAGTTGGGGTTTTTAAATGCATGGTGCCATATGACTTGTATTGAAGTTTCCTGAAATATATTTTATTTCAAAGTTCGTTGTGGGATAAATCTGTGATGAATCTAAATGTTACATGCTGAGTGAGATTCATGGACATATTCACCAAACTTGTCTCCCTGCTATTGTTTTTTAATGTGAAAATGAGAAAGAATTCCTTTAGTAGGTTGCTTCTCATGAGATAGAAGTAACTGGTAAGGCAGTTTCTCTCTGCTTTAGAAGTCAGAATAGTCACCATAGTGACTCCTGAGACTGACATTTGAAAAAGATTGTATTTAGTTAAAGATTCTGAAGAGTGTGAGTTTAATGGTACTGGCCATCTTCCTGCACCCATTATTCTGCTATAGAAAAAGAAGTAACTGTTGAGCAGGTAAAGAGCCATGGTTCTAGCTGAGGAGGAGACTATAACAGTTAACTATAACAGTGCTGCTTTTAGGCTGGTACCCAGGCTTGGATCCTGCCAGAAGGCAGCAGTTTGATGTGTAAATGAAGGTATTTGAAATGCTGGGAAGGCTGGAGTGCCAGGCAAAGAGTTCCCTCCAGAGCCCATGGAATAGGAGCTCAGGGATTGTTACAGCCCTTTGAATCTCGAGCTATGGACTGTCCAGTTGTAAGGGTGATGTTTGGTTTATTTTTTAATTACATTCTCTTTTGATTAAAAATGCTCAGCAGCAGCTCCCTTGTGAAATTTGGGTGTGATGGAAAGAAATTTGAAGTTTTTTTCCATTAGCAGTTGGATATTTTACCCAATCTGACTGCAACACTTCATTCTGAAGCATAGATAGACTTGTTGCTTTTGAAGAACTTCTTTCAGTATAAGATGATTTCCCTTTTTCAGGGGGAAAGGACTGCAGCCCAAGTAGCTGGTAGCCTGCCAAGGCCCAAATCTGAAAGGACAGGGTATAGGAACTAGCAAGCAAAGACTAATTGGTTATTTGTTTGAAGCATTTGCAAATGCAGCCAGGTCTGTGAGTGCCCAGACAGCTGCTGGGATGTGACTGATGTTTGCTGGGTTAAATGAAGTAAATGCATCTCTGGTGAGAGAAAGGTTCCACAGTCTCAGCTAAGAGCACTGTACACTCTTGGCTTCCACGGGCTGCCTCGATGGAGAGATTGCATGGGCTGAGTGAGCAGTGAAGTCAGCCAGCTTTCTTCTGCTTCATGCCTCCAGATAAGGATTGAGGTACATGGGACAAATTGACTGGGAAATACAGGTTTGCACAGTGCATTTTGTCAAGAGAGGAAGGACTCTATACCCTAGTGCCTGTGCATTTCACAAGCTTCAAAAATCACTTTTAAACATATTCCCTTTTCGTTGGTGGCTGTGTGGGGCAGGAGCTTTCTCTGCTGATGATATCTAATGAAATTAAATACTTATCTTGGTTATAATGCTATCATAAGGCAATGGCAAGTGTTGTTTCCTAGAATGAAGGTAGAAAAAAGGGAAGGCCAGTGTTCAAGATATGAAGTTATGAAATGGAGAATTCGATATTGCAAGAAAAACTGATAGCAGTAGTACTTTCCTTCCCTAGATGGACATCTGATCTTGGGGCTTTTACTGGTTGTGTTTAAATGGTTTAGCAAAGCACTTCAGTCTGAAAAAGGCTGTTTTTCCTCTTAGTTTCACTGAGTATATAAGGCATACTGCATGAACAATATTTGGCAGAAGAGAAGCAAAACGTATCTGAAACCTTTAATTATATACTGTAGGCAGCACTGTCTAGGTCAGAAGGCACCATATTATCAAATAACATATTACAGGTATTCAGAACTTGAACAGTAGCTTGATTATTCAGTGAATAATTGGTCTTTGTTAAGCAGATAATGGTACTGTTTGCATTCAGAGCCTAGATTTGAAGTATATGATATAGAATATTTGTATTTTAAATCATCTGTTATCCAGCTGATGTAAGAACTAAATAGAACAGAGTTCAGTAAAAGCTTCTAGGATGGCAGACTGCCTCTTCTGCTGTGCAGTCTCACTGACTCTATCATGCCTGCAGTTCTGAAGGTGTTGAAGAGATTTTTTTGTTTATTGAATTTAATTTTGTATGGGTGTTTGCAGCAATGGGACCATATAGACTGTTTAAACATAGACAGTATTAAAAACCAAACCAAACAGAAAATGCCCAGAAGAATAAACAGTTTGGAAGCTTTCTGACCTGCTGGTGGGCAGAAAGGGAAATTAAGGAGAACAAGAGTATGATTACAGGCAAGTAGGATTTATGAGAGAAATGCCATGTCTTTGTGTCACACACCACACCTTATTTTATTTATCTAGAGGAGAGAGAGTATTTCTGCTATATGAATATTTACTTAGGCTTTTTAATCCTTAACGATCCCAAGGTGTAATATGAAATTATTGACTGCAGTGTCAGTAGCTGGTAATTTTTATGAGTATGTCAGAATATCAGCTCAAGTAAGTTTGCAGGTTCCTTGGGCACTCATTTCTGTAAGCTTGTGCTTGGAGGTGACTGTCAGCTCGGGAGAATCCCCAGTGCTACAGAGCTCTGTGTTGTACAGGCTGGGGCACAGCTGATGGTGACCAGACCTTTCTCATCTGGGTTTTGTCTTACTTTCTTTTTCCCAAGATGGAGTTTAAAAGAAAAGCAGTAAGGTGATAAAATTACTGCCTTAAGGGACAACAAAAGTGATCAAACCCACCCAAAGTAATGGTTTTTTTATAAAGTGCAGTGTAGTCAGGTAATCAAAACACATATTCTCTATCTGTGACTGTTTAGCCTGCAGATCAGCCTGCCTTGCAGTAGGGAAGTTGTATTTTCCATATGAGCTGAATAGCCATTTGAGCTGTGATCAGCATTCTGCCTTCCCTGAGGAGATGGCAGTGATTGTAGCATTTATCATACATAAAGGAATCTGTCTTGCTCTATATATCTGCCAAAAGATGTGAAAAATAGAGACCGAGGCGGCAGCATCCGTGATCTCAGTAACCCCTCAGACAACCAGCCTGATGGTGAGCCAAGGAAATCACTTCCCCCCTGCTCACCTGAGCCCCATATTTAGCCACAGCAATAGTTTTGAGCTGGATTGATTTAGAAGCCTGTCTGTAAAGGGATCTGCCAGCAGAATATTGGCTGAAAGGTTTGTGTAGTGCATGAAGCTGTTGACCTGTGCTGCAGACACACAAACCTCCAGGTGAAAACAAATTCTTGTTCACACCAGAAATTGAGTACCTGGCTAGAGTGCTGTGGCTTGCATTAAAGATGGTTACTTAAAATTCAGTGACCTAGTGGGCAAGAGTTGTTGGAATTTTGGTGTTCAAGGAGAAATTGTAGTGCATGCAATTGTTTTACTAAAAGCAACGAGTTTGTCTGGGTTATTTAGGATTGAAGAAATCCCAGAATGTAATGCATGTTCTGCTATCATCAAGCAGCCCTGTGTCTGAAGCAGAGACATAAAACCAAGGGCAAAAGTTCTATTCAGGGGAGGAAAGATGGAGCAGAGTGAAGTTGCAGAGCACTTTTTTTGTGGAAAAGCACTGAATATTAGAATTTTTCTTTAGTGCTCTGCTCTGTAACATGCTAGCAGAAATGATGGATTGGTGACTCTTCTGACTTGGCAAGATTAGGGCTGCTCCCTGGAAAATGCAGCAGAAGAGCCTCAGAGGCTGCTCTGGGTGTGCTCACAGATCTGTGTGCCTTTGCAAGGAAGGGAGAGACAAAAGACTTCATAGCCAAGATCAAAATAAAAAATGGTGTATAAAAGGTGCCATACATGACCTGTTTTTCAATTCCTCTGCTAAGGGCAATGGAGCTGCATGGTATGTAATTTCTTACGATTTTTCCTTGTATCAAGCTAAACATTCCATTCATTTTTCCCTCGAAGGACTGAACTCTGAGTGTTCTTGTGACTCCAGCAAGGACAGGTCTCTGTAGCAGCAGCAGCAGCTACTGGACCTACATGCTGGACCAAGCTGCTTCCCTTGGGCCTCTTGTGTGTGGTGCCAAAGGTGTTCAAGTTGCTAATTGCTGATTTAAAATCCAGATGAAAGGATGGATGACAACATTTGTATGTCCAAAGCTAGAGTTTGTGTATCCCTTGTGCAAGGAGTATGGTAGTGTTTTCAAGCTTGGATTTTTGTCAGTTCTGATTGTTTTGTGTTTGTTTTGGTGCATGGATAAGCGTGTTTAAATTAGTTTTCATCTTTTTTCTGAGATATAGTTTTGCATTTATATAATAATTTATAACTGATTGTTATATATTGTACAACTGAAGTGTTAGAGGAAATCATTCAGGCATGGGTTTTTAATTAAATTAGATCTGGTAACACTGTTCACAATTACAATTTATTTACCTAGAAAATCCTACTAAGTTTTATCCTTAAATTTGCAGGTTAGCTCTCTTTCCCTTGTCCAGTTTTCACAAATTTCAACACTGTATCTGCTGACAAAGTGAGTAGGTGGGGTTAAGAAAAGCATTTCAGCCAGTGGACTTCTTGTCATTATCAATAATGTGTGTATGCACACGTGGATCCTGTAATTTTTCTGCCTTCGGAGCTCTCATTAAGTTCATTCTGCTGCAGAGCTTTGAGTTTGATTTGTACTTTCCACCAAGTTGTCTTTGGGATAGCCTCTTATCCCATTGATTTGCTGTGATATTTTTATGCTAACTGTAGCAAAAGGAGATGTTTAAGGAGAAATATTTAAAGAATTTCAAATGTGCTTTTCATCTTCTGGACACAAGCTGGTACAACAAAAGGGAGAAAAGTCAGCATGATGTGACCAGCCATCTCTGTAAGCTGTCAGTGGAGCAGAGTTTGAGAACATCTGGACTGTGAAACACACCTCTTGAACTTTCATTGATTGGTTCCTTAGGCTGCCAGCCAGGAAGTGTATTTTTAGATACTTGCAGCAAATTTTATTGCATGTGAGCCAATGCCAGATCCATACTTTGTCAGCTGCTCTTTTTCAGTAAGTAGGGAGAATGGATTTGGGTTTAAGTTAAATAGTTAATTTTGTGCTGCATTGCAGAGTGCAGTTTGTACAGCTGTACCTGGGCAGTGGCAACTAGTCACAAAGCCCAGCACAAACTGTGCTAATCCTGAGTGCTAATCCAGAGGGGAAAACTATTGCCCTGGACACAGTAAAGCAATTTTTTCTTTCACTTAGCTGTGGCCTCTGAAAGCAGAGATGGGAAAAATGTGTCTGTGTGTTTCGTTTTTATGGCTCACCATGTTTTCTTCCAGAACAAAGGGAGGCATATTAATTTAATGGGAAATGAATGGGTTGACTCCTTAGATGAGTGAGATGTGATGCTACAGATACACATCACACTGGAGTACAGCATTCCTTGGGATTTTGAAACGAGGCACGTTCTTGTTAATAGCAGGAGAGAATGGTTCTGCCCTGCAGCAGTGGGCAGGGCAGAGGTGAGATGTAAATAAAGTGTGGGGATGCCTGAACTGATCCAATCCCAGGAGTTGCCTCGGTCCCATCACATTCCTGAAGGATTCTGCTCTTGGTTGAGGGTGAGCTCTGGTTTGGCCTGCCTGTGTTTTTGCCCTTTGGATGCTGCCTGATGCTACTGCTGAGTGGCATCACACTTCCTTTGGACATCTCTCTGTTCTGTGCTCTGTAGAAGAGTGTTTCCAATATTGCTGCCTCTTGAAATCACTTGTTAATGGAGTATCTTGTCAAAACCTTGTTCATCTTCCATTCAAGACAAATTTTCCTGTCCTGAAGCCCTCCCTGTTTCTCATGCTGTCTGTCCTGCAGTTTCTCTCTGTTCAGCATCAGTGTGGTAGGTCCATTAAAGCAGCTTCTGTTGATAAAGTATATAATGTACACTTGTTCAAAAGAGTGTGATCTTATTACTGCAAACAATGCCTCAGATTAGATTAAGTGCTTTGGAGCAGGGGTTATTTCACTTTAAAAAACCTCATTCTAAATCACCTAATGTGTCTCTAAATAGCATGTGAATAACTAAAGTATGGGCTAACTCTCTTGTGTTCATGTCTATGTTTCATTTCTGTTCATTTAAAAACCAAAGGATTCTGGTTGTCCTTTCCCATCTTGGGCTGCAGTGGAGTTTGCAGTGGATTTTGTCAGCTCTCACTGAGAGCAAATGCCCGGGACCATCTGAGAGCTTTCTACCCTGCACTGTTGAAGTGTTGTGAGCTCTGCAGTTCATAACCTGTCAATTGTCAACATTGCTTTAAAAGTGTGTGTTGAGAGTGAGAATTGTACAAGAGAATGTTTTACAAGGACTGGTGTTTTGGAGCTATGAAGATGAGAAATGAAGGCTCACAAGATATTGCCCCTTTAAATCCTGTATTGGTCTTTGCAGCAGATTGTCTCGTTTCTAGTGCTTGTTTTTACAGTGACAGGTGCAGTAAATCTCTCACCTGATGCCAGTATCATTTTAATACCTCACAGATATTCTTGGTTTATTGGAAAATTTGTATGGATTTGGATTTTTATATTTCTGATTCAAATAAGATTTCAAAAGCAATTAATTTTATTTTTGGAACATTTTCATATGTATCTAAAAAAAACTCAAAAACTTACACTTAAAACACTTGAGGTTTTTCTTTCTATTGGAAAGTGGCAGGATTTTTATCAACAGCATGCTACATCAAAGGTCAGAAACTTGAATACTGATCCAGATATTATCATCTCTTTCCTGTGTTGTCTTGGGCTTTGTGTTTAGTTAGGAAGTATGTTTTCAGTAGCTTATTTAAATTGTATTGAAAGTGCTGGGGAGTCTTCAGCTGAGTTTGATAGATTGTTTAGCAGACAGACAGTGGTTGGTTTGGAGGGGTTAGTGCAATGGTGACACACAAATTATTTCTGAAAATTATCAGAGCTGTTTCACAAGCTCTTAATGATCTTAATCCAGAAAACTAATACAGATGTAGCTTCTTTGCTCTCATCTGTTTTTAACATGTTTTTGGGTTTCCTATATCCTAAAAATATTTAATGAATATACTGGTAAAGTAGTTTGGTTTGTTTTTTTTTTTTATTTTTAATAAAGATGAATTGATAAATCTTAACAAAAGTCTGTTGGCAGCTGTAACAGACATGGTTCTCTTACAAGCAGGTGACTGGTACGTGTTACAGGTTGAAGAGCAAAAATGTGTTTTATTTATATTTTGACATTTGTTTACTGTTCTGGGGCTTGCATTGCAGTATGGATCTGTTGCATAACCTTTGCTTGAAAAGCATCCTTTTATCTGCTCAGTGTATTAGACAGAACCTCCTTATTGGATATGGGTCATGGGACTTGAAGCACTAAATAAGATACAGCTGCAGTAGAGCTGAGGAGGGTGCCAGGATGGCCTTGGGTCACACAGTGGCCAAAGCTTTTCTGCCTCTGTGGTGCCACTGAATACTGAAGGACAAAGGGGTTTTTGTGGGGCAGTGTGGTTGGGGTCTCCTGTTTTCTTTATGATCTTCTGTTTTGAAGAAAATAGTTACTAAACAAAGCTTTTTAAGACATGTGTTTTATATACTGCCTGTGCTGAGCTCTAGGGTAGCAGAGTTTGTTGCATAAGCATCCATTGTGCATTTCTCCAGCAGACACTGTGACAGAAGTGTTCACAGAAAATTATTGTATCTCCTTTAATAGATATGTTATAATTATTTAATACACTGGCAAAAGCCACTGAAGTCTGATTTGAAGTAAGTGCCAGGCATTTTAAATGAGAATAACTTTTCTCCATTATCTCCCTGACTGCAGTTGAACAACTATGGCTGTATATTGAAAGAGAAGCCTAGGAATTAACATGCATGACTTTTAATTGAAAATACATGAGAGGTTTGTATATGCTATTTGTTTCTTCCCATTTTGCTATGATTTTGCTGTTGGGTAGAACAGTTACTCCAAAGTTTACTCGTGGAATTGCTGGAGAAGCTGAGGGCAGGTCCCTCTCTGTGCCAGTCCCTGCCCTGAACTTTCTGCCTGTTGTCAGTGGCAGCAGGAGCTTGCTGGGGCAGAACCTCTGGGATTCCTGGGGACACTTGAGGAAGACCAGCTCCCAGGCAGGGATCCATGTGCTGCTGGATGCATCAGTTTGCTTTCCCTTATCGTTGTGTCTTACCACTACAGTTCCTCTAAATTTATTCCCAAAACTTTTCTAAGGCAGGAAAGTTCCTTTTTTTTTTTTTTTTTTGGTTTTTTTTTGTTTGTTTTTTTGGCTTTTTTCGGCTTTTTTCCTCTCTCCTCATTCTTTTCCTCCTCCATAAAGGAAGAACTGGGGTCCAGCAGCCATGCTCTGGTCCTGTGAAGGCAGCACCTGCTGTGGCATTGAGGCACCAAAGTCCAAGCAGCTGAGACAGCGTCAGAGCATTAACACTTCTGTTTGAACCATGGTGCATATTTTATCTGCCTGTAAGATATCACTGTTCTCACTGCTCTGGGCCTCTCTTGCTCGTGTTTTTCTGGGGCTGTAGTTTTACCATGTGTCTTTAGGGCTGTGGTTCAAAGTGCATTGCAGAAGCCTGAGGGGATACTGAGGTAAGTTTTATATCTGAATCCCAGAGTACCATCCTCATGGCTGCACAACATGGATTTCTAAGTGTGTTAGCAGTAGCACCAAATTAGTGTCCCACAGCAAAAGCTGGTTCTAGGCTCACAGTTTTCAATCACAACAAGATTAATTTCCTAGTGAATAGTGAACTTTGTGAGCCTTTAGCAATTGAGAAGTTGATTTTAAGTTTATCTTGATGCTGATGCTATCAGTGGAAGAGCACAAGCTGACAGTTCTGCTCTCTAAATCAAAGGGAGTGCATGGGTGGGTGTTCCTGCATCTTCTTTGAAATTTATTCAGTAGCTTGTGATGCTCTGCATTTCCTCATGTGACAAGAATATCAGTCCCCTCTGTTCTTGCAGAGTTTGAAAAAGATGAGGGCTGGGCAGGGATGTGGTGATGTTAGGTATTCTTGAGAGGGGAAGAAGATAAATTGGACATTTCTACTTTCCATGTGTGGTTTATTTTATTGCCAGTAGCTGAAGGTGTTTTAATACCTATTTATATGAATAAGCAAATAGCTTCATTCTGAAGGAATTCTGCATGCCTGCACAGGTCAAATGCTTTTTAACATTTTCAGAAAGTACTTCTCTTGCATACTTCACTGATCCTTTTTGTATTCCCTACAAAATAACTAAGGGATCAATTACTTCTAGTAAAAAAGAGCCCTTGCTTCCTATCCCTTTTCCAGCTCCAGTGGGAAGAGCTGTTGCCTTCTCTGTTCAGTTTGCAGTGGTCAGACTGGGCAGGCTCCAAACATCTGATGGCCACGGGTGTGTCTGGACTCAGAGCCAAGGGGAAGGCACACTGCAGGGGGATCCTGGCTCTGTGTGTGTGTCCTGTGATGGAGTCAGAGCTGAGGGGAAGGCACAATGTGCTGCAGGGGGATCCTGGCTCTGTGTGTGTGTCCTGTGATGGAGTCAGAGCTGAGGGGAAGGCACAATGTGCTGCAGGGGGATCCTGGCTCTGTGTGTGTGTCCTGTGATGGAGTCAGAGCTGAGGGGAAGGCACACTGTGCTGCAGGGGAGAATCCCTGGCCCTGTGTGTGTGTCCCTGTGGTGTGTTCACTGTCACACTGTGCTGCAGGGGAGAATCCCTGGCCCTGTGTGTGTGTCCCTGTGGTGTGTTCACTGTCACACTGTGCTGCAGGGGATCCCTGGCTGTGTGTGTGTCCCTGTGGTGTGTTCACTGTCACACTCTCCTGCAGGGGATCCCTGGCTCTCTGTGTGTGTGTGTGTGTGTCCCTGTGGTGTGTTCACTGTCACACTGTGCTGCAGGGGATCCCTGGCTGTGTGTGTGTGTCCCTGTGGTGTGTTCACTCTCACACTCTCCTGCAGGGGATCCCTGGCCCTGTGTGTGTGTGTGTGTCCCTGTGGTGTGTTCACTGTCACACTCTCCTGCAGGGAATCCCTGGCTCTCTGTGTGTGTGTGTGTCCCTGTGGTGTGTTCACTGTCACACTGTGCTGCAGGGGATCCCTGGCTCTCTGTGTGTGTGTCCCTGTGGTGTGTTCACTCTCACACTCTCCTGCAGGGGATCCCTGGCCCTGTGTGTGTGTGTGTGTCCCTGTGGTGTGTTCACTGTCACACTCTCCTGCAGGGGATCCCTGGCTCTGTGTGTGTGTGTCCCTGTGGTGTGTTCACTCTCACACTCTGCTGTGGGGAATCTGCCCCAGCTGACAGGGCTGCACTGGCTGGGCTTGGCTCCAAGTGCTTCCCAGGACTGCCTGGGCTGGGCCTGCTTGCTCCCAGCTTGGACCCAGTCTCCCACCATCAGTACTTGGTGGCAGAAAGCTGGCCTGTAATTTGCAGTAAGTGCATTCCATCACCTGCTGAGGGAAGCAGGGTGACCTGGTTAAATGCACCAGACATACATTAAATATTGGCTGTCAGTACTCTGCCTGCTGGAATAAGGTGGTTAAATCTTGCATTTGGGGCTCCTGGTGATCAGGAAAGACTCTGCCAGCCAAAAGCAGTACAGCTGTTGTGTCCCCATACCTCTGTGAGATAACTTGCCTCTGAAGTACAAGACAGATGAGAATTCAAGAATTTTAGTGTTTTTAGAGTGGAGTTTATCCTGTGTACATCACCAGGATTATATGCTGCAACTGCTCATAAATTTGCATTCCAGACAGCTGGGTTGTTTGTTTCCAAAAGCAGAATTACAAAGCATAACACTGTCCAAGAGAAGAGCAATAAATTTCACATCAGTGGGCTAATTGTTATATACTTGCCTTTAAGATACACAATAAAGCCATAAATTCATATAAATTTATTGCATTTTGTCTGGAAGGTTGCCCATAATACTTTCCAGGAGTGACAAGACAGATATTTCTCACAAATATATTTGTGATTTTGTTGGTTCTTAGAATGAAATCTTTGGTTCCAGATGCCTGTTTTGATTTGCCTAATAACTGGATTTAGTACCAGTCTAGTTTGGTTTCTTTTTATTCTGTACTGCTAATTATGTGAAAACCAGAAATGGTCTAAAGAACTTCTCACTCTCCTGCCTAGCTAGAAACATCATATTTATGGGCCTCACAGAGTCATAATTGGGAAGATGCATTGAAGTCCTCAGCTTCAAGAGATGCCAACAATTTCTTATGAGACTTTTCTCTGTACTTTCTCCCATTCTTATTGTAATGTTGTGAATCTTTTGTATTTTCACTGACATTACGTTCTCTAGAAAACTAGAGGATACTTTTAAGATTTCTAAAGGCCTTTAATTCCAGAATCCATTAGGCCCAGGATCTGAAGAAACTTAAAATTGATAGCTTGAGGAAGAGTCTTAAGGTTGAAGGCTAATGACTTAAAGACAATCTCAATGTTACATTAATCTAAGAGTATGATCAGAAACTCAGGCAAGAGTTAAGCTCCAAGTAAGATGGGCAGCACCTATGGTGGATGAAAATTAAAATGTAGTGAGTTTTGTCTGTTCTTCTGACAGGTGGTGACAGACACTGGTGACTAAGACAGATTGCCCTGAACTGACACACACATACCTTGTACTCTGGGTATCTCAAGGATTTGTATTATTCTGCTGCTGTTAAAAGCCTGAGTGAATTTCCAGCACTGTCCAAATAAAATTTGCTGTTGGATTCAAATGAACTTCTGTTCTTCCCTCAAAAGCCATCAATAGGCTGCAAAAATTAGGTTCATGTGTGATAAACTCAAATCTAGTCAGAGATGACCTGAATAGACCTAAAAACATTAATTCTGGCATGTTCTAAAGGGTACATATTTTTTTCTACACTATTCTAAAGAGCAGCTGGATGATCTTTCTTGGCTTGAAAACAAAAAGATGTGGCTGCAGGTTTCTGGTTTGGCTTTTCACTGCACTTCCAGGGAATGGGAAAAAGAGAACTGAAAACAACATCCAAGGGTTGACTCTTGACAGACTAAAGCAAACCAAACTGCTTTGAAACTAAATTGGTGCTTCATTTGCTTCCTGTAGTCACAATTGGTTTAATGCAGCTTGACTGGGTTAGTGTCATTCCCAGAAATGCAGTTGTTTTTAGCCAAGGAAATATAAACCAAATTTTGGGTTTCATATGGGAGGTGTGCATATGTTTTTTTGTTTGAGGGGGTTTGTTTGTGTGTTCTTTTGAGAAACAGAATTTGTGACACAAACAAGTCATGGTTTGTGGAGGCAGTGCCTGTGTTATGAAATTTATCCAAATGATCACTGGACTCTGTGCTGAGTCCATTTAGTTTCCCAGACCAGACAAAGTGAGATGTTTTCAGTGCAGTGGAGGTGTTGATGCCAGGCTCCTTCCTATCAGCAGGTGCAGTGGCACATTTCAAATGCAAACTGACCCTGAGCTGCCAGGGCTGAGCCTGGGAGCAGCACCCACAGGTACCCAAGGCCATGGTGCCCCTTCCATCCCTGAGCTGAGCACAGGACTCATTCCTCCCCTGGAGCCCTGGCTGGCCCAGGTGCTGCTCTGTGTGTGCAGGTTTGACCTCACACAGCCAAGGTCCCCCAGCCGTGAGCAGAGCAGGGATGCTCAGGTGTGCAGGGAAGGGCTGGGAGCCCTGTGCCCAGTCCTGCTGGGAACAGCCTGCTTGGGGCTCTCCCTGCCTGAGGAGGCCCAGACAAATCTGTGAAGGGACCTTTTAGCTGTTGATTGTTCTCTTTTGTTTGTTCTCTGCACTCAAGAACCCTGTGGTGTTCTTTTTCCCCTGGGGAATCCCTGTGGGCATTTTTTCTACCACACAGGAACTATAGATAACTGTGGGGATCGCCAATTTATTACAGCTAAATACAAGCAGTTTGTAAAATGGAAAGGGAAATGGCATGCTTGGAATTACTCCAGAGAAAGAGATCAAATGAATAATCTGGCTGAAGGAATGCCTTTTATTTATTGAGGAGCTAAGAGCAAGCTTGCTATTTGGATAGCCTTTGTGGATGGACAAGTTCTGCATATCTTTGAGATCCATAGTGCTCTCAGTATTTGCTGTGGTTTTAAACTGAGAACACCTTTTCTTTGCCCCATGGCATCTTCTGAACTAGCAGCACTGTGAGTTGCTGCAGTACCTGCCAGACCTGTGCCTTTTCTGGAGAATGCTGGGAGTGTGTGAGAACCATGAATTCCAGCAGTGCCAGTGTGCACCATGGAGCATGAGCTGAGTGAGAGCCCAGAGGAGCTGTGGGCAGCTCTTGTGCTGAAAGCCTGTTGATGCTGGAGCATTTGCAGGTCACAGGACCTCTCTGGAGAGCTGCTGCACAATCCCTGCCTCCTCCCCAGCTTCCATGAGAAGAGAGAGCACAAGGAAGAAGCATGAGTGGAGCTTTTTATAACCTTCCAAAACAGAGCAGCTCCTCCTGCTTCTTTTGGTCTGGAAGTGCTGTGTGCTGCACACCTGCAAGCTCCTTGGAAGAGGGTGGGCTTGACTGGGCTCTCCTCAGAGTCTGTTTTGCATTAATCCCCCTCTAAAGCCTTGGTTCCAGCTACTCTTATTTGTTCTGTACTCCAGATTTGCAGTACTGAAATGTTCAGGATTCAGCCAATGATCATATTGCGTTTGTGATGAGATTATTAACTGTGCACAAGATAATTTTTCTCTTTTGGCCCATCTAGACTTCTCTAGAAAGTGAGAGTCCACTTAGGAATAATGAGGGTTTTTAGTTACATAATTACATGCTGGTTTTTTTTCCTTGAACAGTGTTCTGCTTAATTTCAGCATAGAGTTTGATTCCACAAGGGAATAGAATTATGACTGCATGAGCAAGTGCAAATCTGCCATTTCCTAATTTGTGAATGCCTGACTTTTTTTTCCCCCCCAATCTAAATACCTTTCCTGCAATGGAGGAGTTTTTCCCTTTTCTTTTTTTTAAGTGTGGTGTATTTAAAATTTTGCTCTCAATCCCTCCATGAACAAGATGCAAAATTCAAATGTCCTTTCTTGGAAATAAAAAGCTCCTTCTCTTGTGCCTCTTTTCTTTTGGACACTGCATAGGAATGTTAAAGATTAATGAAGTTAATTTGCTTTTTGTTTTCTGTGTGGCATCTGCATTCATAATTGACAAATCTAATACCTCATAAAATTCTTGTCTTACATAAAGCATTATGGAAGGTCAGTTTAATCAAAATAGTTTTTTTTTTAATATCATACCCTGTGATTTTTCATGTTGGGGGAAAAAGAAGAATCAATTTTGTTTAACCCAAAGTAAAGCAAGGAAGTGCTGGAACCATGCTGACAATTTTGTCAGGCTTTCCCCTTCAGAAGTACAAGTTGCTGGATTCCTGAAGGGAACACTTTTGGCATATATGACCAATTAAACTTTCTAAATGCAGATGATTGGAGCCAATTAAAATTCTCAGGACAAAAACAGTTGTGATCACAGGGGACCTGGGAATTCCAGTTCTTGGGGAAATGCAGCTTGCAGTAGTGGCACTGACTGACACATCAGGTTTGTGGTGATGCTCAGGATGATATCCATGATATTAATCACCAAAAAAATCTGGCTTGGCTATTTCCCAAGAGCTCAATGTGTAATCACTCTTGCAGTTTCACTTTGAAAGCATCGGGGGTCATGTCTGTTTAGGTGTGTCCCCTACTCCTGTTACTCTTATTTCAAATTATTCCTTTTCTTCCTGTTTTTCTGAATAGCTCCTCACATCTCTGGGATTGCCCAGCTGCCACACCAGTAACCATCATTGGCATTTAGGCTTCAAAGTGTATCAGGCTTTCAACCTATAGACTGAGATAAGAATGTAACTTGTTTGCACAAAGGGAGCAAAATTCTGTTTCTTGATGGGGACTAGATTCAGAGTAAAAAGCTCCAGTGTGACACAAAAGGAGAAAAACCCCCAGAGCAGCCCTCCTGAGTCTCTTCAGTGATTTCATGCTGCATGTTTGCTCCAGTTGGATATTGCCAATGGCCAGGGCTCTGCACATCATCTTGGACTATTTCTGATGTGAAATCTTTCTGCTCTGTGTGCTTTGTTTCTTTGGCTGTGCACAGTGCCTTGCCCTGCACTCTCACTTTTGCTGGCACAGCTATTTTTGGAGCTGTACTATGACCTGTATCAGAGAAGCCATCCTGCTTTTTTTTTTTTCTTTGATGGATGGGGGTGTGGGCAGAGGAAGGAGATGGAGCTGGTGAGAACACAAGACTCCACCTTGCAGCAACAGCAGTGTCCCCTTGAGTGGGGCCTGTGGCATTTCCTTTGAATGCAAACTCTGAGCCTGTCCAGCTGTTTTAAGCTGCTCTTGGGAGACTTATTACAAGAACATGTCAGAATTTGGTTTTGTGCAAGGGCACAAACTTGGGTGCTTCAGTCAGCATCTGAATTTTGTACAGGAGCTTACAGATTCATGATAATTCGCCTCAGAACATGAGCAAGTGCAGCAAACAGCTCTGAATCATGTCTTGACTTCAGCTCAGCTGAATAGGGTACAAGTTAGGAGGGACTTTGGTGCAAAAGGCTTAAATTAAATAATCTTCCTACTCCCCACCCCCAGCTGGGCCCACTACATTGTGACACATATTTTGTAAGACTGTGCTTGAATCAATGCTAAAAGCCATGGTTTTCATGCACCAGTGGAGTATAGATTTTTATTTTTTTTAAGTTTGCTATTGGAGTTTTGTTTTTTGTTTTAGCTTAGTGTATGTATGCCATGTGCTATGCTTCAGCATACGCTTTCCAAACTCTGTTTTATGCTTTTTGTTGTTTCAGCGAGATTTTATCTCCCATTAGCAAGCTGCTGCCAAGGTGTGGTGACTGACAATAGGAGATCGATGTAAACATTAACAAATGAACTGGGGCACGACGTGGCTGGGCAAGGCCAGCGGCAGAACCTTTGCTCCAGCATGACCCCAGCACCTGCACAGGGGGAGCTGAGGGCAGGGGTTTGCCAGGGCCCTGCACAGGAGAGGGGAACAGCACAGCCAGCCCAAAAACTCCTGGCAGGAGCCTTGGGAGCACTGCCGTGGGTAGTGAGGGTGCAGGGAACAGAGCAAAGCTGGAGGGCTTGCAAGGCAAGGACAGCACTTGGAAGCAGTTTGAAGATCTTGCCTCAGAAAGAGCTCAGTGGCTGGGCTACAACTCCCTTGGGTGCTAAAGAGGGTGAAGAGCTGTGATCCCACACGTTTGAAGCTGGGCTGCCAGCTGCAAGCTTAGATCAGCTTCCCATTAGATTGCACTGTCCTCTTGGTACATACAGGACATCAGTCATTTAGTGCACTGAATGTTTCTGCTTGTTACACTGCTTGCACTAGAAACTAGTGGGACAGTTCTTTCTTTTGTCAGAACTCCCTTCCAGACTGTTTCTGTTAAACTCTGGGAACTGCTCCTGCTGCACCATCTCCCCTGGAAAGCCACGGAACAGCAGAATTGCTGAGCTCTCAGGGTTGGGCATTGCCTGTGCTCACGTGGCAGCTCAGCCAGTGCTGTGTGCTGCCTACTCTCAACTCTACCAAGGGGGGGAAAAAAGCCAAAAACTCTGGACCTGTTAGTAATTCCATCAGATGAGACCATGAGAGATGAAGCATTTTTGTCTACTGAGCATTGAGTGTGTTAGGTGGGGAAAGGGCTGCATGGAAAAATTTTCATTCAGGTGATGGATGGAATACCCAAAAGTTGCTCTTTGTTGGCAGGGAGAAGAGCAATGTCATTCCACTCTTTGCCTACAGGAAAATCCTGTAGGAATGCAAGCAGGAGATAAGTTTAAAAGAATAGAATTTCCCTGCTGATCCCTGCTGCCTTTAAACACAAGCCAGTTGCAAAGAAATTTCTTGTGGAAATTTCAAGTTGTTTATGTTGCTCTGAAATGTGATTTTTTTTTTAAAGGAAGTTAAAAACAGATGAGGTGGAGTGGATGGTAAAAAAATGTTTTTGCAGAATACCAGTATATATTAAGATACTTCTTTATGTTGCTTGCATGAAGCCTGGAAAGAAGCATGAATCACAGTCATCCATTTAGGAGATAGATAGATAGATACATATACACAACCTATTACATCTTTTGTCTTCTTACTGCACTTCCTGACTTGTCTCCTGAGCTAACCCATCAGTAATTTCCCAGTGGTTACTCACGTTTGCACCGTGCGTTCCAGGAGGGCTCCAGGAGCTCGGTCCCCGTCTCTCCCTGTCCCTGTTGGCTCCCCGGGGCACGGAGCGATCCCGGGCTGGCGCTGGACTCTGCTCCCTGTGCAGGGCGAGCTCTGCCTGCAGCGCTGCCAGCTCCGGCAGGGGGCGCTGGCCTGCCTGGGGCTGCTGCCTCTGCCCCAGCCCGTCCCATACACTCTAAAGCCATGAATTCATATACATTTATTGCATTTGGTCTGGAAGGTTGCCCATAATACTTTCCAGGAGTGACAAAAGAGAGATTTCTCACAAATATATTTGTGATTTGGTTGGTTCTTAGAATGAAATCTTTGGTTCCAGATGTTTGATTTGTCTAATAACTGGATTTAGTACCAGTCTAGTTTGGTTTCTTTTGGTTCTGTACTGCTAATTATGTGAAAACCAGAAATGGTCTAAAGAACTTTTCACTCTCCTGCCTAGTTAGAAACATATTTATGGGCCTCACAGAGTCATAATTGGGAAGATGCATTGAAATCCTCAGCTTCAAAAGAAGCCAACAATTTCTTATGAGACTTTTCTCTGTACTTTCTCCCATTCTTATTGTAATGTTGTGAATCTTTTGTATTTTCACTGACATTACGTTCTCTAGAAAACTAGAGGAAACTTTTAAGATTTCTAAAGGCCTTTAATTCCAGAATCCATTAGGCCCAGGATCTGAAGAAACTTAAAATTGATAGCTTGAGGAAGAGTCTTAAGGTTGAAGGCTAATGACTTAAAGACAATCTCAAAGTTACATGCCAAGCTGGAAACACAATTCTGAGCTGGAAAACACTCTTCTATTTAAATAAAAATGTGCTCCAGCTTTGGGAAAGCAAGAGAAAGGAGGGACAAATATTTCATGTTTGTGTCCCGGCCCATTCCCCAGAATCTTAGGATTAATATAAAAAATAAGATTTCTTAAAATCTAGAGGTACAGTTTGTGTCACTGCTTTCTTTTCTAAGTCCCCTTTGGACATGAGGCTGGGCTTGCCAGCACTGTGCTGTCTCCTGAACAAATGATGAGGTTTTACAAGGTTAAGAAGCTTCCACATGTACATTTGTCTGTCCTCTGAGGCCAGTTTCCATCAGTCTTATTCCCATTTCCTAAATCAACTGGATCCCCATGTACTTTTTATTCCCCTGGCCTGCAAATGCAGTTAGAGCAGGATTCTGTTTTCTCACTCTCAGAAGACAGGTGCACAGTATCTCATGCCTTGACCATTTTCTCATACTGAGTGCTTAGATGAACTGATTTGGGTAAAATTTTTCATTCAGAATTGTTTGGGGTTGTTTTGTGTTGTAAAAATGTCAGCTGAAGGTGAGATGTTAGGGAGCTAACATTGCAAAACAAGTCTGAGTCTTATATTGTAGTTTTGCTGTGCTGGTAGGTGCAAGAGTTTGCATCAGAAAGCTCTGCGTGATTGAAATATTCATAAATTTAGGCAAATGTTATAGTATTTTGCTGCCTTAGGGGATATAGTAAATGAAATAATTTAAAGTGTGCAAAGACCAGGGAATAGACTCCCATTCAGACTTGAATGGATATGAAATCAAGTTTCTGCTGTGTTAGCAAAGCTTTTACCTGAAAAACATTTCCTTCTTACTCCGTCCAAGATTGTAAACAAATGGAAGGTTTGTGTCTTTCTAAAGTATGTGTAGTCTTTTGTTTTAAAGTTGTCCTCTTCATATGAAATTAAGTTTTTGGCTTACTTATCTACCTGAGGAGGGTGATCACAGTGTAGAACTTTTTTTTTTGCATCTTTTTCAGGCACATTAACTGGAAAATGTGAAAATGCATTGGCTACATTTTGCATTTTTGTAAAATTACAAAACATGGAATAAAGCCTTGGAAATGGCTCTACAAAAGATGTAAGTTCAATTTTACTTTTTTGTATGATGTGATGGTTAAGGATCTTAATGTAGCTACATTTGTATGTCTCCACTGCAAATACTTGACTAACAATTTAGCCTGCAAGTGATGCTAGGGTAAAGTTTAGTATAAGAGCATTTTTCATGATTATTGGTGTTATTGTAAGCAATTCCAATTTGCCAATATTTAGTTCTGTTTAATCAAAATTAGAGTCTGTTTTTCTGTTACTTTTAAAAATTTTGTAGCATCTAATCTTCCTAATAGCTTCACAAGGTCTCTCAAGATTTTTAAGAGCTTTTGTTTGTTGTGTGGTATTCCTTGTTTTTCCTGCTCCCCAAACCTGTGTATCAGTAGGTTTCATTCTCACAGCCTTGTCCTCTTTTGCTCTGGTGGCTGTGCATTGCTCCAGGTACAGGACAAGTGGAGATTTTGCCTTTTCCAAATGTGTTACTGGGTTTTGTTGGTCAGAATACTATCCTGATAACAGCCCATCTAGAATGTTTGATGACATGATTTAATTTTTGGAAGAGACTGCCTAAGATGGCAAAGGGAGTCAAGAACAGTTCAAACTCAAAAATGGAGAACAAACCCCCAAACTTCATTGACAATATTAATCTAGAATGTGTAAAAATTTGTCTTCCAATAGAATTTATGCTCCTGAAGCTTTCTCTGAAAATTCCCTTCCCCCTCTGATCTTGGTTATTTTCTCAACAATCTAGTGGATTGAAACAAGACCTTGTTCTTATGGAATTATGTATGTGTCAATGTGTAAAAGTAAATGCACTGTAACTTTACAGCTTCCATAATATGGAGGAATTATCCTGGAATAAAAATACTTTGAAAAAGAATCATGGGAGGGGAACGAACCTATTAATCACATTTGCAACATGACAACAGAAGTCAGTGTAGCCCTTTGGATTTCTTTCAGCTGTGTTTCAGATAACCTTGTTTTGCTTCTCACAGAGACCTGATCTTGCCAAGCTAGAGCTTTAATGCAGAGCAGCTGGAAGTAGTTAAACATTGGAAGCACTGCTGATCTGGTGGCATCCTCCAACATGACCAATCCTCAGTAAGTACCATGTGATACAAATTACTTTAAATGAAAGGGAACAGGCTGCTACCTGGAGGACAGTGATGTGACATCCTGGAGGTTTTCTATTTGTCTAAAGATTGTGAGTTAGCAGAAACTCCATGGATGATGCTGTAAGCATGTCTGATGTGTATTACTAACAGCAGTGGCTGAAAACTAGTATGTTATGTTATTTTCAGATCTGTTTATTTCTCTTGCCACCAAATCTGTCTGCCAACACCAGTCTGTTTGCTTTTCTTTTCAATCAAATCAGCCTTTATTTGTCATATAGTCTGTCTAAGAATAAGAAACTCAGTATTATTGGGAGAGGGAAGGTTGCACCAACCCATTTCCTGTTTCTTTTATGCTACTGGAAATTGGATCATTGCATGCTCTTTCATGCAAAACTGAACCAGCTTGGACTTACAGAGGTAGAGGTCCACAGGATGGCATTAAAAGTGAAAAGCAAAGAAAATTCTTGCTAAAATTAGCTTTTACCTCTGTGTTTCTGATTTCAGAATCAGAAGATTCTTGTTTACAGAAGAATGCAGTTCTGTTGGAAGTTAAAGAATCTCATTACTTTCCATTATTAGTTGGACATGAATAAAATAAAAGCTTTTAGGTAGTTCAGATAGTACTTCCTTTTACCTTCTTTTTCTGCCACAGTATGGCACAGCTGCAGCCTTTCCCTGCCAAATAGTCTACATATAACAGCATGTTACTTTCTTGGTAACTCTGGCAGCAGTTAGTTCCTTTTAATTCAAGAATAATGTCTTCCATCTGAAAGAATTAGTCTAATGGTAAGACTCAGATCAGTGGAAACTTTCAGCATAGAACTTTGGTTCCTTCACCCACATTGTTAAATGATATCCTTATACAAGATGTACCAGTTAAGTGATCCTCTGAAGTAGCCTCTTATTTTGGGGGGAAAAAAAGGAACGGCTAACCAGGTTGCTTAAATTGCTGGAAGATTTTAATAAGCTTCTTTAAAATAAAATGCCATTTTGGCAGTCAAATAACACAGGGTGCTAAGAACATTTTAACTATGGAAAAAGAGTATGTTTATACCTGCTGTAAACCTCCGACAGTAGCCTGAGATTTCTTCCAAAATTACCAGGCTCCCCTAGAAGAAAGCTGGATAAGTTTGTGCTTGCACATCCTTGGAATCAAACAGGGCAAGCAGCTTTGCTGGGTGCTGCAAAGATCAGCCCTTGACATGCAGGCTGTCTCCTGAGCCACGTCGTGCTGTGCATAACAGATAAAATTCCTGCAGAAGTCGTATCTTGTTCTGAATGTGGGAGACATACACATTGTCAGACTGTTTTTAGCTGCATGGAGTTCCCATTATTGATAGTGGGCTGCTGTAAGAATACCTGATCAGATTTAGAAGCTGTGCATAAGGTTACTTAAGATAATCTTTATGGAGGAGGCCATAATTCTCCTGAATCACTGTTCCCTTTCAGTACTATTTTGAAATAACTTGTAACAGAATGATCCTTTTTAGGTGAGTGTAACAAAGCTGCCATCCATCAAAACTGTTTGAATCAGTATTCAAATCTGCTGGAGGAGGGGTCTGACTGCACCTAGTAGCTAACAGTTGGTTTGTATATAGTATTAAAAGGCCTAGCTATTCACTGCTCACCAATCTAACTTAAAAAGCAGTGAGTTTTTAGTTGGCATAGTTACACGTCTTCTTTCTGTTTTCCATCAATATTTTCCTTTTGGGCTTGTGCATTTTTTCTCTATTTGTTTATACACAGCCATTTCTATTTAGTGCTTCTGAAGCAGATTCAGCAGAGTGAAAGTTGTTCTCCTGTGTGAGGTTTCTGTTGATTACAGTGAGATCTACTGAAATTTGGAGAGATTTGATCTTCCTCTTTAATGACAACACCTCCTCAATGACCTTGCAGAGGCCTTTGAAGTTGTTGGCTCTTTAGGATTCCATGAAGTTCTTGTCTCTAACTGCCTTTTACTTGCTTGCTCTTTCTATTTGTTTCTGTGTGTATGTGTGTTTATTACTTTTCCAGGCCTACAATTGAAGGCAGTGTTTCAGAAGTTGAGATCATTTCCCAACAAGTGGAAGAAGAGACCAAAAGCATTGCTCCTGTGCAGCTTGTTAATTTTGCTTATCGAGATCTACCTTTAGCTGCACTTGATCTGTCTGTGGCTGGGTCCCAGCTTTTGCCAAATTTGGATGAGGAGTACCAAAGAGAAGGGTAGGTACAAAGGGCAGATTTTTGTCATCTAGTTTTAGGTTGCAGGACTTTCATGACCTGTTAAATAGCAAACCTTGAGCTGGATAAGTGCAGCCAGTTGTCCTTATACTCTGTGTAAAATTATTGTCACAGGAGGGAAGAGACCTTTTCTAATATCACTAATCTGGGCTGGTTCAGAGTTGTTTTATTGTTTTAAGTGGTTCATAGGTACTGTTTGACCACAGTCTGGAAGCTTTATCTCAGGAAAAAAACAGATGAAATACCTGGCCTGTCAGACAAGCAGAATAGTCTGGTGAAAGCTCCTTGAGAAAGGTGTTTGAGGATGCTGAGAGTTGGCTGCTGTGACTCTTGGAAATAACTGTGCATCTCCTGACTGAGAGATAATGGCTGGTACTGCTGATTGCAGGGCAGAGAGTGTACTTGCCACCCAGTAATGTGCATTGGGTCGTGTGCTGATGTGAGAATGTTGTCTTTGGTAATGTGCACAGTATATGCATACTGCTCCTGTTTTCATAGAAAGGTGTTTCCAGGTTCATTGCAATAAAAGATCCTAATCAGTTCATAGCATGTGCCCAAACATAGCCCAGTGTCAGATTATGTAGCACTGATGTCCTACAGGACATTAGAAGTCATCCTTATGCCTGGTTCAGGCTTGAAGTGGCTGTAGGTGCACTGCTGTACTAAATTCTTCATGAAAGATTTGGGTCAGCTGGAGAGAATCCAGAGGAAGGCAGTGAGAATGATTAGAGGCTCAGAAAACCTGCTGTGGAGTACTGATTGGAATAACTGTGTTTCACAAGACAAAGAGACTTTGAGGGGAGCTTCCAAGAGCCTTCAGTGGGGAAGGGAGCAGCCTGGTACTGATCTCCATGATGTTCAAGACAAGAAGTAAAAAGCTTGAAAGCTTGAATTGCAGCAGAGGGCAGTGAGGGCAGCAGAGTGCTGGGGTGGACTTCTGGTGTGTGTGGGAAGGAGGGGATAGAGGTACAATTGCTGGATTGCTGATCAGGAGGGTGCATTTGCCAGGAATGATAACTCTGTGTTTGACATCCCTCGGGACAGAAATGGGCTGGGCACTGGGGCCTGCCCTCCCTGGCTCTGTGCCTGCTGTTCCCCTGGGTGTCACACTGAGCACAGAGCTACTCCTCTGTCACTGAGGTCCTGGGAGAGCCCTTCCCAGTGAGCCATGGAGAATGCCCCCTGCTGAAGGCTTTGAAAGGTTTTATAAGGCCCCATTTATTAACAGCTCAGTACGTTTCAACCTGTGCTCTGTAATCAGCAGAGACCTGCTTGATCTGAGCTCAGCAGGTATTCTGGGGGGTACTCAGGAAGCAAGATGTGGGGAAGGCTCTTGCCTTTAATTGCTTTCCCAAATTGGACTTTATGAGACTTCTCCAAAAGGCTGTTACTGCAAACAAGGGGAAATACATTTCGAGTAGGTTATATAAGTACGCTACAACTGTAACATAAAATACCCTGCATAGCAAAAGAGGCACTTGAAAATTAATTTAAGTATGCAGGTGTAATCCTCAGGCTATTTTGGTGCTGAGTCAGTACCAGTTTAGTTCAAATATGCATTTTTATAGATTTTTGTGATCTGAAACTCAATTCTTCACTGTGCCAAAGGGCACAGGTCTCTCACTATAACCATTTGAGAAGCTTTGCAGTCTTAAACATGGAAACAGGCCTGTCATTCTTTTCCTCAGCAGAGATCTCTCCCTTCACTCAGACTTCTTTTGTGGCTTTGTCAGTCTGAATGGAAATAAGCAGGTGCCCTCCACACCTCCCAGCTGTAGAGCACATTCTCTGAAGAAAGTTCAGAGCTTAAATTTGGGCATACCAATGCATTTTGGCTAAGTGTGTTCAGCTGCCTTGTGGGAATGGTGGCTTGTTCCTTTTAGAAGCATCTATGACAACTGATGCCCTGAGAAATTTAGGAGCAGAGCTGGGCTTCATAAGCCCAGCAGCAAAGTAAAATACTATCCCTGTTTACCAAAGTAAAATACTATCCAGCCACCTCCTGGCTTGGTTGGGAATGTGTCTGGTTTTATGGATGTGGTGTCATTTCTTTCTCATGGCCTTGTTCCTTGTGAATGGCTCCAATCCCGTGAGGAGGTGGGGCAGGTCAGATCAGTTGGATCCAGGGACTGGCAGCCACATCTGCCTCAGGTGCAAAGAGGGGCATGTGGGGAGGGCAGCACAACAGGTGGCAGAAAATGGCAAAAATCCCTGTAGTTTCTGCCAGCATCCATCTTTGTGACTGAGGCTCTGTTACCCCAGTGCTGCTGTGCAGGGTGCAGGGGGAGATATTCTGGGTGTTCACCAGTGAGTCTCCATTTCCTCTCTCCAAGGGAGACTTCAGGCTAGGGATGAAGGAGAGGGCAGGAAAGGAGTCTTCTATTTAATGGTTTTGCTCTGTGCACCCCAAGGAGCACACAAGGTTTTCCTCAACCTTTTCTTCTTTAAGGCTGCAAGGTGTTCAGGGTCCAAGCACAAATCTGACCTGGTTGCTCCCTGGGGGAGCTTTTTGTTTCATCTGAGGGAATATTTCTCCTAATAAAGCTGATTATTAATAGGTGATCAGGAATAGGTGGGTCATAACCCTCATTGTGTGCCTGGAAACTCTCACATGGCATCACACTAGCTACCCCTCCAACAAGAAAAGAGAGAAATGAAAAGGAAAAAGAAAGAAAGTTATGGTTTGTCTTTAACTTGTTAGACAGACTGTATCTAAGCTGCCATTCCTGTGGCTTTAATACTGGAATAAAGTCTTACTTTGTGCAGTTTGAGAGGTCTTTGTCTTTCATATCAAAGTCTCAGGGCAGTCAGTTCCTGTTTGTTGGTGTTGTTGGAGGCATTTTGTGCACAGTTTGAGCTGGTTTTGTCAGACATTGAGATGACAATGCTGATCCCTGTGCTAAGCAAGAAAGAAAGGACTGCAGGTTAGAGGCAAGTTATGCCTGTCCCTGATGTACACCTGTAGGTAGTGAAAGGGTAATCAGGCAAGAAAAACCTTTCTGCTCTACCTGAAACCCTCAAACAAGATACAAAATGTGTTGTCCTGAATTTAGTGGAGAGGCTGTAGTTGTATTGAACTCAGTTTGCATGGAAAGAGGGTGCCAGCATTTCTTTAAGGAGACTAATCACCCAGAAAGGTGAGATGATTTTTAAATATTAAGATTGCTTTAAATGCCACTCTTATTTTTTTTCCAATCAAGTATTCTGTTTTTCAAAAAATAGTTTCTCTCGTCTGTTTTTTTTTTGCATCAAGTCCAATAAAAGTGATGGAGAATAGCAGAAAAAATTGACAACATGCAGAAAGTATTACATGGAGAAGGAAAAACTATCTTTCCTATAGTTTATATAAGTTCCAGTTAATAGGTATCAATCACAATAAATGATAAAATATTGACAGATAGTTGCACTACAGAGTGTATTTATTGTGTGAATATGCAGATAGACAATCAGCCTCTCTCTTGATGAAGATCTGTGTTTATTGGAGTTGAGAAACAAGGGGGAGAGATGTACACCAATTTTTTAATTATTTATTGTATTTGTTTTAAATTGCAGCTCTTGAGTTTTAATGTTAAACAATTGAAACATGAAAGTGTTTTCAAATCCTATGTTTTACATCAAAACTGTAAAGTTTGTGACTTCACATTTAATGCAACTCATTTGACATTAGCTGTAAATAGGCTGTTTTAATTTAATAATTTATGTATGATCATCTGTTCATAGCCTTAGATTTGTATGGTCACAGCTAGAAAGTGCATTAAACAGTGGGAATATCAAAGAAAACCATAAGGAGAGAGAGAGAAAGGAAGGGAAACCAAAACTGAACAGAAGTTTACAGCGATACTGAAGTTAACACAGAGAAGAGTTGGAAACTCTCATTTTTAACTGGTTACAAGATTCTGCTGGTAGATGTATTCACCCATCCTGGGGGAAAAAAGTCTGTTCCTTCAGTGTGTCTTCTGTAATTGTACCAAGTAGGTGCTATTATTTTGCTTTTCAGATTAATCTTTCAGATGTTACTTTGATTTTTTTGAGGTATTTTACTTGTGCTTTCTACAAAACTTAAAGGTGCTTTATCTAAAAGATAAGTTATCACATTTCTCTTGTTTTCTGCTTCTCTTGTCTTTATCTGGTGGTGTAATTAAAAATAGTCCATTTTCTGAAAAGTTTTCTGCACCTCTGCAGATCTTGGATCTGGAATAATGGTGAATAATGAGGTTCAAGCCCAAGATAAAGTGCAGGGGTTGTGGAGGGCACAACTATTTCATGTAGCAAGCAAACTCCTATTTACAAAAGTGAGTTGTAATTTAGTTTTAGCTGCCAGTCATAGTCTGAATCCAGAAAGATGGTGCAATATCCTGCCATGAGGATGCAGTGAATGAGCCTGTAGTGCTGATCTGTTCTTTGTGCAGCACTTTGTCACTGCTGCTCTCGGTGCTGTGGTCCAAAACAGAGCTGCACTGCAGCAGAAAGGAGCAGTCAGCTCAACAGAACCGGAGGTGCCCAGCTCTTCAGTAGAGAAAACATGAAATTTTGGGCTATGTTAGAGGTGTTCAGTGATTTAGAAATGTCTGTTTCTGTACAGCCTTTTAAGTGTTTCTCTTGGTAAATTTTGTTTTCCAGAGTAGTTCATTACTGTGTTTATATCAGTGCTTTGAGTATGTTCCCCCCATGTATTTTATCAATTGGTAGAGAGAGCAGTACTGTAAGTAAGACAAAGAATTAATTTTCTAGCTCAGCGATTTTAAGAGTTTTTTGGTTTGGAAATTTTACTGTATTTTTCCAACAGAACTTGCTTTTCCCAGACAGTTTTTGAGGATAGAAATGTAGCATTTGTAACCCACAAATCACTGTTTGCAAAGCTCTTTATTGGAGACTGGAAAAGACGTTAGTCTAATTTGTCTGGCTTGACAGTGGAATTAATTTTGTAAATTGGGGAAGATATGACTTGGGGCAAATATTGAAATATGGATAAGCCATAGGAAAAGAGGAAATGTGGAAAAGAGGAGTATTTGTCTAGAAGGTAGGTCTGTAAAAAAAAAAATAGTAGCTAAATGCTGAGCAGCAGTGTAAAAGCAAATCAGATCTTAGGATTGCTTAGGAAAAAGCAGAGAATAAGAGGCTGTTGTTGTGCCTCTCTGTATATCCAGGCTTAGTCCATGTCTTGAGTGCAGTTCTGATCCCTGTCAGAAAGAATATGGTAGCTATAAAAGAACTGGAAAAGAATCAAAGGAAAGCAGTGATCAAAGATGTGATACATCTTCCATTGGAGATTAATGTAAACTGGGACTCTGCAGGCTGGGTGAGATAAGGCTGATTGAGATTTGATTGATAATACAAAGTCTGTGGCACAGAGAGGTTAAAATAGGTTTGACACCCACACACCCCCCTCCCAATACAGTCTCTAAGGTACATTAATAGATTAAAGCCCAGTTCCAAAGAAACAAAAGGAGTTTGCTCTTGGCACAGAGGGCAGTAGATGCCTGAAGCTGCTTTCTGAAGGATGTGTGGCTGAGAGCAGCTTATCCCCACAAGGGGAGGTTGAACAAGTTTGTGGAAGAGAAAGTCACTGAAGTTCACTAAATACAGCCTGAGAAAACACATCTGTCTCAGGAAGTGACAAAATGGAAAAGAGTTGGATTCTGTGAGAATGGTAAGGGGAAGGATTTCTGTTTGCTGTGTTCTGAGACATCTTGAGACATCTGCTCGTGACCACTGTTGGAGACAGGGTGCCAAGCCTTGGGTCAGTATATTCTAGTATGGCTGTTCCCATGTTTCTTAAAGGGAGTTTTTGAGGCTGATGCTATATTGCGCTAAAGATTTTAGCATAAAAAGGCAAAATCTGACTAGCAGTTTTCTACTGAGAGGGGTAAAAGGCCAGATAATCACGGGATGAGCAAATGGTGTGATGTACACCTATAAAGAAAGGACAGATGATCCTAGAAAGCTTCAAGTATTTCAAATAGAGCTGGGAAGCATTCATGTAATTACTTAATTAAGCCTATTGTAAAATATTATCTCCTGCTCCAGTTGTCTGTATTCACAAGCAGAAGAGGCTGCTAGGGTAGTTACAGAGGCTGAGTGTCTGTTCCACAAAAAGCAGGGCTTTAATTGAATTACACACGTGGCTGCCACTACTGTGGACAGACTGCCAGCTGGGGAAAAGACCTAATCAAGCAAAGAATAATATTGGCACAAGAATGAGTGTGTATGAACTGGCCTTGGGTGAGTTTGGGGAGAAAAATGGAGGAATCTCTCTTGCCATTTGAGCAGCAGAGTTTTGCAGGAGTCTTCCAAGAAGTCTTCCATGGGGTTTGAAATCGTACAAGTTTTAGGGGTAAAAAGATGAGAGTGTTGTCAATATTTCAAGTTCTGTAGTTCTACCAGGCTTGTAGAAGTCCATAAGAGAGCTGTGTGTGTTCCTTGGAGCTCCTGCCCCAGGGCTCCAGCTGCTCCCTGCAGCCTGCTGTGAGGCTCTGCTGTCTGTGTTGGCTCAGGCACATTTTGGTTTGTTATTTAGCCTGTGTTCCTGCCACTTCCTGACCATGGCCTTTCTGCTCCTTCAGATAGCAATTTGGATCTCATCCATCCTTCTGTTTTCTGATCATAACCATCTTGTGAGGTGCAAACACTTGCTGTTTTGCCAAAAGAAAGGAAAAAAAAAAAAAGACAGGGTAAGGTATAATGCAGATTTTGGGGTATTTGTTTACAATGCCAGAAAATAGAAACAGTGACAGCTGTTAACAGCTTGAAAAAACTGTTTGTAGTGGTTCCTTACCAGACAAATATGTTCAACCTTTACCAGTTTTGCCTTATGTTCTGTATTTCCCAAGCTGTTTATTAGTAAGGCTAACAGGATGATGACAGATTGGTTTTGGATGAAGCCATGTGTGAAAGTATCTTTAAAAAAACTACCCCTGGTAAAATTCCACTAAATATATTTTAATGTCTCAGAACAGAGCTTTACAGCTCAATGTCACCAACAATTAAAAATTTCCTGTGCTAGTACGTTTATTTACTTCATCCAGGCATTGCAAGAAAGGTAAATGATATTTAAAAAATAGCTGAAATACCTGATTGACCTGTTTGAAATCATGCAGGAATGTTTCCCAAAGTCACACTTGTGTGTGAATTCAAGCAAACACAGTCAGAGTCAGGACACCAATAGAATGTGTGCTTATTCTCTGAACAGAATAGGGCACTTTTTTGCTAGTTTGTGGGGTTTTGGCAATTGGGTTTTTTTTGTTTGGTTTGGGGTTTTTTTGGCTGAAGTGAGGGGAAAAGGTCTTTTACTTATCTATGATTAGTATGAAATCTCTTCATAAATTTTGGAGTTGTGTAAGTTATATTTTGGTTTGTTGGGTTTTTTGAAAATTCTGTGTAGCTGCCTTTCTTCTGAGCTTAAAATTTCAAATGTGGCTTTGCAGTGTCACTGGTGAAATGGCCAGAATTTGGAAGGTAAGTTCAAACCCACACTAATTCTGGTAGGGGTTTGTTTTTCTCCAAACCCAGATTTCTGTGAATAGATGAGCCCTTGCCCATCAGAGGGGAGAGAGAGAGACTGCACTCCTAGAACAGGCTCCAGAGGGGAGGGGTGTGTGTGTGTGTTAGGGGTCAGGGTACTGGTTTATGTGCCAGCCTGCAGACAGGGCTGTGCAGGTGGTAACAAGCTCACCTGGGTGTAGCAAGTTAGATACAGAACTGAGGGTGGTTCTCTAGTGCTTAAATTTTAAATCCTTTTGTGTCTTTGAAAACAGTTTATATATTTTATGAGTATGGTAGAGGTGGAAATGAGCACATGAGCTCCACTTGACCTCTTAAGCTGATTGCTTTATCAATTGCAAACTGGTAGTTTCATCCAGAAGCTTTTTAGAATTGGTGTTAATAATATTGAGTAATAATACTGAACAGACAAAATAATGCCACGTTATTTAGGATTCTATAAGTAACTAGCAGCTTGAGTAATAATTATCATGATTATGTGTATTGTATGCTTAGTATTACAGTTGGTTTATTCTTACTGGTGCATTTGGTATATTTCAAAATCTTGACTTTGCAGAGCTTTTAGAGATAGGTACTTGGGCCCTCTACTGATGATTCTGTGAATAGGAAAAGCTGCCCTGCAGTATTAAAATACTGGCATAATGGGTCCTTTGGAAAAGGGAACATAAATGTAAGCAGAGGCTAGAACTAAAGCCTGTTCTGTTTAAACAGAGCCACCCCCCTCATTGTTTTTAGAAATATCTAAAAAACTTCAGCCCTAAGCCTAAAATCATAGTTGCATTAAAAACAAATTACCCTGTTTTGAGATATGTAAAATGAAAGCTATTAAAAGATCAAGCTGGCAAAAAGGCCCCTATCCTAATGCCTTTTTTTGCCTTATGTTTTAACACAACCTATTTGAAATCTATTGCGTTCTGTATCCAGGCTGGAGCCATAACAAAGTTTAACCTAAGGGCAAGGTGTTGATAGTAACACTTGTCAAATCTTCTCAGAAGCTTTGAGAGTCAATTGAGGAGGTCTTTTACAGTCAGGCAATCAGGCAATCTGACTCCAAGTGTTGTTGATGTGCTTAATTCTGAGAAGCTGCTTGAAAGTGTCAAGTCTCTGAGCACTGCTTGGCATCGCTTTCTCCCTCATTTGTGAGTATGTCAGAGAACATTTTGTGATGTTTTTCCAAGTGTTTGATTATAGTGTGAGTTACTGAGTCTAGAGCTGTTTATTAGGAATTGATCAGCATCACCATATCTTCTTGTACACCTCTGATTTCTGTGTTGTGATATTTTAGTCAGTCAGTGGGGTTACTGCACCACACTTGCAGCTTTTTAAACCCTGGCTAATAAATCATGTCAGCTTTTCATTACCTAATGGGTATTTACAGTGCTTTGAAAATCTGAAGTGTCAGGCAAACATCCCATTTGAACTTTGTGAGGTGAGCCAGTACAGGAACCTTGCAGAGCAGTGTGATGAGAGATGATGTGATACTCAGGGGAGGAGTTAGGAGATGAACAGAATCGGGATGGACTTCATGCATCTGGAGTCCATGCTACTGTTACTCCTATTACGAGTACTCCTAAAAAAAATTTAACAGCCTTCTTGTAAATGTTTATCTGCATTAGCACAACAGTAGTGCAACGTGTACTGCTTCATCAGCTCCCCTCCTGTGTTCTGCTCCTCAGAGCTCAGCCTCCTCACAGCTTCCTGCATCCTGCCTAAACCTTATTTTTCCGCTGAAAAAGGGTGACCTCATCCAAACCAGGCTGTCTCCCAAACTCTGGCAAGGTAATTCTTGGCCTGATCCACAGACAGGCTGATGAGAGGTGGTGGACAAGTAACCAAGTGAGAGAGCCTGGCCACTGCCAGACTGTGCCTTTGCTGCTGTCAGGTGTAGCTGTGCAGTCACTGAGCTGCTGCTTTGGTGCTTCCCAGATTCCTGTTGTTCTTTTCCATGATGTCATGGACTGATTGTTGCAGCCCTTATCAGATCTGTATCATAGTAGAGCAGGGAAAAGGTGCATGGCCAGAAAATTCAGTAGCAGAGAAATTATTTTTAAAAACTTTTTAGCTTCTAAACAGCAGAGTCCTGCCTTGCCTTGGTACTCACCGGTAAATGAATGCAGCATGTGTGTCAAAATAAGAGCACATGAGAACTAGTGAGACAGGAGGGAAGCAGAAATGTGTGTATGATAATTAAGGCTGCATGACTCAGTACACACCAGTGCACTCCAGAGCTGGGGAGGTCCCAGGCTGAAGGTTTTTCTTACATTTCTCTCAGTAAAAGAATCCAGTGAAAGTGAACTTGGCAGAGTCTTTGTGCATTATTGCTGAGTGTATCCATAACAGCAGAACTTACAATTTTGAGTTCACTGCTCTTTAGCTCTTTTCCTTTTTCACTACTACTTCTTTTCTTTTCTTGTTTTTCCCTTAATTTTATTTCCTTAGATCTAACTGGCTAAAACCGTGCTGTGGGAGACGAGCAGCTGTGTGGCAGGTATTTTTGCTCAGTGCAAGTCTCAACAGTTTCCTGGTAGCCTGTGTAGTATTGGTGGTGATTCTTCTGACTCTGGAACTCCTAATAGATATAAAGCTTCTCCAGTGTGAGTAGGAGGATTTTTTTAATTTTGATTTTTTAATTTTTTTTTTTTTAATTTTGATGAAATAAAGGCTTAACTTGCTGGGAGGTTTTTGAAGGGGGAGGACATTGGGAATGTTTTTTCCCTACCATTTAAATGATTACTAGGCTAGGTAAGAAATGTGTTCTTGTGGAATCCTGGTATAGTGAAGTCAGTCTCCTCTATTATTCTGACCAAAGCTAGGTCAAATAACAATTTCAGTACAGGACAAATTTTCAGAGGTTACAAGCAGAGTGCACATGCAGAGATTCACATGTGTTGTCATCAGTACTTGCAAAGCTCTGTCCTTTACAGACGTGTTGTACATGCACAGGAGAAAAATCTGTGCATCATTCATCTCTGATACCCATCACATGTGGGGAGACAAAAGTGATGCACATACAAAAATAAATAGGGTACTTGGTGTTAACCTCTTATTAATTCTGCTCGAAATTACAGCCTTCTAGTTTGTAATGCACTGGAATGAGACAGATTTTCATTCTACTTTGCTGACACACTGTGAGTCAAATCATGGCTTAAATGGAGTTTTGCTTTATCTGAATTCACTCTACATGGGTTCCACAATGGAAATTTTAATGCTGCTGTTTTGCTTCTTAATTCATCTTTTTTCCCCCTACTCTTCTTTTCCTCCATTACACCCTTTTTTTCTTTTTTTTTTTCTCTTTTTCATTTATGATATGATGTTGACATGACCACAGACACACCACCAGCACTTTCCTCTAAGCTAATTGTTGAGGAGCAGCCTCTAGTATCTCCATGCAATCTCAGATGTGTTGAAATGGCAGCTGGGCTTCAGACAATTCCATAAATGCAAGAGTACGTAGGACACAAGAGTGCCTGGTGTCTCCTGTGGCAGCTTTAAACTGAGCAAACCAAATTTTTATTCAGGTTGAAGTCCTTTTACTGTTGGAGTTTGTCAATTGATCATAGTGGCATAAAGATTCAGGTGTTGCAGTTGTATTGAGATGACTTTAGGGGACTTGATTGATAATTGCAGCCATTTCTTAAACTCTGTGAGATGAATGTGAATGACTGTGTGTCATTCCATGCTGTTGCTCCCCATTCCCACCCATCTGTCCATAACTGTACACACTGTTCAGGGCATGGCCACTCCCTTACAGCTGTTACTTTCTCTGCTCTCTGGTCACTCACCATTTTTGGATGAGGAAACCCAGGATTTGGACAAGTCTGCCACTTTGAAAAAAGGCAGGAATGCGAATTGTGGGTATAAGGCCTTAAGGAAGAAGCTTTCAACAATATTGTTGAGGTGTCACATCTTTCTGTTCATGTAGAGAATTTTCACTTCCTGTAAAGACAAATGGTTTTAAAGACTACTGATTTCTCTGAGTTTCAACAGTTTTGGTTACTCTCCTCTGGAAGCAGCCATTTTCTCACCATTTATTTTCTGAAGACCCTTCTAAGGAAGTGTGTCTGGTGCATATGACACTGCTGAAGGCTCTGCACCTTACACCTTGTGCATGACCTGTAGGTGTTTGGTTGAGCCAGGTGGCTTCACTGTTCAGAGGTGGCCCCTGGCACCAGGATGGATTTTCTCAGGTCCATTCCACTTCACAGTGTTACTACTTTACATTTTAGCTAATGAATCCTGCCTTGAGGCCTTTTGCCTTGCCAAGTTTGAATACCTTCTATGTTGTTTTAAATCAGATAAAGGCTGTCTCAGTGAGGCTGATCTAAGTATCTAGTTGTGCCTTGTAAGGGATGTGTGTCATTTACACTGAGGTTTTGAAAAGCCATTAGCCCATAACTATTTTTCTCAAAAATGCAATTACAGTTTTAAAGGGTTCCTTATTCTTTATAAAACCAAGCAGTGCATTAGGATACCTTACAACACATCACTGCCAGTTCTGTCCTTAATAACAACTGCTAATCCATGCTATAGACTGTAATTGCTTAGGAAGCCTCCCTTTATTAGAAGAAATCCAAACCCACCAACCGGAAAGAAAAACCACAAGAAAAGAAACCTGGTGTTTTCTTTGGCTGTGACATTATTAGAGTATAGCTTTTCTGTACTCCATGCATTTTTAGAGTATAGCTTTTCTGTACTCCATGCATTTTTAGAGTATAGCTTTTCTGTACTCTATACATTTTTAGAGTATAGCTTTTCTCTCCTGCTTTCAGTGCAGTCTTTGGTTGCATGATGCATTTCTCCCATGCACAAAGCTGGTGGTTTCATAGGTTGACATCACATTTACAAGCTGTAGGACGCACACATGAAAAGGTCAGAGACCTTTTAGGGTATTTTAGCACAAATGTATTCATACTGGAATTAGAAATCCCAGAAATCAAGGGACATATAATAAAAACAAAAGTGTTTTGTTTTAGGTCTCTGTTCTGTAATCAGGTTTTTTAAGTCTGTCTTCAAAGCTCCTCACATGCAATAACAAAATAACATCGCAATACCTTGTGATGTTCTGCAAAAGCAGAAATAGATGAGTATTAATTCACTTGCACCTCCTTTTAAAAATTAAAAATAAAAAAAATCTTACGGCAGGTTCCAGTGCCTCGGGAATACAGACCATGCTATTCATTCCTTATCTTCAGCAGTTTTGGGGAAAAGGAGTTGGGGAAATGATGGTGGTCCCACCCTCGTTCTGCAGCAGATGCATGGGTAGAAGGCAGCAGCCCTTCCTGAGCAGTGTGGGGCTGAGGGGCAGTGCCCGGCCGTGCCCAGCTGTGCCCTGTGGAGCCCTGGCTGTGCCCAGCTGTGCCCTGACGGAGCCGTGCAAAGGAATCGCCCCCGGGCTGCAGCAGAGCCTCAGCCCCGCGGGGTCGGGGCTTGCCCGAAGCAGCAGCATCACTCACACCCCGCAGTGTGCATCTGCCAGGAAATCAGGAACAGCATCCGCTGAGAGCAGGGGCTGCTGCTCCGAGCTCCTGCAGTGCTCGCCCACGGCTTGGCAGGAGAGTGCCCCCCAATTCGCGGTCGCTGAATGTTTCTGTGTCGCCAGGGGGCAGCCGGAGCCTTGTCTGTCAGTCGAGCTCTGTTGGAAAAACTGCATCTCAAGGGTTTCCCGTTCTTCAGGCTGCCCGATAGAGAAGAGCCTTAGGAAACTTTATTCTGTTGTATTCTGCCGATTTGTTTCACCTTTATGTAGTTCCTCTGCTGCAGCGCAGCAAATGCTCTCATCAAGCCCCAAAAGAGCTTCAGCACTGGGGGTTCCAGTGGCAGAGCATACTCAGTTTTATTTGTATCCTGATTTCTTCTACATCCTTTTCCTCTCCTTCCCATATTAATCGATTCTGATTTTAAAATAAAATCCTTCATTTAGTATGTGCCTGGGATGTTCTTGGGAATTGGTTAAGACTGCTGCAGCCCTGCGCCTCTGTGCACACAGGCACTGCTTGCCTTACACAGTCATCCCCTGACACTGCAAGCCTGCACAGACTGCTCTGCTCTGCTCTGCTCTGTCTGCTGTGGAGATGCTGGACTCACAAATAGCCTGCAGGCAGGAGAGAGTGTTTGCTCTCCATTCCCTTAGCCCAAACTTGGCAGCATGTGGGAGTAGGAATCACCAGCAGTTCAGTTAGTGGACCCTGTCAACCTTCTGCATTTTTCTGTCAGCATGAAATGTCTTTTGAAGCCCATTTGGAGGATTAGTCTTTAAGCACCTGTTCCTGATAAATACTGATCATCTGAGATGAATTGTCAAAGACTGAACACAAGGAATAATGTGGGGATAGTAGAGCATTCTGTTTCCTTACTGAGTCCTAGATCTGGGTTTTTAGGTATACAGGAATTAGTCACACATCTCGTACTGGGGTGAGAACATGAAGCAGTGGCAGAGCATCAAAGGCCTGAGCTGTGTCTGCCATTGCTAACCAGCAGCAGGATCTGTTAAAGCTCCAGTGAAGAGCTGCTAACATGGTGACTGAAGGTGAGCAGCTGCCAGGGCTGGAGTTCCATGTCCATTGCATCCCATCCTCTTTCTGGTACTTCATTGCAAAATCTGGCAAAGCAAGCTTTACCATATGTAACTTGTGGCAGTACTAATTATGCTAAACCTAAGTTGCACTCTGTTACTGTAATGACCCTTCGTTGTATTATGTTAATTGCAGTTTCAAGTGCTTCCCAGTTTGCAGGAGTAATTCACTGGATCAGCCTAGTCATCCTCTCTGTTTTCTTTTCAGAGGTATGTATAACCAAAGTCTTTCACCACATTATGTTGTCACTGGAATTAGCAAGAGTTTTACAGGAGTTTGACTGCAAATAACATAGCACAGTGTATTTTAAGGAAAAAACCAAACAAAAGTGTATTGTTGCTACTTCTACTTAGCGAACTAAAAAGTGTTATTTAAATTAGTACTGTATGTCAGGTAAGGAAACGTGGAAGGGAAGATACTGCCTTAAAAATTATAATTGGTAAACTCCAGAAAGAAATAATTATCTCTGAATCTGCAGGCACTGGACAGGATAGTTTGATCCATTTGTTACCAGTGTCACTGGGTGTAAAGTATAGGATTTAGTTGAAGGTATGTTCTTCAAGAATAAAGATCCATGGGAGTTTTGTACAAAAAGATCTGTTTTGAGCATGGAGTTATCTCCTCTCACATTTTATTAAGGTAGTTTATATATTCTAGGTTGCTGCATGTAGACCTAGTTAGAGAATGAAACAAATGGTGAATTTCTCTGCCAAAATGTGTATGAATGTATGCACTGGAAAAGGTTCTAGTCATGATGTAAAAAATTACCAAACTGAGATAATCTGCCTTTCTGAGCTTTCAGCTATGTTCCAGAAAAAAATCATTGGTATTGAGACAGTTAGACTGCTCCTGAAATATTCCAGAATGCTTTTATTGCTATTTTTCGGGTTTTAATATGTTACTTGTCACAATAACAAATTTTATGTTTACTAATTGGGAGACAACTTGGACTTAAAATATTTTAAAATATTTTTTCAGGTTCCACAGGAGAAAATATAATCCAGAGAGGTTTGTTAATGATGTCATTCTGTAGAAGGTTTAGATAGTTACTAGGTGAAGGTTACAAAAAAGCAATAATCAAAAAACAAAGCTATGATATCTGCAAATTATTTAGTAGATCACTTGTATTGAATTCATACTCACCATATATGATGGCAATTTTCATAGTGCTCCTAATGAAAAACATTTACATGTAGCATTTTGTATTTCTCAGCAGGGTTTTTTAGCTGGTGCTCAGTGGGTGCTTTCTGAAAGGGCTGTGTGATGCAGGCAGGGATCTCACACTGCTCTGCATCCCAGCCTTGTGCTGCATGTACACAGGTCCCATTACTGGCCCCATCCTTTTACAGTGCTGCTGGGCTGGAGGTTACATGTAAGATGACTGAAAATAATCTCTAAACAATTACAAGAACTTGTAGTCTTTGTGAATTATCCTAAGTCCCAAAGGCTCAGGTTTGCTAGATGGTCTCCATTCCCTTTAAAGAAATGCCTTCCTCTCCCCCCCAGAATCTTTCCTCAGTGAGGATTGGCACCCTGGAGCTCCCTGATCCTGAGCTTCCCAGCAGGATGAGCCTGTAGCTGCTGCAGCCCCATGGCAGCACAGGCACGTTCACCCCTTGGCTTTCTGCAGCTGCTCTCCAGAAGCCTCTCCTGTGCTCAGTTCCTGCTCTGCCCTGCACTCTGCAGCTCTGGGTCGTTCCCTGCACCACCACACTGCTCACACCTGGGGCACTGTCTTCTCCTGTGCCCCTCCCTGAGTGCCCAGCTGCTCCTGGGCTGGTTGAGGCACTGCAGGCACTCCTGAGGCCAGGGCTCATCTGGCTCAGGGAAGGAATTGGTTGTTTCAGTTCTGCTGGGACAGGGTACCCTCCAAAGTGGTTGAACTTGTTCAGAAGTTCAGGAGAAGAGTAACAGAACTTGTTCATTTTTCAGGAGAAGAGTAACAGAACTTGTTCATTTTTCAGGAGAAGAGTAACAGAAGTGTTTCACAGAGCCCAAACAGTTTCCTTCCCTGACTCACCATCCTCATTTTGGATCTGCATTGGCTTTTCTCTCTTTATTAGTTATTTGGAATTACTTTGTCTACGTGCTGTTCTCATTTATTATAACCTTATCACTCACTTCATTATCTACTTCTGTCTTCCAAAGTAGCTTCCTTCAGCTATTTGATTGTGGTTTGAATTTGGATCAAAGAACAATGAGGCCACAAGACAGCCATGTGAGGTACTCAGACCAGGGTAGATTTTTGGATATGGGTTCATTTGGCAGCTCAGAGATAGAGGTGGCTCCACAGAGCAGCTGGATGTGCTTCAGAGACCACCAGTTCTGGAAAAGAGTTCAGGTGTGCCTTTCCTGCTGGGATTAGTGTTATGCCAGGTTGAGTTCATACTGAATTGTATCTTAAGAGAGCAAAAACAGAGGGTATAATCTTCTGTCATCCAAATAATTTTTTTTTCCAAGAGGTTACAAAATACTGCAAAAATTGCAAATGGCTTTTTTTTCCTGAGATTTTAATTTTATTTTCTCCTTTGGTCCCTTCAGGGTTTTTTTTCCCTCTGATTCCCATACCATGAGTCAGCTGGTTTTGGGATCATTTGTTGAGATGATCATATGTTACATCCTGGTTGTTCATGCCAGGATGATATTCCAGGGATCAGCAGGTTTAATTAGTTTATCTGGGTATAACAGGCAACTGCTGAGGATTGATGAGTCCTTCAGTCATTGCTTTTCGACTCAAAGCAAGGATTCAAGGTTTCTGGTGTTCAAAAAAGGTGGTTTCCATAGCCAATACCCTGTTATAAGTTTGAATGTTTGGTGTTTATTCTATAATTTGGTTCCCATTAGTTGTAAATATAGGCACACAACTCTTCTGGAAGACCTCAACAAAGTTGTCAAATACTTGTTAAGACCCATAAAACTTTCAGCACAAAATCTGAATGTTTTAGAAGAATACAGCTGATTAAAGGTGGTGCTCTCAAAGCATTGCACGTTATTGCAGTGCAGCTGAAGTTAAACAGCCACTGGCTTTCTGCTTGGTTAAAATGAGAGGGCTAAACATGCCAGCACCTGGCAATGCCACCAGAACAGCTGCCAGCAGAGCTGAGTAGCTGCTTTCACAGCATCTTCCTGCTTTCCCTAGGCTTGTCATGCAGCCACAAGCCTTTAAGGTACTTTGTTCGTTTTATACTGTCACTGTCTGTGACTTTCCGGCATTAAAATCATATTCAAGTGAAGTGCACACCAGCTTTGCTTTTTTCCAAGTATTTGAACAGGATTTCCTAGTGGTTTGTCTGTGTTTACATACATCACTGTGATTTGTCTGTGCACCAGATGTTACCCAGACATTAAGACAGAAGAGAAGAGAGAGGCACTGGTGGGGAATCCCAGAATCAGCAGCATGGCAAGGCTGGGGTTGTACCCTCTCCAGAGGGCAAACTCAGCCCTGGTATTGTTGGTTGAGAAAAGGAATGGGGAATGCCTCAGAGTTTTGGTAAGTGGACTGAAGTCTGCTCTGAGCAGTTCTATCCCATTGCCACAATTGCCTGGTTCTGGCTCTGCTTTTCCACTGGGACTGATGGGACTGTGCAAGAAGGGATTCCTTGTTATCAGCTGTGTGCCCTGCTCTGTGTGCACTGCTCTGTGTGCTGCAGCCAGCCCAGCTCTCAGGCACTCTGCTGAAGGGAAGCACCTGCAGGTTTCCCTGGGAGGAACCAAGTTTGTGTACTCGGTCAGGCAAGCATCCAACTGCAGCTTTCTTCTGGCATCTGTGTCCCAGAAGTGAGCTCTCAGATTTAGTGGGGTGGGTCTGGGCTCCCAGCTGCTAAACAATGTTTCATTAGCTGTGGCTCACAGGAGGAAAAACTCCAAGGCTTTCCTCATCCTGTATATTTAAAGGAAGTGTTCATAGTTACCTGCCATTTTTCTGCTTGTTAATAGCAACCCTTGAAAGGAATAAAATCTCCAAAGGGAGGCTGCTGTTAAGGTTCTGTTAAAAAAGAAAAACATCCTAAATGGCAAAACTAAGTTAAAACGTCTTTCCCTTAAGAAACACATAATTTATATTAGAGAAACTCAGCTGTGTTACTTTTGTTACATTATTTGTGAACTTCAAAGAGCTGAGTGGGAAGATAATAATCTCCCATTAATCTTCTGTAAGCTGTGGTTTCTCTTCTGTGTGTTTACTTTTATTCCATGTACATACAACTTTTCTCATGGTGCATAAATTCACTTCATTGCTGTAAGTTGTTTTCTAAATGGAATGAGTAATGGGGTCTAGGAACATAGATTCAGATTTTATATATTAGTATGATTTATAAAGGTAAATTTAGGCTTCTTTCTTTGCTAGTGTATATGAAATAAATTTTAATATACTGGGAAATTTCTTTACTGAGCAATTTTCTGGCCTCACAAAGAAGTAGTTACCATGGAGCGTGGTCCCATAAAGTTCTGGGAATCTTGCTGGACATCTGCTTGAATGCCAGTCTGCCCATTTAATTTCCAGTAATACACCTGACTTACAGTGTGCTGTGTCAGTGCCTCATCTGTGCTTTCATCTCCTGATAGTGGCAGCACAGCAGGTCCTACCCTGCTTGTTTCAGAGAGAAGTGTTAGTGCTTGTGTGACCATGCCCAGAGGGAGCTTGTGCTGCCGGGCTGCCCAAGCCCAGTTCCCTGGCCACTCTGCACCTGTGGTGGAGTCTCTGGTGAGCCATTCCCATGCCTGAAAAGCCCTTTCAAATCTAGACGGAATTGTCAGATGAAAATTCAAATTCAGTGAAAACATTGGTTTTCCGTGTATGCTAAGAATTAAGATTGTGAGAGTAGTGGGAGAACACAAGAAGAAATAGAAGTGCAGAGGTTGTGCAAAGCTGCATTTGGGTATGTGGTGTCCTGGTGAGAGAGAAGCCAGTGTGTTTGTGTCTGTTCATGGCTCCAGCTTTTGGCAGGGAATGCTTTCTGTGGCACCATGAGCTGATGGAGCCCAGCAGTTCCAGCCAGGACATGGGGTTGGGATGTACTGAACAATGGTGATGTGGGGGGTGCAGTTTCAGAGCCTTGGCTGAAGAGAAGCTGTGGGAGGAGGGTGCCTGTGCCCTGGGAGCAGGAGGATGTGTTTGTTTACATGTGCCAGCACGCTCCTCTGGGCTCTGCTGGCCTGGGCACAGCGTGTGCTGGCACAGCTCATGCAGCAGCTCAGTACAGGCACACGAGGAGATGGCAAAAGGGGATTCTGCTAAGGACTGCATGAGCTGAGGCCTCTGGGAATGACCCAGATGAGAGGGGCTCTAAATTACTGATTGGGTACAAGGTGTTCTGGGAAAGCTTTCAATAATTATTTTGTCTTATGAGATACATGCAAAAGGCAAAAGCTTAATTGACAGAGTTTCTGGAGCCTCTGTGACAGAGGATGGAAGGAAGGAAGGACAGACAGACAGACATCCCTTCTAGCCACCTCCATCCTGTCTGTCCCCTGCCCAAGCTGTGCCCCATCATGAAGTGCAGAGGTGCTCTCCTCTCTCCTTTGCCTGGTGCTGGGCCAAGGTCCCTCCTGTGCTGCCTCCTGCTGATTTCACCCTACACAGGGATTGGACTCGGTGACTCACTGAGCAGTAAATTGTATATTAACTGTGCAAGCAGAAAAGTGCTTAAAATTACTCAATGTACCGTGCAGTCAGCTGACAAATGCAGATTATGGGAATTCACACAGCTGCCTCAGCAAAGGACTTGGCTAAGTTTCCCTACAAAATTAGAAAGAGAACCTGCAGCATCTAAACCTCACTGCAGACAGTTACTGTCGTGCAAACAATTTTGTGTAACCAGGAGACTTTGTCAGTTTTGAAATTGAATTTCTGTCTGAAAATGATCTAAAATTTTATCTGGGTTTACTTTAGCTTAAAGAAATTAACACAACTGTTCAGTCATTCAGTCTTTTATTAGTGCACATTAATAAATTAGCTTTAGCAGAAGAAAAATGTATTTCTGATTAAACTAATAAATATATGTGTTAAAGACTTTCTAATTAAAACATTTCCAGTCAAAAAACATTAAAGCTTTCTTTTTCAAGTACAAAAAAAAAATCCAATCTGGCAGTACTTTCCTTTAACAGAAAGTGCTCACATTGATACTTAATGTTTTTTTCAAATCTGTATTCAAAATGCCTGTGGTGTAATGCAAAACTGTTTATGTGTTGTACATGCCTGCACATCAGTAGGAAACAACAGTGCTGCCCCAGTTTTTCTCTTTTTCTTGCAGATTTTTGTACTTAAAAATGGTAGAATTGGGACTAACATTGCTTTTGTCTGTGATGAATGTTTTACAGTTCTCTTCTAATTCATATGCATCTTTCAGTTTGGTCCTTGAACAGTAGCTAGAAAGTTTCCTAGATTATTAATTTCTGTCTCTGTGTTTTTTCAGATTCTGCTACAGGTCCTAATTTTTAAAGTTCTGTACAGGGACAGTGTATATTCAAATGCAATATGTATGTATTTGTATGAAACATATTTTTGATTGCTTTGCAAAAAATACTAAAATGTTATATATAAGAAATACCAATGCTTTAATTTGCTGTCAAAGCATTTATTATACTAAGCAATCAAGGAGGTGCCCAGTAAATCCAAATTTCTTTGGTTCCATTTTTTCTGGGTTAGAGCAGTGGCAGCAGCAGTGGATGTTCTCCCTGCCCTGGGCACACAGAGGCAGAGTGGGGACAGCCAGGGCTGGTTTGGAGCTGTGCTGGCCCAGGGGTGGCCAGGCTGGGGCTCAGTCAGGTCACCAAGGGCAGACTGCTTGTCCTGGCTCCTGGCACTTCAGTGGGGATGGGTGTTGGGAGTGGCAGTGCTGGTGCACAGCTTGAAGAGCTTCCATGCAGAATAAATGTTTTCTAAGCTTACCCTCAGCTGTGGGGTGGAGGAGCTAGCTCATCCCACCCTTACACTCACCTTCCTCAGTGTCTGCTCGAGCTGAGAGCCAAGGTGCTGATCATCTGGGCAGGCTGTGCTGGACAGCAACACCCAATCCTGCACTAAATGTCTGCCAAGTGGACTTCCAGTCACTGCTGGCTTGTGCTGATTCACAGCAGCAGAGTGGCAATGAAAACATTTGTGTGTGCTTCCAGCCCTTGGAACTGCTCACAGCCATTAAGGTGGCAGTAGCAAAGTCTGATTGAAGTGCTACAGTAAGGAATTAAAAGGCAGGAAGGAAAACACCTTTTTACATTCCCTCACCAGCCCAATGCTAAATCACCTTTAGGGTTGTGAGGCAGTGTTTTTGTTTTCTTTGTGCACATGTGCCTCATTTCAGTGAAAATACCTTTGTGCACACCTGTCCAAAGGGAGGAAGACTTTCACCGTCAGTGTCTGTAAGGTTGTGAAGTGCTCAGCCATCCTGTGTTAGTTGCTTAGTGACCTGGCACTTTGTAAGCCCTGCTTAAGCAGAGCAGAGCCTGAGCTGTGCTCTCAGCTGTAGGAGAGGTTCTGACCCAGGAAGGCTCTGCCTGTCCTCATGTGTTTGCCATGGCTGCCTGCTGTGGAACCTCCATGGATCCCAGGTAACTGATACAGCTGAAGTGACAGGCTCACAGGTCACTTGTGCTTCAGGTGCTGGCAGAGGAGCTGGGATGCTTTTCCTGGCAGAATTGAGCTCAGGAGCTGAGCTGTGGCTGCAGGAGTGCCTTGGCTGCTCAGCAGCACATGTGCTTACACCTTGTGCCTGTGTCAGATCACATTGTGCTGGCCAGTCTGGGGTCATTAAGGGACTTGAGCACCTGCTGTTGTGCATCTCTTCCTCCACAGAATAAATAAACCTTGAGGTTTATTTATAGGTTATTATGGAGAGAGCCTTACTGCCATGCTGCATTTGTCAAGTGCTTTGGAAGTACAGTGTTTTTAGGAGTACAGACTGGCAGCATTGGTGGATCTTGCTGTCTCTGTAGAGCATCATCATTTCTTGTCTTCTGGCTTGTGCCTCCCTTTCTCAGCCAGCCTTGGCATGTGCCTCTGCATGCCCCATTTCTAAGGTGTTGGCTGCTTCACTTTCTGCTCCTTGATGCTGTGGGGCTGGGCCCTGGGAGCACCATGTGCCCCACAGCAGCAGTGTCCCCTGGCAGAGCAGGGGAACTGCTGTTATCCAGGTTTGCAGTGCCAGGAGAATGGGCACAGTGATCCCAGGCCAGCTGGGGCACTTGGGGGTGGCAGAGCCACGCACAGGAGCACAGAACCATTCTGTATTGTTCTGCATTTAGATACTGTTGGTGTGCTTGGCATCAATTCAGAGCTGCCTGGGATTTAAGATTTGTGTTGGTAGTGAAGAGGAGATACATGTATTCATCAGAGTCACTTTTTTCTGCACAGTTCTGGGCATGGTCACCCTCTGACACGTAGGCTTGCTGAGCACCAAGTCATTATGCTGCTCCTCAATGGAGAAAGCAGCATTTTGGTGGCCCTTGTAGGGCTCCAGCTGCAGACTCCTCGTGTCTGTCAAAATCTGACCTTGTTGTTGCTGTTGGCAGGAAACATCCCTACCAATTAGGCTTTTATGTCAGTTCCATATCAATTGCAAGTTGACTGATAGATTGTTTTCTTTTATTTTGTCTTCTGAAAGCCAAATTAAAAATTAGGAAAGGTGCCATTGGATTTTTAATAGGAATTCACCATTGGTTCATTCTGTGTTTTTTCTTCATTCCTCTTTTTTAGCTGTTGAGGCTACTTATTGCTGTTTTGCTTCACAGAGATATTTTTCTCCCTTATCCCATGACTTTCTGTGATCTTACAATAAAGCAACTGCCTTCAACTGCAGTGAAGAGCATCTGCTCTTCATGCTGATGAAAAGTCAGTACCTTTAGGCATCAGGACAGGACAGGGCCTCTTGTCTTAGAAAATCAGTAAGCTCTGGCCAGAAAAGAGAATTTTCCCCCATTCTGACTGAGGGAGCCCCATGGTGGATCTTACATAGGCTTGGGTCAGGAGGCTGGGGAGGGTTGGTAATTTAAATCACACAAATATGAGAGCAAAACTTTAGGAAGATGGAAAGACTGATGAGCATTTGAACTTGGAACTTGTTTGTGGAGGTTTTGCTCAGTCAGTATACTGGTTGGGAAGCAATATCTGCTTTTTAAATATAGAAGTTTAGCCATTTCTAGAACCTGATTATTATTTAGAAGAAATGTATAATTCTTAAATAAGACAAAAAAATTATTCCCTAAATAGGTAAAGGACTAAATGTTTATCTAAGACTGCAATAACATTCATAATCTTTTTTCCCCCTAATCTATTTTTACTAGACTATTTTGAGGATTGTGGTCCTTGGCATTTGGGATTACATTGAAAACAAAATAGAGGTAAGCTCTCTCTCTTGGTACTGTTTTCCAGGCAGCCCCAGTAAGACCATGAAGAACTGCTTTAGATGGCTTTGTTATTAACCTGTGCAATACAATATCTTTTAAGACAGATAAATACACACATTCTTTTCATTATGTGCATTATCAATAGCTGAGTGCTGTAGTCCCTTTTTCTGTGAGAGACTCAGAAGATTGCAATATTTGAAAATATTTTATGAAGGAAGGGATTTTGATCTTCTTGCTCTTCGTGTGACTTCTGTTGTTAGAACTGTGCTGGTCTGGCAATACTGCTGAAATGTAAATATAAATGTAAAAACTGTCACCTGAGTTTTATATCCCCATTGCCATAATTGAATTGAAATTAGTTGAGTTAGTTGAAGAATTGCATGTAGTTTCCTGGTAGTAAATACTAGTTTGGCAAAACCCCCATTTTTATTGTGAAATTGTTTTGATAAACACTGTAATTAGTACCTCAAAATAAAAATTACTTAGAATGTATATACTCTTGTAGAGAAAGAAAAGGAAATTTGTGTGTAATAAATAATACATAATCCCCATCTGAGCAGAAATCTGGAGATCAGGAAAATGAAAAGCTCTTTCTTGATACTGCCTCATAAACCACTACTGTACAGGAAGAACCAGAAGACACTCTGGGTGTTCTTGGAGAATAATCAGTATAGAGACTTGCATATTTTGTAATGAAGTTGTTGACATTTTAACTTGTTTCGCTAAAAAAAATTAATTAAACTTAAATAGTTGATTCAGGGTTTCTTATTATTAAGGCTAAATGGAGCAGTTTCTGATAATTCATCTTGGTAATTTGGAATAGTGATATTTTTTACTGCCCATTGAGTGGCTGCAGTAAGAAATATTTCTTTTCAGTACACTGGATTGTTATACACAGTTCTGAATATGTAGTTCTTACAAAAATCTGTGCCCTGCCTCTTTATGCAAACAGTTGATCAGTGGGCCCTGGCAGCAGGGGAGGCTTTCAGCAGGGATGAGAACGTGGTGCTGTGTTCTGCTCTGCTGGGCCAGTGTGGGACAGACACAGCACTGCTGCCACTTTGCTCTGGAGCACATTTACTGCCTCAGTTCTGTCTAAAGCTTTGCACTATTGCTTTTTCTGATCTGATCCCAGTGCAGCCAGTGTCACATGAATCATTCAGAGCAGTCCCAGTTGTCAAACTCCTCACCAGCCTCCTGCTCCATGGAAGTGAGAGCAGGCACCTTTCTGTCTGGGTGCACAGCCATCCCCACACGTGTGGGGTAGCCAGGACATGGCCAAGAGCCATCAAGTCTCTTGCCTCCATCTTTTTCTACTTGTCTTCTTGATCTCTTCATTTAGACAGTAAGATCTATGGGCAGAGACTCCTTTTTTTTTTTTTTTTTTTTTTTAGATGACATTATGCCAAGTAACAGGTTATAAATACCAGTGATGATAAAACTGGCTGTAATAACATTTAGACTATTGCTTCTCCTTGGGGATTTTGGCCAGTATTTCCAAATACCTTTCTCTCCCCCTTCCCTCCCACCACAGTTTATCTCTCCTCACCTCATAAAAAGCACTGAGGAATTCTGTTGTGCTACCCAAAAAGGATGCAGCCTTTCTGTGGCTTGGCCACCTCTCATATCCCTTTCAAATAGGTACATAATTGCATTTCTTTTGGACAAAGAGAGACTCCTTCCAGATTTCAAAGAGGAATGGCAGGGATATGATTTTAAGGAAAGGTTTGAAAAGCTGATTTCTCTCCAGGTGTTTGATGGTGCTGTCATAATCTTGTCCTTGGCACCAATGGTGGCCTCAACAGTGGCCAATGGCCCCAGCAGCCCGTGGGATGCCATCAGCCTTATCATCACTCTGAGGATATGGAGAGTGAAGAGGATCATTGATGGTGAGTGGGGACTCACTGGTGACTGCAGCATCACCTGCCAGGCTGGGGAAAAGAGGTTCTAAAAATACAGAAGGATTGCTTGCTGCCACTGTTCCTGTCATTGTCCTTACTCTTACATTTTGCTAGCACTGAACAGAAGAGAGTTATGACTCCATGGAGCAGAGTAGGTCTGGAGATCTCCTGCTCTCTAGGAGCCTTTATAATTTATTGATTTGTTTTCCTGTTAGGCAGCTTCCTATCCCCTGTCCTGTAAAGTAAATGTCCTTACCTGCTTTATGTCTCTTGCCAGAAGTTGTCATTCCTGATTCTGCAAAATAATTGATTCTCTGCTTTGCTGATATTTGCTGCACCCTCCTCATAACCATACAGCCAGCTCTGTCTTGGGACTTTCTTTTCTAAGTTTTTGTCAGTAAATAAGTTTTATATGGGATTCCAAGAGGATTTTCTTGCCCTGGGGGTTCCCAGCAGGAGTTGCTCTCTGCATGCTGTACATCCTGGAAATGAAGTGCATATTGGTGGTGTTTCACAGAAACCTCTGTGCGGATTTGCCAGGGGAGATGAAAAGGGCCCAGCAAGTCAAGGTTGCAGAGAGCAGAGTCTGAGCCTGGAAGCAAGGACTTTAGTGTTACCATGTGCTCAGCAGCTTCAGGCAGCTTAGGGAAAGGAAATAAATGAATAGCCATTTTGCTCATGTGTGAAAAATCAGAGTCAAGTTGTTATTTTGGGTTTAAATGCCCAGGAAACTTTGTATTCAGAGATCAGGAGAGGTCATAGCCTTCTAAATGAAGTATAAAACAAAATTGTAGGATTTTGTGTAGCTTCAGAAAACATTAATTGCAGTAGGTATTGACCAGCTTTTCTGATCAGTGTGAGTTTGCCATAGTTAAATCAGGAGCAAAATTTCTAGAGCCATTCAGAAAACGTACTGAAAACTGGGCTGTAACTTGAAGCACCATAGAAGATAAATGTCCTTTTTGTTTCTTCAAAATATCTTTCTTAGTCTGCTGTGTCCATTAAGAACTGATGTCTTACCACAAACTCTAGGAATTAAATGGTTAGGGCTGTGGAATAGTTTTTTTCCTGAGGGGGCTGTGCTGTTCGGGTTTAGAGGGAATGGGACTGACTCTAAAGAGAAAATCCTCCTACCCAGTGGTTCAGGAAGTCTCTGGTAAACCCTGGGGAAGAGCTGTGCTAGCATGGAATCTGGGAAGAGCAGGCAGCAAGCATTTCAGTTCAGCCAGGCAGACGGAGGTCTGACCCTGCATTTCCTATGTTAGAAATCCTTCCCTAAAAATGTACTCTAGTGCTGCTTCTATTGGAAATACTCTGGTTCTCTAGATGCAAGGGCAAGGGATGATGTTCTTTGGCCTGTAAAGGTTTTTTTCCTGCTAAAAAACCAAATCACAGCTGGGTTGTTTTAAGTGTTATTTGTGTTTTCCAGCCTATGTCCTTCCAGTGAAAGTGGAGATGGAGATGATGATTCAGCAATATGAGAAGGCAAAAGTTATTCAAGATGAGCAGCTGGAAAGACTAACCCAGATCTGCCAAGAACAAGGGGTAAAGTTCAGTTCTGTCTTTATTTACGCATATCTTGTCAAGGCAAGTCAAACAGCTCATGTACTTCGCTGCAGGCTGAGCTTTGAGAAGCACCACTGGGACTTGTGCTGGGGGTGACAGGTCTCAGTGCTAAGGAAGCTTTAGCTGCAGCCAGGATATTGTCAGCATGGTATTTGTCAAACAGCAGTCAGCTGCCTCTGCTGCTGGGCTTGTGTTTTCAGAGGTGAGGAAAACAAATGTGAGCAGCAGAAAATAAATGGTTCCAGTATGTCATTTGTTAAATGAGAACAGCTAGCTTGACATAGTACTAACATACAAAAGCCATTGCTGGAGACTGCAGCTAGCATTCCTAGGAAAAGGATGTGCAGTTTAAAGAAATGAATTTCTCTGCTTTAAATGCAAGAGGCAGCTTCGCTGTAGGTCAGTCAGAGACTCCTGGCAAGCTCAAAATGTTGCAGTAGAAGCTTCTAGTTCCTGGAAGCAAGTCAAGATTTAAGACTCTTCCCAGGCCCCCAAATGTTCAGTGATTCAGTCTAGAGGTAAGGGAAGGTGAAGTTTGAAATATCTCAAATGAATATATTTTACAGGAAAAAGGTGTAAAACCATTTTTGGGGCAATGAGCCAGAAGTTTTTGCCATTTGTCTTATGCAAATGAGTTCTTGACTAACTTGCTTTAAAGTAGAAAGCAGGGATGGATGTTGAGGCTCGGGATAAGTGAGTATTGAGGTGACCATCAGACCACAACAGGATGATCCCCAGGTGATTTACTTCTTGTTTCAGTGAAAGGGGAACTATGAGATATAGTCCAAATAAATCCTGGAGGTTTCTAGCTTCAACTACCATTCCTGGCTTGTGGCAGGTACTATTGAAACACAAAACCATCAATATTTAGGTCCCCAAATGTATTTTAAGTTTAGGTCCAGATCTCCTGGCTGTCAGCCTAGGGTTCTGTGCCGAGCTGCTGCTGGTGGTGAGTTGCTTTGTGTGTGTGATGCACTAGGGAGAGCTATAGACCCTGTGTCGTTTCATAATGCTGGTTTCGAGTCACTCATATTATCTATAACAAGTTCTAAACCTAAGGTTGGCTTCTGCCAAAAATTAGTAAGTGCCAACTATGTTGTCTTGGGTGGCAAAAATGCAGCCCTCTTCATAAAACCTTTGCACAATGATACTTAGTAATTTGGGTTCTGTCAAGGTTGTGGAATTGCCAGGTAAATGGTATACACCCCATTTTATCAGGGAGAGAAATCAGTGATGTCTTGAGTTCCAGTGCAGTATTTTGTCTGTCAGACCATATTAAAGGTCTTGACAATCATAAATTGTAAACCATTTGTTTTTAGGAACTTTGCTATACAGCCAGATAACGCTTTCAATCTCTAAACAGTTTTTGGTGTTACAGTTTCATAGTCTTGATCCCAGCTGGGGCTCAGGAGCAGCTCTTGCTGCTCTTCATTGTGAGCCAGCTACTCCTGAATGTCTGACCAGAGTCACCCTAAATCTGAGCTCTGATGGTCACAACGTGCACAGCAAACAAAGAAATGCTGCACTGGGAGAGGAGTCAGTCTGAGAAAACAGAGCAGGTTCTCTTGCAGCTTTCAAGTGTCATCTGCTATGGAAAAATACAGTCTACAGAAAGATGACAGCATGCTAAATCCCTCTTACTGCCCTGACTTGCTGCCAAACAACTGTCTCAGCTGTATCATATCAGGTAAATGTACTAATTTGTAACATAAGACATTGACAGGAGTACTACATCCTTTATTTGTAAATTACTAGCGTCATAATTCAGTCAAGAAAAAGTTGTCAGCATTATAATATTCCCATTAACATGCTGTTGTGTACAGCATCTGATGGGGAAAATGGCTCCTAATGGTATTTAATGTCTAAATTTCTGCCAGGTTTTTGCTTTTTCGTTTGATCATCTTTCTTGAGCTTTCCAAAGGCTTGCTGGTTCCTGGTGTTTCCTTGTGCTTGTCTGTTTTGGGGGAAGGTTTGCCTGCACAAGGCTGTGCCCAGAGCAGAGCAGCAGCCAGGAGGGTTCCAGGCTGCCCTGTCCCTGTGGTGCCAGCTGTGCCAGGGCAGGGGGTGATGGGGCAGAGTCACCCTGGTTCCCTGCAGACCAGCAGGGACTCACCCTGTGCTGCCCCTTTGTCACCACACTGGCATTAATAATTGCATTTATTCTGTAGTTACAGGTGGGGCTGAGAACATTCCTGCTGGAAAGGTTTCCCAGCACTTCCTTTTCTGAGTGTTGGGTTCTTTACTGCTTTGCTGCTGCTCAGGCAATTGGGGTTAGAGTTCTTGGGGTCTGGCTTATTCTGCAGAAGAAATGATCTTGAAAGTTTCAAGCAAAGTACTAATTATTTCATTAGAGGAATTGAGAAAAATAGTTGGCCTGTTTTGCTTGGGATTTAAAACAAAAATAATTGGTGGCTGGTTCTCTGAGAAAGTCCCGTGCTGATTTGAAGCTGGTGCTTAATGCTAGTCAGACAAAACCAGGATTTCTGTTTTAAAAATTAAAAACAAGAAAGATACAACTTCCCTTCATCTTTTTGAATGCTCTTTCTTTTGTCAGTTGTGGGTTTTTTTGACCAGTGATGGTGTCCCACAGCTCCAAAGTACATTTCCATTCCTGACTGACATTGGAGATGTACTTTTGCAAACGTGTTGCTCTTTACACATGTTGCTTTTTGGCTAGCTGTACGTCTGAAAAACAGAATATATTTATAAATTAAACTTGCACAAACCACCACTTTGTGCTCTGTAGTACCCCGCTGCAGCTGTTTGAATAGTTTGCTTTTTATTTATTCTCCATTGGCCAAAAAAAAAGGTTATTAAACAGGAATGGAGCACGAGAGATTTCTAAAAATGAATAAAGGTAAAAGGAAAAGAAGTCTCACTACAGTCACTGTCAAGAATGTGCAGAGTATATTGCTGATGGTTTTGCTTTATTAGAATAACTTAAATTGCAAAACAAAGTTCTAAAGTTTCATTAGCTACAAATTCCAGTCAGAGAAGATTGCTCCTTTTCTCTGGAATCACCTGTAAAGGAATTTCCATTTGTGATAATAGATATACTTACCTGATCCTTTCTGCTTAGCTTCCAGAAGAGTCACCCAGCTGAACACAGCCCAGCCAGGAGTATGTGCTTATCCTTGTAACACCAGAGCTCCTTTTCTGCCAGTTCCTGCACAACTGGGGTTTTCAGCATTCTTACCAGTGCAACAACTATGGGAGCTGTAATTTCTTTTTTTTATCTTGGAATATAATTTGTACAACAGCTGCCAGTTTAATGACAGGGCTGTTTAGCTGGTAAAATTACCTATTGGAGAAATAACGTATGCTATCCTCTCACAATAATTTTAATTTATTTCTAACTACCAGTCATTTTCTTGGTGGATGGAAGGCAGCCAAGGTCATCCTATGTTTTATTCTACCCATAAATCATTAGTTTGCAACTGTCTCCTGATTTTTATTGTTACCAACAATGGCTAAACTAATGGAAATAAACATTGGATTGTATCCCAGTGGCAGACGAGTTTTAGGGCAGGGCATTCTGTACAGACAGCACTAATAGAATTGAGCCAAGTTATTGCTCCTGCATTAGACACAAGTAAGCTTCTGGCTAAAATGTTCATTGATCTCTCAGAAACTGTCAGTCCTACTGTGTTGTTAGACCATTAAAGGGGAGCACTCCCTGATTCACTGCTAAGTCTCTTTTTGAGTCTTACATGTGTATTATAAAATATCAGCTAGGATGGGTGGCCCACTTAATAAAACCAGGCATGTCAAAGGAGATGTTATCTAGAGCTCCAGGTAGGTCTGTCAATTTACCTGCTTAGAAATAATCACCTAAGGCATCATTTGAGTGAGGAAGTGCTCACAAGTTATCTTCTACAGAAGAACATTTCTTTGCTCACTGGCTCTCTTTGAGATTTGCAAGGTTCTTCCACAGAGCTGATACCTGTGAGTTAATTTAAGCAAATCAAAGCATATGTTGAAGGTTATATGCCTTTTTTTTTTGCCATCTGGTGATATGTACAGTGTGGTCCTGCCCTACAGGCTGAGGAGAGGATGGTGTACCTGAAGTACAGACCATGGTTTCCTCAGTCCAGGTGTCTGCTCAGATCACTACATCAGCTCCTACTGCAAATAGAAATTCGACATGTTACCTTGGCCCAGAATTTTACCTTAAAAAGACTGTTATACATACCTCCTAATGATTTATTTTAGCTGCTCTAGACTGCCTGAATCTCAGAGCAATCTCATTAGCTCTTGTACACATTAGAACTGCCTGAGGTCAGTGTGCAGTATAATCTCCAGTAGATAGAAGTACCCACAGCCTAATTTGCTCGTGCAGCCTCTCGCTGCATTTCACCTATGAGGAACACACCCTTAGCCTTAACCTTTGGCTTAGGGGCTGACACTGGATTCCAGCACCCGCAGGATCCTGGGATAATGCTTAGGAAGCAATTCCTACCCAACCAATCCTCTCTGTAGATTCCTTATGAACAAAAACTGTTTCTTGTCTGTCACAGAGTCCATCAGTACCTGGATTCGTGTCTGTAACTGGGTGGCACTGGCACTGAGATTTGGTATCTGTGACAGGGTGACACCAGTGCCCAGTTCAGTGCCTGGGACCGGCAGTGCCTCAGTCCGGTGGCTGTGACAGGGTGACACTGGAGCCCAGTGCAGTCCCTGTACCCGCTGTGTCCCGTGCCCGCTGTGCCCGCGGTTGGTGGCGCGGCTGCAGTTCCCGCTGCCCTCGGCAGGTGGCAGCAGCGCCGCGCGGCGAGCCCGGGGCCGGAGTCGAGCGCGGCCCTCACGGACTGGGCCCGGAACCGCTGCCGGCCGTGCGGGCTGAGGGCTGGCAGAAACCTGGCAATAACCTGCAAAAACCTGGCAGTAACCTGGTAATACCCTGGCAATAACCTGCAAAAACCTGGCAGTAACCTGGTAATACCCTGGCAAAAGCTTGTGCTCTTCGGAAATGCTGATTCCGTCCCAGGAGCTGTGAGTGTGCAGGAGGCCTCTGGCCTCTCCCCGTTTCTCCTTCACTCCTGTACAACGCAGCGATGCATTCAGGTTCTGATTGCTACAATGCTCAGCAAACCTTTGTAAATGCTGAAGCTCCTTAAATTGGATCTGATGCAGACATTTATTGAGCTGACTTTTAGCTAGTTCTGTCTGTCTGTGTTAAAAAACACCTGCCAGATTTTCTGTCTTGCATGAAAAAAGGAAATCGTTCCATACCTCTAGGCCAGAATTAAGCATTTCAATTTACAGTTATTTATTTTTCTGACACATGTGAATGTTTTTGGAGGGTGAAATGTATGTTTCAGTTAGACAACATGAAAAAAAATCTCAGATTTCTTTTTTGGCTAATTTGTTTGAGTGCATTTTTTCCCTTAAACCAAAGGAGTGTCTGAAAGGGTATCTTTCTCTCTTTAGAGGTGGAATGTAAAGGTATTTCTTGTGATTCCTTGTTTTTTTCAAGTCAAGGATAAAACCTGAAATTCCCTATGTTCATACTGGCACGAGCACCTTGAGTGTCAGGACGCTTCAGGCTGGCTGGGAACAGAGTTAGCAGAGCCAGTTCTTCCCAGCAATAGGTTAAGCACAATAACAAGAATCTGCCATGGAGGCTTCATTGCAGGAAATCAGGGAGCAGGGCAGTGTTTTGACATTTGCTGATTCCACCTGACTCCTGACTGCCACTGCCTGAAGAGCTTTGGTTAAAAGCAGTGAGCACTTGCAGCCAGCTGTTTGCAGCTGGATTGCAGATGGAGGAAAAGCTGTGTGCTTTCTTAGAGCTCTGGATTAGCTGCTTTAATGGGATCTGGAAAACTTGAGCTGCCCTTTGGCTTTCTAGATTTGAGTCTTGCAATAGCCTTCCAGTTAGTGCAGTTCCTTCCCAGCTGCTCTGGAAAGCAGAGAGTGTCCAGGTGTGGCAAACTGGAATCCCTTTTCCTTTCCTGAATCTGTGGAAATTCTGTCTGGTTTCCCCTCCCCAGTGTTTGCACCACGTCTGACTGCAGGGAACAAATAGGGTGTGGTGATGGCTTCCAAAATCTGCCAGTGAAGCAGATCTGAGTCACATCTGAGGGTGAGGCACAGCCAGGGCTGTTCCACAGCAGTTTTCCAGCATGGAGGTGCCAATTCCATGTGTGCTGTGGGCATGGAGTGGCACTGCCATGTCCTCCTGCTCTGCTGTGGCTCTGCAGGCCCTGAGCCAGGGGAGGCTCAGCAATGCCACATTGGAGTGTTTGCCTCTTACTCACCTCATTTGTGTTTCCCTCTCCAACTCTAGAATTAGACATGACTTGGTCACTGCTGTACTACTGATTTTATAGAGTTACTCTTTTAAAGAGAAACTCTTCCTTGCAGCCCCACAGCTGTGCTGTTTGGCACAGGGAGTTCCCTGCTTATAAAAGGGTTTAAAGAGTCTCTGCAGCCTCTCCAAAAAAACTGTTTTCCTTCTTGCATTGTAGATGATACTGTCTATCAAAAACGAAATCTGCTGTGTCCCTCAGTCAGATTGTACCTGGTGGCTTCTTGTTTTCAGGGGTCTGCTTTATAATACCAGTCATGAGCAAATCCCCCTATCTGTAGAAGTTCTTTAATATGTTCAAGAGGAATGGCCAGAAAAGTGGTGACCTTCCCCAGGGTTTTCTGCACACTGCTGAGTACAGAAGATTTCAAGTCAGAAGAGGACTGTAGGAAGAGGACTGTAGTATTCTCCCCTCCATTGGAGGCCTCATTACAAAGTCTGGTTATGCATATTTGTCATGAACCTAATTCCCTAAATACCTGTTAAAAGTGGTCTCTTGCTATAAAGGTTACATGAGGTTTGCAGTAAGAATTGTTAAAATTGTCTAAAATTACCTTCAGGACTCAGCTGTGCAAAACAGAGGAGCAGCATGAGGCAGTCAATGTCTTTAGATGTGTGAGCAATGGTCCAGCTCAGCACCAGCTTGGACTCATGTCCTGGCTCACCCCACTGTGTGTTTTCCCAGACCTGCAGTGTTCAGGGATGAGTAACAGGTCCCCAGCAGTAGCAATTCAGCTCTGGCTGTGCTCACATGACATCGGTTTGTGGTGTTGTTTTTTCCTCTAGTTTGAAATCAGGCAGCTGAGGGCCCACCTTGCTCAGCAGGACCTGGACCTGGCTGCAGAGAGAGAGGCTGCCCTGCAGGTGCCCCACGTGCTGAACAAGCAGAGCAGCAAGAGGTACAAGGTGGTGGCCACCGAAGACTCGGACGACGAAGGCACCGAGAACATCTCTGAGCTGCGACCTGCACGAGGTGAGAGCACAGCTGGTCCTGCACAGGGGATCCCACTGATCTCCTTCACTCCTGCAGGGATTCATTGCTGCATCTGCTCCCAAGTGGCAGGAGCTGTTGTATTTGGGAGCAGGTTCTAAACAGAGCCAAAGCAATGGCTACAATTTACCTTCCCAGTGTCCTCATGGTCACATCCATCAAACACTGCAGAAGCAGCAGCCAAATGGAAGCTGGCCAAGGGATAATCACTCACAGGTAAAAGCAAGGATATTGGGAAGAACATTGAAAAACAGTTTTAGTATTTGGCCACTTGCATTTCTGTGGTTTGGAGAGGACTCCAAACCTCCTGCATCAGCTGTGGGGCTTGCCTTGCCTGGAGGCTGTGCTCTCCCCGTGTCATAAAGCTGCCGGTGTTGGGCAGGGCAGCACTGGTGCCAGGCAAGGAGGGAAGGGCAGTGTGGGCATCCTGCTTGCATGTGTGAGTGCCACGTGGCCATGGTGAGGAGCACTCTGCTGGGCAGCTCTGTGCCTCAGGGATGACAACACTTACATCTGCTTGGATCACATTGTATTATGTAAGTGCTGGACGTGATTTTTTTTTTCTGGAAAAGACAAAGCTCCTTTCCTGTGATTCACCAGCCCCTTCCAGTGGAGTGCAGAATGTCTCCTGCTTTAGAGTAATATTCCAGAGGAGGCAACACTTTCTGCCTTTCTGCTGTGTTAGTATTCCTGGGGCATCTTAGCTTAATTATTGCGGATCTATTGGAATACAGAGTTTGCACAGTATCTTTATGTTGGTCAAACTCCTTAGAATTCAAGGCACAGATGCTTTAAAAGCTGTTAGACACTTTCAAATTATAATCCTTTCCTTTCTCTACAGAGTAGTGAAAGCATGTAGAAAATTGGTTTGGTTTTTTTCCACTTTAAAATATCTAAGCACTAACTACAGTAAAGCCATTAATTATTCCTGATATGAAATTGTATTTAAAAGCAGCCAGTTGAGCAGACTGACCCCTAAAATGCATTTCCCTCTTTTTTGTAGTATTTCAGAGGTTTCCCCAGTGGACAGATTATAATTTATGCATGTGTTCCTTGCGGGTTACGTTTGGAACTGAAGAGTGTTGTGCACACTGTAAGGAGGCTTGCTGAAATTTTAGTGCTGTGGAGGTTGGTTTAAAATTCTTCTGTTCAAGGTATTCCCTCCAACATCCAGGTTAACAGAATTACTCATTATTTATAGCTTCCTGTAAAATGCTGCCCACACTTGCAACAAAGTAGAACACCCAATCTTCAGGATTGATTTCTGCACTTAGGTTACATGATTAGAGGGATTTGTGTTTTTCACTGATAAAAAAGGCATTGAGCAAATAAGAAAACATGGGTTGCTTCACTTATTGGGTCAGGTGCAGTTACGTTATATTTAAACATTTATAGTGAATTTGCAGAACAAATTTCCAATTCCTGGAGGTCATCTAAAAGTACTAGAGGTAAAGTTTCTTGTGCACTGTATTATATTTGCATACAAAGTCTTTGTAGGTGCCTTGAGTGCATATTTTCAGAGCCTAAATTAGGGTGACAGTATTTGAACAAGTATTTTCTGTGGAATGAGGCAGGAGCTGGACAGGAGAAATTCCCTGTGTTCTGCAGCAGTCTGTGGCAGTCTGATATCCCTTGGGGCCCAAGTCAGAGTGCCTGAGACACCCCAGAGCAGCAGTGGTGTCAGTGTGCACAGCCCAGGGCACAGGCAGTCCAGGCAGAGGATTTCACACAGCATTTCCAGGATGGCTCTGTGTAAATTGGGAATCTCAGCTCACAGCTGGAGAAGGCAGTGAGGATCCTGGGCCAGCCCTGCCTCATTGTTCTCCCTCCCCACCTCGACTGGGGCTTTCTTCTCCAGCTCTCTGGCACCAGCTTTTATTCCCAGTGATGAGCTGGCAGTGGCTGCAGCAGCTTCCACCATCCTCCCTTTGCCATGCTGGCAGTATCTGCTCATTCTGCACCTCCTGAGCAGTGCAGGTGTCAGCCAGAGCTGCCTGTGCTGTGCCAGGGGGCAGCAGGGCATGGCTGAGGTGTCTCCATGTCCTCTGGGTGGGATCTCCCATCTCCCCAGCTGCTGGGGCATGTGAAATGTCAGAGATGTGGCTGTGCAGAGCACAGGCAGACAAGACACAAGACAACTCCTGTATTCTCCTGCAGTCACCCTGGCTGTGCTGCCTTCAGGGCTTCCCACACCCCTTGCTCTGCCTGGAACTTCAGCCACCAATGTTTTAACCTTTGGATCAAGGGTTACATTTTGCAAGTTACCCTGTGTGTCAGACCACGTTTTCTCTAAGCTGTGTTTTTCATCCTCAAAGATTCCAGAGTGAGGACTGCAGCTAATCATCCCGAGTGCCCCTTGGCACTTGTGAGCTCTGGATCATGCCTGCCATGGCCTCTTGCACTGCTAGGGAGAGGAGAAATGAGGGACCAGGTCACCTCAGTGTGGAGAGGGAGGCAGCAGTTCAAAGCCACCATTCAGCTGTTTGGCACAACACGCTCTGATGTGCTGTTCTTTTATGCTCTGGCAGAACATTAGCCCTGCATACAACACCTGAGGTTGGGGGATGGAATGGAATGCCTGTGTTTTTGCCAAATGAAACTTTGTCAGCCTTCACAAAAATCACTGTCTTCAGAGAGCTCTGAATTCTGCCAAACCAGCAAGCTTGAGTTGGCTAGAGAACATACTGCATGAGAAAATGGGATATTCCATCCCAAGCTAATCTAATTTCCCCCATCTATATTGAACAATGGAAACATTCAGTGCAGAATTCTTCACCATGAAGGGCTGATGGAATAAGAAAGCATTGAGACTTTTTACTCATTTCCCTACCTGGAAGTTTTATGGGACAGTGCATAAGTTAAAGCTCCTCAGGGGCAGCTGTAGCTTGTCTCTGGTATTTACACAGGATTTTGTGCAACCATTTACTACAGCATTCAGTAAAGTAAGTCAGGTAACCCCAGTATCACATGGTACGTGCAGCACCTCTGCAGATTTGTGTGAGGATACACAGTGACTGCACCAGGGGAGCTCTGTGTGTGCTGGCTGATTTGGCAGTTTTCAATTCCATGTTTTCACCCAGATTTCCTGCAGCTGATGTCCTGCTCTTTGTATTAAAGTGCCTTAATTGCAGGTACGAGACTGGGAGAAGCAAGAGCTCTGGTCAGATGGACAGTGGGCTCTGAAGGAGTTCCTTAACTCCCCAGCTCTCATTTCATGCCTCCTCCTGAAGGCCAGTCCTGTGCTGATTCTGGGAACCATGAGCTGGGTGCTGCCTCCCACTTCTGTCTCCTCAGGGCAGTTCACCAAGAGACCTCCTGACACAGTGGGAACAACACTGTGGAAAATGTATGGATATATGGTATTTCCTAATTAATATGGTAAAGAAGCAGGAATATATTTCACCTTTAATTTACTTTGAATTGAGGTTTCCATTCTCTTGCCAAGAATTTTATCTCCAGACCAGACAAATGTGAAGTCTGAAAGAGCTTTCAGCCTGCAGGTCAAAGGGGACCAATATCAACAGCAGGAAACAAACAGAGCCCAGAGAAGGGCAGGGCTGGAGGAGCTGCAAACCCAGGGCAGAGCTCTGACATTTGCTGCACTCTCAGAGCACTTCAGCTCTGTTTGTGAAGAGCTTGGGCTGAAAGCTGCTGCCTGTGAGTGCACAGCAGCATCACTAATGATGTTCAGGAGCATTGTGGTCAGCCTTGCTCTGAGAGCAGGGAACTACCCTGAGTGCTCCTTTCTTCTTCCCAGAGATGGTTGCCATTTCACATAATGGCAAATACCATCCTATCTATTAATCTCTAAATTATAAAGAAGTTCTAAATTATAAAGGAGTTCTTAGCCCATACAGTATGTAACTGGTCATGGTGAGAATAACAGCTAATGTTTTCTTGTGTTACACAAATCATTTTTAGTGTTTGGTATACAAAGTTCCAGGCTTCAGGGAATGCCAGGTTCACAGTGCCCCCTCTAGCCATTAATACTTCCTTCCAAAATTTATTATTCTTTAATCTCTCCCATAACATATGAATTAGAGTCCCTAGTGGAAATTCCTCATTTTCCTGCATATATCATTTCAGTTTTTGAAATCCTACAGTGCTGCCATATTGTAAGATTAATATACCACCCTTCTGTTCCTCTGAGCAAGAACCGGAACTTCACATGGCCAGAAACCTTTCTTTAACTGTTCTGAGTCAAATTTCCATTTTTATGGGGTTAGCAGTAAGTCTTTTGCTTTGGGGGAATGCTGCAATTTATGATCATGCTTTAAAGAAAAGTAAAGCTTGCCCTCCCCATAGGTACCCACTGTTTTGTAAGTGAAGAAAGTAGGAGATTGGAAGGAGAGCATGAAAACTTTTGGAGCTTCAGAGGGCTTCCCTTAACATTATTCATAAGCTGTGTGAGAAGGCAAAGCAGGGCACTGGGAAGGATTTTGTCAGTTGTTCCTTGCAAGGCAGTCTGTGCTGGTTGGATGCTTTAAACTCTAAGCCAGTTCCTTTGGTGATCATCTGTTAGTGCTCTAAAAGAACCCTGTTAGTGCAAAACAATAGATAAAGAATAGTTTATGGTTATTTTCAAATGGTGAAATGTATCTACTTTGAAGTCTGCTCCTGGAAGTATCTAAGTGCACACCACTTCAGCTTGACTTCTCTCTAGGTGCCTCTCCCAGGCTTTGTGGTTCTCTGTGCACTGACCAGCCAGGCAGGAATCAAAGGAATGAAACCTTAAGCAACACTTAGAGAAATGTGTGTGCAGTTAGTGGAGTCAGGCTCTTGTATTTCACAGTCACAAATGGGTGGGGTAGGCACTGCTCACTCCCAGAAGGGGGGAGCCCACAGTCACGGCTGTGGGGCTGAAGTTGTCTCTCATCATTACTGTGAAGAGGTGTGAAGACACTGCTGACAGGTAGAGGAGCACAGAGCTGGAATGCTTTCCACTGTCCAAGCATGCAGCCTCTCAGAAGGATCCCTTTCATGAGCAGATGGTGCTCCCCTGCAGCAGTGATTGCTCTGCCCTCTGCTGCCCTGCCAGACGCCTGCCTTCTCAAGTGTTACAAGTCTTCTCCTAATTCTCAGATTACAGTTATTTGTTGCCAGTTAATCACAGTTTGTTCTTGAATCCTTTTGCTTATTTTTTTCTTATCTTGATGATTGTTTTGGTGGCAGCCATATTCTGCCTTAGCTTTGTATTTTAGACTCAGCCAATGTTGCTGTTTCACAGAGACAAACCCAGGTTCCTCTGAGTTGCTTCAGGCTGACTGTACTGACCAGCTCACATGTGGCTCTGCTGGTCCATGCTCAGGGAACAAGGTTGAGAAGGGCACTGAGAGTCCCCCAGGCAATGCTGTGCCCCCCTGACACAGAGCTGTGCTGCATCCCAGCCCTGCTCCAGCCAGCTCACAGTGCTCTTGCTGCATCATCTGCTCAAGTGAGGCCCAAAGCCCCCATCTGTTGTCAGGATTCTGGGTTTGTGTCCCAGCAGCATCTGCTGATCATGGAGCCTGTTGCATACCCCATGTTTCCTTCTGCACAATGACTTTGACCACAGAATGATTTCTTACTTAGAACCAGGCTGAAGCTGTTGCTGTGTTTTCTCTGCAAGCTGAGTTTACAGTTGCTCTCAAGATGGAATATCCATGTGCCCAGGCATCCATCCAGCCTCTGCAGGGACTGGATGTGTGTGTGAATTGAGCAGTGGTGTGACTACTGCAGCTTGCACTAATGTAGCAATCTGTCTTCAAACCAAAGGCAGGGGAAGTCTCCTGCAAAGTGCCAGCTGGCTGCTCTTGGTTCCTGTTGAAACAGATGAAAGATCTGTTTCTTTAGAAACCTCCTAGTAAAGACTTTTCTGGGAGGAAGTTGGGGTGAGACATTACTCTGAGGACTCACTTCCTCAGTGGGAGGCTGCACAACAGAAAAAAGAACCTTCCACTTCAGAAAATTCAGCTTGAGGAGACAGAAGCAGTGCAACCAATGGCAATAAAAATATTAAATAAAATACTCTAATCATGAAATATTTCAAAATAAAAACCCCTTTTAAGGCCTTTTCTTGTATGCAGGGGAGTTGCAGATCACTCATGAAGGCATTGATGAAACAATTAAAGATCACTGTTGAGGCATTATAGAACTGAAAGAGCTCTGCCTTGGGTGGAATGTCATTTATATATTTCACAAAATTTATGAGGTTTTTATGGGGCCGAGAGAGAGAGATTGCAATGTTGTCTCTTGGGTCAGATGAGATTATATGGCACTGTACTCTAAGTAGTTTATTACTCCCTGAGCCATTGCAGTGTGTGTTTGGTGTCCTGCAGGAAAAGAACAAGCAGATAACTTGGAAACCTTCATCAGACAAAATCCAGTGCTTGTCAGACAGATCCTGACTGAGAGCCACACGTTTTTTCAATAACTGGGGTTTGGGCAGCAGGCAGAGCTGGGACTGCATTGCAGGGGGGCTGCTTACAGTGCAGGCTGGGTTTGTGTGAGATGGGGCAGAGTCTGAGCAGCCTTCCAGTCAGACATTCCCTCCTGGGGGTGGGATTCTGCTGTTGGAGTCAGCCCCACTGCCCCTTTGTGGTCTCTGCTGCCTCCCCCTTGGAGCTGTCAGCCCACACTGCTTGAGCAAACTCTGCTGTGGCTGCAAAGAACTGTTCTGCTCCTTCCTTCCTTCCTTCCCTGCTCTGCTCCTTCCTTCCCCTGCTCTGCTCCTTCCTTCCTTCCTTCCTTCCCTGCTCTGCTCCTTCCTTCCTTGCCTGCTCTGCTCCTTCCTTCCTTCCTTGCCTGCTCTGCTCCTTCCTTCCTTCCTTCCCTGCTCTGCTCCTTCCTTCCCTTCCCTGCTCTGCTCCTTCCTTCCCTTCCCTGCTCTGCTCCTTCCTTCCTTCCTTCCTTCCTTCCTTCCTTCCTTCCTTCCTTCCTTCCTTCCTTCCTTCCTTCCTTCCTTCCTTCCTTCCTTCCTTCCTTCCTTCCTTCCTTCCTTCCTTCCTTCCTTCCTTCCTTCCTTCCTTCCTTCCTTCCTTCCTTCCTTCCTTCCTTCCTTCCTTCCTTCCTTCCTTCCTTTCCTTCCTTTCCTTCCTTCCTTTCCTCCCTCCCTCCCTCCCTCCCTGCTCTGCAGAACTCCCAGCTGAATTCCTCCCCAGGCTCTCACGGCCTCCATGCTCCCCCCCTGCAGGGAGGGTTGTAGAGAAATCCTTGTTCACCACAGGTTTTCACATGGGAAGAGCTGCCACACTCCTCCTTCTCAGCTCACACCTTTTGGAAGTTCATCACTAAATTTCCTGTCATCCACATTTCCTTGGGGCCATTTGTTAAGGGTGGAGGTGGCACAGAGGGACATGGCTTAGTGGCAGTGTTACTGGTAGGCTCAAAGGGCTTTTCCAACAGAAGAGTTTCTGTGGTTCCTGCTGGTACATGTAGCAAGAGGATCCCAGTCACCATCCATTGACATTTTCCTAAGATTGCCATTTTCATGGGAATTAGGATGGGAATGCTTTCCTTTCTGCTTACTGCCAGTTTTTTAGTTTACTGTAAATACCATTTGGGTATCTGTATAGCTAAAGATGCAAGGTCTGTCTACTGGAAAAGGAAGTGTAGATAACATTTCTGTGTATTGGAGGAGATGGATTTATTTCTAGGAAAGGAGAAAAAATAAATCTGGATCCTGAAAATTCCAAGGTGGTAGAAACAAAATAATAATTAAAAAAAAAAAAAAGTGCTCAGGCCCCTGTAAAAGCTGCTCTTCCCTGCTTGCTCCTACAAACTCCCTGCGTGCCACCAGCTGATCCTGATCCCATGGGAGCCCCACTCCAAGCAGGGACTTCATCTGGGACTCCCCACAATCCCTTCAGCAGTGTTCTGTGGTGCTGGGCACAACTGTGGCTTTGGGGGTACATTTTATAAGCACAGATGGGTGCTTTCGGTTGAGTATTTGTTGCATTATTTTGAACTCCTTTTTTCAGCAATGTAGAATATAATGGAAAGTAACTGGAATTGTTCATAACCTTCAATGCCCAAAGCAGCTGAGACTCCCATATGACTCAGATGAGTTTGTTAATTGTCAGTTTGCTTTAATGTAATGATTCAGAAACTTAATCTGTTGTTGAAATATTTATTCTGCTGCTGTTATTCCATTACTCTTTATTGGTGTTTATTGTAAGAAACTACTTAAGGTTGAATATATGTATTTTATCTTTACATACACATGCACACATGGATATATTTATACATATATTTTTAATTTATAGCTAAATAGATCAGCAGTGGTGAGCAACAACATTAATAAAGCCATCACATTAAGTAGACAGATGGGAGTTCCCCAGTCTTGTGTGCCAGTGGTCACACACAGAGCCAGGCCAGGCCAGAGAGAGCAGGGGCAGGGCATTTCTGGAGCCCCTCTCCAGGTGTTTGGCAGTGCCCAGTGCTCCATACAGAGCAGCCTGGCTCTGTTAGCTTGGCCTGGACACAGCTGCTTGTTTGGGAGCAGTGCCCTGGTACATTCTGTCAGCTGAGTGTGCAGTCCCAAGGAAGCCTTGTTTTGAGCATTGTCTTTGAGACACAAAAAGCAGGTGAGTGACTTCTCCATGCGTTTCCTCCCATTGATGCAAAGTGTCTTGGCTTTTGGAGAGGCTGTACTGGGAGCACCCAGGCCCCTGTTGGTGGCTTTTGTCAGGTGCTGGGAGGGTGATCCTCATCCAGCCAAAGTGCTGTGCTGTTTTCCTTTGTCTGCTTAGAATTGGACTCCAAGATGCTGAAAGTGCCCTGCCAGAAGTGCAGCTCCAGAGGCATTCTCTGAACCAGAACCTGTGTCTGTAGCTGGCAGATTTGGTGGCACTGAGAGTATCAATTATGCACGACTGAAATGAAGTGTATTTTAGTAGCAGATAGCTGAAAAGCCTTGCAATGTATTCCTAATTCAGTGGCATTGCCCTGAGCTACTCTGAGGCCTCTTTTTTAAACTCAGACATTAGCACAAAGCACACCTCTGACTGCAGGCATTTAAAGATCAACAAGGGCCGAAAAAGCTTTTAAGATCCAATGAAACCAGGAAAACAACGACATTTCCTTTCAGTGTCAGGTTAGATTGCCTTCTTATGAGTGCAGCTATTTCAGGTACAGAGTGCTTGGTGGTTTGGGTCTTGTTGTGTGAGGAGAGTGTTCCCCAGAAAACATCTGTTTCTTTCACCTGCAAACCGCAATGTGCTGTGATGAGGCAGGACTGTAGCCACAGGGACCCAGGGGGACGAAGGAAATCTGGCTCAAAGGGATGAGCACGGCTTTCTGAAACATGGTATCAAAAAGAGCACTTAAAAGGAGAGAGTGCTTTTAGAGCACAGATACACCACAAACTGGGCAGGTCAGGTTGCCTGGAAGCCTGAGTTCTCTGGGCCTGCTGATACTGTTTCTTAGCAGCACTGTTTGTCTTCGCTCAGAACAAGAGAACTTTATGGTTTTTTCCACAATGGTAAAATGTTCTGCTTTTCCATGAGATAACAGTAAATCCCCCTGTCATCTGTAGCATCTAAAATCTGTACATGCAATAGAGCTGCTGCTTTCCATTCTGTGGTCACATCTTCATTTTTAACTCGCTGTTGAAGTTCAGGTGTAGCTCTCATGCATGTACTACAGGTTTAGTATTACACCCTTGATTAGTAAAACTATTTATAGCAGGTTTTAAGCCAACAGATCGTGTAATGTTAATATTATGCTGTATACTTATATGCATGTGTTTTATGCACCAAAATAACTCTTCATTCATTCAAAATGGAAAAGAAGTGACATTATCTTAGAAGGTAGGGAATTACACATTAAAATCATACATGGTGCCTCCCTTTCTCCTGTGGGGAAGGAGATGACTTGGGGATGTCAGTGTGCAGCAGCAATGGCTCTGTCTGTGCTGGTGCCCTTGGTTCAGCCTGTCAGGATAAATCCAGGTTTATCTGTGTGCTCTGGCTGGGATGGGAGGCCCCTGCTGACCAGGGAAAGGCCAGGGTTGAGTTTGTCTGCACAGAGCGAGGGGAATGGCCAGCCCTGTGTCAGCCTCTGGAAAGATCACAGAGTGCCTCATTCCCAGGCTGGTGCTGCAGAGGACTGTGACAAAGGATAATCCAGTCCCTGTGCTGGCTGCAGCCACAGCGTGGATGGGGTGTGATGCACACAGGCCTTGTGGCCTAAAAATCCAGAGCAAGTGGCTCTGGGCATGCAGGGAGAGGAAAGCTTTCCGTGGGGTGGGATTCAGCCATGTAAATGAAATAAATGCTCTTCTAAGGGCTGCTTTTCTGTTCTTTCAGAGGATGACATGAACAATTACATCAGTCGATACTACAACGAGCCCAGCAGTGGTGAGTGTTGCTCACAAACACAAACGTGAGTGATTTGTTTGCATTGCCTTGTGTGCTGTGAACCAGGTAAGACTGGGCAGTGCTGTAGATCTGTCCTGGAAATGAAACCCACCACAGGGCCTTCTGCTTTGGTCCATGGAAGTGTGTGCCAACAGTCATGCAAGGCCCCAAGTTTGCTCTTGGAAACTTGTGTATGTAACTCAGGATAGTTCAGAGATCTGGCAGGGGTTAATTCCCTGTAGCTGGGCTGTCTAGCTCACAGAGCACTTCAAATGGATCTGAGGATGAACGGTAGGGACAAAATAAATGAAGAGAAAAGAAGTGGGGAGACAGCTTAGCCCAGCACCACGCTGGGAACCTTTCAGAAAGGTTAAACTGAATGGTGGGAAACCTCAGCAGCTGGGCCTGACCCGAGGGCAGCCTTCAAATGGATGTTCCTGGCAGGAGTCCTGCTGGCAGGGGGGGTTCCTGCCGTGCTGGGGGCTCTGCACAGCCCTGCTGGGCAGAATGGGGGCCTCTGCCCATGCTGGGGGCTCTGCAATGCCCCAGCCCTGCCCAGCCGGGGCTGGCCGTGCTCTGGCTGCCAGCACAGCAGGGCAGGGGAGCTGAGGAAGGCAGGCTCTGACAGGTGGGGGTGTGCACACCCCTCTTATCAATATAACATTTTGTATATATATTAAAAATGTGTGTGTGCTTAAATATAATGTGTTATAACTGTATATCTCTACATACATATTCCCATATATATACAGGGTTAGAGGAAAGAAAACTAAGTGTGTGTGCCTGCATATGCATGTAGATAGAATATACACAAGGTGTGTGTGTATATATATACATATATATGCATTTATGTGTGTATATATACATAAGTAGAATGTATTACATACTTTATATGTAGTATGCATACATAGTGAAATATATGTGTATATATAGATATATTTCTCTATATAAGGATATGCCTAGTATATATATAATGTATGTGTATGTATATAAATATATACTGTATTCTGTATATCCATATATATAGATATACATATCTGTATACACACACGAACCCAGATACAGATACATGGATAAAGATGTAAGTAAACATACACTTGTTTGTACATGTATATATGTAATGTATCATATATGTCTCTCCAAACATACACACATCCCCATATTGGTATTATGTAAGCAGATTTATATACATATAAAGGTATTTTTGATTTTGTGTCTACATATAGGTAGAGCTTTATCTAAATATAAAGATGTGGGAAAGACTGTGTCTCTGTACATACTGAGATATTTTATTAGAATGCATATATTAAATGTAGAAGGGAGTGTGAGAGGAGAGATGGTCAGAATATATGTGTATATACTATAGAAACGTGTATATATTACAGGGATGAAAATATCTCTCTGTATAATGTATTATATATCTTTAATCCTGTATATAAATGGAAATAGATTCATATGGAACTGAGGCTACATAAATACTAACCAGAAGGGAGTGTGAGTGTCTGGTTGTAAGCCCAGCTGGCATTCAGTGGGATCCAGGCAGGCTGGAGAGGGAAGCTCCTGAACACTCCCAGCACTCAGTGGGGCCAAGGGGAAGCCTGGCCCTGTCCCCGGGCACTCCCCAGCACCAGCCCCGGCCGGGGATCGAGAGCAGCTCTGAGGAAAAGGCCTGGAGCTGCCTGCCCCGCTCTGCCCCGCCTGCACAGCCGGCCCCATCAGGATCAGCATCAGCATCAGCAGGACGTGGAGCTGCTGCAGCGAGTCCGAGGAGGCCCCGGAGCTGCCCTGGGCCAGGATGGCAGCGCTGCGGGGGCGAGGCCCTGGCACAGCCCCGTGGCAGTGCCCAGGGCCAGGCTGAGCACCCTGGGATGGTGAAGGTGTCCCTGCCGTGGCAGGGGTGGCACTAGGTGGGCTAGAACCACCAACCCAAACCATTCGGTGACTCTATGAGCACAAGGATATTGTATTGAGTATCTACACTGTGTCACTGGGCAGACAGATGTGCTTGCTGAGGATGGCTTCTGTGTATGTTCATTGATCAGGATATGTGCATATGGCTGCAGTATTGTCACGTGTATTTAAAGATCTGTAAAGGCATTTGTACATGTTTGTGTCTGTAGATTTATGTTTTATATGCATTGCATTTATATGCGTGTGCATATAGAGCTGTAATGTATGGTGTATCTGCGGCCACATGCATAGATGGAGAGCTGTGTGCTTGGATATGACTGTGTGGTCTGTATATACAAACATGCAGTCTGTACACAGTTCCAGTGTGGCATACATGTATGTCTATCCCACATATATGGGGATAGACACATATTTATAGATGTGTAAGAGAAACTGTATATTCAAATTTTATATATCTTAGGCCTTATAAATCAAGGGAGTGTGAATGGCTATATACATGTATTTTTAATATGTATCATATGTATGACATAAATATGGATCTATCTCTGTATCATGTATATATATTATTAATTATATCCCCATATATATAAATACCCCACATAGACACAAATGGGAAAAAGTGTCTATATATTTTCTTTTAAAACATAATTATATATATTTTAGAATGGTGTATAAGACTGTGTGCATATACATCTCTTTTTAATCTATTTTATGCATGTTATGTGTATATCTTACATATCAAAAATATATACTTGTTTTTCTATAATTATATAACCACATGGAATTTTATATAGAGGCTTATCCTATATCTGTATAAATGTATAGAAGCTATTTATGCATATATATGCAGACAGATAGAAAAACAGGTAAAGATCTGTGTACTACTTTAGTATTTTGTATATGTATAAATACAAGTAAAGATATATATACATACAGGGAGAGATATATGTGGGGTAGGCATGTGAGAGCCTGTTTAAATATGTATATGGTTTATACATTAGAAAGGACATTAGTGTGTATATAGAGACATATGTATTATATATAGAATATGTGTACATATGTAGATATATTATGAAGGGGAAACATAGAGAAACAGATGCATAGAGATAATTCCCTCTAAAAATATGGATGTCTACATATAAAGCTATGTATATGGGTATATAAAGTCTGTACATATGTATGTGTGAGAGAGAAAGCCTATGAATCCATAGACACATGAATTATATAGAGAGCTATTTAAAAAACGTACACACAAGCATATAGAGGTATAAAGTATTGATTTTATTCATGTCTATCCCTCTACGCACATCCCCAAGCTCTACAGGACTATATAAAAAGATGTATGAATCTATACATAGGTCTAGGGTATGTAAAAAGGGGAAGGTGTGAGGGACCATGTCTGTGAATATACATATATAATGTGTGTTCACATATAGCAATGATGTATTTCATATTTGTATCCCTGTATATATACATTCCACATATGCATATATGTGAGTCTGTGTGTATGTCAGCATTACAGATATATACACTGTATCCTATGGGGCAGATACACACGTATATTCCTCCATCTCTGTGGATAAATGAATATGTAAATTTGGGGGGGACATCCTGTATATACCTAGGTATTTTTTGTGTGTGTGTGTGTGTGTGTGTGTGTGTGTGTGTGTGTGTGTGTGTACAGAGAGATATGTACACAGGTGTATGGTAATGTTTATAGATGTATATCCCCCACTGAGAGACACTAAAAGGGGGAGGCAATATAATTTTACATGTACAATATGTATCATTGGTGTTATGTATCATGTACTATATATGTATATCCTTATAGCTGCAGTTGCTGTGTATGTGCACATAAATTTATAGGTGTGTATATGTGTGTGTGTGTATGTACATATACTGGCATATGTGGGGATTTGTGTTCTGTTTAAGGAAAGCAGAGGGAGTATTGTGTGTTCCATGTACCAAAAGTCCGTATGACTGTATGCTCTGTATGCTATATTTTACAGGGGACTCCATCCATGTACACATTGCCTGTATGAATGTGTACAAGACCCTCTGTGTGTGTGTGCCTATATATATATATATATATATATAAAAAAGGTATATATAGACATATCCTATTTATTTACAGTTGTGTGTGTATATATACACAGGTCCCTTGATATTAACCCCCATTATACAAATAGCAATAAAGATATATCTAAGTTCCCAAGTAAAGTTACAATGTATTTTTAATACATATTTGTATATAAATGCATGCATCTTATAAATAAATATACACACATAGAGAGGTGGGATCTTTGTAATTTAGTAATAAATAATTATATATATTTAAGGGGTAGGTTATGTATTAGAATGTGTGTGTGTGTGTATACATATGTGTGTGTAAAATATTCTTTATGGAGCTCATGTATGCACATATTGCCCATATCTGTAAGGAGACATCTAAGGATTATGTGTATAAAAAAGGGAGAGGGGGAGACAGACTGCATGTGTGCAGCTGTGTGTCCTACAGAACATGTATGTGCATGTATGTACAGGTGTACAGCACTGTTAGTGTTTGTGGATTTCCCTGTGTACCCCTGAATTCCTGTGTCACTCTCTAACAAGGTGTGTCTGTACACACATCTCACTGGCTGTGGGTAACACCTATCCCATGTAACATGTGTGTGTCTGGGTGTGCAGGTGTGGCTGCAGTGCATATCCTGATCTATACATTGTCCTTGTATGTGCACACAGTGACAAGTCTGTGCATTGCTACACAGGCTGTGCAGCTGCCCACAACAACGGGATGGAGTTAAAGAGGGCTACATAGTGCATCTATAAAATGGCTGCAGAGATGTAGGAATGATGCATTGTTGTGGGGGGGACCATGCACTACAGTGTGTGTGCATCTATATGCAGCTTATTATATATTATGTATTTTATATTGTATATTATACACACACACACTCCCTACATCTGTATGGAGAAGTCCATGCAGGTATAGGTTATATGAATTTAAACTGGGGCAGGCATATCTATGTAGGTGCAGATTGTATTATACATAGATATATATGCCTATGTATTCCCATAATAAATTTTGCTATTAAAGGGTGTTTCTATATAATTTAAAACATGTATAAAGACTGGAGGTGTCATGTAGAGCTATACAGTTATACATGTGTTATATGTATATCTTACATTATTTGATACACGTTTGATATATATTCCTGTATATACATTCCAGATTTATATATACACACCATAAGACATAAATAGTCATACACAAAGGTAAGTATACATGTGTGTAATTGTATACATTCCATTTAAAGTGTAACAATTACATTTTCAAACGAGGAGAACAACAACTGTCCTATAGGTAGTACATATATATGGTTTTATTTATATCTCTACTTAAGCATACACACGCAGACACACGGCTATGTATGTAGAAAATGTACATATGTGTGTAAAGGTCTAATGTATGGGTCTTTTATTTATATATATATATATATATATATATATATATATATATATATATATATATATACACACACACATATATACTTATATACATATATATATACATGTATATATGTTTGTATATATATATATATATATATATGTATGTATGTGCACAGATGTAGCTCTTCCCCGTATCTGTATGCTCTATATATAAAGATTAGGTATGTATAAAATTAAGTGGGTGAGACTGTGTAGATACACCTATGTGTTATATATGGGTGTGTCTGCACATGTGTAGAGAGAGGCATGTATTATTATATATTGATATGTATTGCCAGAGCCCCATAACATACTTGGAAGGCTGTTAAAAGGTACATGTGTGTATATATATTCACATAGATGGACATATCAAAAGACTAAAAGGGGGAAGGGGTGTTCATGTATAGGTAAAATGTATTCTGTATGTCTCTTTAACTGTGTTCCCCAGCCATACACACACAGTGAGAAATCTATGTATTTATATTTAAAGGTAAGTATACTTGTGAGTGAAAGCACAGGTGTTTTCTATTTATAGATAATTCTATGTATTTAAAGGGAAGGCATGTATTATTAGTCTATATATTATATGTATATGCAGTGTATCATATATGGATCTCTATATAGTCTAAAGATACAAATAAAAAAATATATCAATAAAATATGTCCATGAAGTTCTGGCATAGTCTGCCCAGCGAGGTGGTGGAGTCACCATCCCTGGATGTGGCAGTGGGTGCCAGGGTTTAGTTGAGATGTTTGAGCTGGGTGGACTCGATGATCTTGAAGGTCTCTCCCAGCCTGGTGATTCTGTGATAAATAGCTATGTAACTACAGAGATAGGGTCCTCTACAGGTATCATCTCCTACATATAGATCTAGCCAATAAATATACATAAATGTATGTATATTTATTGGCTAGATCTATATGTAGGAGATGATATATGTATATGTACAAGTATGTACACATTTCTGTAGAAAGGTACAGGGGTTGTATACATTTTTAGTGGTAGACAGCTGTATGCCTTGCAAGGGGGCACTGTATCTTGTGTGTGTATAACAGAAGGTCTGTATACAGTGAATTCCATATGGGGCTCATAGAGATATAATTCCTCATCTCTGTATCTAAAGCCCATGTGTATATAAAATAGGGTGGGGAGGGGGTGAGAGCCTCCATCTCTGCACCTGTGTATTGTGTGTAATAAATGTGTATGTTCATGTATGTATGTACCTGTATGCAGGTATGTGGCATTAGGGATGGCTGTGTATCCCTGCCTGTACAGCCCCAGCATAGATACAGGAGATACATAAAAGGCATGTGTGCATCATTTAAAGACTGGCTCAAGAGAGGAGGGCTGTTGATGTGTAGGTATAAATGTGTGTGTATCTGTATATCCATGTGGGCACACACCCACATACAGAAAAATGAGTACAATTGGGAGGGGGGGAGGGGTGGGGGGTTGCACACTGTGCAGCAGTAGCTGCTAATTCCAGGAATTTAAGGGAGGTACCTATTGCCTGTCCATGTACACAGGAGGCAAAATGGATGTAGATGCAGTTTCTTATGCACATGTACACACGAGCTATATGACTAAAGCTCTATGGTTGGTCTATATACACACACAGATCTAGGCATACAGTGTATCTCTATAAACAAACAGAGAAAGGGGCTGTATATGATACATACACATGTATGGCTCAGGGGGTCTGTGTGCTATGTGGGTGTCTCGGATGGCTCTGTGCCCATCCCTGTAGGTACAGAGCGTTGCCCATGGCATTGCTGTCGTTCTCTGTACCCTCTCAGCCACCTCTGTGCTCTGTCCCTGCAGACAGCGGAGTCCCCGATGCCGCCATCTGCGTGGTGACCACAGCCGCCATAGACGTGCACCGGCCCAACATCTCGTCGGAGCTGTTCACGGTGGAGGTGCCGCTGCGCCTGGGCAGCACGGGCACCTCGGCCAGCCTCACGTCGGGCAGCGCCTCCCGCTCCACGGCCAGCTCGGGCACGCGGGGCTGCAGCGAGAGCAGCCCGACCCTGGGCTCGTCCCCGGACTGCAGCGCGGCCTGCGAGGAGCCCCGGGCCCCGCTGGCGCCCGCCCGGCAGCGCGCGGTGCAGGAGCTGCTCTCGTCCCTGTCGGAGGAGGCGTGCCTGGCGCAGAAGGGGCTGGATCCCGTCAACCTGAAGCTGCCCAGCCCGGCCGGCTCGGTGGGGGCCAGCCCCGACCTGAGCCACCGGCTCAGCGTCTACAACCGCAGGAACCAGGAGAGCCTTGATGTCTTCCAGCTCAAGCCGCTCCTCGACTGCCCCCAGGGTGCCCCAACGATCGAGGACAAGTACGGGGCGCTGGGGCCCCCAGAGCCACGGCTGGGCAGGGTTCCCGAGGCATAGGACCCGCCTGGGCCATGGGGACTCCTGCACGGACACCTCACCACGCTGGCCACGAGGCTGCCACAGCTGAGGTGGCGGTGCTGAAGACACCTGTGGCATCTGCTGCAATGGCCACCAGCCTAGGGCGAGGCCAGCATCGCCTCTGCTCCCCTGTGCCTGTGGCACATGACCTACCTGCCCTGCCACCAGCTCTGGGCCAGCTGGGACCTACAGTGGCCATCTGGGAACAGTGGACCCTGCAGCACTCTTAGGGCAGTATGGACCCACAGGGCCTGGAGGGACAAACAGACTGTGCCGGGAACACCGTGGAACTTCCACCGGTCCAGGGCCAGCACGAGCCCCATGGTGCCAGGGGCAGGACAGAGCTGCTGGACAGCTTGGGCCCAGCCTGACCCTGCCCAGGGGCTGAGTGTGACTGGGAGGGGTGTGGAGATGGGAATAAACACTGACAAACCCATGCAGCCTCCTGCCTTGTAGTGCTCTTGCCTTCTTCTCTTACCTGCTTTCCCTGCCTTGCTTTCTTCCAGCCCACCACTCCATGTGCCACGCAACTGACCACCAAAAAAACCCCAACACAAGAAACAACCATCCCAGCACCGCAGTGACCGACCCCACCTCTTTCCAGTAAAATCCTTTATTTGTCCTTACTCCACAGTGCCAGGTCCCGTCACCAGCACTCACTTCTTCTTCAGGAGCTTCGTCATCTCCGGCACCGCCTGCAAACACCAGTGCCAGGGTAGTGCACGTTCCCCTCTGACCCCCACAGAGTGACCCTGTGCAGTTCCCAGCCCTGCACTTACACTGCCCACCCTCCCACCCAGCACAGCACTCCAGGCTCACAGCACTCCCCACTTCTCTCCTGCTGAATAAAGCCTCTTAATTATTTAAGAGAGCTACATTTCCATTAGGTGGAAATAATGCATTCGTACAAAATTTATTAAGGAAATTGTCTACATGGTGTTTCTTCAGAATGTGACTTTGTCTCAGGCTCACAAAGAGGCCCGTGCTCACCACGGAGGCAGCGGGCATCATTTCAGGAATGGCATTAAGTGCTGGCACAGTTTCTGCCCATGCCTCCACAGAGCCACTCCCGCCACACACACGTGTGGCCACACACAGGCACTGGGACAGGGCTGGCTCAGAGCTCCAGAGGGAACTGCAAGCTCCTCCTGGGCATCAGCCTGTGAGGCAGCAAGCCCAGGCAGAAATAATCACACCTCCTGCCAACTCTCTACTTCCAAACTTTATGAAGCTTAAAAATACATGCAAGCACCTCTGTGTGGTCATTTCCAAAGTGGTTCAACCTCAGGAAACCAGAACTGAGGGAACTGAGGCAGGCTGGCTGTGACACCCCCCCAAGACAACCTACTTTCAGGGTTTTGATTTTAAGCATGCAAATCATGACATCAGAAAGCAAATCTTTAAACAACAGACACCCTCACACAGACATGGTTAGCACTCATTGGATTATATTATGTAAGCCCCTGTCAGCTCTCCCAAAGTTACCCTTACATGAAGTTTAGCCTCACCTGAAATAAATCTGCTACCAGTCCATAGTCTGCCACTTGGAAAATTGGAGCTTCTGGATCCTTGTTAATAGCAACAATGGTCTGCAAGCAAAGTTAAAGCACCATATGAATCTAGATATTGATCATCCTCTGGGGCTGGATTACAGGGCCAGGTCTTAGCCAGGAAATGGGCTGTATTCTCTCCAAGCCCCCAGAAGCAGAACATTTATCTGGGCATTTAATATTTTTCCATCTCAAAAACAAGTGCCTCCTTCCCACAATCCCCCTGAAAAAAACCCCCACACATCCATCCTTCCCTGCTCATCATACACATCTCTTCTATCCTTCCCTGTAGAAAAGCCTAGAAAAAAAATTTACTACAGAGGATTATCTGCACATTCTAAGCTGCACCACTGCAGAACTAACCTGGAGGCAGCAGTTACAACAAGCACAATACAGCCCTGCCTAAAGGTCTCTGTACTTACAATGGGACAGCATTTAGTTTGTCACACAGGAGAAAACAGCACAACAAATCCCCACACAATGATCCAGAAAATGTCTTGGTTTAAACCCTGCCCTACACTGAATCATCCTAACTGCCTGTGACAGCTCCTAGCAAGATCAGCATGGCTGGGTGTCCCCATCAAAACCTGCAACAGGCTGGGAGCACTCTGCAGAGTAAGGGAAAGGAACCCTGAAGCAAAGGTAGCAGCTCCCAGAAGGAGCCTTGCACCAAGCAGGGGCCTGGAGCACAGACTGGGGCAGTGCCAGAGGGACAATGGCTGGGGACAGCTGTGACCCTGACTGCCACACCCAGGGAACCACAACTCCCTGCTCTGTTCTACTGCCTCCACTGAAAATCCAACAGAATTATTGGCATGGGAAGCAGGGGCCTAGTGGCACTAACAGAGAAACGTTTACAAACCCTGTGGTTTTAGGCCCCCAGCAATGTCATTTCTTGGCCATTTGTCCCCTGAGAGTCCCTGCAGAGGACTCCACCACAAATGCCAGTGGGCAGTGCCCAGAGCATTGCCCTGCCCTCTGGCCAAGGACGTGCAAGTGCTGCAGCAATGCTGCCCTTGAAATCATCTCCCCAGAGCTCTCCTCCTTTACAGTTTTACTGCAGTTACCCCTCTTTGCAAATGCAAGGCTCCCAGACAAGCTGCAGTGCAGGGAGCAAATCCAGGCTGTGATCCCTGAGAAAAGCCTTTCTCTGACCCTTCTGAGGCCCTGCTATTCCTTGCAGAACCATCCACAGGGGCTGATGCTGAAGCCCAGCCAAGGCCAGCACCACAGGGGCTGCCAGCTCTGTCCTTACCACAAAAATCATTAACAAATTGCTTGCAAAACTGTCTGAAGTTTTGGTTTGGCAGCTTAGTCCTTCCTCTGCCTCCTCTAGCTGAAGTAACTTCAGTAAGATTTGGGTCCCTACCTCATTGCTAACTCAGGTGAGCAGCAAAAGCACCACCCTGCTCACAACACAACTTGGTGAGTTAAATCTCTGAGTAAGAAAAGATAGGGAAACTCTCACGAGGGAATTAGAAATAAGGAAAGAAAGCAACAACAATTCTTCACGTCTCCTCAAAAGCTGCATTTTCTACCTTGCTGTAAAAGAACAAATAAATTATACATCTCACTTGGTAGAAAGCATCTGACTGCTTTGGAAAACATATCCTGAAGTGTGCAAGTTCACAATGCCAGATAATTCAGAGTGCTGAGGGAAGACAGGGGACGCTCCAGAGAGCTCCCTTGGCTGCAGAATTCTTTGTTTGGGAAAACTGGATCTTCTCCATAACTACCCCACCTAAATGTCTAGCTGAAAGGAAGACAGAACACATTCCAAATACCAGTAACTGAATCTGAATTTTACAACAGATACATTAGCTTACGCTAAAAAACTCAGATATGGGAGAAGTTGAAGGGTTACATAAGCATCTCATATCAACAAATTTCACCTGTCATTATTTGTTATAGCAGAATACCTCAAAATATCAAACACACCTTTGGAAAAGCCCTAAAAGCAGAGGTTTTGCTGTTACAGTACAGGTGAATATCACTGCTCAGTGTTGTTGTAACAAAGGAAATTCTGGATTTTCAAGTCAGAGGTTCCCAGTGCTGCTGGCACTGGGCTAAGGTAGCAAATGAACACAAAGAGGGTCACATCAAGCCTATGCAGCTTCCAACAGGCAGTTCCCAGGCAGGGGCTGCTGCTCAGCCCACCTGCCCATGTCCTCACTCAGCCAGGGGCACAGCTGGAGCCTGAACTGCTGCAAACAAAGCTCCAGACAAAGCCACCTGTGGCCCAGCAGTGTCACAGGAGCCCAGGTGGCCGTGGCAGCTGTGCTGTGTGTCCAGTGCTGTGCCTGGACTCTCCCTCTGCTGCACTGCAAGCAGGAATATGGCAGAAGCTGTGGCAGTGCTGTTCACCAGAGCCCTTGGGAATACCCTGCCACAGTTCCCACTTCTCAAGAGACACCTTCACCTCTGCCATCAAACACCCTTAACATCTTGAATTTTAGTTGGTTTTTCTCCACTGCATCAACTAATGCTGACACCACTCATGTCCCTGCTTTTAGAAAGCTTATAATTCCCCCCCCCAGAATATTTATATAATACATGAGAAATAAAAATGGTAAGAAAGCAGAGATCATCCTTCCACACAGGCTGGTTTTGAGGACAATTACCAGTCACAAACTCACTGGTCTGTTGCTGGTTAAATACAAAAAAACTACCTGAAAAGTTTTGAAACCCTCTTCCTTAGCTTTATAAACTATTCAAAACTGTGGCTTGGTTAAGGTCATTCTCTGAAAATAGAAAAAAAAAAACAACACATAGCCTTTCTAAAAAATTACTGAGGGAGGCAGGACCTCCAGTTTTTGATGTCTGCCATTTGATAGTATCAATCAGGTAACTCTGCTCCTCTTCTCAAACACTGCACTGTGGGCCAAACTGGCAATTCCAATTTTGGATTATTTGCTCTGGCAGCTAATGAGTTAAACCTTTTAAAGTTTTACTGCCATTTTATTGCAGGTTTCCATTTGAATGGCTAAATGCAGGAATGTCAGAGACATCTTTTACTTTATGGAATAGTAAGTTCATAATTCAAATTGTGCATTGTTATGCATGAATTAATATGTCATAGTCTGGAATTAAGGCAAATGGAACTATTGTATAGAATTCAGGCATTTGTGCTTTGGGTGGGTTTTTTTAAACAAAGTCAATTAGCTGCTTCCACTGATCACTGTGGGTTGCAGTGCAAAGGTTTTGCTACTGCATGAGATGTTTTGCCACAGTAGCTTTTTTTGTCAAAGAGTGTTTTAAAGCAGCAGGAATACCAAAACCATCTAAAGCACTGATGTAAAAGCAAGGGAGTCAGCTCACTTCCCTCCTCAAAAATCTCTTCTAGTACATCCACCTTCACATACCTTGCTGTCTTTCATTCCAGCCAAGTGTTGGATTGCTCCAGATATTCCCACAGCAATGTAAAGTTCCTGGGAAAAAACAAGAGACAGACATTTTTGGTCTCCATACCACAGTCTCACTAAGTTCTCACAAACCTTAATCAACTCAATTACATGCAGCAGTTTTTACATTACAGTAGCTTCCAGTACTAAAGGCAGCTGATGGTTGGTTCCCTTCCCCACCTGGGCATGCAATGTGACTGCAAAAGGAGAATCCCAAAGGAGCACAGACAGATTAGGGGAAAAAAAATAAACAAAGTCTGCATCAAAAACATCCACCATGCTCAGCTAAAGGCCAGGGCAATCCATGTTCACCACCACCCTGGAGATTCCCAGTGCAAATATTAGGGAAGAGAACCTACAGATGGGTAATGCAGCTGCCTGAAGAGCAAAGCAGGGCTCTTCAAAGCCCCTCAGAGCCTTTACCTCAGACAGAATGCTCAAAGGTGAAATGAGGTGTGAGGCCTTTGAAAGATTCCCTTTAGAGCAGGATGAACCTCTGAGGAACCCCAGAGGGCTGGTGCCCTGTCCATGCCCACCTGCACTTTGTGTTCCTCACCCAGCCCTCCCAAAGCCTCCCTTCCCCACCCACTGCCCACTCCCACACAGGATGGGTACACAAGGCACACCAGCTACACCAACACCTCTGCACTTTGGGGCTTCCACTTTTATCTCCAAAGAGCCTTACAGTCAAAAGAGATTGCAATTTATAGGTAAATAACTCTGTGTCAGCTGTTTCATTCACAGCTGAAAACTATTACCTCTCCTTGGGCTGAAAGTCATCCATTCTGTCACCCACCCAAACCCATCCATTCCATCATCCACCCAAAACCAAGGGTATTTCAGGGCCCTGGCAGTTCTTCCAGTCAGAGCTGGACTCTTCAGCTAACTAATATTACAGAAGAAAACTAAGAAAAGTACTTTTCACCAGCTCATTCAATAACAGAAAATTAACACCTAAATTTAGTTAGGGGCTCACCTACCAAAAGCAGTCAAAAAGTGGTACTTCACACGTGCTTAGAAAAGACACAGCCCCAAATACTAACATAATTTCTCTTTTAAAAATACCAAGGGTATTCCTTATCTAAGAAAATATAAATCTGATTTAACTCAATAAATAATATTGGGGGGCCACAGGGAGGGTAAGAGGATCAAAACCAATCTTAGCACTGTGCAGCTCAAACTGCCTTACAGTTAAATGGCTTTTAGCATGGCAGAGCCAAGCCCAGCTGTGGGACATGCACAGAGCTGCACAGGAGTGGCAAACCAAGGTGTTCACACACAGACCCACAGAGGCTTCTGCCATACAGGGCTCAAAGACATTACAGCAATTAAAGAAAAAATGCTTTCTCTTCTTTCTCCAACCACAGATTCTGCTCACAGTGGTTTTTTAAATAGGAATAGATAAATGAAATTTATGAAGTTCTTCTGTATTTTTTTAAAAAACTCTCTAGTGTAAAAACTGAAGGGGAGGGGGAATAAAGCAGAAATAAAGTATTTCCTATCAAAAAGGCTTCCTTTGAATCATGGAATCCAGTCCATGTCCTTCCACAAAACCACACAGCTGGTGAACACACTCAGAAACTCCTTGGCCTCAGCAGGCTTTTACCAAGTGGATTACTATTGGAGGTCAATCCATTTTAACCACAGCTGCAATGTAACCTAATATGTCCACATTAGAACTCATGGTAAGAATGCAATATTTTAATTATACCAAATAAAAGAACAGATGTTACAGGAGAAATTATTCTAACATCATGCTGTCTTTAATACAAGCTCTTTTTAAAGACACATTACTGTAATTTGATTTTTTTTAGAGCAATTCATTAAGTGCCAGTCATCCAGACTACCAGATACTCTTATCAGTCTGCTTAACATTGTGAAGTTCAATCTTTGGAAAGAATCCAGCTAACCAGGAGCCAGATGCCTATGAATATATTCTATTAAAATATCTAGGAAAGACAAGGATGTTTCATTAAAAGGACATTTGTAAATCACCAGGCTTGTCTAAAAGCACTTATTATGCCTCTAGGCCATGGCCTTGCAGGTTATGTGCTCTGGGCTCCCTGGTTCAGACAAGTGGTGCTGCCAGGCAGCTCCAACCCTGACAGGAGATCACCTCAGCAGTGATTTCACAGAGAGCACACAGGACAGCAGGTTCTTAGCAACACTTCTGTGCTGTCAAAGGGACAGGACTGCTGAAATCTTAGTTTTAATCTATTCTGCAGTTCAGTAGAAGGGACCCAAAGGACCCACAATGTCTAAATGATAAAGCTTCAGGACTGTTCACTGCTGTCCTGAGGAGAATTCAGCTGGTCATCCAGAGATGACATAAAGCACTGAGAAATTCAAATCTTTATTTCTTTTCAGAGTAACAACCTTGTTGTGATGCTTTCCCTGAAATCAGTAACTTCTGTCAGGCCTTTTGCTGAGTCCTGTCATTGCTGTGTCAAAGTTCCCCGGTGAGGAAGGGAAGCAGAAAGCAGCAGGGTACCCCAGGGCAGGGTCACTTGCAGAGGGTACCCCAGGGCTCTGCCATGCTAAAAGCCCTTCACTGTAATGCAGTTTCAGCAGCACACACAGGGCAGCACAGGACAGGCTCTGCAAGGAGCTCCTCTGGGCAGGACACCCAGCCAGGCACAGAGCAGATGAACCCAAGGCTGGGTCACACCTCTCAGGGGCCAGATGTGGCTTTACACCAACGTCACGTTCCCGCTTTTTGGAACCCTGGAAGCTGCTCTAATTACTGCTGCCAGGCACAGCCCCCAGTTAGAGGCACTTAGAGCAAAGTCCAGGCCATGGAGCAGCATTTCTCAACTCCCTAGAGCTGGGCACAGGCAGATTTCCACTGAAGGGCTGCTGCCAGCACTGTACCACAGGAGAACAGGCAGCAAAACAGCACACACATATTCCAGAGCAAAGGCTACACAGCACTCTGAACACATGAAGTGCCAAAAGCAACTGAAGTCAAGGAAGTAAACGTTTTGGTGGTATATGGACATGACATCAGCTTAGAAAATTGCCTTGGCTCTCAGGAACTTCATTTCACACAGGAAATACTGTACAAACATCACAGCCATGCCACAAATATTTTTATGAAGTTGCTGGCAGACATCAGCACAGGGAAAGGACACCAGAGAAGAGAGCTGGTGGCAAGGAAGAGCAGATGGAGGGAACACAGTGCACAGGACAAACAGGCAGGACTCTGCAGAGCAGAGCACAGGGAGGCACCATGGGCAGGTACCAAACACTCCACATGTGCTGCTGGGAGGGCTCAGTACACCAGGAGATGGGAAGCACCCACGAGGCTTCTCCCAAGGGCACAGCAGCAGCCCAAGGTGTCTCTGCCAGCCCAGAGGCCAAGGGGCTTTATCTGCCCTGCCACACGTCCTGCACAGTGCTGGTGCCAGGCAGGACCCTCACACACACCTCCAGGTTTATAACCACAGACTTGCATCACAACCACCCTAAAAACCCCCACAACTCCAACTCCCAAACTGATCCTATTCAAAGTCAAGATTCCAAATCAAAAATCCACTTTCTCAGTTGCTAGTTAAAGTATTCACCTAGATTTATATTTATCCAACAGAAATGGCTGTAGTATGTCTTAGAGTCATTACACGCTAATCATTAAAATGAAAAAAAAATCCTCCTTGGCTATTTCCTAAACTCTATTTCTGCCTCAGACATAGCCAATTTATTCACTGGCAGATTTCACATGCACCAATCTGCACACCTGGCCCCAAATCCATACAGCCAGTTACTTGCTGTTTGGACAAATGCACAGGAGTGCTGCATGTGGATGACTGCAATTACCAAAATACCAGTGCAGTTATTTTCCTGTGCATACAGACTCTTGCAATTATTTATAGAATAATTTGTGGCATATGATATTACTTCATTTATACTTATGAGAATATTTAAATATGCCTTAGGCTGCCTTGGGGCAGGTAAGGGACATCTGCTTAAGAGAACTACAAGAACAGTTTTTATTTCAACTCCAGAGCCCCTGAATGGTGCTGTGAGAGCCCACAGGGCAGCCACGGGTGCCCATAAGCTGAGGTAGCTCCTTTGCAAGCATGTTGTCAACTGCTATTGATTTTTATGACAATTTTTGAATTATGTTGAAAACCTCCAACACACACCAATTTATCATCCTACCAATGGCATGCTTTTAAACAGGCCATTTTAATAAACCCCTCTGGCATACACACTGTTTTTAAAGGCAGCTCAGATATTTTATTTTCTTTGCAAGAGTGAAAGGACAATGAAATCAGAAAGAAATCTTTGTGATCAAAATGGCTTTGTACAAGAGACTCCTTCCAATTACAAGCTATTAGGCCAATAAAATATTTTCTGGCTTGACAGTAGTTCATGCCTGCTACACTGTACCTCACACACTTCTCCAGGACGTGCAGCTGAAGGCAGTCCATGCAGGAAGCACACATCACTAAACCAGAGCCCAACTGCAGCTTCTTTTTCACTTTAAGAACCTTTGATCAGCCAAGCTGTGTAATTACTCTTAAGCATGGCTAGGGTGTCTGCTGGAGTGCAGGGCCATACAGCATTTTTTTCCCTCTCTCTCCAGGGAAAAGCACATCAATTGCTTTCAGCTAAATGCACTCACATATGAATATTTTAGTACAATTTAATGTTTCTGCACCAACCCCAAAGGAGCAGAGCATCAATTTGTGAACATAGTTTTCTTGGAGTTAAAAGCTACACTGGATAATGCAGGATGAAAGGGGTTGTCAATCCTTAGCTTTTTAGCAAGTCAGAGAAAGACAGTCTGTAAATTCAGTCCCAGCTGCATACAAACAGCTCTCTAAAGTTTGCCACCATAAAGCTACTTTTCAACAACAGAGAATTATCAGAGGAGATATTCCAAAAACAATTTCCCAAGCACAGTTGGTTTTCCCAATGCTATTCCCATCTGCCACCTACCTAAGAGCCCCAGCCATTTATACCATGCAAAGTGCACCTGCTGGGCTGTTAATAACACCCACAAACCTGATGGACAAATAACACATTCCTACAAAGCTGAAGAGAGCAGAAATGATGTACCATGCTTTTGAAGAGAGAAACTATGCTATCTCAATATTCCCTTGTATGTGCAACAAATGAGGAAGAAATTAAGATCTTATCAAAGAGTAGAACATTTTTTTTAAGAAAGTACAATCCAGACAAGAGAAGTGACAATTCTCATGATGCCAAGGGAACGAATTAGTTTGTTCTGTTGTTAGTAATTTTAGGTAAGGGCCAGAGAACAAAAAAAAAGAAAAATACTAGAATAAAATATTCCTTGTTTCACTTTCCTTATGCTTCCTCACAAGAGAGTGAAGGGAAACAGCAGATAAGCTAATCTGAACAAGCAAAGGATCCCTAAGAAAATGCTGGGAAGGAATTAAGACTCAAGGACAGTTAGCATTCACTTATTACAAAGAAACAGAAAACACAGGAATGATGTCAATGATGTGATACTGTGCCTCTCCCTACCTGCTCCTCCCAAAGCAAGATGACTACTAAGTGCTAAAAAGCAACTCATTACAGTGAAAGGGATGCTCAGGAAAATACTGGGGGCACAGAGAGGCTCAGAAAGGATCCCATCCTCTTCTAGAAGGATGGAACAAGAATTCCAGCATTCTCACACAGCTTTGGTGCCTTTCCAGTGAACCAACATCTCACTCCTCAGTGTCCCACCTGAAGCTGCAGCTCTCACATGCCTCTTTTCCTCTCATTATTCCTGTCAATTCCTGACAGTTGTAAACTGCCTCCCTTGTGAAGTTCCTTCCATCTCTTACAGCCAGAGAGCTCTTCCACCATGAAGCCAAGCAGTTTCCTCCTGGCCATCACATCAGACCCACACTGAGCTCCCCTCCACCCCGCCCACAGGAGCTTTCTCAGTGCATGCACCCACCTTCTGTGCATCATGCCACATTCTAGCACAAGCATTTCATCCAGTGGCAATTATTGCTACATCACATATTTCCTAACTTGGGCCTTCCTGAGTTTTCCATCTCAGTTTCTTGCCATCTATTAGTGTTTTCTACCCAATGTTGAAAGTAACAAGACAGCAGCAACTGAACACCTTAAAATACAAAAATAAAATTAAAAAAAGAAAGTAGTTTTGCCAGCTAGGAAATCCTACAGCAGAAACTAAGGCAGTTCTACAGTTAGACCCTGAAAGAGCCCCAATTTTAGAAGAGTGAAGATTTAAACTCTGCAGAGATTAAATCAGAAGGACACCTTTCAGGCAGCAGCTGATCCTTCACAAGGACAGAGGATAACAAAATACACACACACTTGCCAAGAAAAGCACCTCTCAGTGTCACTGAGGTTCTGGCTGTTCTCTGGGGACAAGAAGCTGAGTGTGAGATAATCCCAGTACAAGCCCACCTGCCTTCAAAACCCGAGGGAAGAATATAATTCATTAGAACAGGCTGCAAGGGAAAGCCTAGGAAAGCATGGAACAGTTTGGGCATTCAGGGACAGCTGCAGGGGCACTGCAGGGCAGGATTCCCCACCTGCATCATGGATGCTGCACAACAAGTGTCTTGCTAATTATGCCTTGGGTAAGAAAAGCTAATACTGAACTAATAAATGAAGCATTCTTGTTCCATTTCCAAGTTTTAAATAACTGAAAAAAAACCCACTTTTTACTTTCTTTCTTTCTTCTCCACACCTGTTTTGTTCTTGTTTCTTTCTTTATGAACATGAGTGAAAGCACTGGGAAGATTTTTACTGTGGAAAGTGACACCCCTGACTATTTGAAATTTCTTATCTAAAACTAGCAGTTACTCTGAGGTGGTAGGCTTGATTTCTGTAAGAAATTTAGTATTTTCTAACTGGATATACTTAACTAACATTTGGTAGTAAACACTAATAGGAAGGATATTTTTATCCAAAACCAGCTGATTTTAACATTCTTACAAGTGCTTTTTCCTTAAACAGAAAATACATACAGTACTAAACCTGAGAATCAAATTTCATTTTTCTGCATATAAGAAATAGTGAAAACTGGCTTCTAATTGTAAAAAATATGCTAAAATGGCTGTCACTGATTAAAGACACTGAATATACTAAATTGCTTCTTTTAATTAGGAAGAAAACATTTTATATTTTAATATATCCACTTATGTCTAAAAATTTCCTTCCATCTCATCAAATAATACAAATCAGCCTTCTCTTTCATAAGACATAATGTTCAAATAGGAACTGCAATCACCTGAAAGCAAGAGGTTAAAAAAAAGGTACTAGCAGAAACAAAAATAATACACTGAATATTTTAACAGCTGGACTAAAACTGTACAAAAGAAAAATTGCCAAAGATCCAGTCAAAACCCAACAATATGCATAAACACCAACATGAACAAAACCTTGAAGTTTAATAGTCCAAGGCTACTTTGGAAGAGCAGATGTGCTGTGTAGAAGCAGGGCTCAAACAGACACAAGGTGAAATCTGTGCTCTTTAATTAACTGCATTCTCCCATCACCTCAGTGAAATGAACTCCATTGCTCCTGGAGTGGCAGTGTTTGTGTACTGACACCTCAGCCATTTGCAAAGCTGCTGTGCCTGTGAGTTCCTGGGTTCTGTGAGGCACTGTCTGGGCTCTACTCTCAAAAACTGAAGCCAGTCACAGAATTACAAAGGAGCAATGACCAAGACCACCCTTGCTTCCCCAGATGCACAGCTGAAGGCACGAGCAGCCCTCTCAGCCAGCTGTGATATGTTCTCACCCAGGGATGAGCACAACCACCCCAGCAGGCACACAGAAAGAGCAGCAGAAGCACCTCCCCTCTTGCTGAGCTTGGAACTAACCCTTGTCCCTCTGCAGTCTCAAACTGACCCAGTTCCAGAGTCCTGGAAAACAATGCATTCCACTCCTCCACTGAGACTGGGCAGGCTATTAATAGAGTGCAAGAGCACACTCTGAGATACTTTCCCAGCAGAAGCTGCACAGGAGAACAAGCGTGCCTCAGACTCCAGAGCTTCTTGGATCCAAGACTCTTCCCCTGCTTAAAACCCACACACCCAGAGGGCACACACCATGTCAGCTCAGAACTGAACACAAAACTCAGCTCTCAGCTGCCTGCCCAGCGTCCAAACCTGCCTTGCAATTCCCCAGACAGAATATCAGAATATCACAAGCTCTCCCTGAACTGATACTGAGCACAGCTCACACAGGGAGAAAGCATCTTCTGAGAACTGCTAAAATAGCCAGTGTCATCCTGACCTGACCAAAAGAGCTCAGCTCTTCAAGTCAACTCTATTTTCCACTTCTAACTGAAGTACCAAAAAGATGGTGAAGTAGAATTAGGAATGTTAAATTAAAAATTTGCAGCTTTCAACTGCTTCACATTTAAGATGCCTACCCAACACAGAGAAAAATTCAAATCTCTAGTCAGCAACTCTGTGGGCTTAATATCAATTCAATTTGCACTTCCATTACAATTAACATTCCATATTTTCTATATTTCTAAGGCACTGAATGCTATCCTTGCATGTATTTGAAAATTCACACTAAATATCTGAAATTTCAAAGAAGAGGCATGTAATTTCCAGTACTCAGCACAACTCACTTTTTAACAAACACTTGTTAAGAAGTGAGATGAGAGAAAAATGCATCAGCCTGCAGACAAATAGAGCACCACACAAGTGTGTCAGTTCAGATCATTTATGACACCAGAGTTTAACATTCATCCATTACTCCTGACTAAAGGCTATTTAACAATCCTCTGGAAGAGGACAATGACAACACTGATGTGATCCTATGATGTGGCTTTATGTTCTTACTATTCTCACATGTTGCTATGTGCCATCTGTGGCAAAATACAGCATTGTATCATCATCAAAAACCAGCCTTTTTTGTTTCAACATAATTGTTTATATGCCCTTGACTCTGGAAAGAATGTCCATTGTTGAGCTTTAATACACAAACCAGAGCTGAGCTGTCTTCAAATTCATATTCTCCACCTCATTAATGGATATTTAGGTAGAGAAGAACTAAGGATAGTTAGTCCCATCTCATGCCCTTTCAAAATACACACTTAAATGACACTTAGCTTATACCCTGGTAAGCAGACAGAGTTGGGGTTGCATTTATAACCCACAGAACCTCCCAATTTCCTTACACAGCAGAGGTTAATATCACTGCTATCAAGATTTTGGAATGACCTTAGCCTTATCAATAGGCCTACTTCTCAGAAGGAGTGTTTAGTAGCAGTTGGTTATCACATAGATTTACAGGTTTACACACTAGCATGTCTGGAAATAGCTCAACTCAAGCCCACAGGGTCATCATCAGATGGCCTCTGATGAGGACTTCAAAAAAAGTAGCAAACATCCCTATCCACAACTCAAGACAGAAGAAATCAGAAGCATGGAACATCTTGTTCCATGAAAATCAAGAAAATCCAGCAGACAGAGCTGACGACAGAATCACAATTTCCTGTCTTTGACATCGAAGTATTACTCTATCCTGCTGGATTTATTACTAGAAAAATAATGGTCATGGTTTGCTTAAATTTGCAGCAATGGCAAAGGCAAAACATTTCAGGATGCTATCAAGGCTTTGAACATGCATGGCTTTTTAGTATTATTTAAATGGTTGTGATTTGGTAAATGCAGCAATTGAAATACGATGAGTTTTCCTACTAAGTTTCAGCTCACTCTTCCCTTCTGGTCTCATTAAGGCACTAACAAGTGAAAAGCTGCTCCTGGGTGCCTTCTGTGTCATACACAAAGAGCTGTTTACTGAGAGGCAAAACCTTTACTCCAGTAAAGGAGCTCAGGGTACCCCTGACAGACCATCACATCTCATGTGGGCTCTGCCCCACCAGGTGAGCTACATTTGTACCTTCCTGTTCACAAACACTCAAATGTGCTTCATTTGTACCTTCCTGTTCACAAACACTCAAATGTGCTACAATTGTACCTTCCTGTTCACAAACACTCAAATGTGCCTCATCTGGCTGCAGCTTTCCTTGCATGTCCTCAGGTCATAAAGAACAATAAAAGAAGTCTCAGACTTCAGGACAGAAAGGTCCACACAGACACAAAAAGACACAGAAATCAGTTCCCTGTGATACAGGGATGCAGAAATAGCAGAAAAATATGTGCAGCATGTTATTGCCCAGTACTGAGCCACTCAGAGTACGTCCTTGGCATTCCACTCTACAGCAGCCAATCTGCAGATTATTCCTCTCTTAAATTTCTTGCACTTTCATTTCTTACAAAAATTTTGCTTTGACTGTACTGCAATAATTCAGTGACAGTTACTAAAAGTTTTTTAATAATCATCACCTGAAAAAACCCAGAACACACAATTGCAAGAGATCAAGCCACGGATTGATGTAATTTTGAGTTTACATCAGTAATGACATCTCTTAGCATATCAATGCCAGCTGCTAGGAAGCTAAGGAAGGTTCAGGCAGCTATGAAAGAATGCAGCATGCAAACCCCTGACAAAGCTGTGTTAGAACACATCCCATTCACCCAAAGCAGAGGTTTCATCCAAGCTTGCTTCTGTCATTTTGTAAGCGCATCGTCGAGAGACAGCATCACAGCGGGCACACTGATGCTCCTGTCAGGCCTGGAATTAAGACTCAGCTCATCTCTAAGTGCTTGCTCTGAAGGAAAATGCAGGCTAGAAACTATCCCAGCCCTAGGATGAGAGATATTTCCATACTTACTGGTGCTACTATTTTGCCCGTCTGTCCGACCTGCAAGTCATTAGGAACAAAGCCAGCATCAACAGCTGCACGGGAAGCTCCAACTGGTTGAAAGAAAATATTTTCAATGTTTTCTTTTAAAATACTTGCAAGCCAAATTTATATCACCATAAAAGCCCATGTATTTTACTGAAGAGTCCCACACTCTAAGGGCACATATTTAAAAACTTCCCTCTTAAAAGCTCTTACGGTAATCCCTCTCTATACCACTAGTTAAAAACCTCCAAATACTAAGTGCTAATGCACTTCATAAGCAACAGGAAATCCCTACTCCCAGCACCAAAGGGCCATATATTTAAACCAAGGATTTCAATCTGGCATATTTCCATGATTTTTTTTCTTGTTCCTTTGTCAAAAGAAGATTTTCCCATAAATGCCTTCCCAAAATGTTCCTTCAAGTCCGAATGTAACATATGTGCTATCTTGTATTGCTATGAACCTCAAAAATCAGGCATGGTAAAGAAAAATACAGTAAACTCAGAAATGCCATATGGACATTTAGTTAGCAAAAACACCACTTTAAAAACAAGCCAATCATGTGAATGCTGAAATTAATGGAACTAAAACTTTAGAGCAAACAGTTTCTCCTTCTTTCCCAGCCTTTATAGAAAAAACTTCACTGAGACATTGTATATAGTTGATTTTCTCCTGTTAATACAAAAGCACAGCAAAAGGGCAGAGCCACTCAAACTACAACAATGTGAGTGGAATTCTGTATAGAAGCACTAGAAAAGGATGTATGCAGAGAGTATCAGCTCTTCAAAATGACCTAAGACTGCTTCACTTTTTGTTTGCAAGCTTCTGTTCTGGAGATTTTAGAAGCACAGGGAATATTACAGGTTAATATTTTGCTTCACACAGAGGCATTTAAGTATTATTGACAAAACTTTATCTATTACTAAACTAAGAGCATTTTAACCATTTGATAGAGACATGAAAATAAAAGACTTAAGATGAATTCTGGTTTTAATGTGACCTGTTTAAATATAATAAACAGGGTTAAAAAAATAAGGAGGAAAACAAGTTTACCTGCAGCATTCAACTGATCCGCAAGTTCATACAACAACTTAAAGTTTTCACCACTCTTCAAGCCCCTCCCTTAAAAGTTAAGAACAAAAGAAGATCAAGAAAGAAGAACATGGTGCTTTAATTTTTTTTGCCTCTGTAAACTTTCTGTATGAGTATTAGCATTTGTAAAGACTCAAAGTTATGGCTGCACAGGGTATTTCTGGATACATTACTAACCAGTATTTAATATTTGGAGATTTAGCTTTTTTCTTTGCCATTAATATTTCATATGTATAAACCAACATCACTCAGTCTTGTTTACTTCCTGCACGCAGCACCATCAAGATCATTCTCCAAAACCAGGGAAACAGAACTTTTTAAACTAATTTGTGCTCCCTCTGCTGGCTTCAGGAACAAAACACTGTAGTGGGATTAGTAAGACATCGTTTTAGCTGCAGGTATATAGCAAAAATCACAGTCCATCACTTGATACCTAAGGAGCAGAATACAATCAATACAGGTTTTTAAATCATTAAGGTCATTACATAATAATGTTCAGACTGACTGAAATGATCAGTAGTAATTTTGAAACATGATAAAACATGATAAATTTCCATCTAAAAAACAATTCATATTGCTAAAATTTTAAAGAGGCTCATCAAATATGAAAATGTTCTAACAAAGCCTCCCAGCATATGCTAAACTCATGTATTACCTCTTTACACAATATACATGTTGGGTGCTTCCCCAGTAGCTCCCATGGAATATTTGAGAATTACATCATAATTTCTTTTTTTTTCCTAATGTATCCCATTACAGACATGATTTACCAAGAGGTCCCATTAGTGCAGAGCAGCATCAGCCAGTTTCTCTGTGATCACTCACCCCCTGACACAACCACCTTGGCACTGGTGAGCTCCGGCCGGTCGCTCTTCGTCAGCTTCTGCTCGATCCACTCCGACATCCCCACGGGCGGCGGGGGCGTCACTGCATCCACCACAGCAGCAAACCCCACAAGGAAAAGGAGAAAGCATGGCTTTGCAAGCTGCAACCTGAGCTCAAGCTTGTGTTTTCAAACTGAAACCTAAGCTCAAGCTCAATTCAGAGTTCATTCTAGAACCAATTCTGCTGTGAGCTTTTGCAGTTGCTGCTGGCACTGAGGAATGAGCCTTGTTCACCAGCTGTGTTCAGGGAACTACAGTACCAACTGCACCACAAGGAATTCTGTCATGTTCAGGGAACTACAGTACAAACTGCACCATGAGGGATTCTGCTGTGTTCAGGGAACTGCAGTACAAACTGCACCATGAGGGATTCTGCTGTGTTCAGGGAACTACAGTACAAACTGCAGCACAAGGAATTCTGCTCTACAGGTGCCCCACACTGATACCAACCCAGCACAAGCGTGAGCCTCACTATCACAGGCAGACAAGTCAATCAGGCAACACCAACAGTGCAACACGCTCATTCAGGAACGTTTGACTCCTGCCAACCACAGATGTTAGGAAATACAGGATGGTTCACAGGCAGGGACTAAGGCCCACAGTGAAAAACAGCAGAGGTCACAAAAATGGAACAGGTTACCCAGAGTAGTTGTGAAATCTCCACCTGTGGACATTCTCAAAGCCTGACTGGACACAGTCCTGGGCAACCTGCTCCATGGGGCTGGACTAGATGACCTCTAGAGATCCCTTCCAACCTCAACTACTTCGTCATTCTTGACTGGATTTCTCAATTATCTGAGCTACACTGGCTTCATTAAATTGTAAATTGAACTGATACAGTTAAAACTTATCTAAAACTCTGTATTCTCAAATCAATTTAAACTGCCACTAATTTAGCTTGATGATGTAATGACTTATCTCAATTGCAATATGATTAAACCAAAAATTCTATTTTTGCTCAGTCTTGTTTTGAAAACCACTCTGGTTATTCAAACAGCTGTGTCCTTCCTTAGTTTCAAGACTGCAGTGGCAGACATTTAGGCAACAAGTGGAACAAGCATGGATTTCAGCACAGATCATCTCCCTTTCTGGTCAAAGAAAATGAAGTAACTGTGCACATAATCTCTATCTTCTCTTATCAGACATCACTAAAAAGTGCAAGCACTTGTAATTAGAAATATAAAGCTTACATGATGACAATCACTTTGCTTTGACAAATCCTTCTACAAAACATCACCAGGCAGTGAGCAAAACTAACTCTATTAAACAAAACAACAGCACCCCAGAACCAATACTCACACTTTTCTACACTGGCACTGCCCCCACTCGCTGGTGCAGCCTCAAATGAAGTTCCCCGTACAGTAAACACTTTGACTGCTTCATCACACTGCACAGTGCAAATAATATTTCCTAAAAAAAGGGACATTAAAAATTTAAATATTATCAGACATATTGTGCTTTTAAAAAAACCCCAAAATTAATATCAAAACCACATTAGCAGTTGTACTGGAATATACAACATCCAGCAAGGTACTTCCCAAAAATGCAGTTTTAGATGACTAAAACTTAGCACTTTATAAATAGAGATTAAAAATACTTTAATTGATGTTTTAGCCCCGTGTTTCTAAAGTATGAATACAAATCCTCTATTTTTAAAGGATACAAAGCATTCAAACCATCTCTTATGAATGAGATTTTAAATTTCAGAAGGGATGAAAAAAACAACTTTGAAAATGCCATTCTTACACATAAAGAATGTCTATAACTCAAAGTAGATCTTTTATCCTGTTGCATGAATTCATCAGAACTGAAGACAATAAGGCCTCCCCCATCTGTGGGACTGTGTTTCTCTCTATAATATAATACAATACTTCACACTGGAGGCTGCAGGGAATGCTAAAAGAAAACTTGCTGCAACATTCATAAACATTCAGCTATTCACAAACAAAGTCATATTGAAACTGTGAATTACTGGAAAGTAACTTAAAGTGCAGCACTAAACCACATTCCAGGACCATAACTCAAAATATAATACCCTGCTGGTACATGTGGTACAACTTTACAGTAAAATTAAGAAACACAAGCTAATGAGCTAATATCTAAAATAAAACAGTGTCAGCCAAGCATTAAAGAAACAAGACTGAAAAAATAATTACAAATTAAGGTAATTAAATATTAGAAATAATTCACTCAATGTCTTCATAATTAGAAAAAATAACCCTGTGGTATCTTAAATCAGAGCTAATGCAAGTCCTATTAAATAAAGCTGGACAATTAACCTGATGTCTTATGCTTTCCAGAACCTGATCAGAAGGGTATTAACAAACACAGCACATGGAAAGGATGGAACCAAATTCTGTTCCTTAGGGTGACAGACATGGGTCTGACATGCTTCCACCAAAGCCCTTGGAATTACCTCCTTTCTCACACAGGGAGCATCCTGTCCATCCCCAGGCTTCATTTTTTATGAATCACAGCAACTGAGATTGTAAAGGGAAAATTCCTATCATATTCCAAGGTTTTAACATTAGGGTCATGTAGAAAAATTAGCACTACTGGATTCTTCACTGGACAAATACCACACAGCTTTTGTGATTACCCACCTGCATAGATAGTTCTCACAAAAGTATCTGGGGACTTAATTTCAATAATGTCAGAAATAGGGGCAACATCAAGCTTGCCAGCCACTCTGGGAATAAGATTCTAGAAATTAAGAGATGAAAAGTTAGCAAAGTAAGCTAACTAAAATGTACACAGTCAGTAAAAGAACACTGCTGACCTGATTTCATATAAGGCTGTCTCTGAGACATATAGAACTAAGATTTTTGAAGGGCTACTCATGTAGCCTTAGCAGCCAAATAAAACCCCATTACTGTAATAGCATTAGACATTTTATGAGACTTACTGTAAGTAAACCCATAATTCAATATCTTAAATTAGGAGACTTATTTGCTTCAAATATTCTAAAACTGAATATAGATGCCACTTACTCAGAAAATTGACAGTTATAGATTGTTGAGCTCTTGGCACTTCAAAGAAAAAAAAATGGTGCTTTTGGAAGTTAGATGCCAGAAATTATAGGAAAAAAACCCTGCACTCTTCCCTCCAGAAAAAAAAAATAAATTTAATATTAAAGTACATATTCTCTTGCTCCAAAACTTACTCTAGAAAATTACTTAGCACCTTTAGGAGTGGGAAGAAGGATAAAAAGAGCATCAGAAATTATGAAGAAATCAATGATAAGATGATTATTTGCTTTTTGTCTGCCTCCTAATCTGGTACAAGAAAAAAAGGCCCAGGTCTGAAATCTTCATTCACATGAAGCACTCAAAAATGGCAGTGTAAGCTTTAAAGCAAAAGCCATTAACTCCTATGACACTGCAGTTAAAAAAAAAAAGAAAAAAAAAGAAAAAAATTTAAAACCTAAGGCTTAATTTCTCCTAGCAAAAACACAAGCATATGGATTGCTATTGATTGGAAGTGAAAGCAGGCAGATGGAAGGCCGATGTCTGCCCGTCCTACAGCGGCACGATTTCTGAAGGATCCTTTTCTTCTAATTTACTGCACCACAATGCTGCCCAGATTCTTAGTACTGAGCTTCTCCATGTACTTATAAACACAATTTTAAAAAAAAGTTTTGAAAAATAAAAATTGTATTTTCATTACAAACCATCCTGGCTGGAACTTAGCTCTGCGTTATTTATGTATGTTTACAGACATTTTAATGCACATGACTTCTACCACAGATGCAAATCCCACTGCAAAAAAAAGTTTGCTTCCAATAGGTTTGCTCACTCTCATTTCAACATGCAAATAACAGATTTTTCATCCGAATTTGGTGTGCTTTTCCTTACAATTTTCATGCTTTCAGATCACTTAATCTGGTTTGCCTTATTGCACATTTTGCCTTGTGTCCATAGGATTGGCAGGTTACCACAGATCATTTCTTCTACACTATTTTTTTTCACATTAGATCATAAAAGAACTCAAACTTGAATCATGAAATCTAACTAATGACTTCTTAAGCAAACTACTGTAAAATAGTTTGCAAATGCAGAACTGTCCATGGCTGATCTCTCTCAGGCCTTTGATTCACACTCTTACATACAGCATTGTCTGTCTCTTTTCTACAAAAACTTTTTGATGCTCTTTGATCTACTCACCTTCCCAAAGGCAGATGCTCCGGCACAAATGTGGGTGTAATTGAATTTTTTATGAGTTTCCACAATCAAGGGAGTCAGCTCCTCTGAGAATAAAAATACATTGCTCAGAATTTACAACCATCTTATTTTCAATCACAAACACAAATGCATCAATAAATTTCTTTTGTGAATAGGTAAGAACAACCCTCACCTGCTAGAAATCCCTTGTACACATCATGCTGAGCCACGAGAACTTTTGCAACACCCTGCACTTTGCTGAGCTCTGATGCTACCTGTGATTACAAGTGAATTATTATTAGTTTGTGTTTTAACAGGCACCACAAACATATAACAAGGGAGTCCCCACTGCTCACAGCCTACAGATTCATAAAACCAGAACCAAAAGTACATGAATTTCAAAATCAGAACAGACCTGAACAGAATAAAATGCAGGTCTTCTGATCCACAGCACAGCTCCTTATGGGATAATGAAAATGAATTTGTGAATCAGAGAACTACGGAGTAAATCAGCCTCAGGAAAACTTGCCTGAACCTTGCCTCCTGCATGCAGGGCTCCACAGCAATCCCAGCATTTCTTAGAGCAGCCAACAACAGCCACACTTGAGGATTACTGCCCAGTATTCCAACACAATCACCAAGAAACAAATCCTACTTTAAGTTTAGTCAGTATCTACCACACAAACAAATACAAATGTACAATGCTGCTATGATTTTTGTCCAAATTCTAGGAGCAACCCTTTGTTTGCATCTGACTTTTTGCCCACTGAAGCAATGTGTATTTTCAATTTATATTTATGCATTTTTTTCGTTTGAATTGGCACAAGTGAAGTTTAAATGATAAAAGGGTTACTACAGATCAGAGAGAAGAGGACTGACAGCAAGGTCTGGAGACCACATGCATCGTTCAGGAACAGAGTAGTTTTACTGAGTTTGATGAGTATCAGTTTACCCTCAAAAATTAACAAAAGGAAATAAAGAAAAAAAATCCTTAGTAGCTGCTGCAGAGTATCTGGCTCTTAAATAAAAATCTCTAAACCTTCATTTTTTATAAAATACTTTTTCCCACCATAACACACAGACTCCATATATTTAGCATTAAAACAAACAAACAAAACATTCACAATCATTTTTCTCCTGTGCACGTGCATAGAAAAAGGAAAATTAAAGACACACATGTCAGGCAATTATGTCCTTTTTTTCTTTTTAATTTTCTTGATTTAGATAAATATTTGCTTCATGTCCACATCAAACAGCTGAATAGCTACTAAGGTTTCTCCACCTTATTCACCTGTGTGAATAAGCTGCTCTAAGTATGCCTTCTTCATGAGATACTACATGTTGCTTTCAAAATAACAGTGCATGAACAGTATGTAAATATTAGGCATAGCTTTTTGTGCTTCTCCTGTTCACACAACACAAAGTCATGTTGGAATAAAAGTGCCACTAATGTACTAACTATATTGTCTCTAGAATTGGCACATCAAAATTACACTAAAAATGCACAGCTAATGTACAAGGAACTTTTTACATACATGAGCTGTGTGGTGAAGTCAAGAAGCTCTAATTTCAGAATTTCAGGTTGCAAACACTCTCTGCACAACAATTTCAGGTTGCAAACACTCTGCACATCACAAGTTGTGCAGAGAGTACTTGCAACCTAAAATTCTGAAATTAGCAACTTGCTCAAAAGCCCAATTTATCACTGCTCTTTCACTTCTGCTGGTTTCCATTTAAACAAGCAAAAGCTTCTTTCCAAATTCTTAGCACTGCACTATTTGTCATTTAAACTTTACAGAGATATATCTTGTTTTAAAAGTTAATTGTCCTTTAGTCCCATAAAAATTTGCTTGCTCAAGCATGTAACACCCATTATTGATACCCTCCCCTGTGAAATGAAATCTATATCCATATTTTCTCTTTAGAAGAGAAGCAGTTCCAAGTGCAGGACTTTTCTGGCAGATTAGCAACTCCTGGCACGGTTTCTCCTGACTACAGATTATTTTTCAGACTGCCCGAGATGCTGCCAAGTGTTGTTTCACTGCATTCTTTATTTCATTGATATGAAAATAGCATTTCCTACCTTGTCACAGCTGGTACCAGCCACCAGGCAGGACACCTCCCCTCCCAGGCTCTTTGCTGCAGTGATGGTGTTGAGGGTGATGCCTGAGAGGGACTCATTGTTATGCTCTGCCACCACCAAGGTGCTCTTCGACCTCCGCAGCACCGACGCCTGCAAAGTGAGGGAGAAACTTGCACTGAAATAAAACCAGTGGGAAACCTGGCATTGAAATAAAACCTGCTCCTCTGGGCTTCACAGAAATCCATCACTCATACAAGTCACAAAACACTGCTAGGCTCATTCTAGATAATTTTTATTAAGTAAAGAGAATCCATAGGGTGATACAAAAAGGAAAAGACAAATCTGCTTGGCTTCAGCTTGTCTGTAACATGTTGTGCTTAAACTGAAACTCCACGGGAAAATACTGAACAAAATTAAGAAAAACATTTTAACACATTACATTCAAGCTCAGTTGATCAACTTAACCAAGTGCCTTAAAGAGTGAGGATTAGACAAGGAAATAAACAGTTGCAAATAAATATTTACTTGGTTTTCTAGGGTGGTTCTCTGGCAGTGTTTTATTATAAGTTTTAAACAAAATCTAGCTACAGAACCCACTTTTATATTTAGAGGTAAAATTTTATGCAGTGGCTGAATGAAAATTAAGCAGCAGCAGCTGACAGCCTGAAAACACACTAGGAGAAATCTTTACAGGCATCAGGTTCACTTTTCCCTCTTTTCCTTCAAAACATCTGAGCACTTATTCTACCACCACAATTTAATGGTCCTTAAATAACAGCTCTGACCAATTCACCATCCATACACAAATCTGACCTTCTAAAGCAAAAATGAAAGAAACAAAAAAAGGCAAAAACTGTCATAAAACCAAACCAAAATATTCTAAATTCTGGGACCTTCCTCTCTAATATTCAGGTGTGAAAAGACTAATACTAGAGAAGGGAAAACATTTTGGATAGGAACAGGAAAATCGTCCCTCAAGTGTTTGTTTACCCTACAGAAAGCCCAACTGAAGACTGTGTACGATGGAACACACGCAAAGCCAAGTAAATTCATCAATATAACCAAGGAACAAACACAAACACAACGCTGAAGCCACACAGCCAAACATTACTTTTTTAAATTTACATTCCAACCCCATCTCCCCTCATGCCAAACACTCACTTGCTACAACTTCAAATATAAAAAGCTTCAGAAAATATGAGAGGCTAAAATTTGCATCTGGACTTCAACCCCACAAAGCCTACCAACACACTGAATTTCAAACACAGAAAGCAAATCTCAAGGACTTCCCTGAAGCTAATCACAGTGCACAAATAAAAAAATACCAAGATAAGTTTTTGCAGAACCTGGATCATAATTTGTCCTTTTGATTAAAACAATAAGGATTCTTGTAGAAGTGCCCTGCATTTAATCTCTTATGCTTAAGGTTAAGCATAATGCTTATGGCTTGCTGTCATTAAATATTCTAAGCTCCTTTGAAACCAATTGCCAATAACAAAATATTTACTGCCACTACAGATCAGATGCTGTATTTTTGATTATGTTTCACACATCACCTGCAATAAAAGTTATGAAATTTTAGTCACCATTTGAAGAATAAATCCATGCCTTTGTGGCAAAAAGCCCGCTCTCCAATGATTTACAGTTGTGCCATGAGGTAAAATGGACCACACTCCTGGAAAATCCTCAAGTTTTCATATTTTCAAATGGAGACAGAGGCATTTTAAACACACACTTATTTCTGCCTATATTATCATTTTTTCCCTAATAAGCACTGCATCAGCACCATCATTCTGTCAAACCATTCTAGAATAAACTGAGAAATAATTGGTTTTTAACTAAAAATGAGCAATAGAAATTGCTTAAGCAGGCTATTACAGCATTAATCAGGTATTATTTCTAAACCAATAATCCCACATTTTATATTTGTAGGAATATACACAATATGCACACCAAAAGGTCACTTCATGGATGACACTTCTGAACATAAAGACAAGACCAGATTCAAAATAAATTTAAAGTCACATTATATATTATGGGTAAAAATCTAGATGACAAATGAGATTTCTATGTGAGTCTGAATTTTACATACTAGGACACATTAAATAATTTTCTCTATAAACAAAACCAAACCAAACTGACTTTTGTTCATTATAATAAAGAATCTGCAGTAAAACCAGAGGGTAATTCATCCAGTCATATGGTCCTGAAAACGAAGAAGCTGCAATGAGTCAGTGATAGGACAAGTGGGTATTTTGATGAAGTTACTGCACGTGTGGGAGAACAGCCCATCACTTCACTGACATCACTGCTGCTCTTGGGCAGGATGCCTACCTAGGAGGCCTAAATAAAACAGGAAGGTAGAGAATAAACCAGCCGGCAGCAAGGAAGGAAAGCACAACAAATAAGACACACGGATCAAACTGTTGAAAACAATGCCTTAAGAAGGAACAGCACTCAGTGCTTGTGCCACGGAAGGTTCCTGGTGAAAACCAAGCTCTGGAAAATGAGACTACCCACAGAAATCACCTCCAGATAAACATCCCACCAGCTTGGGCACCTGAGTAGCTTCTGCAGCATGACAGCAGGTAATGACACCCCAGCAACAGGGAGGTAGAACTGAGAAGTTTCTTTTCCTCAGGTTTAAGTACAAATCACAGCTACACACCTCATGTTTCCTCTACAGCAGAAACATCTGCACCTCCTCTCTGGTGGAACTCTGGACAGTGACTCAGTTTATACCAAAACTAACATTGGTGAATGAAAACCACCCAGAATTTCCAACTTCCCCTTCCCTCCCAATATTTAATGTAGAGCCAACATGGCCTCTGACTTCCAGATATTTAAAAGTTGCTAAGATTAACTCAGATGTGCAGTAGTGATCAATTAATTCACTTGCAAAATAGCCACAGATTCACTGCACTGATTGTCTCAAGTTTCCCCAAAACACTGTATTGTTCCCCATTGAGGAATCCATCAATATTTCCCAACCAGAGCACAAAAAACTCCAAGTACAATATGTGGATTTCTAGACTGCAGACAAAATACCAGATATTGGTCCCTGCTACTGTCACAGTGGAACATCAGCAATGTGGGCACACCCAGTAAAGGTGCACAGTGAAGCCAAGAGCACACACATCCAGGACCCACTGAATGGGCACAGGGGATCTGCTCTCCACACAAAGCCACTGCAAACTGAGCATCTCTTGGTCTGCCAGCACACACACACAGGCCACCTGAACAGCACACGTGCCCAGCACCTCTTACACACAGATTTGCTGCTTGTATGCTAAAAAAACAGCTGCATCAAGAGCTGGAAAACCCAGAGGGAGGTGTGGTAAATCTGTGCTTGCTGCTTGGTGAGATGGGTGTGCAGCAGCCGTGGCCTCTGCTGGCAGCCTGCTCCAAGGACACTCATTAACAACACCGGGACTGGGAAAGCAGCACCAACCAAAGCATGTGGCAGGCACAGCAACATGAGATGAGTCAGCCAAAAAGTTGTTCCAAGGAATGCCAGAGATGCAGCAGGTGAATTCTACATGGCCCCATGCTCCAAATATGCATCAATAAGACACAGGGTGCTAGAAACTTCACGTGGGAAAATGAAGGTTGTTTCTCTTTAGGAGAGCCACTGGAAGTTACAGGAACAAAACCAAAACAGACATTCACAAGGCAGAGCACCTAAACAACCAGACCTAAAAGGTATCTCTAGAGCTGATTTTCTTAGCTGTAAAAGCAAACTGGCCAGAACCTAAAATTTTAAAACTGCTTATTAGGAATTGTGGATCTCATGGAGAACCAATTAACACAGGGCAAACTTCCCAAGAAAGAACTCCAGAAACTAGGAACTGGGGTATTACTAAAGATAAAGGCCACATTCCTAAACCTCATGGCAATACCTAATTCTATTGAGACACAATCTTGTAGCTGTAAAACTTTAACTAAATAAATCTGGAAAACTCAGAGAGAGAAGGAAACTCAAGCATATACTTACATAACCTGAGGTCTAAAAGACAGCTCTATAACTCCAGGAAACACTAAAGGCATCTGAATTAAAAAGGAGCTATAACTGCAGCAAAGAACAACGATAAAAAAATAAAACCACTTTGCAAAAAGGATTTGGCAATCATAATAAAGATTTAATATTACAAAGGGATTGAAGCAGCAAGAGAAAGATGAAATACACAATAAACTTTTCCAAATACACCCCTTGCAAACCAATAATAAAAATCAACAAAGCTATTTTGAAATACAACACAGGGAAGTCCCTAAATCGCTTATTCCCACCTCTACACCATGTTTTTGTGCACTTGCAGTCTCACTGCTCCTCAGTACTCCTATCTTTAAGTTGCACAGAAATTCAACTTTCCTTCCTGCTCATACTTCACAGGTTTGTCTCATCTTTTTCTCTTGACTACACTCACCATTGAGCTGAAGTCAGCAGGGCTAAACTTTGCACTTTAGAAAGGTAAACAAAAACAACCTGTGAGTTTGTTTCACTTCTGTCACAGACTACATTGTTACACACACACTAAAGATGCACACGATGTTTTACTGGCTTTATTCTATAAAGTTACTAGTTTAGATGTGTATGGCTGAAAACCAAGCAGCTGAACTCACACGTCCAGGCACAGAACTGAACTGTGCAGTGAGCATGTGGGTAAATTACTATTTACACAGCAGTACCATATGATTCAGAGATCACTGAGACCTTTGCTCTACAAAGCCTGCAGCCTAACAACTGAAACGTGCCCGTGATTACAACAGTAAGAATTTTCTGATTAATTCAATCATGTCTGACCTCTCTACCTTTGCTCTTCTTTTGAGAGATTTTTATCACCTGACACCACTTAATATATGCATAACTACTATTTTAGAGCTATACTGAACTGTAGTACGTGTAAAAGCCTTGAAGAGGTCAAAAAGAGACTTGCAAGACTCAAAGTTGTTTACAAGGACTATTTATACACAGTTCTAGTGGAGGTGCTATCTCCTAGTGCACAGTGAGAGACTGAACAGATATTCGGGGACATCTCATCAATCATCTACCCCAATTAACCTTGAGTTCACCTCGACCTTGGTAACACAGCCACGATGACACACCAAGCAGCAAATGGCCTTCCAACAGCCCAGCACTCCTCCCAGCTGAGCAATATGAAGGTCAAACCGGAGAAGCAACAGGTGCTTTGCATTAGCTTCATCCACAAGTTGTGATCATTAAGGCAATCACATTTTTGCACAGGTGTGACTGAAAACGGTGGATTAACTGCAATACTGCAGAAAACCTCTCATTGAGGCACTAATATTCTTCTAGTATTCTTAAGAGTTTACAGTAACAAACTTTAGAAGTCTTGACCACCTGTTGCTCAGCTTGTGCTGCTCAAGGGTGGATGAGAGCGAGCACTGCCAGAAGTTCAGGTTTTCCCCGACACCTACGTTAGCTTTCCACACGGGACAGCAATCCGCAACTCCTGCCTACCGGGACCGCTGGAAGGCCTTGTGGAACACCCTGTGTCCACTCGGAAACTTTATTTTTAACAGACGGAGTGGGAGGGGAGTCCAGCCGAGAAGTCCGAGCCCGGAGCGCGGGGCGCTCGCCTCTCAGAGATCCCCTCGACCACCGCTGCCGGGCGGGAGGAGCTCGGCCCGCGCCCCGCCCCGCGCCCCCTTCGCCCCACAGGGCAGGGCCCGCCCGGCCGGGGCGGCGGGAAGGCCCCGCCCGGTGCTCGGTGCGCGGCCCGGGGCTCGCCCCGCACTCACCGCCCGCCGCAGCCGCTGCGCCGCCACCGCCCGCAACATGGTTCCGCCGGCCCGCACGGCGCCGCTCTCGCGAGAGCCGCGCCGGCCCCGCCCCGCCGCCCCATTGGACCGAGCGCCGGGCCAATGCGCGGCAGCGGCGGCGCGGGCGGAACGGAGCGGAGAGCGCGGAGCGGGGCGCGCTGAGCCCGGCACGGCCCGCACCGCCCGGCTGTCCTGTCCCGCTGTCCTCCCCCGCTCCGCCCGGCACGGTCCGCTGACACCCGTACTGCCGACTGCGTTCCCTCGCACTAATGGCTGTGTCCCCAGCACCGCCCGCTGTCCCCCCGCACAGCCGGCTGGCCCCTGCACCGCTGCCCGGTACAGCCGGCTCCGTCCCGCGGCGCGGCTGGCTGTATCCGCCCGCCCCGCACGGTCCCGGCCGTACTGCAGTGCAAGAGCGGAGTTGCCGCTGCCGTAGGGGGCCCGTCCCGCTCCCGCCGAGCGCCTCGAGGGGAGCGGAGCCCTTCCAGCCTAAACTGACCTGGTACCAGCGCCGGCCTCCCCCGGCCGCCTTTGCGCGGATCCCCCGAACTGTTTCCGCAAAGGGTTACGGCCTTGAAAGAGAAGAAAACATCAGAGAGCAGAGTTATGCCTTCAAATGCCGGTGCTCCTTGCCAGATCCTATCCTAAGCCAATGAAATGTGCCTTGCGAGGAGAAAGGAGAAGTCTTATTTAATTTACGGCTGTGGAGCCGACAGCAGCCGGGAGACTCCGGCCCCGCCTGCGGCTGCCCGTGCGCTGCCAGATCCCCCGGCCGCGCTCCCCACACCGCGGGCGCAGCAAAGGCAGGACGGATCATGTAGGGACGGAGTGCGGGGCACGCTCGAAAGGCCAGATGTCACCGTGCTTCCCAAATGTCGCGCCCCACCAGCTGTCCAAACCACACCTAAACTTCAAAGACCAGTCAGGTACCATGAGCCCCGGATGGCATCTTCTCACCACGACAGATTTCTGGCTGCCTCACCCACACCCCTGTGCTTGGCCCCAAGCAACATTAGGCAATAGCTCATGAGCTCTGAATAATTTATAGATCTATTTTATTTTTTTCTGATTTCCCAGAACCAAGGCAAGACATCTTGTGCCTGCCCCTTACATGGCAGCGGGGTGCTCCAGGGACCAGACTGAGACTTGCTGTTTTTCCATACGTCTGTACTTTTTTCTGGGTGGTAAGGAGAGGGATTTAAAAATCAATGAAGCAAAATGTTTCAGACCAAATTCACTGTGCTACTGTGCACTATGGCTCTCTGAAAACCTGATGTCCTGGAGAAGCTGGCAGGAGCTGCCGCACTGGAGCAACTGGGTCCTGCCAGCCCAGGAGCCCCAAGAACACATGGATTTGGGATGGTCCAGGATGGAATTCCCATCCCAGAAATCACAAGATAGTGGGCCACTAATGCAGTTTCTTCCCATCCTGAGGTGGTTTAGAGTGTAAAAAAACCCCAAACATCCCCCCTGCCCCCAGCAATTATGGCCATCGGATTGCTCCTCCAAGAATCGGCAGTGATCTTCAGCACATCAGTGATTCGTTCTGCATTGCTGGGTCGCTGCATAAGAAGGCAAAAGGCAGAGAGATCAAAAAGGCTCTTCGACTTTGCCACAGTCTTGGCACAGGATCACCTTTTAAATTTATTCTGCCATGTGATTTTCACATCAGATGCCAAAAAGTGCTGCTTTACAGCAAATGCTAACCAGGTCCAGCAACTCAAGCATCTAAATGGTCCATTTACTTCGTCTCAAATGTCTCTAGAACAGAAGAAAAGCAGCTGTCCTGCATATTACAGCTCCCTGGCCCCAGAGCAGAGCCTTAACTCCTCAAGCCCCAAAGGAGGGCTGTGAAGGGAAGAGCTAAAGGAGGGGGCAAACCTCCTTTGGGGCCTGTGCCCGATTATATGGATTAAAGTAGCTCCGGGGCTGCTCTGACTTCTGCCTGGTCTGGCTCCACCCTTCAGTCCCCAAAAAAGGAAGAAAACAAAATGAGTGTTTGGAGCTGCCTGTGCATCGTCTGTCTGTGCAAATGACCAAGTGAATAAAAAAATTGTTTATATAAGGATGAGGGGGGGAAAGGTTTTGCAGAAGCCACAGTACCCTGGGAGGGGTTTAAAAAGAAGATTAATATTTGCTGTAGCTCTTTATCACCAGTTTGAATAATGGTTAAGGTGAAGTGTAACTCTTCAGAGATGTGGAGTTTTATACATATAGAAATCCCTTCCTGTACCCTAGGTAATCCAACAAATGCAACAGCAAAGGCACAATAAGAACATCCTAGGCAACCTTAATTTGCCCATTATGTCTTTTTAATTGGGGTGTTTTACTCATTAAAAGCATGGCATGTAATTTCATAATCCTATTTTAGGCTCCAAAACTAAGCTTCCAACCTGCACATCTCATGTGGATGAAATCTTTACAACAAACATACGCCTAAAAACCCCAAACCAAAATAAACCAAGAATAAACAAAGTGATCTCGTTCAAGTTGGGGCTTTACTGCCTCACACTAAAACAAAAGTGAGCTACTATCAAAATTAACTAAATGCATCACAGCCAATAATAAATTGATCCATTTGCTGTGTGTCTGGCTTCATAGCACACACATCATATTTTCATGAGCAGAGTGATATTGCTGTTCTTCAGGTCAGATTTCAGGGGTAGCATCCCCAATTCAGAGACATGACAGGCATTTTATTATATTTTCTGTTTATAATTTTGATTCCAATCCTCAGCAACACTTCAGATGCACAAATCCTTATTGAAACTGGCTTGATGCGGATTACAGCTTGAAGCACAAAGGAAGTCTTTATCACTTATGGCCAGTGTTTTAGGAGCTTATAACTGTAATCAGGTAGGGATTATATCAGCATGATCCATACAAGCTGAACCATGGCAAAAAGCTTTTTTCTATTTGACCTTCCCATGACAATAATAGAAATGGAAAACATGCAACAAACAGATGCCACTGAAGTAGAATCACTGTCCACTACAGGCAGAAGTTACTACTTTGTACTTTGAAAGAAAAATTAGTCATTAATTAGTGGAAGCAGATCCTTGTATGGTGCATTGTTATCCAGGATTATTTCATTAGGATCTGCTGACCTAATTTCTGCATTGGAAAGAGAATTACATTTTTTCACACTATTGGGATTGGGGAAAAGAAAAAAGTAATAACATAGATTATTCAAACTTTTAAAAATATGGTCGCAAACAAGTAGAGGTACCTGTACTGATAGCTCTACAGATGCCAAATGAACCAAGGACCATTACAAATATGTAATGATGTCTTCCCTAGAATCGGATTTTGGTTTTCCTAAAATACATAATTCCTAATTAAAACATATGGAATCCAGCTAATACAGCCTCATGACTAAGGGATTTAGTGAAGAGCAGGAATTTTTTTTTATTACTGCTATGATGGTCCCCTCTGTCACAGGTCATCCTTAGCTTACTCCTCCTGCAATCACCCTGGGGATAGCTGACTCAGATAAATTAAAAGAGCTTCATTTGGGAAGCTTCCCCAGCACACGAAAGGATTCGCCTCCTAATCTGTCAAAATCCAATAACGTTAAAGCAACTGCAACCTGCTGACAGCTCAGCAGGGCCCCCAAACCAATGGACAGGACCCACAGCCCAGCACTGGACAGGACTAACACCCACCTTGGAAGCAGCAGCAGGAGAGGTTTCTGCTGCTGAAATATTTTGTGCCCAAGTGCTGTGAGCTCCCAGGGTCCGAGTGGTTCAGCCACCCCAGGATGTTGCCAATGACCCCTCACCCCCTCAGGAGTGCACACAAGGAGGGACGTGTGTCCCCAGAGCCCTGCCCTCTGCCCCTCATCAGCACGGGCACAAAGGCTCATCTCCACATCTGACATTGAAGGTCCTTGCTAATAGCCCACCACAGGTGTGCTCAGTGCTCTGCTCAGATCACCTTACAGCCACTCACCTGCATGGCTCAGAGCAGCAGCTGCTCTTTCATGAGGCCTTATGGAAGCCTTTGGAAGGGGACAATGCCACAAGCCCTGTTTACAAAGTGCAGGACAGAGGAAAGAGCTCCCCCAAAGGTACCCCATGGCAGGGACAACCTTCTAATACTGAGCCTACAAAACCACAGACAGGTATTTTATCTTTTCTATTAATTACTCTCCCTTGCTAATGATTTCCATGTACCAGTTGGGTAAGAAAGGAACCTGGAAGTAACATCAGTCTGCATATTCCTAAAGAACAAGATCACCCGAGAAGTTCAAGAAACCCTTTCTACCAAGCTCACAGGCAAGATGGGACCCTCATAACTTTCTGAAAGCAAAGGCTCAGGTTACCTTGGAAGGCAACTTGTCCTGCCCAGGAGTGATGGTGGTTTGTGGAGGACAAGAGAAGCAGTGCTGGTGAGAAGAGCTCTGCTGCCCTCCCAGTGCAGACCCCTGGATGGGGTTTTATGACCTGCCAAGCTCCTTCTGCCATGAAGCTCACCTTGTTTTTAATGGCAGATATGTGTAAAATTCTCTGACAGGTTGTACCAGCAATATTTTTAAAGGGGTAGCTGTGTTTTTTTGCCCATTACGCTGCTGGTAAGGAATCCAGATGCCACTGTATTCCCACTCACACCAGCCCAAGCCATTCCTGCAGCAGCAGGAACAGCCACTCCAGGGGAAAAGCTCTTCCTCTGCCTCTAAGGACTTTTCAAGGAAAGCTGCTTTTTTCTTTTTTTCTTTCTGTTTCAGCTCAGTCAATAGCACTTTTGTGTAAGCACAGAGCTGCAGCAGGCCTTGTTTTCAGTGTTTTGGAACCTGCTTGATTTTTGATATTTTTATTGATGTTTTTATTGTGGAGCCCATTAGGGAGGAGAACCTTCTGGTGAGTTACCTGCCACTTCTAGCACCTGGTGACAAAGGGTAATGTACCTTCTGCTTGCCCTATCACGAAGTCTAAGATGAAGTCTACAAAGTCTGCAATTTACCCACTGCCTTTAATCCTGCAGATAACAGCATAACAAGATCCACTGTCTGGGGATTGAACCTAAACTATACACTTAGGTGTCCCTTCCAGTGAAAGTAGTTAACAGGCAGGATGTGAGAGCAAGGCAGCCTCTCCTGCACTGGCAGGTGACACCAAGACCAGATGCATCTCTGGAAGAGATGACTGAGGTCAACCATAAATTAACAGGCTCATTTTGAGGGGAAAAAAAGAATGTTTCTGTGTCCAATTGCATGGTCTGGTATGAAGGAGACCAGAGGAGATGGGCCAATAAGTCTTTTCTGCACTCATGAACTTTCTGAATCTTTCTTATCCGGAGGGGAAAAATGGCAAGGGCTCCCTTTGCCATGTTACCATGGCTGACTCTTAATCACTAGCAGGGCTGGCAGTAGCTGTTGTGCAACACCACTTTCCCCAGCGCTGGGCCCTGTTCCCCTGCAATGCTCCCAACCCCTGCTGGTCTCAGAAGAATTGAGCCCAAAGCTCCACATAGCAATTCAAATGCATCACCAGACATTAGGCCACCGGGTTAACCACTGTTTAATTTCGTCACATTTGTTTGTGAGTTATGTACGTGCCTTTCTTTTGTCAACATCTCCTTTTAGAAAGGATATTGATTTTGTTTTCAAAGGCTCTCGAAAATAAAATGAATGACTACATTCTAAGGAAGAGTCATTTTCTCAACAGCTGTAAATAATTTATTGTTCGCAACCCACCCAGATCAAAAGATACTTCATCAACTGATGTGGCAAAATCTGGTGCAAGCTGCATTTCTATTATCTCAGATCCAATTAACCATTTGGAGCAGACTAAAACATAACTAGATCAATCCAGAATCAGATTAATATCCAATCCATAATCACATTAATCACAATCTGTCCATAATTAGCCATCAGATAATCCCATTGGACAGGAGGTGACATGCAGTATCCCATTATCTCATTAATTATCTATTTTCAGTATCAGACATTGTGCCCAAACACAAGGAAATGTTTTTTAAAGGAAAATGGATAGGGAATTCTCATTTTGCTACATCTTCCCCATCGAAGCTCCCAGTGTCTCAGTCTTGGAGTTTTACAACATTTCTTTGTTTTGTCATATTCTGCTAGGACCAAGGGAGGTTTTTTGAGATACATCATCTTTTTAATAAAATATGACCATCTTAGGAAGATGGATAAATAAAACATTTGTTTCATGTGAAGAAGTTTGTGAAAGAAAGAAAACTCTTCATCAAAGGTTTTAATGGTAACATGATAACAATAGCTTTGCAATGCTAAATCTTATTGCAGATGGTTCCTGTCCTTTTTTGTAATGTAAGTGAAATTGCGTTCCATCTGTTTTAATTTTATAATGGACTTAATCCATGGTTGGCTCTGAAAGAATCAGCATTTACTGCCTTTGCAATCTGCTGCAAACAAAAAACAAAATTTGTTACCATTTCCGCCTTCTAGAGGGAACTTGTACATCTATTTGGGAGCAAACCCCAGAGCTGCTCTGTAGAGAGAGGGGAGCACCCTTGGGCAGGCTCAGCCTGCAGCCAGCAGCCCCTGCCAGCTCTCACACCAAAGCCAACCAGAGCTGCTGCAGAAGAGGCTGGAATCTCTGGCACTGGGTGGAGAGCAAGGAGTGATTGGTGTGACAGGAGAGATTGCACTTGGCTCTGACTAGAAAATGCTTCCAGCACTTCCAAGTTACCTGAACACGGTGGTCCAGAGGTGCCTCCTGGACTGAATTATTCCATCATTTTATGATGTGCTTTCCCTTACCCTCCCTCAGATGAACCAGCAATTAACCTGTTTGTAAAACATGCAGTATCAAGCTGGTTCAATGCCTCAGGGCATTACCTGTAGTAATTTTAAAGCTTTTTGTGTATCACATAGAGGAGATGCAGGGCTTTCAACACTTTCCTAGCAAGTAATTTTTTTTGTTTTTCTACTAAACTGCCTGTGCAGCACTGCTACCCTGCTCATACCTGCCTTGTTGGGAAGTGAGTCCAGTCCAACCACACCTGCCTGGTGTGAGCACATTGTTCCGTTCAGATACAGGTGTGACTGCAGCACAGCTTTCCATAGGTTTGGAAAAGATTGGTTGGTTCAGCTGTAACTTTACAAATTCCTAAACTGCTGGGAGGTTTGGGAGAGCAGACAGGATCCTGCCCTCGAGTGGGAAAAGGGTGATGCAACACAGAGCATCCCTGCCAAGCTGCTGTATTCTTAAACATGTCTCATTCTCCTATCACTCCGACATTTTTGCATTTTATTGTTAACACATGCAGATAGTGACTCACCCAGGAACCTGAATTCTGGCTCAGGCTGAAGTCACCCTCCTGTACCCTCTTTTCTGCAGGTGCCCAGGCACGGACCTGTGGTGCCCCACGGTGCTGTAGAGGTTCCCATCACCTACCCCTCGGAGTGACCCCAGTTTGAAGAACCAACCAAACTTTTCCAAATGCCTTCATACCTCTCACCCCCCACCCAGCTCTGCCGCTGGCCAGCGAGCCGCGCTAGCGGCAGGCAGCAGTCAGAGCGCAGCCCCGAGCAGGGTACACAGGCAGGAACACACGGGCTCACCCTGCCCTGAGGATGTCACTGCTGCACCGCCCCTCTGCACCTCCGCACACGCAGGGGCAGGCAGGGATACCGAATCTCCCTTGGTGACATGCGTGCCTGCTGAAGCAGGGGCTTCAAATGCCATCCACCCTCCTTTCCCTGCAGCTATGGTACAAATTTAAGAGCTTGCTTTCAACATTTGGGGCCCTCAAAGGGGTAGCAGGGGCTGTGACCAGGCTGGGAGAGCGGGTCAAATAGTGAGGCACTTTATCCAAAGAGTCCTCTCCCCCTCCCCAGCTTCTGGGGCTTCATACCTGCAGGGTGCCTGACTAGCACAAGAGACAAGTGCTTCAGCTGGAAAACCCATCCCGCCTCCCTCCTCTGAGGAAAACGAGCGCAGCCTGCCCTTCCTGAGCCAACATCTAAAGTCATCATGTCCTGCCCGAGCCATATAGGTTGGCAAATGCCTGTCAAATTCCACGTATAAAATTAAAAAGGTGATTACGTGGAAGTGAAGGAAAGGACCAAAGCCCCAAGACAGCAGCAATCTCAATGCCCGCATATTTAAGCCTTCCTGGACTTTATGAGACACTCGTGTTGCTGTGCTGCAAAGTCTTTGGGAATTTAACGCTGAGTCAAAGGCCACGGAAGTGCTTTCCCTATTTTTTTGCTAATGCACGGGAAGCCCATGGTGACTGGGGGGAAAGAAGGAAGAGAAAAGAACAGAAGGAAGAAAAAAGCAACAGGAGAGGTTCGGCTGCGGGAACAGCATGGAACCAGGCGCATGAAAATGCGGTAAAATACTATTTTTCTCCTCTAATTTCAACTCGTCTCCTCTAATTTCAACTGCTGCCCGGCACGGCCGCCCCGACGATGCTGTCGGTTCTGTTCGGGTCCGTAGGGGCGGCTCTCCCGCACACGGGCCTCAGCAGGGAACTGCTCCGCGGGTGCGCAGCGTCGAGCCGGCGTCCACCGCGCAGCCCCTTCCCGTCTGCCGCGGAGATGCGCCTGTGCGCAGCGCCGGAACTGTCCCGCCGAGCCCGCCCGCGGGCACCTGCCAGCGGCACGCCGAAACGCGGGGGAAAGAACAACGAAATAAAATGCAAAAGAGAAGAGAAAGAGAAGGAAGAGGGAAATCAAAGGAGAAAAAATTAGGCGAACTAAAAGTCAAGAAGAATAACAGGGAAAACAGAGGAGGGAAAAAAGCTACAATGCATCTCCCCCTCGGGCTGCCGATGCCGCCGTTCCCCGAGCGCGCAGGGCCGAGGCGCAGTACGGCGGGCGGGGCAGAGGGTCCCGGAGCGCGGGGCGCGGAGGAGCTTCTCCCGCGGGGCGCGGGGCCGCGCGTCCCGTCAGTGCCGGCGTCGAGCGGCTCCGGGCCGGGTCCCGCGGGGCGTGCGCCCCGCTCCGCGCCCGCCGCGCGCCCATTGTTCGGCAGCGCCAATCCGCGGGCTCTCCCCGCGGCCGCCAATCGCCTCCGGGGGCCGCGCGGTGAGGTCAGCGCCTCTGCGCGCTGACATCACGGCGCGGCCCGGCGGGGCGGGCCCGGGGGGGCGGGCGCGGCCCCCGCCCCGCGCCGCGCGGGTAGTGGTGGAGCGGCGGCTCCGCATCCCGCATCGCTGCCGGTGCGCAGGGGGCCGCCCGCATGGTGGACATCCTCCTCCCGCGGCCGCTCCCGGGCGCCATGGGGGAGCCCTCCAAGAGTAAGTGCGCGCAGCGCAGCGGAACGCGGGGCCGGGGCGGGCGGGCGTGCGCGGGACCCTGCGGGTCGAGCTCCTCGCCGCCGCTGCCGTCGGGCGGACCGGCGGCCCCGGGCGCGCTGACAGCGCCGGGAAGGGCTGCGGCCCCTCGGAGGGTGCGGGCGACTGCGGGCTCGGCCCGTGTCAACTCCGGTGCCGCTATTCCCGTTCGTGCCCGGCGCTTCCCGGCCCCTCTGTCCTTTCTGCTGTCCGCGCCGCTGAGCTTATTTCTTTCGACTGTTTCCATTTCTTTCTCTGCTGCCCTCTGCTCTTCCTTTATTTCTTTCTTTCTTTGGTCGTGTTACCGTTTTTCTTTCTTTATTTCTTTCGTGTTTGTTTGTCTTTTTTTAAAATTCTCTTTTCGTTTAAAAAAATTATTTTCTTTCTGTTCTTGTTTAGTTTTATTTCTCTTTCTATCTCTTTGATTCCACGTCTCTTACTGTTTTCATTTGTCCATGTTCCCATTTTAATCGTCTCTGGGTTTTCGATGCTTTTGTATCTCCTTCCGTCATTCTGTTTTAGTTTCTTTTTCCTTCTTTCTTTCCTTTCTTCTTTCTTCGTTTCTTTCCTTATTTCTTTCAAGTTTTCCTCAACCGTTGTTTTAATGGTTTTGTATCTCTGCTTTTATATTCCTTTTCCAAAATTCTGCTTTTACGTCTCTGTCTTTCTGCATTTATTTGCCTTGCTCAAGCTTCTGTCTTTTTTTTCTTTCTCTCATTCTTTTTCTTTTTTTTCCCTTTTCCTGGCCGTATTAATTTGTCTCCTTTCATGTTTCCATCCTTTCCAGTCCGTGTGTCTGTCTTTATTTCTCTTTCTTCCTCTTTTGGAAAAAAAACCCAAAAAAATCAGAATAAGAAAAAAGGATGAAGTGTAAAAAAGAAAAAGTGCTTTTCCCTCATTGCTGACCTCTGCTCCGGCACACTGCTGGCTCTGACCGTACCCCGCTCGCTCCCGGCAGGGCGGCCGGGGCTGGCCCTGTGCGCGGGCTGCGGGGGCCGCATCCAGGACCCCTTCCTGCTGCGGGTGTCGCCGGACCTGGAGTGGCACGTCGCCTGCCTCAAGTGCGCCGAGTGCGGGCAGCCCCTGGACGAGACCTGCACATGCTTCCTGCGCGACGGCAAGGCCTACTGCAAACGGGATTACAGCAGGTGACCCCGAACGCGCCGGCGCTCGTTAGAAAAAAAAATAACCTAGACCCGAAAAAGCACTAAAGCCCCTTAAACTCCCCGAATTTCCCCCAACGAAAGCCCGACTCTGGGCCGCTGCCCGGCCCCACGGCACCGCCTGGAGCCGCCCCGACGGTGCGGCCGCGGGCCCTGACGGCGTCGCGTCCCCGCAGGCTCTTCGGCATCAAGTGCGCCCAGTGCCGGGCGGCGTTCAGCAGCAGCGACCTGGTGATGCGCGCCCGCGACCACGTCTACCACCTGGAGTGCTTCCGCTGCGCCGCCTGCGGCCGCCAGCTCCTGCCCGGCGACCAGTTCTGCCTGCGGGAGCGCGACCTGCTCTGCCGCGCCGACCACGGGCCGCCCCCCGACGGCGCCGCAGCCCGCGGACCGCGCAGCCCCGCGCTGCCGCCGGCCGCCGCCGCGCACCTCGCAGGTACCGGCTCCCCGGCGGGGCGGGCGGCGGGGCGGGGAGGGTGTCGGGAGGGCTGCGGCGGGCGAGCGGGCGGCGGCGCTGACGGTGCGCGCCCTCCCCGCCCGTCGCAGAGCCGGTGCCCGGGCGGCCGCCCGCCCCGCGGCCGCCGGCGCACAAGGCGGCGGAGAAGACCACCCGCGTGCGGACGGTGCTGAACGAGAAGCAGCTGCACACGCTGCGGACCTGCTACGCCGCCAACCCGCGCCCCGACGCCCTGATGAAGGAGCAGCTAGTGGAAATGACGGGGCTCAGTCCCCGCGTCATCCGCGTCTGGTTCCAGAACAAGCGCTGCAAGGACAAGAAAAAGTCCATTCTCATGAAGCAGCTCCAGCAGCAGCAGCACAGCGACAAGACGGTGAGCGCCCGTCCTCTCCGGCGGGGAGGGAGATGTGGGTGGGGGGCTCGGGCGGCGGTCGCGCTGAATCCCCGTGTGCCCGCAGAGCCTGCAGGGCCTCACCGGGACTCCGCTCGTGGCCGGCAGCCCCATCCGCCACGAGAGCGCCGTGCAGGGCACCGCCGTGGAGGTCCAGACCTACCAGCCGCCCTGGAAGGCGCTCAGCGAGTTCGCCCTGCAGAGCGACCTGGAGCAGCCCGCCGCCTTCCAGCAGCTGGTGAGCCGCGCCGGGCCGTCCGTCGGGCCGCAGGGCACGGGCAGATGCCGGCCCGCCGGGCCCGGCTGCTGAGGGAGGGGGACGGGGCAGGGGGCGACCTTGCCAGGCCCTCACAGACGCTGCTCCCCCAGGTCTCCTTCTCCGAGTCCGGCTCCTTGGGCACCTCCTCCGGCAGCGACGTGACCTCGCTGTCCTCCCAGCTCCCCGACACCCCCAACAGCATGGTACCCAGCCCGGCCGAGACGTGAAGCGGCCGGTCCGCCCCGCCGCGGGACCTCCGCATGCCTGCGCTCCCTGCATGAGACACCCGGCCCCGGGCCGCTCCCAGAGCGCCGGACAAACGCCTTTGTTTTTTAATTATTCTTATTTAAAAACAAACAAAAAATATGTTACTGTCGGCCAAAAAAGCACCGGGATCCTCGCTGCCTTCACCAGACCGGAGAGAGAGCCCCCGCCCTGGTTTTTTTCGTGGTTTTGGTTTGGTTTTTTTTCTGCCCTGCGGATTTCGGTGTTTCTTTTCCCCAAAGAAACTCGGATTTCCCCGCCGAAGCCCGGCACAGTGACAGGCTTCCTCGCCCGCTGTTTGAGCTGGGGACGGCTTTTCTTTCCTTTTGAAAGGAAAAAATAAATAGTAAAACCAAAATCTACAAAATGGGGAGAGACTCCTCCGGCGTGCGGCCGCGGAGCTGGCCTGGACCTCCTCCGCGGAGCCGCGCCGTCCAGCCTCATCTCACACCGATGCCTCACTCGGGCCACGCTGCCCGGCCCCCCACGATCGCTGGAAAAAAGGGACACGGGAACGAGACTTTAACGGGAAAACCAGTACTAATAATGTTAAGTTATCAATGGACGAAGGACGGATTGTTTGCGCCTTTAACGATCAAAAGTAAGTTATTGTTATTTATTGTCAGAGTCAGCGGTTGAATAGTGGGATTAAATATTTTGGACTTAATAAAAAAAACAAAACAAACCAAAAATGGTTTTAAACGAAAAGACCAAAACGAACTAAAAAAAGTCGCCTAAGTGTGGCGAACGGGTACCCCAGGTGCCGAGCGGCGCTGCCTTACAGATGGGGAGCGGAACAGAGCGGGTCGGGACGGGCACAGCCCCGGCTTCTCCCCCACGGCCTCACCGCACGGCGCTAATCGGCTTTCAGAACCGGGCCCGCTTATTTATAGCCGGGAAGGCGGAGCGCAGGTTTCCCTTTCGGAGTAGCCCCCAGGCTCGCCCGGCCGTGCCCGCACCTGCCGCGGTGCGGGGCTGCCTCGCCTCCTCCCGGGGGTGGCGGGGCTGGGCGGCGGGGCTCCCCCGGGGCGGCGAGGCGAGCCCTACTATTCAGCTTCTCCATTCCCCCGTCCAGACCCAGGCGGCGACTCCTTATCTGCCTCTGGCATCACCTGGGAGCGCGGCAGGGCCGCTCCAGCTCCCGCGCCCTCCCCCTTACCCGCGCGGGGCCGCTCAGGGCCAGCTCCCCGTGGGACCGCAGGCCCGGCCAAGCTCAAACCACGGCGAGCCGCTCCCTTATCCCATCCCCGGGCAGCGAGGCGAGAGCCGGGCCCTACCGGAGCCCTCCGGGCTGCAGGGGATGGGCAGCGCGGCGCCACGGCGGCTCCACCACCCCGACAGACTGCGGAGCGAGTGCAGGGACCGGGCTCCCAGGGCGAGCTGCCCTCGGGGGGCACGGAGCCGTGCGGGCTGCGGGGCCGCCTCAGCCCGGGGCTGCTCTGCACCGCCGGGACGAGCTGTCCCGGCTGGGGACAGGTGGGGATGGGCATCCTGCCGCCCTCCCAGCCCTACCGCGGGGCCCCCGCCGTTACCTGGCTCCGTCCGGGTCGGGCTGGAGCTCGGTGCGTTCTCTCGGGGCCGGGCTGGAGCTCGGCGCGTGGCTCGCCTCAGGGCCGGGCCGGGCCGGGCCGCTACGGGCGGCGCTGGGGCCGCCGAGAAGGGACCGTTCCGCTGCCGGTGGCGATCACGGTGCTGGTCTTCGCTCGGGCACCGGTCTCGGCCCCCGTCCTGCCCGGGCCGAGATGCCGGTGCCCGCGGGCCGGGATCGGCGCAGCGCAGGGCAGGGCCGGGGTGCCGCGCGCCCCCTCAGCGCCGCCGCGCGCCCCCTCAGCGCCGCCGCGCGCGGGAGCGGCCCCAGGCGGAGGCGGCGCGCGGAGCCCCCGCGCGCACGGAGCCGTGAGGGCTCCGCGGGCCCCGCTCGATCCGAGCGAGGCGTTAAAAATGCATGAGCTCTAAAATATCTGTCCTAGGTGACGTATCCCCAATCACCCAAAAAATGATAAGGAAACTTTCCCCGGGGCCAGATCTGACGAATTACTTTGATTTGATTCTGATTGACTCTTGATTACCGAGCAAAACATCTTATCAGGGTTTTTTTCTCTCTTTCTGAACCGTGTTGCTTATGGTAACTCAAACATACTGATGATTTTAACACAGGAATCACACAAGACAGAATAAGTTATTTTATTACAAGATATATAGAACATATTTTCTCTATTTGCAACCTTATTTCAGCAGTTCTGCAGTGCAAGTCCCACCACAGGGCAGAAAACACCAAAATCATGACATTGGATACAAGAACGAAATAAACTCAAATTATCAAAATTATAAAACAGAACTTGGAAGTATCTACAGTACTTATATAAATAGTGCAAATTATATATCTATAGGATAAGTATTTAGAGTATCAAAACCATTTTGGAACAGCGTTTTAAAGAAGGTAGTCAGCAGGAACTGGTCAGTGTGACGATGTTAGGGATTTAAAAGCTAAATACAACTCTTATTTTTTCAAGAAGAACTGTCGAGCTTCTTCCCAGGACTGCCGGGGGAATCTGTTGGAGAGCTCAAGATAATCTTGAGAACTGAAAAATTTTTCTGTTGAAGACAGAACATAAAATTACCAAGTTATTCCCTCTTAAGATAAGAACGCAGTAAAACAAGAATAATGAACGTGCAGCCAATTTGGGTGATTTACTCCCCTCCCCGTATCCAAATCTCCTCAGACCGTGGGGTGACACTTCTGTGGAGCTCAGGGCATCTACGCTTGGCTTTAAGAATGGGAGCAGAGGCTCTGATGAGCAAAGGCTTCCATGCGTTAGCTGCTCAGGCTCTCTGCCCTGTGCAGAGAACATTTTACATCTTTGCACACTTCATGTTCTCAGGCACACCACTCAGCCTCGTTATACTCTGGGCAGCCTCAGTGGCATTTTCTGCCCAGCAGTTTCTTTTTTTTACTACAAAGGGCTGCAGAAGACTTGTGTTCCTGACTCCCCAGAGCTCAGAGCACAAGCACAAATGCAGCTTTCACTACTGAGAGTGTGCAGTGACGTGGACAGGACTTCACAATGCCAGGTTTGAGGGTCTGACCCTCCACACAGCACCCAACTGCGAAGTTTGTGCTTTCAGGTTTTATTCTCATCAGTGTTACTATTCCCATTTTTTTGGGGGACACCAACCTTCACATTCAAGTGATATAAGAGATAAAAATAATCCTGCCTACACTACTATTAAGTTAACTTTTTTGCAACTGGGGAATGTTTAGAAATCACATTCAAATGTTACCACATTTTTGTTTAAAAGTTCCTCCAGTTTGAATAGCGAAAATAAAAAGCAAGTTTTCCACTTGGATTTTAGATGTTTCTTGAGAAGAATCTCATGAAAATACAATCCTGGAAAGTAGATGCTGCAGACACTGCACGAGCCTGCTTCAGACTGAGATGTCTGATGTTGACAGTAACAACGTCCATAAAGTTACTTTCATTTTATAACTTATTTTTAAACAAAAACTTGACGCTTTAGACCTAGAACCACTCAACTCCTAGCAAATGCTTAAGAAATGGTGGTGGATTTCTACTTATGAGGGAGAAATGACTGTCCGAGCATTGCATTTTATGCACAGTTCTCAAGACCAGATGCCCATCAACACTTGAATTTCAGATGTGTTTAGCAAGTAACAGCCATCTCAGCTGAGAATCTTTCAAATGTTTAGCCTAGAAAGGTTGACTGCATTTAAAATAATATTTATAATAACTGAGGAGGGAAAAAAAAATCCCGACTCTTCTGCAAACTGACAGACTTTAAAGGACAATTACAGGACAGTATTTTAGAGATTTTTGGCTCCCTGAGTGTATTGGCATGGCTGTGTAACTTCTGCAACCTAAAACTTTTGAAGGCAGCCTTTGTGTCAGCTAATTAAATATGTGCAGGTACAGTATCACATTTAAGACACGACACCACATAGCATTGAATAAAGATTAACAGCCTGAATCCCTGACAGAGGAGCAGTGGGCTGGAACACACGGATGTGCAGGCCAGGATGTGAGGCAGGGAGCCCACCCCAAACTGTACATTTACTGTATTCCTCCTCAGCCACACCGATTCAAGGAACTTAAATCACAGTATCTACACATTTTGCTACCCAGTTGTTACTCTGTTACACTGCAGGGAACGTACCCCTCTGCTGAGATAACTGATTTTCCATTTGGCCTGAGCTCTGGGCAAAATCCTGTGGGGGAAAACAAACAAAAAAAAGACATCAGGTATTCAGATCTTACATCTGAGGAATTAAAACAACATTCAAAAGTCTTCACAGTCATTCAAAAATACTAATACTTCATGTAATCTGCAAATTAACAAACTCTGGCTTGTTTTCTACATATCATAACACAGTACTATCAGCATTTAAATTCTGTAATTTACAGTGGATTTTTACACATTTATTTGTATCTGTTTTCAAAAAATATATTTTTAGTGAACGTCTTCTTAGGAAATAGTTATTATTATGATTTTTATTTAGCCATTTAACCATAGCAATGTTTCTGTAAAACAAATGGTGTTTCAGACCTTTGCTCTCTACTCCAAATACACTCTTACAAAATTCATGACTGATCCCAATTGCAATGGCCGTGCTTCCCAGCAACCTGGGAGCCTGAGGTGCTGATCTCCTGGGAGAAGGTGGAGTTGCTGCCCAGCGCTGCTGTCCCTGGCAGCCAGGTGTGTCCCAGCTGTGCCCCCAGCATTGAGCACTATGTGATCCTGCTGCTGTGGGGTGTTGGGGTGCAGCATTCTCGGAGCCAGTACGGACCTGGTCTGGAACCAGCCAGCTCCCCACTACAGATCCTGCCCTTTGCTGCAGTCTCCACCCAGCAGAATAGTGAAGAAGGGATTACCCGAGATAAGATACAGCACAGCAAATCGTGGATACTCCTGAATGTTTCTACTTATTCCTGCACATCTCCAAACAGAAGTAACAAAAATAAACAGGCTGATGCAAACTTCAGCTGATGGAAATAAATCTATCGGTAGGGAGAGCGCTGTAAAATGCAGAAATGCTCTTCCTTTGATTTTGGCTGCACATTTAACACACTGTATTTAAGTGTTATATTCGTACACACCACCAAACTTTTACGCAAACAGGATTTCTTTTGGCGTTCCCTGGCAAAGGAAGAATCTCATTTTCTAGTCACAGGCCAACATTTAACAGTCTTTCCCAAACGTTCTACCGAAGCAAATGAGAGATTTGCTTGACAAACAGCAGCGAGTTGAAATAGAAGTAGAGCAGCGAGTCCCTCCTGCGTGCGCGGGATCTCTGCATTCCTCGGGTCCTGCCAGCACCGCGCTCCGTGTGTGCGTGTGCAACACCGGCATTGCACTGAAAACGGGCAAAATACTGAAGGACCACCAAAGCCAGCAGTGCCAGGACACTTCACAGCACACACAGCTCTTCCATATTTTAATAGAACACCTTTTTTTAAAAGCCTGCAGGCATAGTACACGAACTTGCCACCTGGGATATAACTAACTGGAAATCGTATTAGTGACACGCTGACCCTTATAAATGTACTTACGTCTTACCGTAGCTACTGGGGATTTTAGTGCAATTCCATCTCTTATAGAACAGAAATCAACGTAAACAACCTTAATTATTCATATAGGGAACATTCTCCTCCACTCTCCTGTTTTTTAGCTGAAGAAAACCCAAACTAAACTTGCTGCACTTACTAATAATGCATAAATTATATTTTTCAGTTTCACTATAAGGAAGCCACAGAAGATGAATTATAGCTGTGTATTTAACCAGAAGTTCATTACTATATGGCAATTGCTTTTAATACAAAGTTCCAAACTTCTTTGAAAAAAACTGCTGTGCAATATTTTAGTATTAAAAGGATAAAAAGTAGCTGCACTCCTAAGTTTGATGTTATGCAAAGACTTTTAGTAAATATTTAGTTCTTGTACTTTCTCTCTGAAATGTATGTAGCCTATTATTGGACTAGCTGTAAAGCATTAGAAAAAGGACTTTGATTAAAATTTCTTTATCAACAGCAGTAACTTTCAGGTGACTGATACAGGGTTACAGACTCCCAAGAGAGTATTATTTTTAACAGTACCATGTTTATGAAAACCGCATTTATTCACTGGAAACAGTCAATAAAATGCTTGAAAACCACGAGGCAGGCAAAAAATCTGATGGATAAAACAATATATAAATTTAAACAAAGGGAAGAAAAACAATGCAAATCTTTATTCAAAACAGTATTTGTAATGACTTTGGTGGCTTACTGTCAAAAATAAAGATTGCAAGATTAGACTGGTAACATATGTTTTGTGTATTTTCTGCAGAAAATGCATACACTTACCCAGCTCTCTGTAAATCTATGGTACACAGTATACAACTGTACATTTATATGTAAACACATTAATATACTGATTTCAGATATGCTATATGGGCAAGAATTCTTTTAAAAATAAATATTTTAAGATCTACATCACATCTTCCCAGTACATCCAGAAACTTGGATGCAACCTGGATTCTGCACGAACAGTGAGAACCTGAACTACTCAGTAACCTTTCAGTGTGATAAAATGCCTCAAGTACAGGCATCATCTGTGGTTTGAGAAGAGCTGCAGAGAGTCTGGAAGCACTTCCGTGCTGTTTGCTTGTCCTAGTGCAGTGAAGATCCCCACCCTGAGAGCAAAGGCGAGCCCAGCCGTACCTGGATGAAGGTGGCCAGTAAAACACAGCTCATCTCCTGCTCCAGGATGATCTTGTTCTGAGGGTTATTGTAACACGCAGCTATGAGTGAAGGGAAGAGCACTTTGATTAAACGAGGATCACTGAAATACTGGAAAGGCAACTGGCAGAGCTTCTGCAGCACCGTGGGGTGACGGCCAGACTGTACAATGATCTGAAAATACAAACAGAACAAAATTCAACCACGTGATCTATCCGTTCTTCTCTTCCTCTTAACCACCAAGGGTGCTGAAGTCATGCTAAAAAAATGAGCATGGATGAGGAGTAAGTACTAAAAATAAAGCCCATAAAATTTACTTCAAATAACTTCTGTTTCAGTGCGCAAGTACTATTTTTTATTGCGGAGTAATACAAAAAATACAAAGCTCTGAAAATTCTTTTTTCTGTACCACCCAAAAAGACAGCAAATAACCAAGGGATTAATTAATTTACAGATTACAGTAAAATAAATCATTTAATACCTTAATTCAAAAGACAAAGAATTACAGCTCAGGGACTACTCTAAGATAGAGCTATGAAAGACAAAACGCCGACCCCTGCCATTTGAATGCACTAAGCACGGGGAAAGAAAAATCCAGGATTTTAAAAACCCTCCCGAAGCCTGACCATCCTTCCTGGGGCTGGCAATTCGAGAGGACTGTATTTCAGGGGAGATGTCTGCCATGAATTATCAGGCACCAAAAAGAAAAGGGGATTGTGAGCTGCCCAGGGAGGAGTTTCTGTAAGGAGAGACTCAGAGAGATCCTCCCATCTGTGCTCCTTATCTCGGTTTCTATCAGTGCCATTGGCTCTAAAAGGAGAATTGTTTAGATAAATGGGACTGTTGTCATGAAGAAGGCTAAGTTTACAACTGTATACATCTGAAGAAATAAGGCAATGCTATCACTGGTCTCCTACAAAGGAACCTTTCCATTTCACTTGATATTCTTATAAAATCTTTGCCATAAACTAAAAAATGTCCAAATCGGATCTGTTCCAAGTAACCTTGATTAGACAATTACAATATGAAAGAGCTGTTTGACCCAAAGTTGGCTTTTCAGCATAGGAGGAAGCTCCTATAAGGCTGGAACACTGTAAAACTGAGGGTCATGACTGTAAATTGTACTTGGAAAAACACAATTTTACAGGTACATACCCAGACAAGACTGCATTCAAATTAAAACCAGAAGGACAGAAAGAAGCAGTTGAGACTACAGGAACATAAATTACAGGGATTTACAAGTTTTCAAAGCACTTTTAACAATACCTTCAGAGCACACACTAAGTTGATAATGCAGTTCAGTTTAAAAACAAGATGAACAAAATAATAGTTTGCATTTTTTTTCCAGTTCGCCAGTCAAAAAAGACATTGAAAAACCTTTCAAAATACTGGTAGCAATGTCTTAATGCCCTTAAAGACAGGAGCAATTTTTAAAAGACAGCCAAAAAAGTGACAATTAAGCACACATTCAGACATTGTTTTGAGGAAAATATCACTGAAGCATTTGGATGATTCTAAACTCTCAGCTCCCACCCTGTAAGCAAGAGGTGCCCCCAAGTTTGGGAGTACTGCTGAAATTTTAAATTAACCAGAGTGGCTATTATATTGTTCTATTTTTCTGTGGTAAATTCTATAATCAGAAAAGTATTTAAAGTCAATCATAATTGGTACTAAAATAACTACAATTGGCATTTCTGGTCCAGGACAGAACAAGAGAACTCTTGATTTCTTTTTCATGGCCACCATACCCTTGATGAATAGGCAGAGGAAAAGAAGTTTTTGGGACTTTTTATTTTTCATTTCACAGTTCACTTCCTTTACCTGTCCTAAAAATGCCATGGATAGTTAGTGAAGTCCTGCCACACTCACAGTGCAGATACCAAATAGCTTCCATGGAATTATTATTTCATTTTCTTTTTATTTTCAACAGCTTTACTACTATGATGTTATCAACATTAAAGATAGGAAGGGATATAGAGGGGTTGCTGGCTGTTTTAATCTGTTATTTATCACATGTGGAATCAATTTAATGATTTCAGCTCATTGTACTAATGCAGCTACTAAACCTGATACACCATATTATGTACTCTGAAGAAGAAAACCATGAGTCACCCCTTACTGGAAAAAAAGCCAATCAAATAAAGCTGCAGCAGAGCACACACTCCTTGCTTCACTGTCAATGGGTGGAGGAAGTGAAGGCCAGCACTTGACTGAGCAGATGAACATCAAAGAAAACAAATGCAAACCTCACACTTCTCTTCCTTGATTTTTTTTTTCTTTTGGAATAGTCACTTGGCTTAACAATCCCAGGGACTTTTGCAGGCCTGGAATATGGAATGCTCATCTTATAAACTTCTCTCATACAAGAGATACAAGCTCCTTACTGAAATGCAGCTTGCCTCTCCTCCTGCCACAGACTGGGATCCAGATGCATTTACCTAGAATTAGCTTTTCTTGTTGCTCTCTCTCTCTCTAGCCTGCAAATCAGATATGCCTGTCAAATGTAACAAGATCCTAATTAAATCACTGCATTTCTGTACAGCCAAGCATTTAAGCACCTGCTTAACTTCACCTATGTGCCTATGTTCCATTAATATTTCCTTGTGGTTTTCTTTTTCTGAACTGAGACCTATCAAATTAGTCCAAGCTACTACAATTATTTTTTTTTTTAATCAGAGCAGGAAACTCACATTAATGTTTTCTGTATTTCCTTTTAAAACCTTGCTTATTTTCAAAACTAACAGGTTATTATATAATAATAAAATCTGTATATAATACAACTTTATTGGTTTTGTCTGTGCTTAGCTGGAATAAATCCCGGCTTAGTTTATCTTATTTATGGCCCAACATGTACCAAATGCTGGAACAATCCTGTGAAGACCCAAACAACACAAAGGTAGAAGACACAGCAAATAGGTTTCTGAAATGCTATTTCATGAATGAAGGGAGTTTTCCTTTGTGCCACCAGTCAAACTCCAGGCCCTGGTCCATCCTGGAGGTGGAGCCCCTGTTACAGGGTGGGTGAGAATTCAGGTTCAGCACAGCAGAAAGCACTGGCCAACACTGGTCTCAGTGTGAAAGGCTGCTGAGGAGAGACTGGAGCAACTCAGATCCTCACTTGCAGGACTGCAGCCCTGCCTGGTTGGTGTCTGTCTGCACGTCCAGGTCTCCCACACCACGCAGGCTGCGCCCACAGCCAACTGTCCAGCACCATGAGTGATGTGGTGACCTGTGGGAACTTTCCACTGAGCAACACCTTGCAGGGCTGCCTATCAGTTATCTTCTGTCACTCCCACCACTTTATAGCCCTCTGCAGGTCCTGCTAATTGGCTTAATCTCCAATAGCCAGCGGGTCAGGCTCTCTCCCCTGCCCTAGCAGCAATCCCTGCTCCCGTGTGACTCTGGGAAATGCACTCTGCTCTCACAAGTGCAATCATCATCCCCCTCCACTGCACTGGTATTTCTGAAGTTTATCACTTAGGAAAGCATGATTCATGATTTCTGAAGTCCTAGATGGAATCCATGTTTTCCTCACGTTTACTCGGGCCAATATTCACTGTAAAGTGTATTGCTTGGCCATTTGCTGCACTTCTCACTGTGAAAGCCTGAAGCAGTATAAAAGTCAGTCTTTCAAAACAGACTCCAATGACAAAAGCCAGCAATATGCCACACAGCACTTGAGCAATAAAATAGGACAATCAATCAAAAAAATTAAAAGCACCATGTGCTATGAAACAGTAATAAAGTAGTGAGGGGAACTCATCATTCTCTGGGAGATAAAGCTTCCCCTGTCACTCAGGTAGGGTCTGGCTCCAGACCTGATGTGGAAGGAAGGAAGGATATTCCAGAAGGGTATTCCATCCTGGATACTCACTCCTTCCCAGTATGTCCCCCAGGACAGCAGCCTGGCACTGCTGCCACAGCTTCCTGGCACCTTGCAGAGGAGAACTTCCCAGGAATGAATGCCTTTGCTAAGGAGCTAACAGACCATAGGAATCCAAAAAACTTGGGCACAATTTTCTTCTGGGTAGCAAAGGGAAACGCTGCAGCTCATTTCATTTCTCAGTCAGCTCCAAGGGCCACAGAATTAATGTTCTGATGCTGCTGCAGGAATGAGAATCATAAAAGTGCAGCTCCTTTCCCTCCTTGCAGGGAGACAATGAGCAGCACACACAGGGACAACCTTTGCTCAATAATTAGCAAAGGAAAGATGTTTTGCTGAACACCTCCTAATTCTATTTATATACTGCAAATATATATTTGTTCTTCACTTCACCTTTCTCTGTATTCATTTTATCAGTGAAAACTACCATTACTTTAAAATGCATATATATGTATTTTTGTCAAAGGAGGGTAATAAAATCCTCATACCTAACAGGATCCAGAACTTTGGAATACTACAGCAATGACACAGAATGTCTCAGCAGTTACATGTCAAATCAGATGTAAAATCTTACCAATTCTATAGTTAATTTTACAGAAAACTAAAATAAGGATCCTCTTGCCTTTGAAACTAGATTTTCATAATCAGGTAACTGAGTGTACAAACAAGATTTTCATCAACAAAACTAAAATGCCATTTAGAAAGTTGAAGAATGTCTGTATGTAAAATACTGAACAAATATTAGTCACATTGAAGTGAATTGATAATTCATAGATTCACATCATTCATATATTCATATCTTCTGAATAGACATGTAATGGAGATTCATGCTAGTAATTTATCAAGAACTAACAGTTCAATTAAACTGCCCTGTGAAGATTTATTATGGAGTAGCATTTTTGGGGACAATCTGAGTTTCTTTTTCCAAGTTGTAACTGCATTCAAAAAAGAGGAACTAACTGAATATAAAACTCTGCTTGCAATCTTCCAGAGATTTAAAGAAGATTATGATCCCAGATTGTTTTCCAATGGTTCTATGTGTGTATGTTAAATATTGTCAGAAATTTTACTACAAATAACAAAATAAAAGGTTCAGTGTCAGACCAAGAACTTTTTCACCAGTTGTGTACCACACAAGGTTAGCCCAGGATTACTGCAGACTGGAAATGCTGATTTTTAGAGCAATATTTAGTCTAGTTCTACTGGTGGATTTAGGTTTTCTTGCTTCACTTGGACATTTGCAGCTCTGTAAAAACATCATTCATGTGAGTTATTTCTGTCAATATATACAATAAACCCACCAGAATGATCTTTTAAAGAAGCTAATTAATTTTGTAGTCAGGTAGAAGAGTAAGCCAGCAGCAAACTTTTTTGTCTGTGGAAGGGCAAAAGTGATTCACTTTGGGAAGAAACTTTGGGAGCAAAGGCACAGCTGGCAGCAGTGGCACTGCTGGGGCACATGGCAGCCACAGGGGCATGGCCAAGGCAAAAGGAGACAACACCCAGCAGCTGTGCTGCCATCTGAGGCCTGGCAGTGCCTCCCAGCACCATTTCCAGCCAGGCCATGGCCTGGGAACCATGCCTGCCTTCTGCAGCCCATCAGCTCCCTTCATCCACACAGGAAGGGGAAAATGGGCAGCAGAGAAAGGAAAAAGATTGCCAAGGAGAGAAGTGAAATCTGTAGGCACAAACCCAAATGTGGAGTTTTGAACAAAACCATCCAAGTGCCCTGCTCTTGTGTGACTGACTCTGCCTGAAAATGCCACGGTCTTCGTGGTCTACAGTCAGGCTGATAGGTTTTGTGAGTTTTGACCAAATATTAGGAGTTGTAGCTCTTTTCTCAAGTGGAAACTGAGACAGAGTTCTCCTAATGTGGATACAGGAACAAGCAGCTGGAAAGTTCAGAACTTCCTGAAGCAAAACCTTCCTTGGCTCTTGCAGACAAACCTGGCAGTGACACGGGGTGTTCCACAGGTACTGAGAAACAAATACAGTGCTTATTAGCAGGAGCTGAATTCACTTGCTAGAAAAACATCCTTCCCAACAGAATTTCCTTTCATTTTTATGAAACCAAGCATTAAAATGTGCCTTTTACTTGTCTGTGCTCTTCTGCTCTAATATGGTTCACGTTCAGATGCAATTTGCTTAGAACAGCTCAGTTTAAAAAGTGAATGGTTCTCTGAGGGGCACTCCCTGCCTTCTCTGCTATCTCAGATGACCTGCGCTGCCAAACTTCAACATGGCCATGATAAACATTAGCATCTTAAAATGGTGCTTGCTATGGGAACCACTAATGTTTCTTATCCATGGATTTTTCATTTATATAAATGCCAATTCTAATTTGTACTAACAAGTAGTAACTTCATTGAACAGGAACTGTGCATCTAATTCCTGTAACAGCATTCCATCAAACAGTTAAATCCCTTTGTTTGATGTCAGGTTATTTACAACTTTGTGAAAGAAATAAGTCTTTATATTAGTAGTCCAGAGTTTCTCTTCAAAGTCAGATCTGCATTATTTCTTTGCCTCTATATAAACAGATCTCAAACTGCTAGTATTTAATCAGCAGAATATGTCACCACTTAGGCTCTTCTTCTGTTTTAAGGTCAAGCTCTTTTCTTTCCATTTTGCAAACTCCACTATTGGCAAAGCTCTGAGCAAAGAATGTTCTAAATTCCTCCTGGCATTTCTCAGGAATCAGAGCACAATTTCCATGCAAAAAGAAAGTTCCAGAATGCTACACTGAAATTTAAAAATAAGAATTTTGTCTATTTGAAAAATTCCAGTGTTTATTTTCTTAGTGTCACATGTAAGCCTTCAGAGGGAAGATAAGAGTGGTTCAGGAATAACATCAGCCTTCCTATAAAGCACATTCTAAGCACTGTCCTATTAGAGCTCTATGGTTTAAGCAGATTCAAGGGTGCTCTGTGTGTACCTCACAGAAAAAAAACTGTTGCATCAGTTTTTGTGTAACCATCCTAAGACATACGAACATTTAAGACAGGACAAGGGCCAACCACCAGGAAAATGATGCACTGAAAATGTAAAAATGTTTATCAAAAGTGATGCTAGTGGAAAATCTAACAAAAGGTCATTATATAAAGCTTTTGAAAAAATGCAGCCCAAAATGACAACTAACAAGTCCTCTTAGTTATAACACAACAAATGAAGTATATATAAGATTAAATTCAACAACAAATAAATAACATTAAACAAATATTGTAAAATATAAACTTCATTACAATGTGATGAAAGGAAAACGGAAGCAATTCTAATATGCATTGAGGTTACTTGTGGATTTAATACTCGTCTAAGCTGCAGGAGAAAATAATAATCTAATATCTGACCAGGAGAAGGTATTAAGGAAAAGCCTAACTGCTGGAGTGATAGCATTTTAGCATTTATTAACATAAAAACAAATATTTAAATGTGAGGTTGTTCTCACACTTCATGTTAATGATATACTTAAGGACCCTGTTAAACCAAAGGGTATCACTGCTTTCTAGAAATTTCTAAGCTTCATTGTTTCCACAATAATGTAACACAAGATTCATATGTTCAAGTGTTGGCCTAATAAATTTTAGTCAGAAAGTATTATTATAGATCCAATGTATGAGAAATACCTATCTTCTGTCAGATAAAATAAATAACTCACCACAAAACATCTCAGATCCTCAGGGGTTATTCTGAGCCCTGAAGTGATCAGAATTAGCCTTTGTAGCCCTGCACTGTTTTTGAAGAATCATCTTCACACTCAGATAACATCCCCAGCTTCCATGATGAACCCCTTTAACCTCAGGCTGCTGCTTTGGGCACGGCTCTGCAGTCATTTACTCTGAATGAAATGCAACTGATCTGAATAAAGATGATTTAAAGGGTAGAGAAGAAACAGGACCAGTCAACAGAAGTTCAGGCAAACTGTTGGCTGAGGTTTCTGCCAGCACCCTTGGAAACAGCCAGTTTGGGTCAAAATCCCCAGAAGGTGTGAATAATTCCAACATTACAAGCTAAAACACATAAAATCTTCTTGTGTGTTTCAGAGCATTTTCTCTCTTCAAAAGCAAATATTTCCTGTCACACTCTGGAACTCTAGTCACAAGTAAGCTATATAGTCTTGGAATTATTATTCCTAGCACGTTTTGTCTTATGGTTTCTACAAGAAATGTAAAGGCTTTGTCAAAGCACCCAATCATCAACTAAAAAGCTTGTGAAACACTGAGCCACTGGACATATTACAGAGCTGTCTGAGACAAAGCTTCAAAGAGAGAGCAAGAAAATGTGCTTTTCTGCCACGAAAAACCAGCTCCAATTTACCCTTTACTAAGGGGAGAGGAAAACAGCAACATTTTCCATAGTACTCCATTAATGCATTTTGTTCTTTATGTTTCAGTATCGCTTCAAACAAGTGTGACTGGAGCTGAACACGACCCAAAGGGCTGGGGAGACTCCTCGGGGGCTCTCCAGGCTGCCAGCCTGGAGCAGCATCCGAGGAAGAGCTGTCAGCTCCGGGACACAGAGCAGCCGCTGCCTCGCCATGGGGCCGCGACAGCCGAGACTTTATGAGAGAGGCACAGGGAGTTCCCTCACACACCAGGCGAGACAGACAATAGCTCGCAAGGCTGATTAAAGACCTGCAGGCTTTAGACGCTAATGTTTAAAGTGTCCGTGTGAAAAGCGGCTCCCAAGCGAGCGAAGGGCGAGCGCCGCGCTGGGCGGGAGCGGCAGCGGGAGTTGCGCAAGCTCTGCCCCCGTCCGAGCCCGGCTCCGAGCGGGAACGAACCGCGGGTGCAGCAGGACCGCGCCAAACTCCGCGGTGCTCTCCCGATGGGGACCAAGTTCCACCGGGGATTAAGCTGAGACCACCAAACTCCTTTTCTCCTGACCCAGGAGTAAGATTAGAACGCGGCTCTGCGGAGGCAGCAGCAGCAGCTCCCTCTCTTTAAGCCTCAGTTAGGGACTGTACTGAAGGCTGTTGAAATTACTGGCATTTATGACATCGAGAGATCAGTTTATGCTTCCGTGTTTACAGTTTGAGAGGAAGACAGTAAGATAAATCCAAATGCATTAATTTCTCACACTAATTCCTATACACTCTCTCTTCTCCTCCCGACAGAACGAGCCAGTCATCATGAACTGAAACTAAATACACTTTACTTCATGCTAAGTCTTTGCTCATATTAAATTACCTTCCCCACCTCCTCTCAAAACCCCCCAAAAATCCAGGATGTATTTTGGAATGTCAGAAATACAATTAGGATGTGACACATGAAATGTGCAGTCCCAAATGCTTCTGACATACTTGATTTGCTTTGTCATAGATCATTCTTTAAAAGAAAAAGTTCATCAGGAAGCTCAAACAACAACAAAGGTGTCTGACAAATTACCTAAAAGGCATCCCCACTTTTGCCAGACTGCTCAGACAGGAATGCCATGTCTCCTGAAGACATTGGTTCACTTAAGTGAATTTATGTGGCTGAGGATGTAAGGCTGTGAGAGCCAAGGCACACATTACAGAGCTGCCTTAATGTACTCAGCTCTAACTCGGGCACTTTAATCCTCAGGGGATTTCTGTTCACAGGCTCAAGTGCTTCTAAATGTGAGTCAAGACTACAACTTCACATGAATCACTCACTTGCCAAAATCAGCTATTCCACAAAATTTACCAGGTATTTCTTGTTCAAACCTATAAAGCTTTAAAACATCAGAGTGTGGGGCTTTTAAAAGAAGTTTTAACGAAAAGCCCATAACCTCAACATGAAATCAATACTCCTAAAAATCCCTGTTTGAGAAGAAACCAACAAAATCAGAATTAAGTAAATTCAGATCTTATTTACTTACAGATAGGGATGTTAACTGCATGGTAACTACCAATTCCTGCCTCTTTGCTCTTTGGGCTGTATTTTCAGAAAGTCCACCTACCAGATCAAAATTGTTCCAGTTCCTCCACAGCCCCAAAAGCAACATAAACTATGAAAGCTTAGTGATGTCCTCTAGTAAACAACCCATATGGAAACTCTACATATTTTTATAACTTGCAAGTTTTCCTGCTGACTTCTGATTTTCACGATTTTTCCATTTTAGAAGTATTTTTCTTCCTTCCCGCTAACACTAGAGAAAACCGGCCCCATCCTAAAACTCAGTATGTACTAAATCTGTAAAAAGCACAAAATAATTTCTCTCCAGAAGGTCACTTTTAATCTTAAATCCCTCTGTAAGTGTCCCTTGCAGCCCAGTACTTGCAACCACAGCTAGGATGTGTCATACAGATAGATATTTGTGATACACACTGTGGGAAAAAAGCCCCTGCTACTTTATGATAAAAGAAGGACTTACCACACAGAAGAAGTTAGAAGAAAATATGACCACAAGTCAATAATTTAACAAAAAATGGAAAATAATCTCGGGATGAAACCTTTATTAGGGACTAACTAGCACGCTTTGGGTGCCACAAGTGAGCCCTAAATTTCAAGGTCCTTTCAGAGCTATGGCTATCATACAATATTTCTATTTCTTTACACATTATATTTTTACCTGTGATACTGCTGTGTGATATTTAACATATTTAACATGGGAGAAATTCCCTCCCAAAATATCCTATAATCTCACTGCTTCTTACTCCTTTCCCTGGAGTTAGCTGGGATGCCTGAAACATGTTTTGCAACAAATTTTCCACACCTGTATAGCAAGGAGTGATTTCTAGTAGGTGACTGATACTATTAAATCTAATTCCATGTGCTTCTATTTTCAGCATACGGATCATTAGATATTAACATTTCAATTATTTGTGAGTTTATAGTAACAGTCCTTGTTATGGACACAAATGTCTGGGGACAGAGAAGTAAGTGAGACTTACGCAGCTGGAAGATTCTGGGAATGAAATCCCTTCTTCAAGGACACATGGTGTGCATGCAAATTTTTGAAAAACTTATGAGAGAACTTTTTACTTCTATCTACAAACTTATTTTTATAACCAAGTTCTGAAAAGCTTCACACATCTTTTCCTAACTCTTTCTGCAGAGATTTTATTTTGCAGTCTAGCAACTGTATCTTCTAGAAGCATCCAATTCATATCTTACAAACCCTTAAAGTTGGTGGGATTCCTCTAGAGCACTCTAAATACACTGTGTACCAAAGACTGGCAGAACAGAAGCTATTTTTTATTTAAATAAAGGCATAGCAATGCAACTGCTTTTGGAGCCTATCAGCAAGATCCTGAGTCTGGGGATCTGATTTGTGAGGACTTTCCAGATGAAAAATATTCCCTAACTGCAATGAATATGGAAAGATTTCTATTCCCAATGCAGCAATGTGAAAGAAAGCAAATCATCTGTCATTCCTGTTAATTTAATTACAGGACCACATTCAATTATTCAATATAATATGCAAATAAGGCCAGTTGACAGCACATGATAATTATATTCATTATACTAATTAAATCAAACAATAAAAGGGAATAAAAATGTAATGAAATAGAAGGATAATTTAAATTAACAAGAATATTTTAATTAGAAACTGTAATTCTAGTCTGATATAGCAGGGCTGGCTATTGAAAGATTGGACATTATTTTTATTACACAGTTTAGCTTTAATGTCCATCCTTGGTATCATGGGACCTGTTTTTGTATAGCAGCAGATTAAATGGTGGCCAGAACAAGAGAATCCCTTTTCCCTGCTGGTCCCTCCCGGGGAGCAGATGCCCAGGGAAGCTGAGAGCAGGGGCTGTCTGGCTCTGCAGTAAACAGAGCTCACGTGTGGATACAGAACAGACAGGGCAGCTCAGGCTCACCACTGGCTTTGCAGAGCTTCAAATATTAAAGAAACACTCCTTGCCTTCTGCAGTTTGCACTTCCATAACTGATTTATTTCTTCAGTGACAGCAGCTGCCCTGGAAAAGCTTTATGAATGTTAAAACAAAATAGGAACGAAGGAAGGGAATATTACTAATATATTATATGTGGGCAGAGTCAGCAAAATCACAGCCTTTTTAAAATAAACAGAGCTAGCACTATCAAAACACTGAGGAATGTGTTCCTCAGGAATCCATTGTCCTCAGTGCTCCTGACAGAATCACTTGGGGCTGCCCAAAGCCAGGCGTGGTGCAAACACCAAGTGGGAGCCCAGGCAGAGCCTCTGGGTGGGACCCAGCAGGGGCTGGGGGAAATCTCAGGCTCCAAACTGCACAAGAGAAAAGCACTTTCCTCCTTCCTTCTTCATTTGCTACTCAGCTAACTCTAAAGACTTCTACAGACAGCATAACAAATGAAGCCAAACCTGTATTATATTAAATGACTGGCATATGATGCTCTTGGAAGATTTTGTTCTATGAATGTGAAATGTTTAGGAAATTGCCCTCTTATGATTTTGACTGCATAGTGGTAGTAGTTCACTTAAATCACAGTACTACTACAGAAGGTCAGTGCTGAGGTTGACAGACTGTAAAATTTCTGTTTTAGAAATCTATCTATTCTCCAAACTAGGGAACTGCTTCACTTTTTTTTTTTTTTTTCCCTTCTTCCAGTATGCTGCTTTGGATATTTATCTCTTGATGTGGATAGAAAAAGGAACAACAAAAAGGGATGCTGAAAACTCCAAACAACTGTTTGTTCTTTTCTGTTTTGAGTACTGAAAGGAATGAAAACATACCTCCGTTTATAATAAGAAATACAAATGTAGAGAGGAAAGGACTTTAAACTACAAACATTTCCAAACAAATGCACATTTGACTGCAAGAAGAACCTGAATCTGCCTTGAAATACATCACTCATGGACTCAGTTAAAGTTGATTCAAATACTAAATAGAGCTTTCTGGCTTTATAGGAATTTATTTTCATAGCTCAAGTCTAGAGTATCTATTTTTATTACACTGTACTTGCCAGGACTTCAAGCCTACTATTTGAAAACTTTCACTGTGAGACCAATTTTTTATTTTTAGTAGGACTCCCCAGATGATCAACAACGGAAGAAAAAATTGGAAGCTCTTAACATAATAAAAAATTAAACCATAACTGAATGAATAGAAAGCACTTCCCTCTTCATGAAAAGCAGCCTGTCTAGTAGAAGTCACAACACAAAGAGCACCTTAAAATAATGACCATAAGCAAGTCATACTGCTTTGCCTGGTAGTAAAAGAAAATTTACTTCCTTTCACTAAAAAGCCTTCTCAGTATTTTTCAAGTACCTGAGTGAGGAAAGCTTCAGTTTTTCAAAATGCTTTTTTAAACAAAAAAGCCAAACCCAAATGCCTCAGATAAAATCTTATTAACGAGGAATATTAGAAATTACATTAAAAGTTAAGCATATCATGACATGTGACATCGGTTCCCTCAAAACAAAGCACCCTAAAAGAGAGCTTTTAGTGTATGAGAAGGACTGACACAGCATGGCTGTCTGCCTGAAACCCTAAACCTGACACTGAGGGCTGCAGAGGCCACCCTCAGCCCCAAGAGCACAAGCTGAAGGCTCCAGGATCCAGCTGGAAAGCCCAGCCCAAGGCTCCCCCCAGGGCCCAGTGCCCACTGCCCCTGGATGGAGCTTCCTGCTGGCACTGCTGGCGTGGCAGGGTGGCACTGCTGGCACTGCTGCAGGAGCCCTGTGCTGGAGGAAATCCCTGTTCTGCAGGGAACCCTCTCTGCTGCAGGGAACCCTGTGCTGCAGGAACCCCCTCTGCTGCACTGCTCCTGCAGTGCCAAGTCCTGCATGCAATGAATCCCATCTGTCTGGACTTTGTGCCAGAACAGAAATCCTTGAGCTGCAGAGAGAAGATGACAGGGTTTGCTGGCACTGCTGGGGCCAGCTCGACCCTGGGGCAGCAGAGGGACTCAAAATGGCAGCAGCACCACACAGGGTTAAAAATGACCACTCTGAAGTGCTGCCAACAGGCAGCTGCAGATCCTGAGTGGGATTTTGGTCACACACGGTAGGGAGGCTGCAGCATCCTCCCTCCAGCTGTGGCCAATCCTACAGAAGCATCACTGTATAACTATATAATACTTGTGACAGCATTGTCAGCTTTAAGATATTGCAGTGTTCCAATTACAGTCAATAACTGCAAGAATGTTATAGAACAGCTTTTCTCTAAAACCTTTCCTGACAAGTTTTAACACTTCCTCCAGCTCATCAGCTGAACTGAGGGGACTGAGCTCCTCACCCTGAAGCCCTATCCCAAAAGCTGTGCAAAAAAAGGGGAGCAAGCATAGAGGGAGAACACAGTAAGCACCTTCCCAAAATGCAGCATTCAGCTGGATTGTACCCAACACATGGGCACTGTAATGCAGTACCCACACACTCAGTCAACTTCTCATATTCCAAGAGCCAGTGCCAAGCCCTGCCCTGCCCAATACACCCTGAGATGTTACAGATAAGCTGAGGAAACCAGGAGATTTTTAAGACCAATAAATTTGAAATATTTTTTGAGTTTTGTGTCTGTTTTACTTTATAAGCCAGTAAGGGAAGTCACAGAGTCCAGTGGCAAAAGTGGACAACAATTAAGGAAGCTAAAGGGGAATTTCCACTGTTTCTTGAATAGGGCATTTAGTTTATGACTGAAAAGACTCATGGAGAAGAATGGCTTAGACCTTAGCACTGGCAAGCAGGAAGACACCTACACTGGCATCCAAGGACAAGTCTTCATGGGAAGAGTACCTTAGTTGGCTTTAAAAAGGTTTAACTTGGGTACCACAACCATCTGATTAAGCTGATGTGAAGCTAACTTAGAATTAAAAATATCAGTAGCAAGTATGGCTTGGCAGGGTGCAAGGCCAGTTCAAATCAATGCAATGGGAGCACAGGAACTACAAATGGACTTTGCTTATGGACACACAAAATCAATGTCTTTGTCTTAACACACAACTTCAGTGTCTCTTTACCAAACACATCCCTTTGTGCTCACAGAATCCCAAGTGCTTCAAAAGCAATGCTGAGGGGATGAATTTCCTGACCAAATGAGAGATCCATGACTAAATGTGCCCTTGATAACTTCTGAGCCCCTTTTCCATTTGCCTTACCTGGTTATCTGGGTTGTTTACAGTGAAGTAGCCCACACAAATGATGACTTCATGCAGCAATCCCTCACAGGTATGCTGAGAGCAGTACCACAGCAGGGAGCTGATAATGTGCCTGAAGGCCAGGGACAGCCCCTCAGCTCCCACAATCGACTGAAAAATAGACCAAGAAACAGAAATCACACTCCAGCAGCATGCTCTAGAACTTGTGTGAATTGCATACACATCAACTGCACCCTTCTGGGGTGTTTTTGCAAAGTACAGACTATGTTCTTCCTTGTGAAAGGCCACAATCAGATCTCTTTTTTCAGCTACTTACTGTTCACAACTGGAATATAATATTAAAAGCCACAGAAGCAAGAATAAATTCAAATTTTCAAGGGACACAGGAAAAACTGGATTCTGCTTATTTGACATGCAATGTAGCATTAGGTTGACCATTTCATTTGACATATATTACATGTACCAGGAATATTTAGTAATATCTCTGAGAAATAAGCAAAAGAAACCAAACCATCTTCATTTCTGCAACAGAGCAAAATGCATTTCTCATTAATAACTCACACTCTGAATGGAATACAATGATTAATAACAAATAATGACTTTTCAAACATTACAAAAAGTTAGAAACATCCAAAAGGAGAGAACAGTCAGCTGCAAAGCTTCTTGGGATGTTTTTTTAAAAGTAGGCAAATAGCTGTACCGTGGAGATTCAGAATTAGATTTTATCTGTGCAGCCTACAGCCTCTATTTAATAAACATGTCAAGCAGACAGAGCGACACAGGGTCAAAGGGGAAAACTAAAGCACAAGGAATGAGCATGACAGTCTCCTAACTCTAATGAAACAGCAATGCAGGCCTGAGAAAATCTCTTTCATTTCAGAGTTTTCTTCATTTTCTACCTTGTAGCCTGTGGTAAATACATATACATAAATCCCAGACTGTGGCACAGTTTAGTCCTGCTGAATTCCAAATACACCCAGAAAAGCAGGATCCTTGACAATGGAAGCAGGCTCAGCTGTGGATGCTTTCGATCTTGAACTTCAAGCATTCTGGTAAGTCAGTGGATTTTCAAAATTTAATGCCCAATACAGCTACCTTTTACTGCTTTATGTCATGTGAATGCCATGTTCTCAGGTCCATCCTTATTTAATTAGTGCTGTCTGTGCATGCTGTGACCCAGTGCTCTGGGTTTGACCTCCTCTGATAACAACAGGTCAAAGGGCACCTGAGTTTGTGTATAAAAGTTAAACTAATTTTTCAAGGAAACTATGCTTCCTTTTTAGCCAGAATTAATATCAGCTCAGGACCCTGTGCTGTTTCTCACTACCATCTTTCAATTGTTTATACTGTCAAATTAAATGAAATATATACCCATGAGCCATCTGTGCTAATACAAACTCGAGAATGCCAGACCTCTTTTGCTAATCAGAACCCCCTATTCCACAGTCCTACCAATTTGTGATAAAACTATTCCTTAGAGATAATGATCACACAGGAGGCTCTTCCCTCTTCTGTCTGCCAGCCTGCCAATGGCCCATGGGGTCAGTGTCCAGCAAACTGCCTCAGGTGGATGTTAATTCTAACAGTACAGAAACAAATCCCATTAATGCACGGGAAGGAGAGCTGCTGAGCTAGCCCAGTGTGCCTGTCCATCACACACCAGCATGCCCACAGTCCAGGACACCTCCTGAGCAGGGCCCTGTGCCCCTGAGCTGAGAGAAGCAGCTCCCACTGCTGGGGTCTGGCCACCCTTCAGGCAAGAGTTACTGACTTGCACCATTTTGGGTAGAACAGACTAACACAGACCGTGGGGTTTGGAGGTCAATGCTGACTGTTTGTTACAAATGCTGGGATGTAACAGTGTGGGTAGAGGGATAAATACAGACAGGGTAAGCAAGAGATGGTGTTTTAAAAATGAACAGTGATTTCTTGGGACAGCAGGGAGCAGCCCTGCAGCCAGTGGGATCTGCTACAGCTCCTCTGCCAAGTGTACCTGCTCCAGTCAAGGCTGACTCTGGCACACACCTGTAACACCTACAGCAACACACAAACAGCCAGTCTGTCACACACCCAGAGTGCTGAACCAAGGTCAGGAGGGAACTGCCTTGACTGACAGAAAGGAATGGAGTCAGTAGTGTGCAATCAAACTCCAGTCAGTATCCTGCTTCTGTCCCTGCAAAAAACCCTGACTGGATTGGTGCTGCAGCTGCAGATGAACTCTGCTGCACACACAAGTCTTGCTGCTGTTGTTACAGATGATACCAAACTGAAAGTCCATGGCAAGAAACACCAACTGAAGGAGCCACACTAAATTCTTCATTTGTGAAAAGCTCTTGCTGAGTTTAATGCACATCAGACGGAGAGCACACTACAAATTACACATTAAATGAAAAAGAAACCTGTTCTGTTGAATTGTTTAAGATTGATGCTGCTAAATGTGTCTTCAAAGCAATGCCTTCTGAAAGGTTTTATATTAACAATACAACTTTACTAACTTACCTGAGAAATATACCACTATTTGTATGGCGAAATCATTCATTTACACTTGAACTCTGTTCATAGACAAAGGTAAATATTCCTTCTCAGGACTCAATTTTTTTTTTTAGTTTAATAAAAATTATGAAAATATATTTTCCAATTTTTGGTTAACAAGATTTTACTTGCTAAAGAAATTATATCAAGCGATTATCAGTTTCAGCTGCACAATCTTAAATCAAGTGGCCCCCGAAAGCACTGGAAAATATAATATGTGGTTATAATACAAGCAAATCCTTTCACATAAAAGAAACTGTTATTTTGTCCTTTGGACTAAGATTTTTCTTTTTACACTTCTGGGGCTTAATAAATATAAAAAGCACTATGCTAGAAACAAGTAAAAAATAAATTGGAGAACATAATGGATTTGATTCAGTATTCTAAATTTTCACTTTTTGGTTAAAGTCATCAGCCACAGCTATATGGCAGACATTACAACAGTTAGAAATTTCATGCACAAAATCTAACATTTAAAAACTCCTTCAATAACTAAGACCTTAAAGACAAAACTTAGTCCAAAGATATAATCAATAACGAACATCATCCCGCTAAGAGAAGTTTTAAACCATCGGTTACCTGGAAGGCAGGCAGGTCAAGAACAGCAAAGCTGTTGAAGAACCGTAAGCTCTGGATGGCCACCTGCACGGTGCTGGCAGCGTAGCTGTCCTTGGGGCTGGCAGGGCTGGGCTCGGAGCTGGTGCCGTGGAACAGGACGCAGTAGAGCATGTGCAGCACCCCCACCAGGTCCGTGGCCTGCAGGGCCGCGCTCAGCCCCGTGGGCTCCTGCCGCCCGCTGTCAAACACGCTGCAGCACCTGCCAGGGAACAGCCAGGTCACACACTGAGCTGGGAGCCAGGGAAACCACAGCATTCCAGAAAATACTGCAATGATTAGGGCACTGTCTCATGCTCTCTGTAACTGCAGTGCAGCTGTATCATTCGGGATCCTGCTTCACATCCTGCCAGCGCCGAGCCCGGGGACACTGGGAGCACAGAGGGGCTCCAAGCAAGCCCTGCCTCGGGTCAGCAGCCTGCTCTCACCTTTGCTGCTTGCAATGGCAGCCAGCAGCAGTGGGAGAACTCCCTGGAGCCTCTCCTGCCACAGTGATGGGCTGCAGGCACTGGAACAAACTGCCTACCTAAGTAGCGAAATAAGTTACTGGGAACAGATGATTTTAATCAAATGGGTCTGCAGGAATTTAAGAATGAAGTGTGGAGCAGTAGGAAAACATACTGCTCCTTACTTCAGAGGCTGTTAGGGGAGAGTGCAGCAGGGCAGCAAAGCACAGGCAAGCACAAACCAGCACAGCTTGTGCTCATGGGAACTGAGTCCCTTTGCCACCTTCTGGGTGTGCACATAAAATAATGGAGAAGGTTTTTGGTTATCTTGGATATCAGCACAGACAGGCAAATAACTCAGGACTGCCCTTTCCATTCTCACATCCAGACTTCCAAAAACACTTCACATAATCCTTCATGATTTTTACTACTCAGCTTTTTTATATTATTAATAATCCTGAAGATGATGCAGGACAACTAACAAGGAAGACTAAGAGTATCACTACCCTGGAGGCTAAATAATGTGTGCAGGGTAGGCTAGCACAAAGTGAAGCCCCAAAATAATTCAGCAAGTTTTATATTCTCCAAAGTCTAATTCAAACCCATAACATAAATTACCTGAATTTCACTGTGGAAACATATTTGGTCAATATTGGTAATCAAAGGAAACACTAAAATAATAAAACACAGCAAACAGTAACAATGAAAATATGCTACATCAAGGACTGTTTTTTACCTCATCTACTATATTTCCATCTTAAAAAAAAAAGAAAAAAAAAGGAAAAAGAAAATAAGGAAGTTTCAATATCAAAAGAGACTACAAAGATTGAGTTTATATATGATTCCTTGCTGTAATTAAAGGAAAATATGACAGACTATATGAGAAAACATTATAAAAGGACAACTTAAATGAGGGCATTTTCCCCTTTTATAAGTTCTAAAAGCAAAGGAAATGGAAGTGAAAATAAGAACCACTTTCTAAAATAATCTGTAAGGCAGAAAACCTCAGTTTAAGAAAGTAAAGACCAGACACTCAGAGGGCTCAGAATATTCCTGTTGAGCAGAATCAGAAAGGAGCTTTACCTTGACTAGAGCAGCTCTGAATAATCTCTCTGTATCTGTACCAGGAGCACCCTGCACTCCTCTGCTACAAACACTGGCTCCAGTGACATTTCCAACACAGATTCTAGGCAGGATGACTAATCCTGCTTTTTACAATTGCAGACAGACTTCTTCAACAGAGAAACTAAACCATGAGCTCAGCAACAACCACGTTTTGGCAACCATCATCTTGTTCTGTCATTTTCGCTTTTCCTAGTGAAGCAAATAAAGCAGGCAAGAAAGCACCACCTTACCCAAACCAGTGTCTGTCCATGAGAATTCTGTCTGTCAGCAGCACTCCATCCCTTCCTTGGACCACAGGGAGGGAAAGAAGCAGAGCAGGATGAGGAACCTGCTTTCCTCAGGTCCCAGAGCAGCCCTGGGCTCAGCTGACAGGACAGTATTTGGGCTGTACACAACTTGCTCTACTGGCACCCATCTGTTTCCACCACTGTCCCCTCACATCTTTACCTTTACCTTACCAGATGATGTAAGGAGTGCTCTCATCTGAAACTGGCACTAATGGTACCATTTCTGAGTTATTTCTATTTACAGTCTGTGAATATTCAGTGCTGCTGAAAAAGCTGTTCAGTGCTGCACCCTTTGCTGCTACCCCAGGACCAATGTCCCAAGGACACCTGTGCTGCACAAAAACCACCCCACACTGCACGAGTAGTCCACAAGCCTGTGACACAAGAATCAGATCTTTAGTAAAACATTGTAAGAACAAAAGCAACATAGTTGTGTCTGCTCTCCTTAAGACCCTAAGATTTACTCCACAAAAAATAAAAAGTGGAAAAAACTCTTAGAGTTCTAAGCATGTTTGGGTGGGGCTACGCTGCGCAACAATTTATGGCAGGGCTTTGCTTTCCCTATGCCTGGAATCCATGCCCCAAATCTTCATTTTGAAGCTCTGTGGTCTCTAAGTGAGTGTGTGTGAATGGAGTCAGCAGAGACACTTCCTGAGCCACCACCTGCCTGTGCCAGCTGTGCCTTTGGAGATCCCTGCTGCAAAGTTCCAGGTGTGCTGGCACACCAGCCTGGCAGGGAGGGAGGCACAGATGATGAGGGTCCCTCCCTGAGGAGGGAGAGCTGGCAGCTCTGGGACCACCCTGAGCACAGCTCTGCTCTGTCTGGGCTCCCTGGTATCCCAGGATTTATTCTGCAGGATGTAGTAGCCAAAATGTGCTAACCATCACTTAGTTACACTCAACTAACTAGAATGTTTATTGCCACAGGATCACATGAGAGCACAGCTCCTCCTGCCAACCTAACTTCACTCTTAACTTTTTCAGCTGTACAAAACAGAAAAGTACACTCACAGTCAAATGATAACCCCAAATTAATTACTGCATATGATACCTCACAAAATTTTTTTCTGACTCTGTGCAATCAGAAGATTGACCAATTTTACCAAAGGTTAAAGTTAGCTTGCTTTCAACTCTCACTCCATCATTATTTTTAAACAATTCCATATGAGAAAGCTTACATTGCTGGATGAAATCCTTTTACCATTTTGTGCTGCTCTGGGGCAGAGAATGAATCAAAATATACATTAAAAAGTCAATAGTAAAATAACTAAATGCAAGCATTAAATTTTTCACAGAAAAGATGAAAAATTTTGAAGTTTGTACAGCACAAAACTGTTAAAGAGAAATTAAAAATCTCTGCTAGATTTGATGGATTGAAGGAACTGCCAGAAAAAATTTATTTTGGACGTTGCCTGTACTACAGCTAACGTGTATGTGATCAGAACACTGGCTCCTGTTGAACTGAACTGTTGGTTCCACCACTTTAATTCTAAATGTTTACAATACAAAAGTAAAAGAAGTTAACTTGTACTTGCTGTGGGCTTTAGAATGCAAAACACCCTATATGTAATTATGTAAAATAAAGCATGAACCTCTGCCTCTACTGCTCTAAGTGATTTTTGTCACCTCTGCACAACACTGGTGTTTCATACATTTAGCAGATTTCAGAACATGAGCCCAATGAAAATTCAGTTCTGTTGGGACAGACTGAAGCAAAAATCCCCCAAAATCTTCATAACATAAGATGACAACGTCACACCAGAAAATCAGACTTTACATAACTGAAGTTAAGAGATCAGATTCCTAGAGCTGCAATTCTTCTTAACTCTCCTATTTAAAGGAATTTTGTCTCTGAGTCTGTAACAGCTGCAAAAGTAAAATAGTCACTATGGACAACACCTCTTCAATTAATCCCTGAAGGGAAGCAAGACCCACTGGATTTTTAACACTGGGTGACAGAGCTGGGAAAACAAACAGGCTTTCAAACTTTACTGGTCACAATAATTATGTCTTAAATATAAATACAGAAGAACAGACAAATATTTATATTATGGTCAAACAACCTGCACTATCTTAAAATAAAAAAAAAAAGGTTTAATGAAATGCACAGAATTTTCATTATGGGCTGCCACTGTGATTTTCAGCTTGGCCATCAAGAGCTTTCAGGAACTGGTATGTGATCTATGACTTACAAAAAGAATTTAAGAATTAAAAAATGTGGATATATCCATCACAAGAAAGAAAGATATTAAGCAGTGTTACTTTGTTGCTTAAAATACACTACTATTTATTAAAAACAGGAATTCAATACAGCTTGATAAGAAACAGCATGCTCTGCAGAACAAGTATAAAACTACAATTTCTCCAAGCTTCAATATGAGCAAACTGTTTATATCTGAAAATATATTGTTTTAAAAACTGGCTGAGCTAACAAGCAGACAAGCCCCTCTAAGGGTATACATTATAATGTTTGTATATTTGAAATATATACTCCTGATTAAAAACACTGAGTGAAATGAAAACATGAGTTTCCAAGAGGCTTAGAATATAATCTGTTGGGGTTTTTTATTATTAGGATTTAAAAACTATCATTAGTACTTTTTGCTTCTAAATTATTTTATTTAGAAAAAGATGTCAAAATAAAGAGGCCAAATAATAATAAAAGAAGAACAAGGAAGTATTTAGCACCTGTCAGACCTTGCTGCAATTCCCACTGCCAAGCAGGGACTGCAGTGCTGCACAGGAGTGATGAAATGAAGCCTTCAGACACAAGTCAGAGTTAGTTTAACAGCACTTGCTGGAGCTGGGGTCCCTTGGAAGTGCTGAGAAGCAAAAACCAAGGTTCAGACAGACTTGCATCTGATTCCCCATGCAGCAGCCAAAGCAGACATTATCTTAATGACTGCAATAAAAGTGAGCCCAGGCCACTTCCATGTGCATCTGGGGCAGGACAGGCAGGGCTTCCCTGGGCCAGACCTGCATCTGCAGCTTTCTGCCTCTGCAGCTGGTAACCACAGCTTCATCAGCTGCTGACACACATTTCTACACCCCACCACTGCTCTGGGATAGAACAGCAGCTATTTCACTACTGCTCTGCTCTGGCACTGCATTTTCCTGGGGTAATGAGAAAGGTCAAAAGCAATTCTTAAATAGAGAAAATAGCAACATTTTTGAACAGCTGGAGCTCCAAAGGATCTACATAATTTGAGGGACTATTATTTGCAATATTCCCTTATGCACAATGCAGTATCCTCCTTGGATCTGTGTTCTTGCTCTCTGCTGTGCTGCCCCAGTGACTGACCCTTACCCTGCAGTGCTGCCCTGCTTTCCCCTGCTCCCTGCAGTAACTCTGGGACACTGTGACTTTATTCACTCACACTCATGGGCAAAAGTGACACAAGGCATTGACTCCAGCCCTCCACAGAGCAGCAACTTCTGGGACAGCAACCTCAGGTCCAGAGAATTAGGGAAAGGGGATCTAGGCTGGATGAACTCTGGGCAGTACAGGAGAAGACAGGAACACAGCAGAACCTTTGCTATGCTGATAAAAGATCTGCCATGGAGATCCTCACTCACTCAGTGTTCCCCCTGCTCTTAGGGAAGGCTGGGCTGAGGCTGCAGGGTCATGCCTTCATTAATGCTCCTTGCATTCCAGGCCTGCTCATTGTTTTCTGTCCTGTGGGTACAAGCCAAGCACATTCCAGATGTGTAGTCAGGACCTGAGGGCCCAAAAGAGGCCTTGGATCTGTCATACTTCCAATGATACACTTGGAAATCAGGGCTGTCATCTTGAACATTGCTACTGGACATCTGCAATTGCACACAGATTCCAAGAGGTCTATATGGCCACACAACGTTGTTATTCCATACAAAGTGTATTTAATATTTGTTTTATTTCAGGTTAATAAAAATGTCTCTGTTTTCAATTCTGGCTACTGTTACTTGTAATGGTGAGCAAAAGTCAGTTAAGCATTACCAGGGTCACAATTTTCAAGCCTAAGTATCAAATGCCAGGTTCACCTGCTCAGCAGAGAGAGCTCAATATTCAGACCTGCTGCATTTTCTGATTTTCCCTACAAACAATAAGGGACAATGCCCTGTTTTCAGCTCTCATACACCTTTTTTGAAAAAAACTCATCAGGGAGGAAGGAGCTCTCACCTCCACTGTTAGCTATAGATGCAAAACAGCATCAGAAAATTAGGACTTCCAGTTGGAGGTCTCAAGTCACCCTCAATGATTCTCTCTGTGTAAGAGAATAGGATAAAAAGTATCAAAACAAGCTTGAAACAGGATAACAAGTTATTAAGGTTTTCAACAATTGTTCTTTTGGAAAATCTGCTATTCCATTCACAGCAAAATTTCAATTAAAAGAATCAATCAAGCATTTATTGGCCAGTATCAAAAATGATAATTTGAAAAGTAAGATCAATATCAAAGTTAAATCTTTTTTAAAGACCTTGATCATTAATGGAAAGAAAATGCCTCTCTTATAATAGGCTATGTTTATAACATATGTTCAGAATATATTCCCTTATTTCAATAACATTTTATGATTTTAAAATTGAAAATCCTCCAATTTATGCTTCTACATTAGTAAGACTTTTCTTTACTGTATCTAACTCCATGATTTTGGACTTTTTTTCCTTATAAGTCTACCACAGTAATAAAAGTAGTCTCTTAATTCATGTCTTAAAATTTTACCATCTACATTATATCAACCACAGACCTCATTTAAAAAGATAATGTTGATTTATATATAAAATCATTTGAGGCTATTCTCTAATAATCACTATTGTTGTGACACCTTGCCTGAGGTAGAGGCACGTGCAGAGAGGGACCTGGCTGAGATCTCTTCAATGCTTACAGAATTCTCTCCATGAAGGAACTGTCCAAATACACACTGGGTGTCAATCCAGAGCTTGGTTTAGAAATACTCTGCTGAATTTGGAGTTTCATGAGATGTGCTTTTGAGGAAGGCAGGAAAGTCAGACTGACAGCTCTTCCTACCTCAGAGCTCCAGAAATGGCCCAACATACTTTGTACCCACAGGACTGTATCTTTTAATAGTTTCAAACCTGAGTTTTGAACAAGAACTTCTGGCCCTCTGGGGATACAGCAATTACAGCTGCAGTACAGTTCCCAACAACCTGCTGGGATCTGAATGCACAGGAGAATGATCCCACAGCTCACTGGGGATTTCCCAGTTGTGCTGGGCTGGTTTGAGCCCTGGGGTGGTCCTGGTAGCCCACCCAGCATTTACTGTCCTGTGTCAGCTTCCCACTGTGCCACTCACTGCTGAGTGCTGAGATCTGCACACAGCCAGACAGCACCACCACAGAGCTCTCATGGATTACATATGGAATGACAACTTCCTATGTGACAGGTAACAGCCTGAAAATCTCCATGAAAAACAAAAAAACCAGATTAATTTATATCCCCATCCCCTGGTTACCAATGAGGAGCATAAAGAAATTTCCAACCTGGAACCATTTTACACAGGAGGATATTTGAAAAGAACATTTCAAATTTGCTCTTGCAACAATGGTGAAAGCCTGCCATTATTTTGGCAAAACTTCTTTTCATGCTACAGTGTCAGAGCACTTGAAATACTTGCTGGGCTCCTCAAATGTCAGTAACAAGCTCAGCCCTTGGCTGATCAGAGGGCTGGGATGCACAGAGGGCTGAGACAGGCAGGCTGCTGTCACAAGCCTGTATCAGCTGAGCTGAGTGAGACAAGCTCACAGCAAAGGCTGCAGTGCCACCACCCCATTCACCAGGAATGAAAGAGGCATCTCTCCTTCTCACAGAGGGGCTGCCTTTTGTGCTGCAAACAGGTATCACACATCATGTATTACTGTAGTGTGACATATTTAAGAATTCAATAAATTTGAGCTCTGTTCCTGCCACCTTAATCTGTGTTTGGCAGTACCTTTTTCCACTTAAATCACCTTCAGCACTGAGGACTGCTGTGACAAGACAGAATTACACTGCTTAAATGACAGGGGCTCAGGTGATGAAAGACATGTGATTTAAATTGCCCTTCTAATCAGTTACATCAAGGCTTTTGATCTTGAAGTGAAAGACAACAGTTTTGAAATCTCCAGGTTCATTCCTCTCATTTCTTCTCATGCTCAAATGAACAATGTAACCTGGAATCAGGAACAACCAGCACCTTTGGATAAAATCCAGAGCATTGCTGCTTAGGGACACGGTAGGATCAGATACTTCTTGGTGTAACTGTGAAGAAAAACACTCAACCCCCCAAATTATCCTGGTGCTACAAAGAACAGATGTTCTTGATGGATGTATGTGTGCAGTGCTGTACTATTTTGGGGTGCAAAGATCTCTAATATTTTGGTGAAGTGTGTGCCTGCTACAGAAATTGCAAATATTGTATTACTCACTCTGAGCTAGAGCTATTATTCCACTAACAGAAGGGTGATATTTTTATTATTTTATTTAGTGAGTATTTGACTTCTGGCAGTGCTCTGCTGGAGTTTAAAATGCCAAGTTGGCAGCTTTCAGAAAGGGAAATTTCAGTAAGTTGGGATGGTCTCTTTGGGCTCATATTTCTTGCAGTTCTTTTTCCATGTGTTTGTGTCCCTGGCTACCAGCAACAGCTCTTACCTAAAGCTTTGTTTCTTATCCTATGTTTTATTAGCTCTTCTTTTTCAACCCTAGCATCATTTTACCCTTCAGGAATGCATTGTGAAATTCTGCCAGCCTTGATTTTTCCTGAAATGTGTAACAGTAATGGTGTGGTAGGTTCTAGGAAGTGCAGCCCAAAGCTCTGAAGTTGTGACTCCCACATGAGTGTCAAGCTGTCCTACACTGCAGACCACAGAAGTCCAGATTTGCTGGCAGGCACAAACCCTCATGCACACTTCCCACAGCCTTGGTTAGGTTACAACAACAAGCATTTAGCATTAGAAAATTCCCTGACAAATCTAGTAATAGCTTTCTTTATGGAAAATAGAGTTCCCTTACTGACAGTGGTATTTTAAAGAGCAAGAGCTGAACTAGGCTGCTCTAGAGACAAATCATAGAGACAAATCAATTAACAGTTGATTTTAGCCCATAATAAAGCACCTCTTGAAGTCTTTGAGGCTGGACATTCAAACTATCAGTGATAAAAGTCTGTGGGGAATGATGAGTAAAGGAGGCAAAGTTTGCAATTCTGATAGGTGGCTTATAAGAAGCAGGCTCAGTGCAAGATTACAGATTGCTGGCAAGAGGCTGAACAGAGGCAATTTCCAGCACTGTTTCTGTCCCTGTGTGTCTCACAGTTCTGGCTGGCAGCCTCAGCAGGAGGCCCCTGCCTGAGCACCATGGCATCCACCTTCCACTGAGAGCCAGGCACAGCTGGCACACACCATGGAGCAGGGCACCTACCTTCCACTGAGAGCCAGGCACAGCTGGCACACACCATGGAGCACTGCACCCACCTTCCACTGAGAGCCCAGCACAGCTGGCACATCCTGCAGCACTGCACCCACCTTCCACTGAGAGCCAGGCACAGCTGGCACACACCATGGAGCACTGTACCCACCTTCCACTGAGAGCCCAGCACAGCTGGCACATCCTGCAGCACTGCACCCACCTTCCACTGAGAGCCAGGCACAGCTGGCACACACCATGGAGCACTGTACCCACCTTCCACTGAGAGCCAGGCACAGCTGGCACACACCATGGAGCACTGCACCCACCTTCCACTGAGAGCCCAGCACAGCTGGCACACACCATGGAGCACTGCACCCACCTTCCACTGAGAGCCCAGCACAGCTGGCACACACCATGGAGCACTGCACCCACCTTCCACTGAGAGCCAGGCACAGCTGGCACATCCCATCAGAGTGCACCCACCTTCCACTGAGAGCCAGGCACAGCTGGCACACACCATGGAGCACTGCACCCACCTTCCACTGAGAGCCAGGCACAGCTGGCACATCCCATCAGAGTGCACCCACCTTCCACTGAGAGCCCAGCACAGCTGGCACATGCCATGCAGCACTGCTGTGGCACTCTGCAGGAAACTTGCTACATTGGGGTTCTCATCCACAGGGCCTTGCACAGACAGGAAACAGCAGCACAGTTTGTCCACCAGTCCCATGTTCACCACGTAACTACAAACACAGGAAAAAGTGTATTACAAAAAATAGTTCCACAACAGTTTTGGTAACTTTGCAAAAGAAATAATTTTTGCTTCTGTGCTATCAAACCACTCAAAAAGCAGGTTGTGATCACTTAAATACTCCTTCTGAAAGGGTTCAATAAAACAATTTCGATTACAATAACTTCAGGTCTGGCTCTCTGTGACTATCAGTAGTTTCTGTTACGAGATCTGAGAGTTGTAGGATAATTTGTATTATACTGTACAAGAAAGATGAGTATAAATGTTTATTTTAGCATACTGCTAGGAGGACAATGGAATTTTGCCATAGTTAGATGATTTATAATAATCTTGATAGCTCTGCAACAACACAATTTCTTTTTAGCATGAAGAGGTAAACTCTGCAGAACACACTAATTCAAGAAGACAATGATGTTACCCAGATAATGTTTCATAGTAATTCATTCATCATAGCAACCACTGGCCAATTGCTGGGCTTTGTTCCCCTCTTATGAAAACATATATGCAACAGCTCAGAGACTAATAGAATATTAACAACCTTCTACCATCAGTATAGAAGGATCAGTATAAAAGAATCTCCACAGGACACAATCAAATTCAATATAGAGAAAACCATGTAGTGCCTTTTTTTAAAAACTGAAAACTGCCTTCTTTTTTATTAGGGTTAACCAGATCATCATTACTGATCCTCAGATCACAACTGCTGAAGTTCCTTCTTTGAATTTCTAATAGCTTGGAAATATATGTCCACAAAATCTGCTCTTCATCCTTGTACCAAGATCTCTCTGTCCACAGCAGGTTCTCTCACACCTTGATCATTATCAACTCCACTCAAACCATGCACAGATGTATTTTTCCACACCACTTTGCTAATATCACCTCACTTTACCTACTTTGCTTTTCTACCACAAACATCCAGCTTCTCAGGCTTTAGCCCTTCTCAACCACCATATTCTGCTGACTTAGGTGAGATCAACTCTCTTTGTGGACACAAAGGTCCACTATAATCATCTCCCTTTCTTTCCCCTCTAATTTTCTTTCTATTTTCCTCCACTCCTATGAAGCAGGAGAAACCTTTTGTCAAAACCAGAAGAACTGCAGTTCTATCCTGTGCTGAAAAGACATGGGGAAGTCATTGCCTTCAGACACCAACAAATGATTCCCTGTTCCTACCCTGCCTACACCAACCCCCCTGAGATCACTGTCCCAGCAGCTGCTCCTCAAGGGCACTTGGCAGAGATGGCTCCAAGGACAGAGCTCCTGGAGAAGGGAACACCACTGGCTTTAACTTTGCCAGACTTGACCAGACTACCCTAACTTGACTCAACAGGGAACATTATTAAATAACACTGATTCTATCAATAAAGACTATTGATTAGATAATGCTTCTCACAGAAGTACAACTGTTTATTAAAGATAACTATTCCCTCACAGCATCTCCTACAGTCTAATTTTGAAAGAACAGGGATTTTGACACTAGACAAGAAAACCTCCTACTTTTCAGACACTGCTGTTGCTCAAAGACAGATTTCTCTGCCAATGTCCACCCTAGTGACACAGAGCTTTTGGAAGAAGTGAAGGAATTAAGAATAAAAATACACTGGATATAATGCAAGAAGTTGAACTGCAGCATGGAAGATTTTTAAAGCTGCTGAAGTACAGCAGTTAAAAACACCTAAAGATGTACAAAGATTATTAAGTGCACAACACTCATTGTGCAGGTAAATTTGTCTGTTCTATTTAGCAACATGAAAGGTTACTAGCATTAAGTTTCTTGCCAATTTTGATCTAAGCAATCCACCTGATCACACAGGTGATAAACAAGTTCTCCTGCATTAGTGGAATAATTCCAGGAACAGAGCTGGGTGTTAGATACATCACAGTCACAGAGAAATGCTGAGTGCTGGAAACAGCTCTGAGAAATAGGAGGGAAGAGGAAGAACTAAATAAACCAGAGCTAATGCTGATAGATGGTGGCTCACAAAAAGGCACAACCTTTCTCATCAGCATTCTCTTCCCTAGCAGCATCTCTACAGTGTGACACCTGCAAACTGTGTCCACTGTCCCTCTCCTTCCCACCCACACCTGGGCACAGAGCAGCTGCTCCTCTGGCAGAGAGGAAATGGATGAGAGCTTTCAGTCTGCTGGGACTATTCCTCCCTGGCACCTGGAGACATCAGGAAGATGCATGGAGCTCTCCCTTCCTCGAGGAGCTGAGCACACACACAAGTGGAATGTCAGAGCTCTCTAATCTATTGCCTCCATCTCTTTTTACCCACAGGAGCACAGCTGAAATAACCTGGCTACCCTTTTGATACCCAAACAGCACATAGATAATTGGTGTTTATGCACCAGGTCTAATAGTCCCAAATAGGAAAAAAAAAAAAAATAAAAATTCAGTGCTCCTCTTTCTTCACCCATCTTCCTAAAACTCTCACTTAATCAACTCCCCATGACATATGATACAATGACCTGGAGGTGAAAGATTCTCATTAATGACAGAATTTGTCTGTTTTTGACTGGTTTAAAATGCCCTCTCTCTTTTTGTCCTAATTGCACCATTACCTTGTCATCATGCCTTTCATTCCCCATTTATAACCAGATCCCCTAAAGTGCCTCAGGTGAGGGACCTGCTCAGATTCTCATGTCTCTCCTTATCTTGAGGGTCTGCCTGTGCTGGGCCCAGCCAGTGTCAGATGTCTGCTCAGCACAGACCTCCCACCCTCCCATTCATAAATTGCAGAATACAACATCCTGAAATTTCACACTCTATCAAAACCTGTTTGGGGAGAAGGAGAGTTACATGAGAACGCAGAAGTTTTAGAGGTCACTGGTATCTATGACAACTACTTGTTTTGCTTTTCTCCTCCAGATGTCCTCTTTGTCTCCATCAGCATCACACCAGACTTTGAAACGTCTGAGGGCTCACTGTGACACGTTTTCAGTAGCATATAAAGAAGAACTTCATTTCTTCAGAGGGCTGAAGACACACTGGTGACTATTAATATAACAATTTATTGATAACTATTTATATAGCTTACCAGTGAAACTGTGCACTTTTAGCAAGTCTAGTATACTGCTGGATATATATTAGTTTCATATATTTAAAACATGTATTAATTAGGTATGTACTAATATATTTCGGTTCAGCTATTAAAATAAGATCAGATCAGGATCAGATAAGATCAGATTCTAGGAATGACTAGGTGATTTTTATAATAGGAAATGTATTTTTTTGGACCAGCTTATATGAATGCAAGTATGACATGAGAGCCCATAGGCAATGGGCACACACGGGTGGCATAGAGAGCTGAGAGAAAAATGCATGGAAACTAGCTCCTACATAATCAGGAGAGAAAATTAATGGAAAGAACATTAAAAACAAGTCCAGAAATAAAAAAAAAATCTTGGATATCTGTATTTCTTTGTCTGCAGTTTTTTTAAGAACATTTTTGATTGAGAATATAGTATTTCAGTAGTCTTCTTGACTACCCACACAAACTACTCTCACTGCATCAAGGTTAAAGCAGTTTGTTCCTCTCTTAAATCGATGCAATTTGCTTTCTCTCTCATAAGGAATACTTTAAAAAGTTTCATTATATTTTTTTAAACCTGATTAGGTCTTGGACTCTGCTGCTGAAGGCTTCCACTTGTGAGGATTTACTTTTCACTTCCTGTAATATCTTCAGGGCAGTAGAGTGGCTGTTTCCATCTGGGAAGCTGGAGATGAGACATCTGAAAATCACAGCAGCTACCCTCAGAAGTCCTGTTGTTAAACCTTCAAATACCTGCTTATTTACACTTCTGCCTGCAGTGGCATTATGGTCATCTGGAACACTAACCTGAGTAAAGAGAAAAAAAACCACAAACAACCAGAATTCAGTAAAACTAACCAAAGTTTGTAGAGAAACATTTACAAATTCGCATAGGCCTACACTGAAAGTAATAATAAGGTAACATTCTAGCAGTGCTGATAGACATGAAACCATTGCAGGTACAAGGTAAGGTAAAGCACATAATCCAAGCTGGACCAGAATAAATCAAGTCACAAGAATGCCATGTCTGAGAAGCAAGGAAGCCTGACAGCAGCAGTGTTCCATTAGCATGATTGTGTTCTTATGCATAAAACACCACCAGTGACCACTGCACTTGTCCATCAGAGGTCACCCACCTGCCAATCATGTCAGAAGCACAACACCCAGTTCTCTCTGAGCAGACCTCAGAGAAATATCATTTTTCTGAATCATTTAACTGGATTCCACTCCTAAAAAGGTGAAGTTGAGCTGGACAACACGTAAATCTGACGACAAATCTATATGCAGGATACAGATCTGGAAGGAGATTAGTACTCATGGAGAGCATAAATTTTTAAAAATTCATTTCATTTTTCCATTTCTGCAGCCCAAGGTAATGAATCCAGCTGAAATCCTGCCCTGTTACCATCACACAGTAAGTGGAGTGTGTGTAAAGTCCTGCAGCACTCCAGGCTCAGGGCTCCTGGAACATCCCCGTGGCTGATGCTGCTGGGCCAAACCCCCATCCCCCTGCTCTGCCACAGCCTGAGGCTGACACAGGCACCAGGGATCAATACTGGCTGCAATGCCATTTTCCTTCCAGGTTAAAATCATTTACACTCAGTAATGCAAGCGTGGCCAGAGAAAAGCATTCCTCCTCCTACAGGTATCAGGAGGGATTTGGTGACACTTGGTGACAAAGAACAACATGCACATTTCTTTATTATTCATTAGCTCTGAGCCTTGTGCTGGTACTTAAAACTCATTGTAATGGTCTGTTTCTGGTGCTGAGCCAAGAGAGCAAGTGAGAAGTCTTTAGCTGCTTATTCAAGTTCAATAGGAAAAGCAATGCTACATGGCTCCAGTACCATTTGTTGGTAATAATTAAAATAATTCAGGCCTAATGACACCAATTGCTCACTGAAACAGACACACTGAGCTTTGTCATGTGGAAATCAACTTAAATGTGGCTTTGTGCTCTGAACACCAAGTTTTAAAAACTGCTAATAAATGCTACTTACTGCTTTTTTTACCTTAGATAAAAAATTATCTGTGCTATTTTTAAAGGATTTTATAATATCTTGCAGCACAACCTTTGGTTTGCTGTAATGAGCAGTACTATGAGTGGATAATGTCTGTTTTTGTCAAATGTCATTGAACATTTTGTTCAATGTACATAGGAGAAATATATTTTCTAAGTATATAGTCCTTAGCTCTGAAAGTTCATGCTTTGAAATAAAACTGCTCTTCCTAATTTGTAAAATAAATAGATCTGGCACTTACTCTAGTAATTTACTGCACAGATTATTTCATGTTCAATTTTTTTTGGAAAATGTGTGTATGTTAATTAATATAAAGTGAGACCAAATGTGGTTTTTTACACAGGGTTATGTCAAACAACAGATAGAAGGAAATACTGCTTGACAGAAAATAGGTAAATTTGAACTGAATTCCTTGAAGAGTCTCCTTTTACACTAACTCAAATGAGTGACAACAGATCAGCTCTTTTTCTGAAGAAATAATTAATGGGATAGTGTGAAAGTGTGCTGAGATTTATGTTCAAAATTAATTGGTGTGCTTGCAGAAGCAAAATTAATTGGGGTGCTTGCTTGTTGATTATTACATCAAGCAAGGGGGTAAGAAATCTTAAGATTTAATAGTGTAATTATGAAAGCTTTCAAGCTCTGGTTTCTTTGTTTCAATTACACAAGGAGTTAATGATATTCAGAGAAACTGTGTTGAACATGAGCTTTGAATGGGTAAATGTAACAACACTCCACATTCCTGAGGTTTAACAGTTTCTCTGACACAAATCTACAGGTGTGATTACACACCTAAATTGATTTGTTGAGTAATTGGTATAAAAGATTTTTAAATCACAATGGGAGATCAGGAAATTGTAACTACTGTCCAAATATCTGCCACATCCAACATCTCAATGCTATTTTAGCTTTTCTGATGGCTGACTTTGCTGAGCCTAATCAGGAGTCCTACTTTCTTTAGGTTGGATTTTGAATTGGAACGCTCTGGTGACCTGACTCTCAGCTCTGGTACAGACCCCACACAAGTCATAAACTATTCCTTGGAAAATTCACCCTGGGCAGGGGTTCCCATGCTTGTGCAGAGCTGCCATAAGCTCTACAGCTCTGCCCAGCATCTTGGGCTTAATCCTGTAAGATGCTGCAGAATATGGCCCCAATCCAGTAAAGCACTTAGGCACACATTTAATATAGCTGAAAATGCTCCTCTGTTCTGACTCACATCACCAAAATACCTCTGCAGCTCAGAGCACATTCTCCTTCTGTGCTAACAAAAAACACCAAACAATTCCCAGTTAGCAATGCAGACGTCCAGCACTGACAACTCATTCATATTTTTATTTCATAAAAGACATAGTCCTCCACAGCCAGGAAGAATTTCAAATGTAGAGTTGGTAAACCTAAATGGAAGGACTTCAGACCTTTAGAAGCACACGATTTCTCTTCATTTGGTCAATTATTTCATATAATTCTCCCATTACCAAGAGTGATTTTGTGCTTTTTGCATGTGTAGTCATTGAGCTTGCCTCAAAAACACTGAAAGTACACCTCAGAAGTCTCAGTAGGATGTCAGACTCTCTATGGAGTAACTAGTGAACCAAAGAAATGGAAGTGGCTCAGGAAGGGCATGGCCTTGAGATGGTGCAGGTGGAGGTTTCAATTCTAAATTCCCCATCCCTAAATCCTTCAGCATGTCATTACCTCTTCTACTCCAGCCCTGTTTTCAGGATTTACTACTCTCCACATGGGCTTATGTCCTGGTTTAGGGAAAATGTGGGAGAAAACCTCTAAAGGGGTTTCCTCTGGAAAGCAAATTCAAGAGGCTCCCTCCCCCATCTGGTTTGGGAAGAGATTTCCTTGGAGAAAAGTGGAAAAAACCTGTTTATTTAACAGGCAAAGCATTCACCAGCACAAAAGAAGAGAAATATTAACCAATAAAACTTCTTGCTGCTCTGAAGAGATGACACACTCAGCAAGTCCCTCTGAGGGCTGTGCTCAGCTCAGTCTCTGGTGCTGGAAATGCCTCAGGCCAGGCCGGGCCCAGTGGCCACAGGTGGGAGCTGTGGGTGCTCTGCTGCTGTTCAAACCTCAGTCCAGAGCAGGTTTGAACAGCTCCAAAGAAAAGAGAAAAAAGAAAAAAATAACCACAGTCCAGGGAACTTCTTTGCCTCAGCTAGCTAAAACTAACTAAAAGCAAAGGAGAGCTCTGTCCTGCTGTCTGTCTGTCTGCAGACAATGCAGTCCAGGAGCAGGAATGTGGAGGAGTGAGTGCAGTGTCTGAAAACAAACTGTGCACTTCTTCTCTCCCCTCTCTGCTCTCAGAACCAGTCTTAAAAAAGGTGCAAAACTTTTTTCTGGGCAGACCAATGGGATAGGAGTGTCATAAAGTCATCCCTGGTCAGGTTGTTATTAGGGACTGAGGGAACTGCAGTGCCACACAGCTGAACCCTGTGGGGACAGATGTAATTTCAAAATGGACTGGAAAAGCCCAGCAGCACAGATGTACCTTGGATTTCACAGCTCTTGCCATCATCAGTGCTAACATGGAGCTGCTTTATTTCAGGCAGCACAGAAGACTAAAACAAAAACTGGCCATGAGTGGTGAAGAAACTGCAATAGGATGTATACTGTCATTCTGAAGAACCCAAACTACATGGCAGCACATTCCAGGCAAGAAGTGGAGGAGAAAAATTACTTTCCTGTGACTAGATAGCCAGATTATCTTAAACCCAGTAAAATGTCATAGGACACTAACCTCAAATATGGTCCAAATTTAAGCACTGTATTTTGGAGAAGAAAAAAGTAACCAGCAACTGAGTTTTGATCCCTACATTTGTTTGATGGCTACATCATCTAACATTCATTGCACATTCACTAATGATGTCTTAGAATTTTCAGATACTATTCCTTTAAAGATTGCCTTAAAAAGCAATCACAGGGATGTGCCATGGTATCCCACAGACAGGTATGGTTTAGGTGCATGGCTTCTCAGATATCTTTTGGAAAGTATATGACTGCTGTCACTTGACTGGAAATAAAATCCCAAAGTATTAAATGATCCTTACATGCCTATAGCTCCATTAATTACTTGGTTGTGTTGGTATGAAACCTTTCAAAACACACAACTAGAAAAGCTACAATTATTGTACAACAATCTTCTGGCTACAGTAGACAAAGAAGAGCAGAGACAGCAGTAAATAAATGAAGCTCCAACTCCAGCACAAGAGCTGTAGGAATGTAGGTGGAAAGGTTTGATCCATTAATCATGGAAATCAGGAAACAGCCCTGCTGTCCTCAACAGACACTGATTTAGGCATTACCAGAGCTAAGGAGGCTGAGGAAGGTAACAGGGTAAGTCAGGCTACAGAAGGTTTCCTACCAGTGCCTTAAGGCAGGAGGCAAAGAAAGGTCTGAACAGGATACTTCAAACTATTAACCTGGACAGGCTGGATGATACACACACACAAAAAACCCAAACCAAAACCAAATCCACATGAAACTGGCTGGAAATAAGGTTCATACTGGATGTATTCAAGATTATATTGAAATGTTTCTCAAAACAGTACTGTTTCTGTGTTCAGCAAATATTGGTGTACTTGTTTAATAATTTGTTAAAACCTTGCAAATATATATTCTCATTTATTACTTCTGGTATTACTTTGGGTTTTATTTTCCAACAGTAATTGGAAATACACATGACATAGGCAAAGACTGCATCACATGGCTCATCCAACCAGGAAAAGTGGAGGCAGTTAAAAGTCTCTGGGGGTATATTTTAGTATTTTGGTATTCAGAGCTGCTCTCAGTTTGTACATTTCTTTTTTGTAAAAAAAAAAAGAAAATTCAAACTTGATCTGATTTATTATATTTTCAAGAGAGAAAAATCAGGGTTAGAAAAGCAGCACTGTTTTTGGGTTTTGTACTCAAATATGCACTTCATGGAACTCTGAAGATATCCCAGTTTAAGGGCCAATTCTGCATGAAGAGAACATAAGAGACTTTCTGTATAGGAAAGAAAAGTCCACTGTGGATCATGGGAAACATTAAGCTTTAATTACAGTTTTGCTGCAATTCAAGGGTAGTATTTGGCAACAGACTGAAAAGAGCTCTAAGTGCAGTAAATTTTCCTTCTGCAGTATCTCTGAGCTCTAGGTGGCCTGAGAAATGCCCTCTGTGCTCCTGCAGGAGCTGCAGGTCTCTGTGCAGCGCTCCCTGTGAGGGCAGGCAGGCTCTGGCAGCACAGCAGCCCCGGCACAGGGAGGTGCTGGGGGATTCCCCAGCCTGACCCCCAAGAGCACCCTTTCAATAAAACTGTTTTACTCACCTTTATTTACAATAGGACAACACAAATAGGAAGGTACTTTTTCTTTCAAGTTGTCTCGGGTCTGGTACAGTTACATTTCTTTGCTCTATGTTCAGGTACTCATTCTAAATAACTTTAACTGGTACTGTGTCAAATTAACTTCCTTAATTAATTAACTTGGTTTCTTTATTTTTTCTCACATAAACTTTTTGTGCTCCTTTTAACAATTTTGCACTCTCCTTTTTTCTCTTAATCCTTTCTCATCTAACTTCTCAAGCTCTCTTTCTTTCTCTAATCTTTTCTCTTGCCCATCATTCAACTTTTTAAATTTTTTCTTTACATCCCCTGGTTAAAGAGGAGCATTAACAAACTTAACAATTCCTGACGTGGTTCCCTCAGTAAAAGTGGGTGGTGTTTTCTGCTCTCATTTTTATTACTCTCACTATTGATATTTTCTTTGCTTTACTCTGTGTAAAAGGAGAAAAACAGGAGGCTTTAGAAGGAGCAGTTGGTCTTACAGCTTCCTCTACAGGCTGAGGCAGGGGAGGTAAATTGTCACAGGGCTCCCAAGTCTTATTCTTGATTGTCAACTTGAAGTCTTGATTCTGACTCATCTCTCCTAATTTTATAACTTCAAATTTGTTCTTTTTAATTTTTTTTAAAACTTAATCTCCAGAGTGCTGTCTGGGCCCTGGAAATCCATCCTGGGGGGTTATTCCCAACTATTCCCCACTGCCCCTCCCCTTCCAGTGACACCTGACACCCCACGGCAGAGCGCACTCTGTTTGCTTTGTGCCACAGACCTCGGACCATCCTTTCCAAGTGTTCATCAACAGCCCTATGGCTTGTTGATTCTAACAGCGTGACTTAAATTATTCAAAGTATGTACATAACTTTTCAATTAACAAACTGCTTGGCTCATGAAAACACATACACACAATTTATAAGTAAAAAACCAGGACTAAATATCTTATGATGAGCAGGTCACTATGAATTAAAAATGAGTTTTCAAATAAAATATTTAATGACATTTCAAATTAAATGAAACATTGGAAAATTAAAACTTTCATTGCTAAAGAGTCCTATTTAAGCACTTCAGCAAATCAGACTCTGGCAATGCATTGACCTGACTTAAGATTCGTGACACTCAAACAAGTAAGAATCAAACACACAGTCACAACTCATTGTGGTCTATACTCTAAATATTCCTATAGGGTGAATTAAAGAAAACAACCTCAGAAAAAGATAGAATATCCACTCACAGGGCCCCTGGTACACATGCTTTTGCAGAAGTCATTAGTAGAAGCAAATACATCAATTTCTACAGAGTACAGTAGATACAGCCACCAAATACAAACAACAAATGAATTTTAATCTTTCAAGCTTTTATTCTTTACCTCCTGGTGTTCTTATACTCTAAATACTTTAACATGTTTGTGAAGCATGCAAAAATTTGCAAATTAAAGAAGTTATTTTACCTACCGTAAACTGGTGTATCAACAGGTCCATCAGAAAAGTGATCTTATTACTAAAGAGAACATAGGTGCAGTTTTCTATGCAGTTGCTGCAGGTCAGGCTGTAAACATTTACTGTACTGCACAGCGACCTAAAAAGTCAGAAGGGAAGAAAAAATAGAATTTTACTTACTTAAGTAAATTAAAACCAAATAAATGGCAGCATCAAAAAATAAGCTTGCAGGAATTCACACTTATTTTCTTCAAATAATACCTTAAATGAAATCAATTCAATAACTTTAAAACAGTAAAGCCATACTTATCAGAAGCCACACACTCTATAGGTACTGCAATCTCCTGTAACCAAAACTCTGACCAGAATTGACACAGAATATCAGCCAATTTCACACCTGGATAGGTAACATTTCTCTCTGTGTGGCTTACAGCTACAGAACACACTGACCTCAAGCCCTGTGGGAAGTACCTGACAGCAGCTCCCAGCTCAGAAGGGCCTGGGCTCAGCACAAGGGACAGGGATGCCCAGGGAGCTGGAAAAGCCAGCAGGTGCTGGCCCAGGTGCTCTGGGGTCACATTGACTCCTCTCCTCAGAGCCAGCAGTGCTGATGTGCAGCTCCATTGTCCCCTTCTCAGAGCCTGCAGTGCTGCTGTGCAGCTCCATTGTTCCTGTCCCCTCACAGCCTGCAGTGCTGCTGTGCAGCTCCATTGTCCCCTCAGAGCCTGCAGTGCTGCTGTGCAACTCCACTGTCCCCTTCTCAGAGCCTGCAGTGCTGATGTGCAGCTCCATTGTTCCTGTCCCCTCACAGCCTGCAGTGCTGCTGTGCAACTCCACTGTCCCCTCCTCACAGCCTGCAGTGCTGCTGTGCAACTCCACTGTCCCCTCACAGCCTGCAGTGCTGATGTGCAGCTCTATTTCCCCTCTCCTCACAGCCTGCAGTGCTGATGTGCAGTGCCATTGTCCCCTCAGAGCCTGCAGTGCTGCTGTGCAGCTCCATTGTCCCCTCACAGCCTGCAGTGCAGCTCCATTGTCCCCTCAGAGCCTGCAGTGCTGCTGTGCAGCTCCAGTGTCCCCTCACAGCCTGCAGTGCAGCTCCATTGTCCCCTCAGAGCCTGCAGTGCTGCTGTGCAGCTCCAGTGTCCCCTCACAGCCTGCAGTGCAGCTCCATTGTCCCCTCAGAGCCTGCAGTGCTGCTGTGCAGCTCCATTGTCCCCTCACAGCCTGCAGTGCAGCTCCATTGTCCCCTCACAGCCTGCAGTGCAGCTCCATTGTCCCCTCAGAGCCTGCAGTGCTGCTGTGCAGCTCCATTGTCCCCTCAGAGCCTGCAGTGCTGCTGTGCAGCTCCATTGTCCCTCAGAGCCTGCAGTGCTGATGTGCAGCTCCACTGTCCCCTCAGAGCCTGCAGTGCTGATGTGCAGCTCCAGCAGCACTGGGGAGCCCCACCTGTGGCTGGGGGAGAGGGCACAGCTTTGCAAGGGGAACAACACAAAACAAGCACATGCACAACTGCTCTCTGCACCATGGGCAGTGACTTCCATTTGCTCCAATTAAAGTGTTCTCCTCAAAACAGGCCCTGCAGGGAAGCTGGGACCAGTCCTAGAGAATATTCTCACAGAGAAGATTAATCTTACCAAAGAGAACCCTATTTCAGAGTAAACAAAAAGTTTGTTTCTTGAGCTCTGCTTATCACAAAAGCCATCACTGTTACTTCACAAACACACACACAACACAAATGCATCATGAACACATCCAATATAAATACAGATGGCTAGACACTCAAACTGTTTCTCTAAAGTAAACCAAAATAAAAAGAACTTTCACTTTGTTGAGTTTTTCTCAACATATGAAAAAATGTGACTAAGTTCAAATAAGCTTCAAAGAAGAAAATAAATTATGAGCACTGCTGAAAGGTCATACAAAAGTGGGGCTGCAACAAACACCAAGTTACTGCACTGAAACCATCAAAGCTGGTATTTAACAGAACAAGCTGCAGACTAATTCAGAATACTTCTGGAGCTGAGTTTTAGGCTTTATCTTTCTCCTAAAATACTTTTTGGAACAACAAAATGATTTACACAATAAGGACTGTGGCTTTGCTGATGCTGGGCTCATTGCTGTGGCATCTGGTCCTTCAGCCTGGCTCCCCAGAGCTGAACTGGAAACCTCTCACATACATTGTATTTCTCAAGCAAAGGAAAGCTGGAAATGCTCAGAGGCCAGAAAAAGTGGAGTAAAATTCTTTAATTTGTATGGCTGGATTGTATTCTCTTCAGCTGGAGAATTTAGAAAATAAGTGAATGAACATTTATACTTTCCCTCCTTTTCTGACAATCATCATATTACTAGTTATATTAATCTAACTGTACTGGCAATTAATTTTACTGCCTAATTAAATCAATTTCAATCTGCAGCTTACATGACGTGAAAACAATATTAAATAATGACTTATTGACCAAAGGCAGGTTAATTTTCATCTATTTCACCTAATTTTTACCATACAAGGATAACACCTAGAGATAATTGAAGCAGGACGCTTCATATGCATTTTCACAAATCTGTCTGCAACACTACTCTCTCTTCCTCTCCTGACATATAAGGGGATTTAGTTCCCCTTCTCTCAGTACTGCTGAGAAGTATTTTCATTAGGCACCTCCTTCTATCTTTCATGAAGATTATTCCCTTGAGTAGGTATGTTTAGAGGGGGAGAGAGAAGAAACTACATTGGTAGTATCTATTTTCTGTTGAGAAGATGCTTTAAATCAGCTTCTGTCATTTTATCAGCTATTCTAAAACAAAGATCAATTCTATTTAAATATAAACATTATAATTCATCCAAAGTGTCAAATATGAACTTGTAGGTTAATTCTGACAGCATTTCAGAGTTCTGAGGTGATTTAGTTAATTCACTGCAATAAATGCTTTTTGATATATGGGATTCCTAATTCCTAAGAGGATAATTTATTTTACACTTGAAAACACAAAAACTTCTCACTTCATCTAAAGACCAAGTTCCACTGTACGAATGCATCACGCTTCCTTATTTCCCAAGTGACCCTCACGTCACAAAGAGTACTGCTGCTTCCAGAGACTCTGATAATGCCTTTGAAAAGGTGCTGGAAGCAAATGGATGTCAAATGAATTTTTCACAGCAATAAAGAGGGTTCCCTTAACTGATACCATAGGCTTGCTACCAGCAGCTCGTCTGAACACATTCTGATCACAGTGCGCTCAGCTCTGCCGCGGCGCCACGGCCTGACTGCAATCCAGCACCACGAGTGTCACACAGAAGTGTCCCCAGGTGGTTGGCAGTGTTAAATGGCAGATTAGAGACAGCACAACTAATTTCTTTACTTTAATCTTATTAAGAGAACAACAGCTGTCAACTGTCACCATTTCTGCACAAGGCCGCCGAGACAAGCGAGGGGCTGCGAACGGCAGAGCCACAACTTTATTCACCCACACCTTCAACTGGCTGGCATGGAAAACCCAATGCACTTTCCTCTTCATCCCTTCTGGAGGAAAATAACTGCCCTGAATTGCAAAGGTGTTATCCCCAGAGATGCCAGAGGCAGCGGAAGGGCTGGAGCAGGAGGCTCTGCAAAGCAGGTGGTTATTGATTACGGCTATTGCTCTAAACTTTGTATCACAGCCACAAATCAGCTTTCAGCTCTGGCCCCTGCACGTTCACTCCAGCCCACGGCCAGGCTGCCCTCGGATGCAAAGCTTTCCTCCAGAGTAAATCCAATTATAAAAACCTCCTTATGGTACACAAGCTTGGAGCCAAAAAAGAAATCTGTCTTTAAACTAGAAAAAAATACGCATCTGTATGTTATGTTTATTTTACATGAATATGAAGGAGGAGGAGAGGAGGATTCATTTTAATAAAGCTAGATCTCAACAGTTTATATATCTGCACGTGATTATTTTTTAATGTTAGCTCATCTTCATTTCCTCAATTTGCCTGATATAAACAAGTTGACAAACTTATATTAAAAATACTGAGGCATTAACAACATGCAATCATGGAAAACTAATCCATGATAGTGCATCAGGATACAGAGGCAAGAACTCAACTTATGCTTTACAAAACCCAGGGCATCATCAACATACAACAATTTACCTGTTTCAAGTGTAAAGCTCTTCCCTATTCTTACAACTTCTGATGTTACAAATGAACCTACTTTGATTATCAATGAATAATCCTAAAAGCTCAGTTTGGCAGTACAATAATACAACACTAAACACTATCAAATTTAGGATGTGTTAATTCAGTAGAAAACTGCTCATTTTTAACCAGTTTGAATGTCATGCAGCAGTCTGATGGGGAAGGGGATCTTTATTGGAAGTTACCTGCTGAGTTGCAATGAATCGGGAAGTGAAATATTACTGGAAAATGGTGCAAAGAATGGCTGTAGAGTGGAATGGGTAAGGAACCATCAAGGTAAAAATATGGACTGAAACAACAATAAAACTTCATGAACAGCAACACCACAGCTTAAAAAGTGTATGTTCCTAAACACAAGTAAAAATTACACAGAACAAGATACAAAACCAGCTCTTAGTTTAAAATAGTTCTTAGTGAAAAATGTCATTCGTATCAATGCTATCCAAAATATTATGGGGACACTAATTTCTTCTTTTTATGTATGTAATTATGGTTTGAACTTTTTTACCCTGATAATATTTGCTTTAAATATATGATGCAAGAAAGTGTATGAAAACAGAAGATATGTTAAACTTGACTTCAATCCCATCTCAACTTGTAAAGGTCCAACATTGTTCCTTACACAATTACTGCCAATTTCTCTTTTAAAATACTCATCACTCAAGGAAGTCAAAGCATTTCCCAAATGCTAATTAAACAAACCCTACAAGCCTCACTTGTTAGCAGGTTTGTTACCAACATGTCATGGTAAATGAGCTGCACATTGCAAGGCAACCCAGGGGAGGAGACTCATCTCCTGCTCCTCATCTCCTGCTCCTCATCTGAAGGCATTCAATTGTTCTGCTGTACAGCTCCCATTTGCTTTTCTGTACAAGAAGAATATCATAGGGCTCCAAAATCCTTAAAAATTCTGCTGACTGTGTCTTGTTTTGTGGAGAAGTGGATAAATCCTGGAACACTACAAAATGCTGCTTTAAGAAATAATATGGCTGGACAATAATCTTTATGTTAACACCAAAAACAAAACTTACTATAACCCACTGTTTTCTCTTTCCCTTTTCCAGTGATTTATTTGAAGGGGAGGAAAATTGCCCCAACACCAAATGTATCATCTGTCTCATAAATGTCATGTCCTCCTCACAGCATTTCCCATCCTGCTGCTCTGACTACTGAGCTGGACAGTGGTACAAAACAACAGGCATATTGTTAAATCTTCTGATAATAAAGCTTTATCTTGTAGACATGGGATTAAAGTTCTGAGCTGCACCATACAGCCAGGATTTTGGGGAAAGAGAGATGTAGATAATAGCCCATGTAATCTCCTCACCTACTTGTAAATAGCTTATCCTCATCACAAAGCAACAGACAAATTCTCAATTTAAGATGAGTACAAATGGTTAAACATTGCAAGAACCCACAAACAATCTGAAGTACAGCAGTGTCCTTTAGCAAAGCATATTTGGCTGGGGGAAGACTGGAGGGCAATTCATGAAAGATCTTCATTCAACTTCTCTCCACAGGGCTTTGCTTTGTCTTTAAACAGAGAAAATTGCTAGAGAAAACTGCTCCTTCACTAGATTCAAAGTTCAAGAAATCAGGATGTAAATGACATTGGCACAAAAGAAAGAAAAGTAACTTCAAACTTGTTTCAACATTAAATGAGAAATGTGATCTGAATTTTCTTCCTCGTTTAAAGAATTAAACATATTTGGTGATTGCCCTTTGTTCTGAACCTCCCTTGAATACTCTGTATGTGAAAAATTTCTTCAATCCTTTCAGTGAGACCCTAGCAATACCTGTGAATATGGTTTGTGCCTGGTTCAAACTGCTCATAGCAAGTCTCACCCTCTGGAACTATTGTTGCTTTCAACAGTTGAGGTGCAGATTGCACAGAACATTCTTCCCCACCAAAAAGGCCACAGAAATACCAAGAGAGGAGCCTCTGCATCCCAGGCAGCAAGACCAAGATCCTTGGGCCACTTCCAGCTGACTCCAGACTCCCTAAGCCAGACTCTCAGAGACCAAGCCTGCAAGAGCAGTTTGCTTTAGAGAGCAAGATCCTGTGTCAAATGACGTGCAAGCTGATGGATAACTTCCCAACTGCCATACTTTCAGGTGCTTACAAACTGGAAACTGCAATTTGCTGTGAAGTTGAATGAAATGCTGTATTTCAGGAGTGGAGCAAAGCTCTTCAGAAGATGTTTTTAACAGACAATGCTGTCAGAACAGTTTATATGAATCTCTTTTCTGCCCCTGTACTTCCTTCGGAAATACAGCTAGTGGAACATCTGTCTTAATAAAACAATGTTTAGAGAATTTTTCAAAGATGCAAAAACTATTTTTATAATTCAGTCATGAACAGGCTCAGGAATCTGAGTGATCACTGGTCTGAAAGGGCTGTGAGATAGACAGTGACTGTTAGAGAAAGGAGAACCTCTCATCGACTGCTGGGATGTGATTTCTGTTACACAAATGTGACTGACATGGGGCTTTATTTATCAGCACAAAAGTACATCCTCAAAATGCCTCACAGACTTCAAACACAATGTTTTCAGCAATGTAAACACAATGTTCTCAAACCTTCTCAACAAAGGTTACCAAAACAAGACTATTCTTAAAAGGAAAGAACAAAAATCAAAGATGTATGAGTTGTGCACATTCTAAGAATTTAAACTCAATTTAAACTAGGCTTTATGGGGGCATACAGTGCAATCCTGTCCCTAGCGAAGTTTATCCCACACTGATGAGATCACTTAAAATTAGAGACCCAGGGCTGTCCATGAGCTGCTCCCTACAGGCCCAGCTCAGGACTGCACACCAGAGGAGCTGGCTGGACCTGCAGCAAGTGCATTTGGCACGACTGCAAAGGCAGGGATTTTATTTATTCTCTTAGAAGTGCAAAGTCAAGATATCTAAAAATGTTTTTTCCTTAGTGGTCTTTCCTAGCACTTCACACTTATGTATGTCCCATAATGCATTATCAGCCAGTTTTCATCCAAAGTCTCACACTACATTACAGCAGTGCCTAAATTACAATTACACCATATTACAAAATATCTACAAACTATGACAATGGTACACACCAGGATATTATGGGTTTGCACTAAGACCACGCCCAGCTGTGCTCTGAAAGCACCTATGTGCTCTTGACTGTATAAAACCTACAGTTAGAGATTAGGGAAAAGAGCATGCTTTTGAGGTACCAGGCTTTGCAGGAATTCTGTATAGTCACCACCTTCTTTTTTAGGGATTAGGCATTTAAAGCCTTCCATTCTTCTGTTCTGTAAAGAGGAATTTCTCTAATCCACAAGAATTTTGATTTACCTGTTTGTAGACGCCCTTTCAGCTAGCAGTATCTTGCAACTATTTAATTTTGAAAGCAGACAGATTCCTGTGAATTACAACCCTTTAAAAAATTCCCCTGCTTCCCACTAGAGATCTCTGCAGACTAACTTCAAAAGATATGGATCTCCTCCTCTGTTAAAACACAGTTTTGTCTTTTCTCTTTTTACACAATTAGCTGCTGCTCAAATATATCACAGCTCAAACTAAAACCACCAAGTTAGGAAACCAGTGGCTGAGTGGAAATGTCTTTCCCCTTCCATGGCACAGAGAACAGCACAGTTTTTTGCTCTAAAGTCCCACCCAGGACTAGGAGAAGAAGAAGCAGTGAAGCAGCAGATATGAAATGAATATTCCAGTGATTCTAAGTGCAGGTGAAAGACCCATCAAACTCACTTAAAGGGAACCCTGGCAGCTGCATTCAGGTTGGTGGGAGAAGTCACCATCTGAAGAACATTTTCCAGAGCAGTCAGTCCTCCTGCAGCCCGGAATGCAATTTTATCTGCTGCGTTCTGGAGAAACACAAACACAGAAGAGAACCAACAGAAATTAAAGAAATGCTTACATAAAGGGTACATCTGACACTTGTGGATTCAGCCAGAGTAGAAAGTCCTTAATACATTCATTTATCATGTTGGACACTTTTGAAAAAGAGCATTTCACTGCCCACGTAGAGCAGGAATTGAAACTCTCAGGTGTTATGTTCTCAATTATCACATATACATACCCAGCACTACACAGGTAATACACTTCAATACCATATTTTCTGTAAGGACATTGAATTAGAGGGACTTTAATAAAGTTCACCTTTATCTGTTGCTATTACCTTTGGAGCTATGCTGCTTTGTATGATTTTAAAAATACAGACAATTTCCAGATGGGTAATCCCTCCTTTTTACAAACTTTTCCAACAGAAGACAACCTCCAGGCTTGGTTTATGAAAATGCATAAAATAGCTTAGGCAGATCCCTTTTCTGAGGTATCCACTTGGAACTTGCACACACCAGAATTTTACACTTAATTCCCATCCTATCGTTATTGTCACAGTTTGCAAATGACTGAATGACTGGGGTTTTGCTGCAGCAGATCCAGTATTTTAGAACTTATACTCTTGTCCTTTCCTACAAAATTGGTTTAGTGTCCTCTGTTTACAATAAAGCAAGTAAAATCTTCTTATTCTCTACTTCTAAGCTGCTAATTTTGTAGTTTTTTGGCAGTTTGTATTTGATCATTCTGATTTTGTCAGATGATGATATACTAGTTAATAAGAAATAATTTCTTCTTTTTTCTGCCAGCGTTGCAAGCACTTCACATACAGGGAAAAAATGGGAAATCCTCTATGAACATGATTATTACTAGTCTATAAAGAATGTATTCTACTGCAACAGACTGCATAACAGTCTGTTAAAAAACCCTAATAACTCTGACAATAAAATATTTATTTGAGCAACTACAAAAATAATTAAAGAGCTCTAATATGATTTAGATGGGCAACATTTTTCCCTATGAGATCAGACACTGCACACAGAAGTACATCTTACTTTTTATTTAAATCATGTAACTTTCTCTCCATTAAGTTTCTGTCAAGCAAACAGCTACATTGTATTTAATTTACAAGCTACAGAAAAGCTATTCACAGAAGGCAGATATTCAAAAGGGAAGCATTTTTCCACAATTAATATGAACTGCATTTAGATTTTTAAACAACCAAAAGATTTATCTTCCAAGGAATACCTGGCCTCCAATGAGTGGAAATCTGTGTGCCAACTCACCAAGCAGCTAAGAAAATCAACCAGTGATTTCCTACTGGCTAGTTGATAAGTAAAATTTCTAGCAGTTAATTTTAGCCCAGTGACCCCAATAAGTGTGCCTTAACTGCAGAGTTATTTTTGAGTTTCACTCATATATTCTTCCTCTGCTTCCTTTTCCTCCCATCTAAAAAAATCCCAAGCCCCTGCCTCCTTAAGCTCCCTTGGCTCCCAATAACACTTTCCACTAACTCCTGGTAGAGCCATAAAGAAAAGACCCAAACAGCAAAGGACCAGTCCTGCCATAAATCATCCTTACTGACTTCATGTGAGCACCTTGGCCCACAGCCACAGCTCCCAGACCTCCTCCTGCCCTGCTCCCCCAGGGCTCACAGCCCAGGGCTTTCTAACCCTCCCTGCTCCCTTCAGCTGCCCCCCCAGGTGTCAGAGATGCTGCTGTGTGCACAGTGCCTTTCCCTGGGATGGGCAGAGCCTGGCAGGGCAGGGCAGAGCACACAGAGAGCTCAGAGGGGGCTGTGCAGCACAGCAGCGAGGGCTCTGACACTGCTCATTTATCTGTCACTGCTCCTCCAGCTCCAAATGTGCCCAGCACTTGCCACTTCTCACTTTCCCTATTTCTCATGGGATATTATGCCACAACCTATTAGCTCTTGAGGCAAGAAGTCCTTCCTGTCATTCAGACCAAATATGCCCTTTCTCTATTTCATCCCATTACTCTGAGTTATATCCAATTTATTGCATTCATTTTGTTTGTCCCCTCAGCAACTGCTCCATTCTTGAACTCGTGTACCCTGCTTCCTTTTCCTAATCGGCTTGTTTCTCAACTCCATGTTCTCTTTAATGCTAAACTTTTTCTATTTTTTCATGTGAACTTTTCTTACCTGTCATTCTTTTTCCCAGAACTCTTCTTTTCTCCAAAAGTACCCAGTAATGAAGTGTCCAGAAAGGAACTTGCCCCAATCCCAGATCAGTCACTAGAGCCACTCTGAAAGAAGCAACAACGTCTCCCTATTCTGAGGAGAGGTTTTCACATCTCTATTCTAAAAATATATAAATCTTTTGAAGCTGTTTCATTTCCTATGGGTTCTCCTTCCATTTCAACCTGGAGCATCACTTGTTTTATAGACAGACTTTTTTCAGAGTGCCTGGTTCACTTTTGTCTAATACTTTACTAAAATAAAAAATCTACTTGTCAAAATACTAATTTGCCTTTGAAAAACATCTGCTACTACTACAGTTTTCTACCAAGCAGAAAGGGAGTCTGCAATTTCTTCTGATTTGATATGATTTAGCTACATGTCCTATCCCTCCTCTTTCTAGATTACTCATAAAAATTCATTAGCATTTTGATGCTTATGAATGGAAATAAATTCCTAATGATGTGCATGGAAGAGAGGGAGAAGTTTCAGTAAAAGGAAGATACAACCAGCAGCAAAACTGGGTTAGATCCATGAGTGCTGTATTTGTTACCTGTGCTCACAGAGGTCTGTAAAACTGCTCAGCAGATTAGGCATCATTTGAGTATGGAAATTAATAGATTCTACAGGGAATAAATTTTAAATCCCTATTTGAAAAGAGCATAAACCAACATTGCATGTTTTTGCTGCTTGAAAGGAGCCTCCAAACTTCTAACTTGGCTTCCCAAATGATTTAGCTCTCCTGTTTAGGAAACCTCTTTCATAATTTCACAGTTCTTTGAGTAGCTGCACACTTAGATTGGAGGGTTATTCTGCAATTGATACTGTGTGATTCATGTTCCTTGAACAAAAGAAAATATACAAACATGTTTTTATAAATTGTTTTTAAAGTGTGTAAAAATTTGATTTGCTACATTTATTTTCAGAAATACACAACTATTCAAATAACATTTATAAGCAATTTGATTTTTAAACACAATAGCATTTCTGTGCTCTGAAGTTACCTGGTGACACAGGAGAGCAGAGACAAATGAACAAGTAGGCAAAAATGATTATTACTCTCATCTCTGCATTTTTTAACACAGATGAGGAGGCACAAAAACCTTGGGGAGGCTACCTAGATGTGTCTTAAACATTAGGAAAATAAAAACAGAGATGCAGCTCCTGAGAGCAGCAGACACAGCACTCAAATCCAAGCCATGAAAAGAGCCTGTTTTCCTTATCCCTCCCAAGTCCATCGTTGGGAACTGCAGTGGTCATGTTTGCACAGGAGAAAAGCCAACCCAGCTGATGTGACAGGAAGCATGTATTTAATCTCTGGACCATTATAAACTTGTCATTTGAAGCCCACAGTCACTAATTTAGGCAGAACACTGCATGAATCAAGTAACTTAGTGGGAAGTGTGTGTACACTAATGCATGTGGCACAGTAAACAGAAACTGTGATAAATTAGACAAACCATGTAACCATTTTGTGGATTAATTATGAATTAAACATACTTAAAAATGTAAAATTAATCCTTAAAAAAGGACAAACAATCAAGACAGCTCCCTGCAGAGTGGGCAAGCATGGCTGACTTATTTACCTACCTGTTACAACACCTTAATGGATCTGAATTTGCCTTCTCTCCTATGGCTTGAGTGACAACTGACTAATAGGATTACAGGCTCTGTTCCAATAATACAGCTCAGCTACATGCCAGCAAAAAATGACAGCCTAAACCTGAATTACATGGCCTGGGAATCCATCCAATTATTAACTAAAGTAACTGTTATTACCTAACCTAATCAAAGGAGAAGCAGCTGTTAATCTTTGGTGGCCTGCAGTGTAGTAGCGGTCAGACTGGATGGACTGTCTTTGTACTTGACTCCTCTACAGACAATAATTATGTCCTTTGTGATCAAGAAGGAAGGGCTTCCTAACCTTTCAGACAGAGGCAGCAGATGGGGAACAACTGTTTGTGTGTTCATTAACAAGATAGGCTAGATTTTATCAGGGTTTGGCATCTGTGGCACCCTCGGAAGCACCACTTACCCGAGGACACAAGTATGTTTGGCAAATTCGAAAATGAGCAGACTAAATAGAAAGTTCAATATAAAGTTTTCATCTCATTATCTGACATTTGGTACAGAAAAATACACACAGCTCAAAAAGAGCGATTTACACATATGCCCCATCCTATCCAACAAAGAAACACAAGAAAAGGCCAACTGGCCTGTGCTGGTACTTGGCTGGCTTTTGTTGCACTCATTAAAGCAGTCACACCATGTGAACTGTGTGCTTCAGAAATGAAACCAAACTGGGGGGAAATGCTGCTCCATTTATACAAGGCAGTGGGTAACACTAAGTAACACAGGGAAATAAAGCCAGCACTGCTTTGCAACAGCTTTTGGGTTGTGTGTTCAATATTCCAGGAGAGAAGGGAGAGCAAAGCCTGCCCTGCACAGGGCACTGGCAAACCACAGCACTTGTAGAGCAGCACAGGTCAGGAAATCTGTCTCACCAGAAGCACAATACAAGTGCCACTTGGTTTATGCTGGGGAAAGTAAAAAAATGCTGGGGTAACATTGTGGAAGGACCTGAATGGGAAGATGTCTGATAATACACAGGAACAACCAATATTTGGAAGCTGAAACTGAATGAATTCAGGTGAGAATAAAATGGGGGTTTTTAATGCCAGGAGTAATTAATGATGAACATAATATACTTAGCATATATAGTCGACTCTCAATCATTTAAAGTTTTTAAATCAAACCTGATTATCTTCTAGAAAAATATGATCCCAGTTAAATCATAATTTATTAATTTGGTGCAAGAGTTATTGGGTGAAATCCAATGTCCTGGACCAAAGTACATCCTTCCATACATTTCTCCTGTTAAAGTATTATTATTAGTTAATAAGTAGAGCAGAATCAGAAATAATGCTGAGCTTCAACAGCTGAAATGATTTAATGCCAGCTTTGCTATCTCTGCTCTATGTGACTTTAGCCCATTTTGACTATCTGAAATATTTTGAACTAACTGAAATACTCTGGTGCAGACCCTCTCTCAAAGGCAAACCTCCAAAATAAATATTTTCATGAAGACTAAAAAGGAAATTTAGAAAAATTATTTTTCCTTCATTAACCCAAAGAAGGTTTTCTGCTGGTCCTGCAGAATGTCCAAATCAGAAGCTGATCTGGAGAGCCTGTTTGAACAGACTTCAGGAACTGAAGTATTTCAGAAGAAATTATTTCTGAATGGAACCAAATACTTTGAAACATGCTGACTTCTATTTCTGAAAGAACACACTTGTGCAACTCTATTTTAAACTCATGGAAGAAATAATAACTAATTAGTAAAATATAGTAAAATCCATCTTAAGAATTTTTTTCTTTCCTTTTATCTAGTGTTTGAAGATTCTATCTAAAATGCCAGGGGCTAAGAAATGCAGTTCAAAGCTTGCTTAGAAAAACAAACCAGACAACTGAATATTGTGCTGGCTTCTCCTTTTTTTCCCACCTTTCGTCTCCCGTTAAATAAATTCACAAGTATATCTACATGCACAGACACACCCACGGACATTTCTGACTGTAGAAAACCTACACTCTTTGAGTAGTTCTCCAGACTTTATACAGTGCAAATCCCTGGAGAGTACACCAAAGGAGTCTTCTCTATTAAAATAAGCAATTTTGCTCCCTGCAACACTTCTCTGTAGTGAAATTAGTGTTAAAATAATCCACCACTCCAGGTGTAAACCTCAAACAGGTTTTCAAACATAAGTGAATTCACCCACAATAAAATTTCAACCACTGAATATCAATGAACAACTAGTTTAGGAGTAAAACATGAGCCAGAACTGACTGTTGTTTGAATTGGAGGGAGGCATTATTCCCATCAAGGAGTATCTCTCTTGTATTTGTGTCCATTCCTTCCTCCTGCACTGCTTATGGGTTAAAGCCCCAGCAGGGAGGCCTTGACAAACAGCCCATCCCACCTTGTCCTGCTCAGCCAGGTGCACATTCTGAGCCTGAAAGGTGATTTTGGGGCCTTTGGGAAAGGCAGCTGCTGTGTCTGTGTGTCCTCAGGCAGGAGAGAGGATCCCTGGCACCTCACAGCCATGCAGAGGTGCCTCTGGCTGCTGAGCCATCTGGGTGACACTCACTGGTTTGTCACCTCCACAGCCCAGCTGTGCCAGCTGCAACTTCAGAGCCTGCATTTAGCACACAGCAAGAGAAATATCTAAGAACCAAAAGGATGAAAAAGCAAGCACTTGATACAGCATCCAAATGCAGTATAAAAAATGAGGCGTACCTTACTTTTTAACTGTACCAAAAATAAAAGAAGAAGAGGCATTTTGGACTATCCTCTCTGAAAGTCTACCATTGACAAGCAACCCAAAATTTGTTCAGGCCTAGGGACAATACCAATACTGAAAAAATTATTCTTAAGCCTGTCCTGAAAACACTAAGCATCCTGTGCACATAAACCTAATTTCTGTCTATGCCATCATATACTTAACTCATTTTTCTGCTTGCTAACATCTGCCCACATTGTCAGATCAAACCAAATTCAATAGGACTCCTTACTGACTCACTGAATGATCTAATTGAACAGGATGAGCCTTATTTACACAATCTCCTTCCAAGTTCTGCTGTGGCTTTTCAGTTTGGCAGTGAAGTCCCAGAGAGGCACCCTGCTGTACTTCTGTTGATGAGGACAGGACCCTCACAATCATAATTGTGAAAGCCATAAAGGAAAGACAGGTAAAGGTAAACCAGGGAATTCCATGCTCTCTTTTCATCTGCTTTCAGCCATGCCAAGCAGCATTACAGAAAACACACAACACTGCTTGGGAAAGTAAGAATTACTCTCATGGATACCCTGAGAGACAGCACTGAGCATTGCAGCACTTGTGCTTATTAAAAATACATGTCTGGTCTATTTATAAATAACAGAGCCTCTAGTAAGTGCATCAATTAGAGGAGGAAAGCAACAACAGAGCTTTAATAAGAGGAACAATAATAAGAGAGCTCCTGGATCTCCACAGATGGTTCCATTAGCTGAGGCTAATTTGACTTTTTCTGATTAATCACAAAAGTAAAAGTTCCCAAACAGGTAAATAGAAAGTAAAATTACATAATCTTGTCCTGTCCTCTCTCAAAATTTATTGGACAATGAATTGCCCAGTGAGCAGGCAAGTCAGGTCTCTCTGAACACTGAATCTGACAGGTCACTGCTGAGAGCTGGCAGCCACTAGAAAGCAGTTTATTTCTCTGAACTCAGACTGTGCAAGCCAGAGCAACCCAGCCAAAGCGAAGATACTAAAATTATGTGGGAGAGGACACATGGAGAGGGAGCAGTGGCTGTTTAAAGTCAGGAGCACTTAAACCCTGAACAGAGCTTTCCCCTGATTGCCTTGGGTGCTCTCTTGTGACCAACCTGTCAGACCATGAGCCCATCTCCAGGACAGCCACAAAGGACTGTGGGGCACAGGAACAGGGTGGGTTTGTGAGGTGCTGCAACATCAGAACACACCATGAAGGCCTCTGGGTGATGTGTTCTCAGGTCAGAAGTGATGGTCTCAAATCACTGTTGAACCTAAAAATACTTCAAAGAAAATATATGTATATTTATACCATCACACTAAAAGAAACAAAAAACTTTTCTTTAGAAACCATACTAATCATTACTTTATTATGATTTCTAAACTGGCCTCTGCTATTGGCAGAAATGTGCCTGGCAGGCAGCCCTCCTCACTGAGAAATCAGTGCCTGGGCTTTAACAACACTAAAACATTTCTCTTGTCTTGTAGTGGAGGAACTTTGCATACCCTGGAATGTATAAATATCCATTATACCCAGTCTGATATGATGTATTAGCTCTAAACTGGCGTAGAAGCCTGATCTGACAGCAAAAAGCCACAATTAGCACAATACTGGAAGCTGACAGCATTTAATTACATCCTGCAGCAGTTCTCAACTACACCCACTGGGCACAGAAATTAACCTCCCAATAATCTTGGAATAAGAACACTGCAGAGCTTATCTGTGAACTCAACTTGCCTTATAATACTATTTCCAGCAAACAAGTTAAAAAATATTCTGTGAGTGACCCCTAGTAACAAGTTCCTATTTATATGTTCATCTTGGGTAAAAGGTTAATCCACAGATTACAGAAACTCTGGGCAAAGGAATTATTGATGAGATAAAGCTGCCTTGCCCAACCTGCAGCACATGACACACACCTGACCTGTTGACTTCTTCCAGGCAGTGACAGGAAAAGGCTGTTGGGGTGGGAAATGCTGTCCACAGAGCTCCTGCTGTGTTTGCCCACTGCCTCTGTGCTGGCACTATCAAATCTGCTGCTGCAGCTGATACAGAAGAGGATTTTTCTGCTCCAGCAGCAGCTTGGACCATCTGCAGATAAACTGGTGCTTGCAGGACAATCCTGATAGTTTTGAACACTGCTGAACCTTCTTCAAGCTGTGTTTGAGTGGCACTGTGCATCACTGGCACTCAGTGATGATCACCTAGACATTAAAATTCTCTAATTTTCACTGTTACAGGCTTTAAAGAAGTGAATTAACTTTCAGGAGGGTTACTTACATCTCATCTTTTCCAACAATTCTATCTGCTTTATCCTTTTTGGAGTTCATGTTCTGATTGAGGTTCTGTACTTAACACTTGCAACAAAGGAAGCATAAATACAGAATTCCCTATGTTACTTTCTGTATTTGCAAAATTATTAGATTTTCAGTGGCAATATACAAAGTTCCAAGGGTCTCTACTTTTAGCTGCTAAAACTTCTTAGTTTAAACTTATTTGGTTTTTACTTAAAAAAAAAAATATGTTTTAAAACTTATTTTTATGTTTTGTAATTCAATACCCTTCCTAATGTTTGGATTTTGAACTTTAAATTGTTTTTTAAACAGTTATAATTCAACTTTACATTTGATTAATTACTTCCCTTCATGTGACATCACTGTAGCTCTGAAACTGGCTACTGCAGGAGTATCCTGAGTTGAAAAATTAATGGATGGATTTAAATATGAATCCACTATTTGCATAGAAATACATCATATGTTTAGCTAAAATGAACCTTAAAGTTTTAACTGCTCATTGTAACAAATAAGAGTATCAATTACTTTTCCAGAGTACAAAACCTGTAAGAATGAAAGCACAGTTAAGGTGGCATGTGGGTGTTTGTTTTTTAAAACTTTAGCTAGGAACTGCCCCCTGCCTGATAGAAAAGAAGGCTTTTTGGTGTGAACCAGTGCACTGTGCAAGAAAATCTCCACGTGGCCAAAAGCCAGGCGAGAGAAAGGCAGAGGCTGCCCTGACAGCCCCAGGGCTCCCAGGGGATGGGGAGAGGAGCAGCCTCGGGACCCTGCAGCTGATCCCAGCCCAGCTCTGGGTGTGCCCCCAGCTGTGGCACAGCTCAGCCCTTGCCCTGGCAGTGCTGCAGACAGACAGACAGACAGACAGCCCGATGTGCTCACCGACCCTGCCACGCCAGGACAGCACCAACAGCCCTGGCTCCCCAGGGTGCCCTTGGACTGTGGGCACACAGCTGTTTCCTTTTGAAATGAGAGCTGTGCATAGCTGTGCTTCCCCTTTTCCTGCAGAATGAACTCGGTGTGAGTGCAGGTTTGGGTTTTGTCAGGATATGCAGCGATTATCCAGGTAATTCCCCTGGGCACCACACCACGAGACAGCTGCTGTAAGCAGCTTAGCAGGAGAAAGAGCTGTGTGATTTCCAAGCACTGTGGTGTCTGAACCTGGTGTCAGAGAGAAATTCTACTTCTAAATAGATTTATGACTTGTAAGGATTCAAAGGCTTCTGCCGGTGGTGTCCCCTAGTGGAGAGCGGCAGATGCCGAGGGCACGGGGACAGGAACGGGCTGGCCCAGAGCCACCCTGCCGGGAGCAGCCCTGCTCACAAACCTGCCAGGCACAGCCCTGCTCACAAACCTGCCAGGCACAGCCCTGCTCACAAACCTGCCATGAACACCCCTGCTCACAAACCTGCCATGAACACCCCTGCTCACAAACCTGCCGGGCACAGCCCTGCTCACAAACCTGCCAGGAGCAGCCCTGCTCACAAACCTGCCAGGCACAGCCCTGCTCACAAACCTGCCAGGCACAGCCCTGCTCACAAACCTGCCATGAACACCCCTGCTCACAAACCTGCCATGAACACCCCTGCTCACAAACCTGCCGGGCACAGCCCTGCTCACAAACCTGCCATGAACACCCCTGCTCACAAACCTGACATGAACAGCCCTGCTCACAAACCTGCCATGAACACCCCTGCTCACAAACCTGCCAGGAGCAGCCCTGCTCACAAACCTGCTGGGCACAGCCCTGCTCACAAACCTGCCAGGCACAGCCCTGCTCACAAACCTGCTGGGCACAGCCCTGCTCACAAACCTGCCAGGCACAGCCCTGCTCACAAACCTGACATGAACAGCCCTGCTCACAAACCTGCCATGAACACCCCTGCTCACAAACCTGCCGGGCACAGCCCTGCTCACAAACCTGCCGGGCACAGCCCTGCTCACAAACCTGCCAGGCACAGCCCTGCTCACAAACCTGCCATGAACACCCCTGCTCACAAACCTGCCATGAACACCCCTGCTCACAAACCTGCCATGAACACCCCTGCTCACAAACCTGCCAGGCACAGCCCTGCTCACAAACCTGCCATGAACACCCCTGCTCACAAACCTGCCAGGCACAGCCCTGCTCACAAACCTGCCGGGCACAGCCCTGCTCACAAACCTGCCAGGCACAGCCCTGCTCACAAACCTGCCATGAACACCCCTGCTCACAAACCTGCCAGGCACAGCCCTGCTCACAAACCTGCCATGAACACCCCTGCTCACAAACCTGCCGGGCACAGCCCTGCTCACAAACCTGCTGGGCACAGCCCTGCTCACAAACCTGACATGAACAGCCCTGCTCACAAACCTGCCGGGCACAGCCCTGCTCACAAACCTGCTGGGCACAGCCCTGCTCACAAACCTGACATGAACAGCCCTGCTCACAAACCTGACATGAACAGCCCTGCTCACAAACCTGCCGGGCACAGCCCTGCTCACAAACCTGCCATGAACACCCCTGCTCACAAACCTGCCAGGCACAGCCCTGCTCACAAACCTGCCGGGAGCAGCCCTGCTCACAAACCTGCCATGAACACCCCTGCTCACAAACCTGACATGAACACCCCTGCTCACAAACCTGCCGGGCACAGCCCTGCTCACAAACCTGCCAGGCACGCTGCTCATGGCTACAATAATGCCCAAAGGTCAACTTCTGAAATCCTCAGTCAACTAAGAAATGAATTCACTGTGAGGCTCTAGAGAATGATGTAAGTTAAATTACATACAGGAACTGTGCCTCTGCACACGTGCATGGAGATAGGCAAAATCCCAAAATGCAGTGAGGGTCAAGCCACTGCTTCATGTTTAAGGTAAATTCACTATGACTGCAATTTTCACAATGCTTTTTTTTGACTTATGTAAGATGGTGACAGACAGGATGGCAATTCTCTCTCTGAAGGCCATACCTGCTATACCAGGAATACACAGTTCCTTGGGTGCAAATAACTGCAGCACCAGAATTCAATGTGCAAGAGTTTGGGAATCACAATTCTCACTGTATTCTTCAATATACTTTAAGCAACAATACTGAGTCTTTATAACAGAGTATTTGCTTCTCAAATCTATTTTGTCTGTATATATATGTCATATATATGTTTATATACACATACTCACACATATACATACTCAGGGCAATTTTAAATTTCTGTAGAGATATTTGAAGAACCTTATCCCATGTTCCATTTAACAGTGCTTTTGCTCCACACATTAGTTCTTCAACAGTTTTTAATTTTATTGTTTCTGTTTCTGATGATGAAGAGTTTGTATTATTGGGGGGATTGTCCCTCTTCACCCTGGCTATGGTCACCATCCCCAAGGGGCCCAAGAGTTTAGAGAATAAAACATAAATATAGGGCCTGAGTGTGTTGTTAGAGCCAGCCATTTCTGACAGTCTTTACAATGGGATAAACACTGTCTGTCTACAGCTCCCATGTATTTGAAAGCTACGACAAACATTTTACTGAAATGTAAATAACTGACATCACCACTGCTCAAACAGGAGGCTGAAAAATCTCTCTAAAAATCCCAAACCCAAAAACATTGCCTGACACAAAACAAACCATTGATGGTCACTGAGAGAGCATGTCTTAGAGATCATGAGCATTGAGACCCTTTTTTTAGAAAATGGATTAAACCACTGCAGTCAATATTCACACATTTTTCAGTTACAAAATGATACCCTTCTCTAAGGAAGTATATTTTCCCTCTGAAATCTGTTTCCAGTATATTATTCCAGTATATATTCCAGAATATTATTCTGAATTAGTAATGTAAATAATCATACTTAGACTATTCAGAGGCAGCTGCTTCTAGATTTGCATGAAGAGAGCTGGCAATAACTATAAGCACTGTGGCCCAGTTTATCAAAAGCCTCCTTTTGAGGTTTTATTTTGTGGTTCCATGTTAATTGCACACTTTAACACTTTATTTTGCACTCACTGTTATTTGCTGAGATTTTTACAGCACATACAGAGCCTGAAGGAGATCGGGGACACAGCTATCCTCAAACCCATCCAAAATCACAGTAAATTTTATGAGCAGAAGCAGTGAAATCTTCTTTGTAGGATTTTGTGCCTTGTGAGTATATGGGAGAGCCTCAGCTGTCCTGTTTGTGCTGGGCATGGATCAAACCTGCACCCTGCTCTGCAGCCCTCTCCCAAAGCAGAGCTGGGAGAGCTGCACTCAAACCACTCACTTAAAGGAACCTTATCACTCCTCTTGTGGTGGGGATCTTTTTCAAACCAGTAATCAGCAAGAAGCACCATATAAAAGCAATTCTGGTTAAGCAGATTAACTGTAGCCCTTGAATTCCAAAAATCATGAGGTTCCCTCAGAATCCTACTGAATCTCTGTACCATATTCCCAGTCAGATGGAGAACAGACACATTAAGGGCTTGCCTAAATGTCACATGTAAGTGTTGTACAAATGTAGCTGCAGTGATTTAACTGCAGTGTTGTAGCTGCAGCTGAGCCAGGTGCAAAGGCCACTGCCCTCAGCTGCTGTCACCAGCCCTTGAATGGCAGCAGAATAAGTGTCTGCCAATCCTGCCCAGCACAGACCTATCCCAAACCACACAGGACACTTCTAACATTTAAAAGCAGGACTTTTAAAACCTGAAGACACACCAACCCTCTATGAACAAATATTAGGAAGAGCTTTAGGGAAGGGATGTTCTGTTGGCAAGTGTAAGGATGACCATCTGAGAGGCAGCAACCTCTGACCCAGGTCAGGGTCACAACCTTAGAAATGTATGTACTTCTGTCAGGTCAGGGCCTCATGTGTATGCAGCAGACATTTTTCAATCAGTTGATCTTTTCAATCAGGAAAGTTTTAAATCAGGGAATATCACCTCTTTACATAATAGGGAAATAAATGATATAAGCAGAAGAAAGTTAAAAGTGTAGCTGCAGTCTCACTAACAGGTCACACAGCTCTCAGCAGCCTGGCTCCTAAGAGTTCCCCCATTTCTGTGGGACTGCTGAAGGCAGGCTCCAGCACTCACTGTGGGATTCCTTGTGCATCTGAAACACACAGCTGCCCTCAGTGATGGATGGGTAAAATTAGTCCTTCAAGGAATGAACATGCATAAAATCAAAAGAATCATGGCAGGACAAGTGCTCTAGCCCTGCCACTTCAAACATCAGCTCTGCCTTCTGGAAGAGTTTTTCTTTTAGCATCAAAGACCCATTCATATGGGATGTTAAACTGAGGGTTATCAGATCTTACTAAGAGCTTGAAGAGTCCCATATGACATCTGCCAACCTCAGGCTGGGGCTTTCTGGAAATATTTGCATGCATCCTGCTGTTGTGGCTCTGTGTGTGTTTGTTTTCCTAATGTCCTTTTAAACAAAGCAGAGGTGAAAGTGAATACAGCTTCCTTCCAGGATTTCTGCCAGACAGGGTGAGATACACAAACCCAAGGACTGCCTTCCAATAACCCAGAGCACACCCAGAGCAGCAGCACCACTGGTTGGACACACCTGGGGAACAGCACTCCAGGCATACACAACATCAGGATTTGTGCTCCTTGCCTCCGACCAACACGTGGCTGGAGGGGCACAAACCTATAGAAAACTGGGAGCATATGGTGGCTTATGACTTTAGAGCACCTCTTATGCATATTTAATTTAAAGGCACGTGAGCCACATGTTTCACGAAGCTAATGGCCACACTCCAAGTCAGATCCTCAAAACCCGCACTTCAATTTGCTTATTCTTCACAAATCCTTTCCCAGCATTGGACACAAAGCTCCTGCTTTTTGTAGAGCTTCATCCAACTAAACCAATGTGGCCACATCAGGAAGTGATGGAGATCTAACAACCACTTGAAGCAAAGCAAAGCACATCTCTTTCATCTGTTAGCACTCAAACATGCTGTGTTGCCCAGGGATCCAGCAGCAGTGAATGAGGAGCAGGTAAAGTGCTGCAATAAACAGCCAGGACTCCAAAATACACAGTGCTTAAGATGCATCTTTGCCTGAGAGAGATTTCTCAAATCTGAGTATCTAGAGGATATATAAACCTTTCAAATTGCATTAAACAAGCACTTCTTGCTGTATTAGTGGGATCACTTGGCCCCAGGTGCAGAATGTGCTGTGTCCAGCAGAGCAGGAAGGCAGAAACAAGAGGGAGTGTGACCACAATAAGCATGCAGGCATGCAGCAGCCTAGAATGTTCTCACACCATGGAAGAGGTTCAGAAGTGAGAGAAAGCCTTATTCAGTAGAGTGGAACACATCAGGCTAAGTCCAAACAGAAATTGTTAGTGTGATCTGCTTGTACCTGGAGGCAAATCCCATTGAAACAGGGCTGCAAATCTTTTGTGTGTGGCTTTTTTTGTGATTCAAGTTTGCATAAATATTACACCCCACCCTTTCAGGCTGTTTTAGCACAGTCATGGAATTTCTAATGAGCTGAATAGCTCTTCCTTCTGTTGAGAAATTTAATGGTATATATTTTTCTTATTTACTGTTACAAACACCAGCTCAGCAATTCATTTCATGATCTGTAAAACCAATCCTTTTATTCCTGTTGAGCCTGAATACATAAATTTCTCTGGCAGTGCAAACTATTAACAAAAGAAAAACCCAATGTTTCACAGCATGAATGAAAAGAGGGGTTTTGGATCAATTATATTTTTTAATAGTTTTGCAGGACTTCTTGTGAGTAAGAAGAATTTCTAGTAAGTGGCAAGGATCTATTGTAGTGAACCCTGTCCTCCCTCAGGGCAATTCTTTATTCAAGCCAGGCCATTAGCAAGGGTAAATCAATGTTATCAGCTCACACACCCTGACAGCTTGTGTGGTTCCCACTCCCCCTTCCTCCCCCCACATTAGGTTATATTTTTATGCTCTCCAGGGAAATTCAATTAACAGTGTCAGTCTCCTCCTCTCAGCCCACGACTGACACCGTCAGGGCTCTTTCTGTGCCCACTGACATGTAAGATGTGGCTGTGCATTTCTGACTCCCAGGTTAACAAGAGAATTCCCATCCCTTCCTGCAAATGGCCATGTATGATCTGTGCTGTGAACACTGAAATCAATCCCTCCTGACCCTATTGATCAGGACACTCAGACAGAAAAATACTTCTCCAGAGGGAGGTACATGTTTTGGGGGGAAAACCCCAAATCAACAACAAAATAACCCACATCTATTAATACTATCAAACTTAGTTTTTAATTCCCCACTGCAGACTCAACAACCAGCAAAACCATGTAAACAATTAATGAGTAAACTTAGCTGCAATTCACATCTCATTTTAAAAAAATCTCAGCAGATGACTGCTAGTGAAAAGGCTGGATACAACTCCACATGCCAAAGAACTTCCAAGGATTATTTAGATAACTTTCACACAGATTCATCTTTTCATCACTGTCATGCAACAACATGATTTCTGTATTTTGAAATCAATAAAAAATGAGTTTTTCAATAATTAATGGAAGCCTGTACAATGTGAAAATGGCACAAGTCTTTCAAACACACTCTTAAGCTTGATGAGCAGCTCCAAGGCACCCCCAGAACACAGTGAGGAGCCCGTGCATCCCAGGCAGCCTCCAGCACTGAAAAACATGTGCCATTAACAATTGTCTTCTCCACACTGACCAAGCTCTGAAAAGCATCAAGCAGAGCTCTCATTTTCACAAACATCAAGTCTGAACCACAATGATGCAATCTCCTCCTCAGATTTTATTAATTTGGTTTCTTCCAGAACTAATTTTCATTATGTCTTGATTACAGATAAGAAAGAGAAGTATTTTCTAGTGGTTGCAGAGAGAACAGAACATAATGTTCCAGCTAAAAACCCAAATACTGTGCTCCTAATGGAGCAAAAAAACCACATTACAAGTCAGAAAGCACTGTGGGCAGCAGACTGACAATGAGGAAATAGGAAAAAAGATGCAAATGTGGTGCTATGAATTTAAAAAAAAAATCCAACATTTACCATAAAGCAAATGGCATGGATTGCTCTGCAATCATATCACTTTAAAAAAGTAAAAAATGTAGGAATATCCCACATATATGCACATCATACCTTCCTCCTCCAGTGAAGACCCACTGACTTTGTTGAACTCTGGCAAAACTCAACAGATTGGTGTTCCAGCAAACCTGGATCCAATTCTTTCCTCTGTTTTCTGCTAATTGCTTTGGGCCCTTATTGTAAAAGCTGTTTGTGGGTAAGCACTACAAGCTAGATGACTGAAATGACCCAGGTTAAAAACAATCCTCATGAAAATACAGGGGAAAAAAGTGAAAAGTGTTATAGCAGACACTGCTTGTTACATAGAGGTCATTTATTCTTCAACAACTGACATTAAACATTCCCAAATCCACCCTGATGAGACTTGAGGGCAAACCAATTTCTAGGTCAGTCAGAAGTCACAATACCTCTTTCTCCAGAATCCGAGAGATCTCTCCTAAAGTCCTGTCCAGACCAGGAACTTTGTGGTTCCCCAAGGAACAGCCATCCTGCATTTGGAGGTGCTTCAGAAGGTCTTTTGCTAATCTCTGTAACCTTCAACAGAAAACAAAGAGCAGTTAAAGCAAAAACTGCCTTATTAACCTACATCTTTGTAATGAACCTCTGGCACCAATGAAGAAATCATGAAAATCTATGTTAAATATTGTTCTTGTTATCATCTATTCTGTACAGGATGCTAAACATCCAAGGAGATACTGTCAACTTGGAGTGACATTTCAATATCTGCTTTTTCAAGGAAACAGCACAGCTATAGAGTGAACAGTACAGCCATAAAGGTGCTTTATGAGCTACATTTGTTTCTGCTGTTTCCCTATTCCCCTTCCACAGCTTATCATGGTAGCTTTTGCCATCCTCATTTTCAAATGGTTTCACCCTATTTAAGATGAGTAAGGGAAATGGAACAGCAGGGCCACTTGGCTGATTTCTTATAGGCATCATAAAAGAAATGGCTCTTCAGGGTTATTTGAATAAGAGAAAAGCAATGGCTTTGCAGCCTACCTCAGAAAGGGCATTTTATTAACAAGGGTCAGTAATGAAGCCAAACTGCAGAGGTGGGAGTGATGGTGACACACATGGGTTGGGTTCCATTTCAGTTTTACACATATGCATCTGGGCTATTCACCTGTGCTCTGCTGCTCAGCACTGAGGGGAAACACCCAGTGCCCGGGCACAAAATACAGAATACAGCAGTGAAAACAGCCAGAGTTTATTTATCCTGCTGTGCCCAGTGTGAGGGTGCAGTGGGAGCAGCAAGGCAGAGGAGACAAGGCTGCCAGAGTCCCTTAGCTGCAGACTGAGAGCAGTCAGGAGGAGGTGTCACTCTGTCCCTGCCTGCATTTGGTGGCACTGCCTCAGCGTCCCCTCCTGCTGCTCTCAGTGACAAGGCTCAGGGCTTGCTGGACTTTGCTTTCATCTACTGGCACCTGCACTGAGTGGGACAGAGCTGGCAACTGAGCAGGAGGAGGGGCAGACACTGCTGGGACTGCCAGCCTACACACAGAATTCTAGAGGAAAGAAAAAGAGGGGAAGGGTAAGAGTGCTCATCATAAAATGGAGATGTCAGGGTTAAAGGGCCAGAAGGCATTCACAAGTGACCACAGAGTATTGGAAAAGAAAAAGATTACATTAACCAGACTCCCAGAAGTGAGACAGGAGATGGAATGGCTGGAGAAGGTACCACAATAGTCACACTACGTTAAAAAAAATTCCCCAAAATCAGAGTATTAATTTATAAAAGAATAGTTTCCACTTAATCAAGAGACAACAGGTACTCTGTGTCTTCTCTTTGAAAAAAATAGGAGCTTCATTAATAGCTTTCAAGAAATGCTGAAGATACATATATGTTCCTGAAGTACAAATAAAAATGATTTGTAGAATTTTGAGTCTTGGACTTCTTATCATCTGGTCAGCTGAGCCCACTAATATACAACCAGGATTTTTGCATGACAAGAAAAATAAAAGGAGATTACATCCTGATGAGATTCTTTTCACTGCTATTTCCTCTGTGGAAAATGAGGTTGGAGGAAACCTCTGTCTATCTCCATAAGCCACAAGCTAAAATGGGAAACAAAACTAAAAGCCAAAGCCCAAATAACTGCAGGACTTGGACAGTAAATCAAAAGACCACAGCACCAATGAGAAGTGGAACTGCTGCAGTCCACAAGCAGAGTTTTTTCACAGTGGGATTTAGAATGCCTATTGCCTTGGCAATAACCTAGCACATTAAGCAAAAAATATTTTATTTCTTTGGTATATCTACCCAAATTCCACTATTAAAGCCTATATAAAGCCCACCACCCTATACTGTAACTTCATCTGACAAAAGACAGCAAGACAGGTTTCCATTTGCTTAATTTAACATCACAGGAATGGAATTCCACCAGGATTAACCACAGAGGCTGAAGAAAGGCACTTCCCTAATCTCCATCAGCATACAAAATGTGTAAGGTTTATCAAAACACTGCTCACAGGGACTCCAAGAGAACATAATCATATTACACAGCCTTCAGCTGACACAGCTAACACAAAAGTCCTTCTCTTCAGTCTGTTAAGATGCTCCTTAGGTTCAGTTTCTGTCCTCACTTTAAAAACAACCTGTACAGTAGTAACTCCCTAGGGAAAGCTTCCAGCTTTCCATTTCTTCTGAAAGTCTTTCTGGATACTTTTAGCAAAATTCAAACTTTCTAAGCATGTGTTCAACATCACAGAGTAAGAAACTGGAAGAATGAATTTCCAATTCTGCCACATTGAAGAATTACCTCTTACATCCTCATATCCTACTGCAGAGGGAGTTTTCTACCAAAACCAAAGGTGCTGTGTGATCACATGGGGAGGAGAGGGGAAATAAAACCTGCCTCCTCCCACCAGTGAGCCTTGGAGGAATTATTTAAATATCCTTCATACTGACTTCTTGGCCATGTTAGGGAAATAAGAATAATTTTTGGACTGCTTCAAAGGACTGGAAATCTATGCTAGAGGACTTGTACTTGGATGCAGAATTTGCCATTGCTATGAATGGATTTGGAAAGAGAGAGCTCTTTGTACACACTGGACTCCTGGTAAACTCTTGGTATGCACTGGGGATTACTGGGACATGGCATCCACACCTGATCCAGTGATTCTGGAAAAATACCATTGAATCCAAATCCAAACATCTCAGGACAATTAATTAGTCTTCTTTCTGTCCCCCAATTTTTACTCCTCCAATGCTTACTAAGCCATACATAGAATGATAAATAATTGAAACTTTGCTGTGCAGGATAATAGAGAAAGTTAATGTTTTTTCCCCTTAAATTATTTACATCTCACTTATTAAGGTTTTAGTATTCCTCACAAATGGATAATTCAGAATGCAGAACAAGTATCAGAAGGATGTAAAGCCCTGATTTGTCTTGGAACACCACCATAATGTAAACTAATAAATTGTATGTTCAGCAAATACAAATACAGTATCTCATCTTTTCCCACTGCAAATGGGAAAACAAGGGCTGTTCATATCCAAGGTTTCCAACATGGGCTAAATACTTTTAGCAGGTTTAATATATTTTATAGGCCAAAGGAAAAAGATCTGTCAGTATTTCTAGGCCACATTTCATCTCCAGAAAAAAGCCAAAAAGCCTTGAAATAGCAGCATCAATGTACCCAGCACTTGGGGGTTTAACCCAATGTCTGGGCTGGGCACCAATGCCCAGGGAAGGGTGGGTGTGTTTCTGAATACATTTATTTGCATTCCCATGTTAATATTTTAGCTATTTTCTGAAGAGGAAATCCACGGCCTGCCCAATCATACCTGTTATTTTTCTTGTTTTAAAGTTTACCTGAATTTTATTTTATTTACACTCTAGCTCTTCTACAATTTCCACAACATTTTGGAAATTAAATTTTGTACAAGTACTTCCAGTTTCAGAGATTGTCTGGTTTTTCCTCAGTAATCAGTATTTTGGTATAATATCTTATGACTCTAAGCCTTCTACACCAGGAAAACCTGCAAGGTAAGTTTATCCTGTGACTACACTGATATATTATAATGAAGGAAAGAAAGTATTGTATCAGCTAAAGGCTTTTAGCTTTGGGCTTCTGAAAGAACAAACTTCACACTACATTCCCATCTCATCTGCAGCAGACTCTCACAGGAAATAATATTTCTTTTTCTACCTCTTCTTTTTGTGTTGCAGTCTGTTTCCAATATCCATACTATCTGAAGTATCCCTTTGCAATTAAAAACAAAAGGTAAATAAAAAGAATACGTGAAAACAATTCCTTGTTATGTGAAGAGAGACTAATTAAAATATTAGAACAAAACTTCTCCCCCTGAAACCTGCTAATTCCCTTCAGGCACAAAGCAATCTTTCATTACTTTAGTTTCCCTGTTGAATTGAAGGATGACAATTATACTTTACTGCTTGGATATTTAACACTGAAATACATGGTCCTGCCTCTGCATTAAAAAATATTAAATAGATCTAAATAACCCTCTAACTTTGTGAAAATGTTTTCCTTCCCTTTTCAAACTGTGCTCTGATGGACACCTGAGAATGCTCCAATGGACACCTGACACACCAAAGGACACCTGACACACCTTTTGCCACGTTATCCCAGTACACTGGACACTAAATAATTGCTCAGATCAGTTCCCAGAGAATATGAATTAATACTACAAACCCACCAAGAGTCCACCAGCACCTACAGAATTACCTAAGTGCCACCAGGGGCCAACCAGCAAATGCACTTGAGAAAGGCAGGGAGCAATACTTGGCTTCTCCAGGTGACAATGTCCACAGTCCTTCCCTTGAATGTCCCTCTCGGTACGTGAAACAGTTCAGAGACCAAAATACTGACCCAACAAGGCAATATTTGGAATTATCCCACCCCTCTCCCTAATGTACACCATTTTTTAACAGATACTAAAACCCCAACTGTCCCAGCTATATTTAGAAGTCATTTCTGTGGAAGAACTCAGAGTCACTGACAATCCCAGCCATGAATCAGTGCTGTATCACTGAGCAAGGGACACCCACTGTCTATCACAGCAGGATAAAGCCTGTCAGCTCATTGCTGTTAGTGTAGTACCAGAGTAGAGCTTAGAAAGCACTTGGATCAGTGCTTCCTTAGTGCACAAGGTTTTATAAATCTGCAAACCTTCAACTAATAAGAACCACTGAAACAGTCTATCAGTTGCATCAGCAAATCAGTGGTCTCATAATATTAAAGTGGCCTAATCTTAAAGGTGATCTAAAAAGGCTTTTTACCTGCCAAAAAGTAACTCTGGTTTCTGTCTTTCTTCTGTAACAACTGACAACATGACTAAGAACTAAAATCAGATAAGAACTTCCATTCCATAAGTGGTTCTGGTTGTGAAGACACTCTCAGTTTGGGGGTAGAGAGAGGAGCGGATAAAGAAATGTGGCATAAGAAAGGAAGCATAAAAGAATTTAATTCTAAAACACATTGCTTCTGTTAAGCAAATAAATAAACCTACCAATTGTGTCCCACTTTAAAGAGATTTTAAAAAGGAACTTCTCCATTTTTAAGCTCCACAGTCCACTAAGTCAAAAGATATTTTCTGTTCATTGGTACACTTCCACTCCAATCTGAGTACCTCAAACCTTCCCTTGGGAAAGACAAAAACTCTTCCCATTTGTTTTGACCCAAAGACTGCATTTAGCACTCAGAGGTGTTATTTTTACCCCCTTCATTCTGTGGTGGGACTTTTCTCAGTAACTGTGCAGCTCTCCTGAGAGCTGTGCAGACTCCCAGCTGGCAGCAGAGTGCACCCAGCCAGGCACAGGCACAGCATCCCTGGCACACAGTGTCCTCTGACTGCCCACACAGCTTCTCAAGGTAACAATGCTTCCTTCAGACCTACTGCTCTTTGTTTCTTTGGGCTGACTCCTCTTCCTGCTGGCCTTGCTGAAGTAGGATCCCCTCCTTAGTTCTGTGTTTTCCTCTTATTTTTCTCTATACTAAGACTAGGTTGTCCCATGTTAATAGATACAGTCTAGGCTAAAACTCTTGCCTCATAAAATTTCTTGCCCTCTTATCCTTTCTCCTACAGAAAGAGATAATACTTCCCTATTCTTCCATTTTCTAATATGTGATGTGCAAAGTAAACACATTTTAACAGAAATAAATGGGCTTCTGGCTGACTCACAGACACTCCTCTACTTAAAAAGCCAGTTCAGACTTGAGCTTCCATTTTTAACCTGCTTGATTTCAAAGAAGCTCACAAATATTTAAGCCCTCATCGCAGGTAAAAAGTTGTGTAATTTTGGAAATAACAATAACTATGGCTCCTGAAACGATATTTTAAACATTTAGATGAAGGCAGCTGATAGATCTCTAGATTTTTACATGAACACTGCAAAGAGACCCCCCTAGACTGTGATGGAAGTGAGCTACACAGTGGCCATCACCAGCTCACACCTGAAAGGAGGCAATGAAGGAAGAAACTAAAAGAGCAGATGGAACAGAAGATTTTGTCTGAAAGTAAATAAACAATTAATTACATAAAGACAAATGAAAATGGTAAATTCAGGATCAGTCAAAAGATTTGAAAACATTTTTAAAAAATTTAAAATCTGAGTTTCTCTAGCGCTACAATTGAGACAGAACTGACCAAGTTACATCACTGATAATCTCAAAATTTAACACAGAGACACAAGAGCTTATGAATATCTTCAGAGTCAAATGCAGACATTTCTACTTTCTGATGACTAGAACCTAATTTTTTATTTTCTAGCAGCAAAGAAAAGCAAAACACAAAAGCTACAAATCTGAAAGTCTCAATATACCATGAAATTCATCTTGCAAGAAGTGCTGATGGCCAAGAAACTAAGCCAACTCTTTCCCATGTGTTTATGCAGGTGTGCCATCTGCTGGAGATGGGTCATTTTCTTGTGTCAAACCTCAGTGATGGATTTTTATAATTTCAAAATACATCTAAGATTCAGCAGCAGTTTTCAAGCTTTTGAAAAGGCTGTGTGAAATATACTTGCATACAGGCTGGTTGCATGTACATCAAGGAGGTCTAACTGCAAGGATCTGAACTGCTTAACCACCAGCAATTGTACAAAAGGCCACCTTCCTCAGCAGTTTAGGAGTGATGGAAACAACCACAAAACAGGCAGGATCTGGTACAGGTTATTAGACAAATATCCCCAATCTGAAAGTTGTTGCAACTTCAGGATGAGAGTTTTTGACTCCAGCTCTTGAGACCCCACAGCCCTTTGACTGATGCTACAGACTCCCAGAGCCCAGCTCCCAGTGAGGCACATTCCCCATCTGCCCACTGGGAGAGGATGTCTCAGGAACACTAAGAACAGCCCAGGCTGCATAATCCTCTTTACTAATCTGTTTGTTTCCCCACTTCTGGCTTAGGAGTCTCTGAGGCTGGCTGTGCTTTCCTAGAGCTGCAGGAATGCAGGGAAGCTGTCAGTGAGCACCTGTGGGAGCTCCCCACTTCTCCCTCATGCTGCATTGAGAACACTGGGTCTGGTTTCTCTAGAACCTGGCTCAGCTTTCCCCTGTGCTCCCTTGTCCTGGTACCAAGGAGACAGCCAACAATCCCCATCCACCTTTGCCATGCTGTTTGTGACACTGCAGATCTCTAGAACATAACCCCAGAGGAACTTCTCCCCATTATCATATTTTCCTGCAGGAGTAGTACTAGTTTACCTATTTCCTGATACATAAGACATACCTGAAATCATTACATATTTCCCTTTCTGTTATCTCTGAACCTTTAGCAATTGTAGCTTATCTGTTCAGAGACAAGGAACTTCACATCCTACTCAAAAGATGTAAATCACCCAGGTATTTGTACCTCATGACATTATTTGTTCTGGTTTTGCTTGTTTCTAAGTAATTTTACTGAAGGATTTTTATGAGCTGCTGAGTACTGAGCTGATATTTTCCAGGTACTACCTATCCCATCTGCTAATTCAAGGCCCACACTTTTATGTGAAGATATAATTGAGTTCTGTCTTCCCCTTCCATTGGGTAGCACTCAATATACACTAGATTTCACCTGCCATTTTACTGCCTGCTCACTCACTCTCTTCAAAATTAGTATTCAGCACCAATTCTTGTCTCTACTGTCCTGAATCTCTGCATTTTCCAAGTCATTTGAGAATGTGTTGACCATCACAAAACTGCACAACTCTACTGGTATCCTCCCTGTCCTGCCAAGGACTGATGAAACTCCACGTCTTTTCAATTTCTTAACTGTTTTGCATTTAAACTACAGCTGTATAGCTTCTTTTAAAATCTTAGGTAATAGAACTTATCAAAATCATCTTGGAAATCCAAATATTTTGCATCTTTTCCCAACTGGTTTCAATGGAATCCGAAAACAAAAGCTGAGCAATTTTCACTTTCAAACTAAGCAGAAGGAATTTGTCAGTGATCACAGATCTTGTTTTCATCTACCATCCAGCTGTTTTCATCTGTGCCTTATCCTTGATAATAAAAAGGTCTATTTTTTAAAAAGCCCAATGTCAGCCTAAGAGATCTGTGCATTAAAACATCTCTGTTTCCACCACAAGTACCTTTGACCTCCATTTGGTCAGAGACAAACATAAGATTTCCAATTCCAGAATTGCAGCCGAATTTTCACCCATCAGTCTTAAAGTACAAGACTGGAACCTTCTTGTTTCCAAGTAAGAAAAAGAGAAGTGTATGTACTCTTTACCATTGCAGGATGATATAGAGGTATGATATACAGGTTAAGATATACAGTATCTTCAGAAAAAAAGACACATATATTGTCTTTATTGCATTTATTGAAGTCTGACCTTTTGTATCAGGGACTGATCTGTAATTCAGGATGGAAACATGCCCCAAATTGGGGGAAACCTTCCACACCTCCTCCACCAGAAATTTCAGGGGCACTTCTGTGAGAGACAGGGGGAAAAAGCTTATGTCTAAAATATATAGAGATAAATGCTTACTTGGCTTTAAATGGTGAGTCAGACACAGCATTTTTTGCTTCCATCAAGCTCTCATATTCCTTTGCCCTGGAGGAAAAAATATTCATTATTATTGACTATTGTCTAAAGTGTCCAGGATGCAAGAGCAGCAAGAGAGTTCAAGCCTTTGGGTTTTTCTGCTTCATAGTAAAGCACAGCATTTCTGTCAATGCTGCCCTGTCATAATCCATATTCCACTGCTGCTTAACTACTGGCCATTGGCCCGTAACTATTTATGATTAACACCACTACTTTAAAATAGCACCAGTACACAAAAGGTGTTTAAGTTGACTTTTCAAATGGTAGAAAATTTCACAAGTGATATATACAACTGTAGTAATCTACTGCATATTATAAAATGATTAGTGAAATAATGCAATATTATGAAAAATTTATAAATAATATTATTATATAAAATATAAATAACAGACATGTAGTGCAGACCAGATTAGTACATCAGAGAGATGACAATTAACATGCAAATAATTGGCTGTATTTGCAGGCACAGAAGCATTTTTTCTGTAACTACTGACTGGAGTGTAACATAATGAATGTTAGGTGAGCAGCACAGAAACACCTCCACCAAGGACTCCTTTACTGCTGGAAAGAGAAACACGACCTCTTTAGTGCCTTAGAAGTATTGTTTACACTGGCCATGTGCCAAAAAGCTGGAAGAGGGAGACACAACCTTTTCCCACTGCTTGTTTTCACTCCAGCCAGCCTGTGCCAACAGGTGAAATCCGCGAGTCATTCCTGGAGCAAGGCAAGACCCACAGCAACAATCCTGCACCCCATTTCTACCAGCACACATGTAAAGCAAAACTAACCCAGGCACTGCAGTGATGCAGATGCATTTCTCTCAGATACATATATTAAATCTTTCTTTATATTTTCTGTTCACCCTAATGGTTCAAGTTTCCCAAAGCCACTCAGATTTTCCTTTCGTTTGCTTCGCCATTCCAAGTTAAGCTCCACACAAATATTGTTACATCACCACCAGCTCTGATTTGTGGGTCATTAATAAAGCCATTAATCACAGCTGAATTCAGTATTAAACATGAAGGTGAAATTCCTTTATTAACCTTTTGCCTTCTTCACCAGAAACAACACATTTCAGCTTCTGTACAGACAAGTCAGTCAAACCTGAATTATCACCCCAAACCCCTGTTACTAAATGCACATGGCTGGAATGCTTTAAGTCCCCTGCAAAGCCTGGACCAAGTTCCTGCTAAGCACAGCTCTGATGCTTCCACTCAGCTTTCACCAGCCCTGCTTCTCCTGTGTCACTATCCAAACATCCTCCTGCTAGCAGCACATACATGAAAACCTGAGCTAATTTACTTATCTATATATCAGTTGTTACTGATAGCACCAGTTAAATGGCTTAGGGTTATAAATATAATTAATAAGACTAGTGAAACTTCTCAACACATCTAATATCCCACTGATCACCATTTGTCCCCTCATTCACCTCTGCCCTTCATTGCTTTGATACTGCAAGAGTGATTTAAGATCTGGAGACTCAGGAGTGTAACAGGACCTATTTGGTTGCAGTTATTATTTTTTTCCAGTTTAAAATATCACAGCTTCCTAGAAACTGAAATAAATGTGACATTTCAAGTGCTGGGGCACAAGGCATTCATTGTAACTATTTATTTTCCTGGAGAAGAGCTGGAAATATGTACTAAAACATGGTGTGTGATAATCTGATAACATCTATGAAATTCTAAATTAGCAACATCAAAATACCTCTGCTTTATGTTGCTACTGGACATTTTTATTAGTAAGTCTTTTGTGTTAACATCAGAAAATCTTCTGTTTAACTCTGAGTTATCTTCAAGAACAGCAAAGCCACTGAAAACTCTAGCCAGCCTTTTACAGTAAAACCAAGCTTAATAAACATGAACTTCACAGCTCCTCAGTGTAACTTAGATTTTGAAACTTTCACTGTATTTTTCAATAGCACATCACCATTGTAAAATGATGGTCCTTTATTACTTATTACTGTTTTAATCACAATTTTTGATGACAAATATGCTGACTCACACAGCAGTCTGACACATACAAACTCAAAATGTTCTGAAAGTTTTCTCTTATTTGTGCCAACAATAAATTATTATGTCAACTTGCATTCCAGGGTCTGACAAATCTTTGCCTAAATTCAACAGAAGTCGCCCTGGAGAAATAATTAAAACTGGACCCAGGTACTGCATTAAATCAACAGGTCATATGAATAATTCTGCATCCTGAGCATCCAGAAACCTGAAGAACATTATCCAGTTCCAACAGTGACATTCAGCAAGTGGATCTGCTCAGCCAAAGAGGAAAGCAGTCAGAACAATAATACACTCTAAGGAGTGTTGTGGTTTTGAAGGCTGATTGGCTGCTAGGAGTTAATGAAACATCTCACTTTACTGTAGTTCTAAAAATCTCTGCATGCTTTTTTCTCTTATTTGAAACCCTTCATGCTTAAAAAGGCAGAGAAAATGTGTAACAATGACTCTTACCTCGGTGAGAAGTATTTTTAGAGAGAAATGCAAAAATATGCTACAATATTCAGCAGAGCATTAACCTGAGCTGGGACCATTCAGCCATGGAGGAGTGACACTGCCAGTTCATGATATAATGATGTCCTGCACATCACACTGATTTGCAGATGTCACTTTTTAGACTAAGAACAAATTGCACGTCTGACAACTCACTTTCCACTTGAAGATATTTTTAACTTTCTTCTTGTTGTGACAGGCAAAAAAAATGATTAAATTTAGTCATGGGATTTGACACTACAGCAGGCTGACTTCTATTTGTTGATTACTATTGATTTTCTTTGATACTTCATTTAAAAATCAATAGCTAGAAAGAAAAATAGGCATGGTTTACACAAATTTAAACATGCTATTGTATGCTAGAAGAGGCTACAGTTTTGGCAGGGCACTGGCATCCAATTATGAGAAAAGCTCTTAACAGGTGAAACCAAGGGCTCCAGATCGATATTCAGTTTTCTTTCTCAATCAGAGAAAGTGGCCATAAATTAGGCTCATCAGTGTTATTTTCAAGACACTCCCAAAGCAAATAATTTTACATTTTTTCAGCCTTCCACTGCATTCACACTAGAGGACAGAAGGTAAAGTTTAGAACAAAACTTAGAAAAAAATAAAAATAAAAAGAAATTGGTACTACCTGGAGTTCATCCGTGCCTTCAGCTTTTTGGCTTTCTTTTTAATTTTCTGTTTCTCCTCTCCATCTTTTAATGGTTCCACAGGAACAGAACTCTCAATCACAATGTCCACAATGTACTTTTTTAATGACAGGTGCTCCTGCAGAAAATAATAGAATAATATTTAATGGTATAGTATGTGATGGAGATCACAGATTATCTTCCCAGGAAAAAAGAACAGTGGTGAATATTTAACTGAAGGTTATGAAAATGAAGCCCTAATTTTAAAAAAAATCTTGGCAAAGAGATTATTTCACACTAGAGAGAACAAGCTGTGCATTTTCTAAAAAGGAAGAAAAATTATTAAAAAAAGAACAATAAATAGTGTGCCTTCTTTTCAAGAAATTGTTACCTAACAAGTATGGACTCCAAGCTGACATGCTTTCTCTCCTCCAATCTGCCTTTTACAGCTACAGAAAACCTGCCCCACCAACATAACTCATTACATGAAATAAGCTAGATTTGGTTTTTATATTAACTCTTCATCAAAATCTAAACATGTCCTAATCTTCATTAAAATATATGGAAATATATGTTACTCTTCACTACTTACAACGTTACCATTTACTAATGGGACTATTACTTTTCCTCTCACATTAAAAAATTTGAATTTAGGCAAAATATTGGTAAAATTTCAGTTCCCCACAGAAGAAATGCTAAACAACCAGTTCAAGGCCAGTTATTAGAACAACTTACACAATTTTTAATATACTGAAGTTTGTATCAGTTTTCTTACAAAATACCAAATTTATTATGAAGTACAGGTGACCAGAGCTTATTAGGATAATTTATCCTTGCATATAATTATGGCCACAATCAGATGTGGCTGTTCTTTCCCTTTTGGTAAGTCCCCTTAAAATTCAAAGTAAATGGTGATGTGCTACAAAAATTTATAGTCAGTATTTTCCAAAAAACAACCTCTATGTTCTTTCATTGACCAGGAAAATACTGTGCCTGCTGAAAACAAAATAAATCTCAGTGAAATTTCCTGGAAAAAGAGCATTTAGTTTTTGGAAAGCAGTGCTGCCCTATGAATATATATCTGGTAGAAACAGTAAATATCAATTTTAAATCATAGGAATGCAAAATGAATACTGAATTAGCAGGTCCAATTCTACTGAATGAATACTGGACATAAGAAATCCAACATTATCCTCTAAGCAAATTCTAAAGGTAATGTTGACTTTCTCTTTGCTCCTCTGCCTACCTTGGATAGGTCCCAGCACACCTGCAGAGTCTTCCTCGATGAACTGTCCACATTGTTTAAACCATACACACTGACACAGATTGCTAGAGTGCCTTGTAAGGTAATTTTACCAGCTTTTGTAGGCATTTTCCCTGTCCTTAATAGTCTCCATTTAGTTTTACCAAGAAGGGCTTAAAAGGAAACCTTCTCAGGGTACCTCCAGAGGTTGTGCCCTTTGGAGCATCACTGCAATGAGTGAGTTCTCCACCAAGCTGCTGCAGTGCAGAATGAACCATCCCTGTCCTGGTTATGAACCTGCAGCTCAATTCTGTCTCATCAAAGAGATGTATCCCTTAACACCCACTTAAAAATATCTTTTGTACTAATTTTCTTTTTAAAACCAGAAATCCAGTCCTTAGGTTCAAACTGCACAGGTAACACGTGGGTTGGAGTTTGATAGTGTTAAGAAAAGGAAGGGCTTCCTCAGAAGAGACCATGCCACTGCTGCTTTGCTACAGCCTTCAGGGTACCTGTGACATCTACTGAGCAAGGGATTTATGAATGATTCCATGGGATTTAGGATGAACATCCCTGCTTTCCAAAGGGTACAGCCCAGCACCTCCAGGAGCCCACCTCAGGTCTCTGCAGTGAGGTAACACAAAACTAACCAGGGCTGCTACTGTGCTTCTGCATCTTCCTTCAACAGTGCCACTGGCATTCTGCTTCATCACATCTGTCACTGCCCCAGAGGGACAGCAGAGTGGAATAAAGCTCCCACTGCATTCTGAGATGGCCCCCACACCACACCAGGGCAGCCACAGCAGCCACCCCAGGGCAGCTGTGACCGTGGGGTCACACTTGTGCTGGGCACAAAGCAAGGAGATAAAGCTTTGCACCCCCTGCACAGACACTCATCTCTTTTTTCATCATCTTATCTGTGATTAGCTGCTGACTTTTAGAGAACTGCAGGGTTCAACAAGCACATTCATGCCCCAGGCTGTGGGGCCAGGAGAGCAGCCATGATGGTTGCACACATTTGTTCACAGGAACTCGAGCAGCTCTGTGCACCATGGTTCTCAGCGTTCTCAGCTTTCACACGGGGCACTGTGGATTAATATCAGACTTCATCCACACAGCTCATTACATTACAGTCAGACCAGAGTAATAATACCTTGTGTCACAAAAACAATCTCCCTCTGAAGGTACAGATCAAAGCCTGGGATTATCACCGTGGGCAGACTGACACCATTCAGGTGTGAAACAAAAATAACAAATAACTTGGGATTGGGTGACAACTGGCACCTGAGGAGAACTGCTGCTACACCACCCTCCAGAGCAGGGAAAAATATTTATCAGTGTGTTTTACTGAGCTCCTACCAGTTACCTGAAAGAATTGAGGTTTTAGAATCCACCAAGTCACACTGAAGTACAGGAAGTGCAATCCTTTAAATAATTAAACTCATGAGTAATTTTACCTGCACAGCCATAGTTGGGCAAGGGAACACACCCCAAAAATAACAACAATCAGAGCATAAAAGGGAGTAAGGCCAGTGCAGTGTTTTCAAAGCAAACTTTTGCCATCCCTTCATTTAAATAAGAATGAAACTCATTCGTTTGGGGTGGGTGTATTTCTAATAAATGTTATGCAGGATAAAGGGGTAATCTGCACCTTCTGAAAGCCTTTCACTTCTTTGTAATTATTATTTTTATATAAATAAATGCTAAGTGCAGTCAGAATTGCTAAAATTAAATTAATTTATCCTCCCCCTTAAAAGCACTCTGGATTTCTTCTTATGGCAACGTGAGGGGTCATCACTGGTCTGGTCCTGCACTAGGCTGAGCACATTCTGGCCCCAAATCCTCAGATACTGGGAAACCACCAGATCTTTGGAGAATTTAGGCCTTTATAAATGCAAAACATTATAAGTAGAGGCTCTTTTTTAAGGGAAGCTGCTGTCATTATGATCTGTATTCAGCCTACCAAATCTTTTCAGCACAGTTTTAGTTTCAGCTACGTCAATTTTAGCTGTGCAATTTCTCTGAAACCCTGTTTTAAAGGCTTATGTACAATATACTAATTTTGCTAGTTCTGTCCTAACAGAACACTTTTGATCTCAGGATTAAACCAGAGCCAGCAATGATGGTCATTCTGTACTTCTGCCATCATTTTTCATACTTGATACTCATCCTCTGAGCTGAGATCAGCAACATCACAAAGCAAGGGCTCAGCTCCTGTGAAGGGGACAGAATCTGTGCCACAAAGAGCTGCTCTGTGCTGGGAGGTACAGCTGCAAGATACAGAAACAAAACAAGAACTGAATGCTGGCATGGATTTCCTCATGGGCACCTGTGAATGTTCCTCTCTGCTCATGTGATGATGGCTCAGTGACCCATCAGAGTAGAAATACCCCTGCTCCTTCTCTCCTGTGTTATTGCCATGCATTCTCCACAGCTAAGAACCACTGATAAAAATCCCAAGGTATCCTGTACCTGTCTCAGGGAGAGACCCTCAGTCTCCAGCTGAAAAAGCCATGAAGTAAAATGAAGGTAGTAAACATCCACCATGGGATATTTAAGGGCATTTTGTACAGACACATGTTATTATTTAAATTTTTACAGAACACTGAAGTAATTTTTAGAACATCTGAGATGAATTTCTGTAGAAGTTTCAATAGTTTATTTACAAACAAGGTGATAAAGACTGATATTATTGCCCATGTAAAACTGCAGTCACCACAAAGCAGACAGAAATTAGATTATTTACAAAAATGTCTTTGCTATTCCTTCCTTCTCCCTCCATTCTCAACTGTTCTCACTTTTGGTCAAGTCATTGAAAATCCTGAAGCTTTCCAAATGCAACAGATGGGCCTCATCTACAAACTACATGAGAAATTGAGTTGCCAAAAGCATTAAAGCTAAAGCTAATAAGGTCACGTCTGAAGTCACATTCTTGCTGGTTATTCCTAGTCCCCTTCAACTGCCTGAACCACACAATCTACCCTGTTAGTCTGATATCTTGAAGTTGAGAATTTTAGTTGACTAAGCACTTCTTATAACCAATGTTTTCTGTTTCTTAAATTACATGTTTACACTACAAGGATAACAGCATTATAATCAATATCCCCTGAAATAAAAGTAATTTTTTTCAGACTCCAGAACAAACATAATTGCAGTTTTCCATGGACAGTGCAGCAAATGCTACAGAATGCTGAAATGCTATATAGCTGAGCAGGGCCCAGTTCTGCTTGGATGAGGAAAACCATACCTTAAACTGGATTCTGAACCTCAGTAATCTGTATAAAATACAGCTGCACAAGAAATTTCCCAACAGCCATTCACAAGACAAATATTCTTCAGCAGCCCTCCCCATTTAGTGTCATAATTACAACAGCAGCACCCATGGATGTGTCCCTGGCAGGTGAAGCCTTGGATATGTATTTATCAAAGCAGAACACAACTGCAAAATTATGTTCCTACCCCATTTTATTTCACTGTGACACTTGGCTCTCTGTATTACATATAAGTTATTATTCATTTCACTACTCAGAAAATATTAATAGGAACTTTATTAAATTGTGAAGTGTGCCAAAGAGAATTCTTCCTAACAAAATTCCCTCCTTCTAAAATTAGAGGCAACCATAACACAAATACTTATTTCCTGTTCCTTTCTTTTTAAGTAAGTGTTGCCTTTTTATGAATTCTGCCTGGGGCATGCCTGCACAGGCAGGACAATATTGCAGCAAAGCCAGGAAAGAACACAAAAATAACAGAATAAGCAGCCTTACAGTATTTTGGCAGTGCTGGTGCAGGGCAGCCCCAGTGCAGATCATCTGAGTTATTTATCCCTGGCCTCCCTAAGCACTGAGTTCCCTGAGCACAGGCAGGGCCAGGAGGCTCTGGGATCCCTGGAGCAGGAGCAGCAGGGTGCCCAGGGGCCAAGGAGGCTCTGGGATCCCTGGAGCAGGAGCAGCAGGGTGCCCAGGGGCCAAGGAGGCTCTGGGATCCCTGGAGCAGGAGCAGCAGGGTGCCCAGGGGCCAAGGAGGCTCTGGGATCCCTGGAGCAGAGAAGGCAGGAGCAGCAGGGTGCCCAGGGAGCTGCTGGCACCTGCTCCAAGCTCAGGAGGCAGCTCTGCAGGGGCATCCTTGGCCAGAGGGGCAGGGCAAGGCTGGCAGTGCCACGGCCACCCAGGGCTCCTGGCCTGAGCTCCATCACTCACAAACTCACCAAGCCACAGATCTGCAAAACCTTCCTGACCATTGCACTTTCACCCAAAACACCAAGCCAAAATGACCTTGCTGAATCTTAGAGTTTGTAGGTTTTTTCCCCCTCTGTTATTTTTTCATTTTCATTCCCTTCTGTATTTCTGGATTCTGGCCAGAACTGCGGCAGAAGTGCCAAAATACTGTAAGGCTGGTTATTCTGTTATTTTTGTATTCTTTCCAACCTTGAATCCCTAAGTTCTGAAAGAAAAGGCATTCTTATAAGTGTTCTAACCCAGTTCTGCAGGCCAAGGCAACTTGAAAAACATCTGTCTCCAGCTATTGATCTAAACTGAGGCTTCAGAACTTCCAAATACTTGTTATTACTTGCCCCCTCACATCAGCATTAAAATATAAACATGAGGAAGACTATAAAGAAACACTTGTAGTAGCTTATATCACATAATAATAAGCTGTCATTCATTTACCATTTTAATATAGAAAATACATATATCAAACTGAGTATTTTCCATAAAGGTAATGTACATAAGGAATATATTCTAGCAAATCAATAGGTAACTATTCTGAAGCCTACATATATCTTTTGGATTTACATCTCTACCTGTTTCAAAATAAACAATATCCTGCAACTGCAGAAAATCATTAAAAAGTTTTTTCACAATTTATTACCAATGTCAGAAATAATTGTTTCTTACTTGTGTATATAATCACTTAAGGGATATATTTGCCAACTTTTGAAGGGTTTTTAGGGTTCACTTCTAAATCACACTACCACAGGAATATTTGTTCACGATTTTACTACATGTTTCAACAGAATTCCTCACTATTTTATTTTTTCCTCATAATCTAGGACAATATTTAATAGGGAAAACAGATGCTGAAGCAGACTATGAGTTATATCAAAAGCACACTTCATTTTTAAACAATGACAGCCTGAAACACAAATGATCAGTAATTCTTCATCATAAAGAGATCAAATACTATTATAGGACCACAAGTGATGATCCACTCCAAAGTATGAAGAATCATAGCAAGGAAGGTGTTCCTTATTAATATGAATTAACACGTTACTAGAGGTGCTACATGTATAAGAAACAGCTTATAATGCAATGAATTTTCAAATGTTATTTTCTATGCTAGACTGTACTTTAGAAGATGAGTTGAGAGCACTAAAAACTTCTATTATTCATTCAAAACCGAAGAGTGACCTTTCATTGTACGACTAGGCTTTCCTTGACATCTGGGATTAAGTTTTTTTTCCATGAGGGATTAATCCTGCTTTTTTCAGCATGCCCAATGGAAAACTGTTTTTACTGCTGATATTGACTGCACTTCCAGTCACCTTGCTTGTCCATGGATTCAATGACACAACAGTCTGCCACTGAGATAAATAACAAATAATATTCTTAATAGGAACTTCAAGTATTTCTTCAGATTTTTAATACCACTCCCACTTGGAACTCTAAAATGCAGGAACAGAAAGTGAAATGAAGGTGTCTGTTCTGTGTGATGAGAACTCTGCATCCTGGCCATGGGAAGCATCCCTGCAGAGGTGGGAGGAAGGCTGGGAGGCTCTGACTTTATCATCTGGCTGCAAGGACAGATCAAGCTGAGGGGAAGGGGAGATCAGAGTCCAGCTGGACTGCCAGCAGCAGTTTCTTTTACTGGCTGTGGATATTGGAGATGCCCAAGCCAAAATCAGGAAGGGTGCAGCTGCTGGCAGTGATCTATCCCAATTAAAGGCACAGCCAATGCACCATTAATCACAGACATTTTTGCCAAGAAAAACAATACTTTATAATAAATTAAAGGTAAGAAGCTATTGCTCTGCAAAGTACAAAAAACTAGAATTGATGTATGGGGTACTGAGAGACCTTCTGCAAGCTGCAACATGGATTAGACTTTATAATCATTGATTTTTATGACAATGTCTTCCAGGACAGAATTATTCACAGCAGAATGACATGGCCAGAGCTCCAGGACTGAAAGGACCACAGGTACCATGAGGTATGAAATATCCATAAACAAAAATGAACCACAGAAGCCTGGCATAATTCCACTCCTCTAGCAACACAACTCTGCTCTAAAAGACATCCTTCCTTCCTCAGGAAAAAAAAATAATTGAGTAAAGCCAACTCAACCAGAACCTGAGGCTTTACTGGGATGGGAAGTTCTTGTTTGCAACTGATTTACAGATTGTTTCCCCTGAGCAACAGAGAAGAAAAATGGGCTACTGTTGGAGAACTATAATAAGATGCCAAGAAAAAAACTGAATCTACTGTGAAGTCTGGGGATAAAGCAAACAGGAATATTGTTCTACATATGACCAAACCACATTCAGCACCATAGAGCCCAGAAATGGCTGCAGCAGCAGCAGGGCTGGGCCAGGGCCATCTCCCTGAGCTGGAATGGTCACAATGGAGCAGCCAAAAGCCAGGAGAGATGGAGGCAAACACCAGGGCAAGAGCAAGGCTGGCACACTGGGCACTGACCCCCCTGTGGCTGCCCCTGGATCCCTGGCAATGCCCCAGGCCAGGCTGGATGGGGCTTGGAGCATCCTGGGACAGTGGAAGGTGTCCCTGCCATGGCAGGGGTGGCACTGGAGGAGCTCTAGGATCCCTTCCACCCAAACCATTCTGATTCTGTGAACACAGGTAGACATGTAACATCCATCTGAATGCTCCAGAATAAAAAAGAAAACTATTATTTGTCTATAATGGTTTTTAAAAGCCACATACCCACAGGTATAAACCTCTCCAACTCCTCTATTAGATGAAACTAAAAATGTGACCCTGCTTAGTATTGTTACTTTGCATTTTGCTTAATCATATCTTTTAGACAGGCTACCAAAGGAGTCCATAAACACTCTTCATTTAAATACAAGAACTTGAAAACACTCTGAATCAGAAACAAAAACAAAAGCATTTTTTCAATACTGCAAAGGCTAAAGCAACAAAACAATAGTGATATATAATTTAATTGGAATGAAAACATAGAGTATTCAAAAAAAAATTAGCAAAATCCTGGCACCACCATGTGTCTGGACAAGAAAAATCCTTGTAAATACAGACGAAGAGAACAAGGGTCAGACATTAAGCTATTGCCACATCTTCCCTCAGTAGTTTCCTCTGCAAGAAATAATGGGAGCAGCACACACCTCTAGGAAAACAGCTCCTTGCTCCTAAAATCTAAAAACCTTTCAGAACTTCCAAGTGCTGTGAACAGGAGCTCTGGCTGTGGGTGGTGCTGGCTGCAAAGCTCACCTGGCTGGCACAGCACAGCTCCCAGCACCCCCAGCCAGGGCTCAGGGCTTTACCTGGGGCACTGCCAGCACAGGAGGCACTCTGTAAATCAGAGCTGGGCACAGCTGGGCCAGGACAGCTCCCACTGCAGCCCCAGCCACTCTCCACAGGCAGCTTTAGTCACTGGCCAGCAGCTTTTTTTAAAGGAACCTGTGTGTGGGCTCCAGCAACCAGGTTTTTATATAAATCCCCACATTTTAACACTGTCAGTCTTCAGACAACAATCACCTCTCTGCTCCATCATGGGATTATGTTCTCATTTGATCTAAATGCACCTCTTAGAAGTCCTTTGTTGCCTTTATATAATGACAAAAGAATCAGTTTTCTCTCCTGATAAGAAAAAGCACATTTTTCACATAGGCAAACAACAGTTCATTAATAGTCCTCCATCCTTCTTTGGAATACATAAAATTGTAGCATGCACCTTATATAAATTAACCAAACCCTGCCAAGTTATCTACGGCATCTGGTTTTTAGAAGAGCTTTTCACTTATTAGAAACATTCATAGACCACATGGAATGACATGATTTATATTCTGAAAGTCCCTTTAAACCATGGCATTTAAAGGCCAGGAGATACAGAGAGAGCTGGGACAATGGTTCAAAGGGAGCTCTTGGGTGTATTTCTCCAAACAAACCAGGAGACACAAGAAAGGCAAAGGCAAAAGGGAAAGCAGAGGGGCATTAAAGTGCCTAAAAAGTGCCTGTAGCTCCTAAAATCTGTAGGAGAAAACGTCTAGAAGGTCCTTGCAGAGACTCCTCAGCACAATGAAATCACCAGGTGTTGTCCTGTGGCTTTTGCAGGCACCTTTTCAGTGAGGCCTTTGTGCCACACAGGCTTTCATTCAGCAAAGCAATTAGTCAGGACTACCAACATCCTAATTGATTCCAGTGAAGTCAATGAAAGCAAATTGCTTACACTGTTTACATCCTTTGCTGGACTAAAAGCAAGGTGGATGTTGAGAGAGGGGATGGGAAATCAATAGCACAGAAAATGGCACTGCAGAAGCAGGAGAAGCTGAGAGTTTGATGGAAGCAGCCAGGCACTTATCAGAGAGATAATGTAGGCAGCAGGCTCTTACTGCACTGGAGATAATGCTGAAAGGATGTGGGCCAGTGGGAGCTCTGAGAGCTTCAGAAATACACTGAAGATGATTTTCAGCCTGCTGCCAGTTTTACCACCTAGGTGAATTAATGTATCTGCAAGAGGCCAGACAAAAGCAAAGTTACAAAGAAGTAACCAATGTGAACAGAACTTAATTTGCTTTCACAGGATAACACTTTTAGAAAACCAAGAGCTGCTTGCTGTAAGAGAAAGCTACAAATGTTTCAGCTGCAGACTAATAAAGCCCCAAATAAAAAAAACCCAAAAGGCTGACGTGCAATGAAGCTGCCACACAATCTGAGAATGAACTCCATGCTTTTTTCTATTTTGTATCTTCATTCACAGCAAAACTATTTTCTTTGCATGTTTCACATCCACAAATGAATTCACCTTCCTGACAGTGTAATCCCAGTTGTCAGCCTCTGCACCAGACATGCTGGAATTAAGCACAATAAGCACTTAATGCCAAACCAGGGGGACATTGCTCCAACATGAAGTCTGCTTTTACTTCTGAAAATCTCTCTAAAATTACAGAATTTATAGACATTACAGCAAAGAGAAAACCCCTAGAATACAGCAGCTTCTTTTTATTTCTGGCAAGATCAACTCCTACCACCCAACTGGCCCACAGGAATCAGTGTCCATGACCATTAAGAAGTTTTTAACTTTTTGCTTACAGTCAAATTAACCAAGAAAAATCCTTACTGTGTGAAGAAAAATTATACAATCATTTGCTTCAATCAGCTTCCAAAGCCTTGAGGACACACCTAAATCTGAGGTACCAATATGGACAAAATTAAAGTATTTCAAATCTTGTGATTTCCCAAGTAATAGTAAAGAAATTCTATTATCAGATTAGAATTTTATAAAAGCTTTCTTTCAGGCAGCTACCTAATATACTGAAGAGGGTGAACACAAAATGAGTCAAAGATCAAGAGTAAGTTATCTGAGGTGTCAAGTGTATAAGGTTAAAGGTGAAATTTTATTAGGTCAAAGGTGATATAAATAAAATGTTTTATGTCAAAGAAGAAGGGTCACACACAAGACATATATAATCTAAAGACATCAGAGATGACAAGTAATAACTTTAAGTAGCACAAGTGTGTTCTCACTAGAGTTACCTTCACTGACTGAAAAATTGAAATGAGTGATAAACAAGTAACTGTGACTATTACAAAGCTCCCTGGAGTATGGGTTCACTTCTGTATAAAACTTGGGAATTTTTTTCTCAAGTATTTTAAAACTTGAGGAGTTACTGAATGCTTTAGTTGTGAGCCTGGCATTAACTATGCTTGCTGAATAAAGGGATTCCCAAAGCAGATTGCTCTGGTTAGTAAAACTGCTTTCCTCCTCCACACTGCCCAGATCTATAATGAGCATCTTACTACTGCTCTTTGAACAGAAAAAAAAAAAGGTAATAAAAAGCAGAGAAGGCCTCAGACCTGGAAAATTTCAGGTTACAATAATATAGCTCAGAATTTTATACTTGGACTAAGGGAAATTTAGCCATGAATAATACATAAAATATCTAAGAATGGAGGCATCCATACATTGCCAGTATGCCAAATACTATGCACCATCCTGATTAAGGATATTGGAATCTGCTGTAGTAACTCTCAAGCTGTTCATTCAGTTAGAATTGTTCTCTCCTTTCTCTCTTGCACTAAGCATTATTCAAGAAATACATACATTTAACCTTCATTCTTAAGTGCTCATCAAAATGTTTTGCTGAGAAACCCTGGATTTAGGCACAAAAATCAGGATCTTTGTGCCCTCTAGTGGAACTTCTGTTTCCCCAGCTGGGTGCAAAGGCAGCTGTCAGTACCTGACTGTTCTGCAGAAACTGGAATTGTTCAGCTACCCAATGAGATGTGGAGAGTGTGGAATGCCCAGTCCCAAGGAAATCCAGTCCAGTGTTCCTCCAGACTCCTCTGAGCCAGCTGCCCAGCAAGAACCACACTACAGTGGCCAGACAGGTACCAGCAAAGGCCAGAGAGATCCCAGAAAAGGTCAATCCATACCCGGGAGTGCCCACAACAGGACAGATTCTGGGAAAGCTCACTGCTGGTATCTCCAGTGCAGTATGGAAATTTCTCACATATATACACCAGCAAGTCTGGTACCTAAAATCCAAATACAAAACCACACAGCTCCCACTAACCACTGTCCAAGAGGAAGAAAGAAACTGAGAAATCAGTTTAGGTACTTTCACTATAGCTGGGAAGGGGCAGGAAAGTGCAACTCCACAAATATTTATTCCTCCAGACTACTGTGCCTCTCCAGTTATCTTTTTCTGCTTTTTCAGTGATAATCACCTCTGTGGATTCCAGTACTTCAGAGACCTAAACTCTCCAAAGCTTTTTAAAAAGGAAAACATGTTACAATGAGATGTAAGAAGTTGAAAATGAAGAGAAGATTTCAGTAAATAAAAATAGTAAAAGAACTGTGAAGTAAAGTGAAAAATCAGAACTACTGGACTGTGCCATCTGAATCAGCCTGGCTAGAAACAGATTTCCAAATACAAGTTCAATCTGAATCGGGGCTGAAGAACTGGCTTGCACACTATTTCCTCCTAAAACCTGACAGATATAATAGAGGGGCATTAATAAATTTTTTGGATGTGGCAGAACCCAAATTCTCATTAAAAAGCCCTTGACTTAATACTGTAGTTGAATTCTGGCAGCAGCAACAAAAAATTACATGAGACAACTATGCAGATGCCCTTTCTACAGAGGAGGAGCCTCTTGGTAAAGTATAAAATCCTCAGTGCTTCCTCAAAATCACTCTACATGCCAACTCTTCTAAAGAAGCTACTGAAAAACTATTATTCTTCTTAGCAACATTAATACTTCCAAAACATTTCAAATCTTACATTTTGAAGTAATTTAGCACTACAGTTTTCAGCATTATGGACCTTGATGCACAGGATAGCACACCTGCTCACCTAGAAAAGGACTAAGAGATTTTCAGCAACAAGAAGGAACAAAGAAAATAGCAGGATGGTGCCAACTGTAATGTATAGGATTTTTAGGATGAAAAGATAAATGTAGTGACATGAAAAATGCCTCAGATTAATTGAAAAGCAATTTCATAAACAATCAACTTCAAATGGCAATTGCCTGCAGTATGTCCATGCACTGTTTCTTTCTTTGCTTTTCATTGGTAGTCTGCCTTGATCCCCAAGCTAACAGAAACAGTTTTGTTCAGCTCCTTTTCCAAGACTTGCATAGGCTACTGAGCTGAATGGCATTTAAAAGTAGTAATACAAATAAAATAGCAGAAAACTCACCACTTCTTCATCTGAAAGCTCTCGTCCTTGTATGCTACTGTTTTCTCTCACAGCTTGTTGGTGCTTTTTCCCTTTAATGTGGCTGAAAAGATACACTTCTGATGAAATCTGTAATGATAATAATTTAATAGTTATTTTTCCTTTGCAAATTCAATAATATATAAATAACAGCACTTTAAACATAATATAAAACATGCCAATTTGTCAGGGGTGTATTCAGAAATTCAAGTACAGTACTTTACTCCTTTACTCCTCAAGCTAATTTATATAAACATCTTTTCTGCAAGAGTTAACAGTAAATTACAGAATGATTTGCCAGCCAGCAGTGTAATAATAGATAAATAAATATGTTAGGCTCTGCTCTCATTTTCACTTCAATCTAATTTTATATATTGGAGTTTCATCCTGAAATGCAAGCTCAGTGAATACACAAGACTCCAGCCTGCTGAGCCCGTTTCTGTTCCAGCACTGCCTGAGGTGATCCCATGCAATCTTGCCTAATGCAGCAATTACAGAGAAATAATGCTCAGTGGCATGTAGGACTCTGATAATGCACAGACTCTGCAAAGCAGTGACAGAGTTATCAGCAGGAGATCTCCCAGCTCTGGCCCAGTGGCTGTGTGGCTTCTCTCCCCCACCATTCCTGGGACGGGGAGGGCAGCACAGGCAGAGAGCCCCAGCTGAGGTTGGGACACTGCCAAGCAATGTCCTTGGCTTCCAACAGAGACCAAAAAATCAGACACCAAAGGGAGAGAGGAGACAAAGAGAACACTCCTTTTCCTGTCCAACACTTTCAAGCGTCCAACCAAACTCAATTCAAGAACTTCTTGAGCTTGATGTGGTTTCTCTGTGAATTTCAGTCCAACTACACTTAACCAATCAGCCCCTGAACTCACAGGGAATGCAAATACCCACAGCATCTTACAACAAGGTGTTCCAGCTCAGCTGCCCTCTATGTAAAGAATCACATTCTTTACTTTGCTTTAATCTATCTTTAAACTACCTCCTTCCATCTGATGCTCCTGAGTTCTTGCTTCTCTCAGCAGACAGCCAATAACTGAGCACTGCCCAGAGTCTCCATTCTACCCACAACTCTACAGCTCTTTGAAATCTTCCCTAACCCACCTGACTCGTGGACAGAAGAATAACATGCACTTTTTACAAAAGCAGAGCAGGGATACAGTAAATGTGCAAGTGAGTGAAGCAGAACTTGTAGCTTCATGCCTTGGGTTTGTTCTGCAATTCCAGCAGTGTCCCCTCTGCCCAACTGTCGCTGTCTCGGCTGTTTTAATGACCTGGAAAGGCTCGGGATGGCCTTGGACAGCCCATGCTCCAAAGGACGAAAAGAGTCTTCAGGTTTTTTCTTGGTCTCGGTGTTTATTAGTTTTTTATCTACAAGATTTTCTCTCTGCTTGACAGAGGTCTGCACAGCAAGCCAGCCATGAGCACACTGAGAGCCCCCAGGGCGGTCACCTATCTTTATACTCAAAACTACGTATACAATATTTACCTATTTTCCCCAATACCTTTCACCCTTATTGACCAGTGCACTTTTAGTAAGGACCAATCCCAAAGTGCCACCATCACCACAAAAGATGGAGGCCAAGAAGAAGAAGAAGAAGGACAGGACACGCCCCAATTCCTCCATCTTACTTCTCTAGACCCCCCTGTACAGAAATTCTAAACCCTGTGTCTCACACTCTAATTAACTTATCCCTTCACCATTCACCCCAGTGAAATCCTCCCATCCTCATACAGGTGTCGTCTCCCGTGCAGGATCAAAGTCCAGCCACCAGACACTTCTGGCAACATTCCAGGACTCCCGAGCCCCCCAAGGGTGGTCTCGGTGACTCAGCACATCAGTCCTGAGGCGCTGAGATCCCACACCCAACTCACCATGACATTGCACAATGAGCACTGCTTCTTTCGCTCATAGGGGGTGAGCTTTGGTGCATAGTCAGTATTAGCATGCCTTCCACTGCTGAGTTCAGCTGCTTTCTCTTTTCTCTGTTCAATTTGTTCCATGTGCCTTCTAATACTTTCATCATGCTGAATGGAAAATAAACAAAGCAATGAAGAGAAAACACATTCAATGACAGCAAATGGAATTGAACTGTGCAAAGAAATATTGATGTATTTTTCAGCTAATGTATCCTTTTATACCTTCAGTTGAATCTTCTTCTGCAGTTCTTCCATGGCTTCTTGCTGAGCTGCAGTAAGAGCTGCCAACCTCTCTTCTCGATCTCTAACCAAAGGATAGTAAGTACAGGGAGAATTTGTATCAGAGTAAAGCAAGAGTAATACTGACACATTTATGGCTGCAATGCAGAACAAGAAAACCCAAACATGAAGTTGAACATGATTCAGTAGAAAAGAAAAACAACAAAAAACAACTTAGAGAATGTGGATGTTTTCATTTGAAAGACTTAATGAACACTTGAATCTTTGCAGCAGAACCAGGATCACAGCTCAGTCCCAACCAGAGCAGTGATAGCCAAGAAGATGCTACAAAAGAGTGATGACTGTGACACCCTGTCACCACTTGCATTCTTCAGCCAAGGGCTGCAGCCACTGAATCAATGGGGAAGAGCAGATGAGACAGTGAAAAGCCCCCTTTGCAACACTCAGGGCAGTGCTCTATAAATTGGTACAAATTTAAATATAGAAACTCCCAGAGAAAACTCTGACCAACAGCATCACCCTGTTGAACAGATATAGATTATCTTTTTTCTAAGAAAAGAACAAGGGGTGTAACTTTACTTGTAACCATTAAGCAAAAACCCACAGGCAGAAGTTTCATCAAGAACAACTTCCCAGTAGTCAGTAAGCCAAGGGAGCAACTAAATCCTAAAGGGGAAGAAAGTCAGCTACTCGTGCTGTTTATACAAACAAAATTTGTAAAATGTGATGGGAGAGAAGCCTGGCAGCTCTAAAGTGCCAAAGACATAATGAAGGCTCTGGGTAAAACTGAGCTATGCAGGAATGAACCAAAGCCATCGGCCATCTTTTCAAAAAGCATTCCAAAATTAAAGGAGACTGAGTGCCAAAACTAGAGAGCCTGACATAAGGACTATTATCCAAACAGCAATGGATTTTGTCATGTGTGGATTCCTGTTTGTCTGGCTTTTTAAACAGAAATCTGACAGAAAGAAACAAGATCAGCTCCATAAATGTAGAAGTAACATTTTTAAAACAAAAAGCCACAGGAAATATAAAAGTGGATAGGAAAGAAGACAGCAGAGGAAGTAAATCAAATTATAAACACTAAAAATTGTTCTTTCAGAGAGAAAAAGTGAACTCTTCCAATCACTGTGGGTGTGGGAAGGGTGGGGAGGAGATTATGAATGAGAAGCATTAGGTACTTTATGTGTTATCATCCCTGAGGTACAGAAGGGAAAACTGAACCACAAGCTTATCTGAGTTGTTTCTTTCAGTCTGCATTTTTACATATTTGCTTAATGCTACAAACTACAACAGATTATCACCATTTCACACTTTGGGCTAATAATGTTTTGTCTTTGAAACAAAATTTTCCAGTTTCCATTTATAGAGCATCAACACAACTCCTGCACAAGCCTTTCTGAAAAGCATTCTTTTTCCATGGTTAGGATATACATTCTATGTGGTTTATACAGTTTTATGATTTCTATTGACAAGAACAACAATTTCTGTATTGTGGATTTCAACTCTCTGGAACATAAAATACTTTGAAATTACAACTAAAGCTTTACTGGAAACAAGTTAAGGGCAGAGGGGCTTTTGAAGTCAGTTTTAAGTACACTACTCCATTCATACAGATGTTTTAATCACCCCCAGATGCACATGGTAAAACTTATACTGAAGGAACTTTAAGCAGATACTGCAAAAATCGCTCATTCCAGCCAGTATTAAATCTTCAGGATACAAGCCAAATCCTAGCTGCAGGAAAAAACCCAACAAAACACCAAGTGATATCTCCAAGGTTCCACCAAATCACACTACAATCCAGGACAGAAGGGACAGGACAGCCAGATTCCTGTCAAGCTCATCCCTCCCTGAGCTCCTAACCCAGGACCCCGAGTCCTCCCCTCACTCTGCTATGGCAGAGAAACCTCAGAACTGTTATTAGGGGATGTAATGACTGACAGAGCAGAATCACCACAGTGTAAGGCACCACATGCATTCCTTCCTACTCTTTCCCAAAATTATTTTAAAAAAAAGGAATAGAAAAAAAAGAAAAAAATCTCTCATGTCATCAGTATCTGGCAAAGAAAACAAAAGAAAAACAAGTGCAAGCACGGTACTGCAATTTTAAGTACAAAGGGTTAAAAATTGAGTGTAAGAGCAACAAGCAGAGATTTGCTGACACAATAGCAACAGAAGGCAAATGGAAACTGCTTTTCCTTACAAGTCATAAGGAAATTAATGGGGTGTAACAGAGGGATGGGGCAGATTTAACACTGATTAAACTCAAAGAGCAAGGAATTTTCTGCTTGAAGATTTTCAACAGGATCTAACTGTAGAAAGACTCAGAAGACAAAGATGTCAGTAGGGCAATTATCAGCCATTTGCTTACTTTGAGGGTTTCTTCAAATTTCAGAAAGATGTAGAAGCCTTACACATGCAGGGTCTATCTTCCCAAAACAGCATAACCAAATTCTCCATTAGTCCTAATCTTCCTAAGTATTTGCAAATGAGTGTAAGATCCTGAAGGATCCCTTCCAACCCACTCAACCTCAGGTGATTTTGGCTCAATACACTGAGGAAAGGTCCATCAAGTCCCAGCAAAGGCTACAGAGCCTGCCCAGAATTCATTAAACTTTTAATGGAAAGCTGAATCTCTTTATGATGTTGCTCAGGATTTCAGAAGATGAAAGCTGGTCAATACATTTCTGAATATTTTACTTAGGGGAAAAAATCCTCTTTGTGACAATTTTGAAGAAAACAAGCCATGACATTAAAAATGTATCAAGAACCATTAGTAAACACCCATCATAGAAAAGACCTTAACTTTTACCAAGGTTTTAAGGAATGCTTGCAGCAGGGGAACTGCAGGAAAAGAGGGAGAAATAGGAGGTGAATACAAAGAGAATTTGGTAAATCAAACAAGTAGAAATTATCAGACTGCATCAGGTTGGAAAGTAAACCTGTCTTGCACACGAACATTCATTCTCCCTGCACCTAAAAAGGAAGAGAGAGAAGAGCCCGTGTGAAGTCCCCTTTATGAACTTTTAATTATGGGCAAAACTACAAACCAAGTAGTTCACAGGCAGCAGAATCAATGAAGCCTGATTTCCTGGCTGTGTGCTTCACAAATGCAATCTTTGGTGTCTACAACAATGTGAAATCAAATTGATGCCAGTAAGCCCAAAAGTTTCTGGAGAGCGGAGGAAATGGAGAACATGGGTACATAAATCTTGTTTCCTTTGAAAACTAAGGTGAAATATGAAAAAGGCAAATTCTTACAAGGTCTTGTCTGCAATAAAACTAAGATGAATATAATAAAATACAGTCTTACAACTTATATTGTGCATGTATGTAAGGAATACAAAAACATAATGCAGAATTTATGATGACTGACCTGATTTCTTCTTTCAAGCCATTCATCAAGCATCCTTATTAAAGATACTTTTTAAAATCCTAAGCCTGACACCCCAGGAAGGTATTGCTGTTGCAGAGAAGGTGCAGTTTCTGGGGAGGACAATGGTGAAGGGAACCAAAGAAACAATTGCAAAGTTACCTGGCTCTCTCTCGTGCTGCATCTTCTCGTGCCTTTTCCTTCTCCTGCCTCTGCTGCTCAATCCGTGCCTCCTGCTCCTTCCTCTTCATCAGCAGCTCCTCCACCCGGGCCTGCCGCTCCGCTTCCAGGGCTCTCTTGCGCTCCTAGCCAGGGAAAAGCGAATTCTTGTTGATCTTTTACTCATGAAACACACAGGAATTAGGAGAAGCTGTACCTGAATGTCTGCAGAGCCAAAGTGAAACACAGAGCTGTATTTCACTGTGCCCTGCAGCTCCAGACCTGTCCTACCTGCACTGCCTCGTCCCGTGCCTGCTTCTCCTCCTGCCTGCGCTGCCGCTCCTCCTGCAGCTCGTTCAGGCGCTGCTCGTACTCCTTCAGCTTGTTCAGCACGTCGTGCCGCTTGTTCTGAGCCTCCAGGGTGTTTATAAAAGCAATTTCATTGACCTGAAAACAAGCAGAAAGGGTAAGAAAACACCCAAAAAGTTGAAATAGGTTTCATCTTGGGGAATTTCATCCATTTGTTAACTATTCACTTGATAATTAAACTGTAAACTATAAGTAGTAAACTGGAGGGACATTTCTCCAGAATGAGTTGGAAAACTTGAGAATAAGTCTTTAGGCTTTGTAATGATTTTTTACTGTTTTGTTTGTTTTAACCAAGACAGCCCATGGATTATAAAAAGAAAATTTGAATTGTATCAGAGAAACAAGAAACTTTGGGTAAAAATTTCTCTCAATTCTGTTAGCATTGAGACTTCATCAGTCCATTCTCTCAGTCAACGGGGCCTGAATCTTCTAATCCTTGAAGCTTTCTTCACTGTAATAAATGTGTAGTATTAAAACTCAGATAGATTAATCAGTAAAATACACAAGTGCTAGTAGAATCCAACGGGGCTTTTGAGCTAACTTTAAATACATGTGAACTTACTGATCAAAAAAGTGTAAGTATACATAGTGTGAATAATAAGAGAAAACCAAACAGGCTCATGGTCTAATATTTCTTATCCATATAGCCTGTTTCATGAACATGTATTATGTTTTTCAACCACAGGACAGTGCAGTACATAAGAACAAAAAAATAGTAAGAAAAGGTCAGCTAAACAGAACTTCAATGTGTACACTAAATAAAACAGGTAAAGAGAACACATATGGTCAGACAAAAGCAGATCATGAAAAAGGGTGGTAGGATTATGTTTGTAACTTTGTTTACTGACTAGAATCCATTTACAGGATGGCTTTTACAGGTCAGTAAACAAGCAAGCACTGGGTATTTAGATAACCAACTGGGCAGCAACAGTTACCATGGTCTGCAGCTATCCTACCCAGCAGCTATTTCTCTAAAGCCTTCTGGCCCAATTAACCTTGATTTCCAGAAAACAAGAACCTCATGAGCCAGCAGATCCCACACAGTTAAACACACAATATTTGAAACATCTGCTTATCTGGGGAACTATGGCAAGTGTGATTTAGTTAGCACAATTACAGAAGTCACACTGGTGTAATGGAATAGTAATCAACGTATGGCAGACTGAATTAGGTAGTCTAGAAATCCTTTTAATCCAAGAGAGAAACAGCAACCAAGTAAAAAAGTGCAATCAGTTTTGTTGTGCTTATCTTGAAACACAAATGAACAGCTGCATCAATCACAGCTGAGACAGATGCTCATCATATAATGAAACAGTTTCATGTATCTTCACTTGGGAAAAACAGACTTTAAAATAAAATACTTCATTTCTGTTATGCTGCTTTTGGCTGGGATAGAGTTAATTCTCTTTGCAGTAGCTAGGATGAGACTATGTTTTGGATTTGTGCTGGAAACTGTGCTGACAACACAGGGATATTTTAATTACTTGTTGAGCAGGGCTTGCACAGTATCAAGGCCAAGGGACCAAAAGAATATCTGAGACCACAGGACATCAGCACAGCAACAAAACTGGGGAGAGGTTGGTGTGGGGCCACTGCTCAGGGACTGGCAGTTGTTTCTTTTGGCATCACCTGTCCTTCTTTATCATTTATCTCTCTCTTTTTTATATTCCTTTTTCTTTGAACTGATTTTTCCCCATCCAGTTATTAAACTGTTTCTGTATCAACCCATGAGATTTCTTACCTTTACACTTCTGATTCTCTCTTCCCCCACCAATCCCATGGGACAGGATGCAGAATAAGTGTGTGGTTGTGTGGTGCTTAGCTGCTAGCTGGAGTTAAACCACTAAAAATTTCAGCAAAGTAGTATGAAAGAAGCAAACCAAAAAGCATCCCTCTAGTGACTGCCTTATGGCATTATGTACTAAGTCAGAAGAGCACTAAATATACTTAATTTAGAATAGCTGCCACATACTAACTACAGGTCTCTGTCTATTCCCAGCTGCTCAACAACGTCAGTGGTACAAAACACAGCAACACAACTACTGTTCAAGGACACAGAATGCTGGATCTGGAATGGCTTTTTAATAAATGAGAAGAAAAATGAGCGCCCCCATGGAGCTGGAAAAGCAGAGAATTGATCATCAGATCTTCCAGTCCTTCCAGGACTAGGTATCACCAAAAATGCTGCCACACTCTGTGAGGAACAAAAGCAGCAAGATAATGATCAGCTCTTTCTTTCAACCCATCTTTTCTCCCACACCAACCCATCATGATGTCTAACAACAGCTAATTAATTTTAAGTTGTATTAGAGAAAAGTGCACCATTTAGACATCAGCATTTATCTGCTTCATGGCTCACAGGATTCGTGTCTAAATTGCACTGTCCTTCACAAACTACTTCAAAGCACTCTGAGTACAACATTTACAAGAGCATAACTATTAAATAGTTCCTTTGAAAACAAAGTCACTCACCTTAGCTTCTTCCTCTTGTGCTTTTTTCACAATTGCTTGTAGCTGCACTTCACGTTTGAATTCTGCATGGAGTAACTTCTCCTCCATCATCCTGCGCCTTTGATCCAACAATTCTTCTTTCCATTTCCTCACATCTTTCTCCTACACATAAGGAGTCAATTCATTACTAACACAATATCTGACAACAGGGCCTGAATCTTCTAATGCTTGAAGCTTTCTTCACAGTAATAAAGTATTTTCATGCCCTACACAAAGCCTGCCTTAAGTTTAACTCCAAGTACACTGCTTCAGTTTGGTGAGTTTTACCATTTCTGTTGAATACATGCAACACATTTCTCCTCCTGTCATACCTTCCCTGAATCTGAGATTGTCTCCTATAAAATAGTCAAGAAGTTCATGATTTGAAATAATGCTTTCTTTACTTGCTGTGATGCACAAGTCAGCTGTGAAAACTATGTAAACTCAGATGCAGATGACAACTTCATTTCACCACTAGTTTGAATCTCTAATATGTCTACTATGTGGAAAAAAATCCTTTCCTGCAAGGCAGCAGAGCAGCCCTTTATATCACAGAAAGCTTACCCTCTCCATTAATTTCTGAAGCTTCAGTGTCTTTTCTTCACGTAACTTTTCTCTCAGCTGTTGAGCTTTCATTTGTTTCTCCTCATGCTTCTTTTTGGATTCTGCTATTGTTCTTTTAATAAAACCAAAGAAGAATAAAATCAAGTTAGACAATATTAACTGACAGTGTAGCAAACATTTCTATGCCATTTCACTAAGAGAAAACAAACAGGCCACTGGAGGGCAATTATTTCCCATAAATGTGAATACTGCTCTTCTAGACTTTAGTTAGGGGACAATGAAGTACGAGCCTATTCATGAAAAAATACAGATTTCTGTAGAACTTTCCACCCAGAGACTCAAAGAGAGCAGATTTGTGGAGAGTTTCCAGCAGCCATGAGTTGGGCTGCCTGTTTTCCCGGGCTGAGCCAGGCAGCAGCCAGGGCAGCACCTCTTGCGTGAGGGTGAGGAGAGTTTCTCGTGCATGTGGATGCCGTGCCCGGGGGGGCGCGCGGGCTCCTCCTCCACTCGGTCTCCCCACGAGTTGCTCTGGCGCCACGACTCACGAGCTGCACAGGTGAGAACAAAGGGGGGGTGTCACAGACATGTTTTATGAAAAATTCTTTTGCTAAGATTTTTTTTCTCCTGAGAAGCTGAGAGGCCTCAGGAATAAAATGTAAACAATGGTTATCTGCTGCTGTGGAATGCAACAGGTGCATCTGGGATTGGTCTCATGTGGTTGTTCTTAATTAATGGCCAATCACAGTCTGGTTGTCTCAGACTCTCTGGTCAGTCACAGGATTTTATTATCATTCCATTCTGTTCCTTTCCTTGCTAGCCTTCCAATGAAATCCTTTCTTCTATTATTTCAGTATAGTTTTAATATACTATATATCATAAAATAATAAATCAGCCTTCTGAGACACAGAGTCAGATCCTTGTCTCTTCCCTTGTCCTGGGACCCCTCTGCACACCACCACAGTGGGGATAATTTAAACACACAAGAAATGCCAGTAACAAAGGATTACTCTCTCTAGTTCTCTCTCAGATGGGTTTCCTTGGGCCTAGGTGCAAACACAGACTGAAGCATCTTTAATATGTGTCCTTTTTTAATGCTTAATGATTTTATTGCACTTTGATCCAGATGATAATATAAATCTGGATTAAAAAACATAAAATTCTAATAGAGAGAAGCAGAAAGAGAACTGAAGAACAACGACACACAGTCTGAACACAAAGTCCATCTTTCCTCAGGAAACAACAGAGAAGATAACATTACTTGGAATGTGTTGGGCAAACTTCTGAAACCTTAACTGGCCATGAATAAAAAAGGGATTTTTCTAAATTTTAGATTTCCATGTAAGCACAGTAATATACAAAAATTTACCTTCATAATCTGCCAGAACATCATTCCAGTCCATAGACAAACCACAGAAGGATATGCTTCCATTGCCCATATTAGCCTGAAATTTAACATGAACCAGAGTAAAAACAAACTTTAACTCACAGGTGCACACACACATTAAACAGTGCCAACTCAGCAATATTCAGCAATGTTTCCAAACAGAACTGGCCTCCCCAAAGGTCAGTGCTGTTCCCAGTCTGACAGTAAAAATGAAGACTTTTGCTTCATCTACTCTTCCACAGTAGCAATGAATGTAACAAGTCTCAGCTCCCCCTGTTTTGCACCAAGAAATCAGCAGCAGGACACTGACTGCAAGCTCAGAGGGCTCTGCACCACACAGCAGCACAGTGCTGCTGAGTTTAGTAAGACAAAATATCCCACAGTATGGGACAATTATTACATGGCACATGTCAAACAGGTTACTTCAACGCCAAAAAAACCACTAAAAATTCTATATTCATTCTCCACTGACAACACAGCTTCACCAGGGCACAGTACAATGAACTGGACACTCACAGAGAAGTCACTGTCATTGTCAGTCTCGATGTTAATGTCATTGTTCTCCTCTGCCTCAATCTCCCTGGTTAACTGCTCCTCCTCTGCAATAGCACTGGCAATGGCTTCTTCATTGGCCTTCTCCAGCCGATCTGCTAACTCCTCTTTCTTAGCCAGGACTTCTGCCATGGACTGGAGCAAACATGACACCAGAAAAATAACCAAAATCAGTAGCAGGCACAAAAAGGAGGATTCTACATAGTTAACATGAATTGTATGACATTTTGCTCAACTTCTCTTTACTTACAGTTTTTTTACTGGTATATTTTGTGAAAGTAGCTGAAAATACAAACCCCACTAAAAGGGGTTAGCAACTATTAACTCACTTAGTAACTACATGGAACACGAAATTAATTATTCACATAATTTAAAAACTTGTTCTGCCAACCCTGTCATTAAAAGCACAACGACAGTTCTGCAATTACTGCTTTAAACACTTACTCTTGGGGACTAAGCAAGGCATACTCTGAGACATGAGTGCATGACATGCTGTCACCTCTACAAAAGGAACCATGCTCCAAAGTATTATTTAAAGATGGAAATTATCTGCATGAGCTGTATCTGGAAATTTCACTATAGTTAATACAATGGAATCTCAGGTTGTACTTGTTTTCCAACATGAATGACAAAAGAATGGGGCAAAAATGTAAGCCTGGATATGCTGATTGTGTTTCCTTCTCTAGTGTCCAGCATTAACCAGACCACTCCCACTCCAGTACCAGACAGTGCACCACAATACACAAACTGGGGCTTAAAGCAGCCTAATCTGGGGCAGTAAAATGCTTCCAAGAGACACAGATCCCACCAACCTGGCAGCATCCTGAACTGCTAATAACTGAGCATCTGAAACAATGTTAGTGGGTGAGATGCTTGAAATCTGTTCTAAAAGCAAACAGGTACATGGCTTGGAAATTACCTAGCAGGACTCCAGCTTGCAAAAGTTAAGGGGAAAGTGATTTACAGGAAAACTTCTGCAAATCAGATTTTTAATCTAGTTTCTGACAAAACAAAACCAAACCAAAATGAACACAAACCCCTGAAAATCCAAAACAAAACAAAGCACCTGAAAGTATAACCTGGATTTTATGTAACATTACTGTAACTCTCCACTCAGAGAATCCCAGTGAAGCAAACACACCCTGAGACCTGCAGAATTCTCCAGGCAGGAAAGCACACTCTTTGGGAAACCAGATAAAAACAGAAAACTGACTTCATGCTTTTTGCTTTAAGAATGGCATTCCTCCAAATTGCTTGTTGTAAAGGAAGACCCAGCAGAGCAGCTCAGCAAGACTTAAAAGGCAGAGGTCTGACTCTGTTTCTAACAGAATTTTGATATCCCATGTGCTTCCAGTTTGAATGATGAGCAAAACTGAAGTAGGACTTTAATGAGAGTGTGACTTAAATGAAAAATTAGCACAAACATTATTAAAATAAGTAATGAGAGCAAAGATCTATCTACTCCAAGTAACACACTTCTATCTTTCTAGTTTAAGTTCCGAAACTTTACCAGAATTGAATTTTACAAGAAAAGAATCTGTGCAACTATTTATTTTTCCTACAGTAGGTACCTCATACATTTCTCTACAGTTTTTACATAAGGCTAACAGAAAACACTGTGCAACACAGACCAAGAAAATTAAGGTTTAGATTATTCACTCACAAATCTTATGAGGTTTCTTACCAATCTGGCAGCACTCACATTTGAAATATCTGCAGGATCCATTTCAGTTTCAGATTTAGCTTTTTCTGTTTGATGCAAGTCTGCACAGTCAGTGCTCTGGGGGGAAGCCTCATTCATCTGCAGAGTTTTTGAGCTGCAGTCAGGGCTGCTGAGAACTGGAGGCATCTCAGGAGCTGGTTCTAAGGAATCCCCTTGCAATGCTGTGCCAGTGCTCCCATTGGCTTCCGAGGCTGGGAACTAACAAGAGGCATTTGCAAAATTAACAAAATGGATCATACTGATTTTTAAAGTCAGAGTCAAATTTTAAGGAAATAACTGGGAACAACAGTGAGTGATGCAAATAACTTCACTTCTTTCAGGTGCTCATTACCTTGCAAAAGTTGGATCTTTCTACCTGAAATGTATGTATGAGATGTGTTGAATGCTGACTGGTTGGAAAACATGGAAAAGCTGTCCACAGCATCATAATTTTAATTAGTCTACTTGTGCTGACATCCTACTGCATTTCCATAAATGTAACTGCAATAACCATTATTTGAACAGCCTTTCCTGATCTGGTAAGTTCACCAAAGCTCTAGCCAACACCACTTTTAGAAAATGCTCTGAAGTAAAGTTGCAAGATTTAAGGTTAGAAAACAGTTCAAAATGATGGACTGACCTGAGTCTTCTCAGTAAGGAGACCCTCAGAGTGATGCAAAGGATCCTTCTGTACCAGCTCTGTGCTTTCAGACGCAGCACTGCCAGTGACTGAGCTCCCATGCTTGTTTTCTGCTGGTGGTGAAATGACATTTTCCTTGTCACTGTCACCTCTGGACTTCAGTGATTCTGCAGCTGCAGGAGCTTTTGCTGCCAAAGCAGTGGAGCGAGATCGAACGGGCCTCCCACGCTGAACCGTCTCCCAGCCCTCCGCGTCCTTCCGATCTACGTGAGAAAAACACCCCCCTCTCAGGCAGGAACACTGCTAACAGGAGCACTAGAAACAACTGCTTTATTACAGGATTACACAAGTTGTGGAGAAAAATGTTCTCTTTAAAAATCAATACCAAAAAAATCAATGACATACTCTTCAGCAAAGCCTTTTACTTGAAGGAATGCTATTGGTATTACAGACACTGAACTCCATTCATGGGACACGTTCTGTTACTGCAGAGTGAAGCAGCTCAGGCACAAAAAGCTCTGGGAAATGGCAAGGTGTACTTAAGCTTGCCATGTTTTTCCTTGCTATTTCATGAGATGGTAAAGCACAACGATGCAACAGCATCTGCTCTTCTCTGCAGCAACAGTAACATTAGAGGCCTTTTGTGGAAGTGCGAGTACAGACAAAACAGCTCAACTCAGCATGGAAAGCAGAAATGTGGCTCACTATCCTTACTATTCTGCCAGTGCTTTCTTTACTTCTTTTTCTATTTGTTTCATTTTGGCAACAAAAATATACTAATTGGTGTCAGCTTCTAGAAAACTGCTTTTCCTGGATTCTAGGAAATAGCAAAATATTGCTAGAATAGGACTGCAAGCAGAAGGAGAAAATAGAAAAGCAGTTTTCTTCAATTACTTTGATTTCTATACAGCTGTTACATACAACTTTCTGATCAATATTTCTGATGGTGGTAGGTACTTGAAAACCATTTAAAATTACATTTGTCTGCCTGAAGCATCAGGTCCGAGGTGTGAGCAGATTTCACGGTGAACTCCTTCTCCATATGTAACATTTTTGTGGCCAGCAATTAATAGCAGCATGTAATTTCTCACACATCTTGAAACAACTGTAAGAGATTTTTGAAGCCTGACAGTACAACTCACAAGTGTGAAAGGTAAGCTCAGGCCTGTCTATTTGCTGAACAAAAATTCTTGCAAAAAACCACAAGAATTAACTATGTATATATTGTCCAACATACTCCTGGCAAAAGCTGCTTTCAAGATTGTTCACATGAAAAGAGGAGAAGGGTGTAGGAGATGATTTTTACCTGGAGGAGTAGACATGCAAAAAATCCCAACATTGTTTTACAGAGGGTAATAATCTAGAATACAACTTGTCTAAGCAATTAATTCTCTGGGTGTTTCTAAAGCTTTTACTAACAAAGATCATCATATAGCTCAGGCATAAAGACCAGAGCTGGAGCTCAAATGTTAACGTTTAACATATCAACTGGACTAAGGTGCATTTGAACTGCTGTCCAACAGCAGCAGTAACCAGAAAACTGGAAATGAGCCAAAACCAGAACTGATGGCACGTTTATCCTTTGCTGCCCTTGGCATCCAGCATTTTACAAACACTGCTATTTAACTGTGAGGTTCTTTTAACATCTCAGGATGAAACACAGCAGCCTGGCCCAACAGCGGGTGTAACTCCTGAGTTACCAGGGAATTTGACAGGACTGTACTGGAATTTATCTTTGCTGAGCAGCTCATGCAACAGCTGGTTTTACATAACTATATAACTGTTCACAAACCTCAATGATAGATGCAAAAAAATAATTTGGTATTTTACTGTTGAGACAGTTTCATTCCAGAAAAATTACTGTGTATTTTTAAGTAAACAAAATTCCCAAACTGTCTGAGTAAATATGGCTGATCTCTTCAGATCACTGCTGGTACCAGAGTCTGCATAAAGCCTTCCTGTGTTCCTTCTCCTCATGTGCATTTGCATACATTTCAGTGTGTCCCACTGACCAGAACAGCAGTCAAAAAAAACACCAATTACATTTTCCTTTGCCACAGACTGCCCACTTGACCCCTGTAGGCAACTTTGGCCTTCTTCAATTTCTTCATCTTCATATAGAAAAAATATTACCTACAGGACCTAGTGATGGGAACATATTGCCCTCTCAGGGACAATCTCAACTGCAGCCATTCTCCAGGGAACAGGGTTTAATTCCCCAGGAATCACAACCAGATTTACTGCAGAAAGCTCCCAGCCTGTGCAGCACCTGGCTCTGCACCCTGTGGGACAAGGACTGCCCAGGCACCTTGTCTCCCACCCCATCCATTTTAGTATCCAATGGGACCACAGAGACTCTGCTGTATCTGGCTTAGGACACAATCTGGCCAAGAAATTTCTCTGGCAAGTAAGAGCAGAGATTGGTCAGAACTACTAATATCAACCAAAAAACCACCAGTGCTTTACTGCAGCAACCTTTGGGCTGCAATTCTTTCTGCTTGTCTTTGCAAAACAAGATTGTTGAAACACTTCACTGCTATTTGTTCTGAAAATTGAAGTTACCTTTCACATAAAAGCATCTTTTCTACATTCAAAGGATCAGAAGATACCCTTTTGTTATATCTACTACCTAAACATCATTTTACTAACATCTAGATAATAAGATATATTAATCATATAAATGTATCTTAACAATCATACTAGTATCTTTTACTAATATCTACTAAAGCTTATTCTACCAAAAAAGAATATTCTTGCCTGTCTTGCCTAGTTGTTCTTTGTCTCGTGGCATATTTCTTAGTAGTCTAAAATGACAGAATGAATCAGAATAAAATTATTCAGAGAAATAGAAAACCATAATCATACTTACTAAAGTAAGAACAAATCTTTTCATAAAAGCCATACATGTTCAATTTTTAATTTGCATTTGTTCACTGTCAGATTCATATTTATTACCCAAGACTCAACCAAGCATTTTAACCCAGAAATACTTGCATTTGAAAGAATATTGTTTGGTGACTTCTTTAAAGACAAAGCAGTTTTTAATTCATGGATGTATTCAGACTCCTGACCTACCTGGAGTCAGTTTAACAGTGTCATGCCACCTGACAATTACAGAGCACCAGAAGATTCTGTTCATTTTAATTCACCAAGCAGTTCAGGGTTCAGTCACTTCCAGGCACGTTTTTAAATAAGAGTTTGCAAAGCTAAAATGTTTATTGACATTAAGTCACATCTAATGAGAGACAAAGTTAGCACTCAGTGAGGCACCAATCTTCCTCCATGTTTTTTCCCTCTGTGTGGAATTCTTACAGCCCAGTAGCCATCTCCACAGGCTACATATCACATGCTGGGTTTGATTACTCCCAGAGCTTTGTAAATGAATAATTCATTTGCCTGCCCTGATCATTCTCCAGTTTCATGTGAACTTGGCTGTCCCTGCCTGCTCTTGTGTTACATGGATGTGACAAGCCATCTGTCATCCCAGCCTCCAGGCTCTTGGGAAGTTGCTCCATCTGGAAGAACTGCCCAAGGAGCTCACTGGAAACACCACAAACAGAAATGCAGGCACCTGTGTGCAAGCTCCAGGGGGTTCTACCTCAGGAGATGCACAGCCCCTCTAAAAAATTTACTTGATAGTGACTTCATGCCCAAAGCCCACATAAATAACTCCAGCCCCATCTGAGCCCCAACCAGGAGAGCTGCCTGGGAGGGCTGGACATGCTGCAAGGTCTCCAGTCTTAGGTACATTACAGAGAACATCTACTCACAGCTATGGACATGAGCAATTCATACAAGAAAGATGATAATGATAGTAATAACAATAAAAACCAACCAGATTTCAAATATGGCAGGAGAAAAAAAAATTTAGTGCTTCTGAGATGTTCACATGTTCTAGATTGTTCTTTGTCCTAAATCCTGTCATAACATTATTTTAATTGTAAGCACCTATTCCATTTCTAATACACACTCTAAACTTGCATAACTCATCTCACTTTTTAGCACAAGCACCAGGGAATTCACAAGCAGAAATTGCTCAGACAGCAAGAACAGACTACATTCCATATTGTAAAAGACACTCAAGCATGAAAGACAATTTTTAAAAATTCATTAAAATATTGAGGGTAACAGTAAGTTTAATGAGGGAAATGAGATAAGATGATTTAACCTCATTTAATTATGCATTCAGAAAAGGAAAGATTAAAGAACTATATGGAAAAATAATGCATTTTCCTTCTCCCTGAGGGCTTACTTAGTTAAATTTGGAAATTGCATCAACCATGAAACAGATACAGTATCATACCACTCATCCACATCAGAAAACCACTGTGAGACCTAATGATAATGCTGTTGGAAATCACTGGAGAAAAAGTGTCTGGGGAAATCCTGTGGCTGTAAGCCCCAGCTGGGCTCTGGGTGGGCAGGGGAACCCTTCCCCCAAGGCCCACATGCCCCAAACAGCTGTTTGGGGAGTGCATTAGCTGGGCAAGGGCAGAGCAGATACACGAGCCTCAGAGCTGCTCCAATAATGCATATGAAGAGCCCTTGTGGCTCCCTTCACAGAAACTTCACAGATTTTCTTCTGTTTTCATCACTGGGGATAACTGGATCTTACCCAAGTGATTCCACCTCCCACACACAGGACAACATGCTCCTACAGAGACCTTGATTTGTTAAAAACAAAACAATTCAGCCACGAGCAAATCACTGAAATTCTCCAATGCTCAATGTCAGCAATTAGAGATTCCTAAGAATAAACAAAGTCTAGAGGAATGACTGTTATTTCTTAAAATGAAATGTTTCAAGTCTGGATTGCATCCTCCATTTGATTTGAAGATTACTGAACACTTGTAGCCAGTACTACACGACCTAAGGGGCTTCTCTCTATTTGAAGCTCATCAGCTGAAAGTAACATTCAATAAAACACTGTACAACACTGATTCTTCAGCCCTCTAAAAGCCTCTGAAAGTAACATAAAGTATTTTGTTTTCCTCTTAGCCTATTAAAATACATTATCCATATTGAAATACAGATCACTTTTATTCCCTGTGTAGCTAACAACATTCTCCCTATGCACAAGAACACCTAATAAAGGAATTTTAGCAACAGCTTCGAGCCCTGTCCCTCTATTACGAGCAGCAATCACCAGAAAATCTTTTGTTACAAGTAACTTCAACTAGTGGTTTATCTCAAAAGTGGAATTATACATCAGCTACAGTGCTGAAAACTCAGCCACACAGCTCCTGCTCTCTAAGCAGCTCACTGCAACTGTACACAGGCAGCAGCCATGGATCCCTGTCAGCCAGCAGCCTTGGAGCATGGCTGTGATGGTTCTGCTCCAAACAGAGGAACCCACTCCTGAACTCATTCACGTTACATGCCAGACCCCTGGACAAGGTGCTTTACTTCCATAATATACCACAAGTCTTCAAGTCACCACACATGGCTTCTACTGCTCCCAGGTTAACATACAACTATCTTAAATTGATACATGTACTTCCTGAAACTTAAAAAAAAAAAAAAAAAAAAGCATCGAACTTTTAATTTTCTTTCAGAATATCCATTTCTACATCCTGCCTGATGGTTTTGTAGAAAGTCATCTGAGACCACACATGAAGAAAATAAACGAAAAAGAATGCAATTCTGAAGACAATCTCAGAGATTCAGTGCAAAGAAACTAATTTTATAAACCAAATGGTAGTTTTTTATGTCTGCAACTAAACCAATCTTTTCTAGAACAAAAGATCCTGAATCAATCATTCTCCAAAGAGCATCTTTAGAAAAAACAATTCATAACTAAATGTGGTAATTCTTGTCTTCCAAAAAACCATCAATTGTTACTTCAGCATAGTTCTAATAGCATGTTCTTCCAGGACATATAAAACTATCTTGAGCTCTTCCCAGATTCCTGGACATACATTATTCTTTATAGTGTTAAGCCATCCCAACTTGCAGTCAGTTAGATTGGCAGTTTGTAACCAAAGACCTTTTGCTTCTTGGGATGTTATGAACTGGTTTTAACAGATCAAATTCTAGTTTGTGAAAATACAGCAGAATTTTACGTTCACATGAAAACACACTTTTGGCTCAAACTTAACTATTGCAATAAAAGGCTGCATGAATCTTTTGTCTCCACACTGAATTTAAACGTTGTACTTTCCAAAACTAGGTTTAATTTTGCTTAGAACCCAGGTCATCACATTCTGAATTCACTTCATCCCACAGAGTTTGTGAAAACAACTTAGGCCACTGAAGGGGACTTGCCATTTTTCCGCAGTGCCTTCTGTGCAGGGGGTGCCAGGCAGGCTTGTGCAGTGGCCAGCTCAGGATTGGCAGCTTTAGTTCCATGGTTGGCTTTTACCTTATCGGCCCAACTTACACCCGAGGGAGCCAGGCGTGTTGCAGAAATGGTCACTGCAGGGTTCCTAAATGAAAGTCACAGCTCTTTTTAGTGTCTGGGCAAGTAACAGAATGGTTTGTTAGAAAGCTTTATGAGACCATCAAAACAGTGCTGAACAGAACCACCTCTCCTTTAGCAAACTCTCCAGCTTGCAGCAATTTACACTGAAAAGTTGTTGGAATTTGCTCAACTAATCGCTGTTTTTAATAAACAAGATTAAATTTAATCGCTGTGATACTAATTTCTGAAGGCATTAATATTTTTGGCAACCAAAGCAATGCATCATAAATTCTACATACTAAATCTTGAAAAATACTCCTGTCATTTCAAACCTGGCATTTGACAATTTAGTACTCCCAATTCCTTTGAATTAAAAATAACGAACAGATTTTCCTACTCATCTTCCACACAAGTGATTTTATTTATCACACCCTTCTTGTTATCTCTTCTCCAAATTATTTTGTTTTTGCATCAATGCTGTTGGATACCTCTGACTGTCCCTGTCTCTAGTTTCTGTACTTTTCTGAAGATGTGAAGATGACTACAGGTATGAATCATTAATTTCTACAGAGGTACACCACTACCTTCTCTCCTATCCCCTATTCCTTTCCTACTAACTCCTAGCATTCTGCCAAAAATTTCTGTAGCACCAAGTAAGTCTCAGCCCTTATTTTCCATCCTATTTTCTCTCACACACAAAATATTGTAGCCCTCTGGGGTTGCCTTGCTGTGAGACACACACTAAGAAGAAAAAAATTTGCAAGTGTGAAGGATAGAAAACTCATCTTGCTGTTCCTTGCTCTAACACACACAGTTTCTCATCATGTTCCTGTGATTGTGCATAAAACAGCTCCAGCAGCAATAGCAACAGGTTATTACAGCCAAATAAGACTGGCTGAAAGACTAATTGTGCTGAGCTGTTATGTTCTAATAAATATAAAAATAAAAGAGCATTGATTTCCACCAGATTCGAGTGTTTCATTTGAGTGCTTATGCATATTTTCTCCCCACCACCAGGCATTTCAGCAGACACCTTTCAGATGTTTCAGGTAGGTATCAACAGGTTCCTCTACACAGGGCCTAAACCAAACACACTTTGTAGTATTTTTGTAGAAATACCTGATTTTCAGAGAGCTCATTCCTCAGAGGTGCTGAGCAAACAGCCCAGTATCACATCTCTGCTGAGGACAATGCAAGCACTCAGGACACTGGGCAATGTTTCCTGAGATCCCAAAAACCTGAAGGTTGCTGTTTTTCAGCACATACCCTGAGAAAGATCCCAACTGCACTCATCTGTGCTCTCCAGACTGAGACAGCACCAAGCAGTGCTGCTCTAAATCTATGCACATTTTTGTTGAACTGCTTTCAGATACTTTCATTTCAACAAGTAAAAGATGCTTTACTGCAGTATACAACATGCTCTACATTTGAACTAGTATCAGTTCTGCCACACATCAGAATCATCATAATCTCACTTTACACTCACTCTTTCTGACCTGTGTTTACTTCTGCTCACTCAGCTGGCCATTCACATTGCACACACTGGCCATTTTAAAATGCCCGTTACAGACATTCTGACCTTTGTTTTGTAGAGAGAAGAGAGTACTAAACAGATCACATGAAATACACTGACAGTATTTTATCTTCAGGTCTTTGTAATTACCAGTTATTAAATGTATTACAAAATCATAACTAAATAAGTCCTTGATAGGATTTTCCTTTAGAGATCATGGGCTTTTTGTTAAGGAATGCAAAAAATTGCTTATATGATTTAATAACAACAAAACAATACATTGGTTACTACAGAAAAATAGTGCATTCATGAGCTTTGCTTCAAATTAATCTTTATTTTAGCTTCAATAAACTTCTGAGTTGGTTTCATACCCAAAATTTAAACTCCTTCGAGCATTTGATGTCACACTAATCCTGTCTGTGGAGGGACTTGGGATCACATGGCGTCCTGGAGACATTTTCTTTACTTCCCAGGCCAGTGAAGTGGGTCTGCAAACCCAGGAAAGAAAAGTTTAAAAATACAATTCACAATAAGTCTCCCTCTATCACCTTAAAGCAAAGCTAGAACCAACAAACACTCAGTATATTAACAAATCCTTCTGAATTTGATCATTTATCTCAGCAATTGTTTCTACTCTAACTACAAACCCTATCAGCCAGACCCATATCCAAAATAATGTCTCCTCTCAAGACTACAATGTTTATTTCCAATTCCAGTATAGAGCAAAGCATCAAACCACCATTCAAAAGGAAAAGATGAGGGAAGGACTGGAAACATTCTCTACTTCTACGTGACAGTGACAATGCACATAAAATGTCCTCACACCCATTCTGTCCAAAAGGAAAATTGGTTCTATTTGCTGAAGCTCTGCTAGAAAATGAAGTTTACTGTGAACTTTACTCTCTCTGTAGATTAAAAAAATATAAATCTAATTACCTGCTTTGAGCATCAGCTTTTTCTAGCTTCTCCTGTAGCTGTATCCAATCAATCAATGCTTTGAAGTCCCTTACATAGTTATCAAGCATCATCAGGACTTCCTGAAAAGCAACCATCACATCAATCTTTCTATTTAAAAACAATCCCCCACCCCAATAAAGGAACTGAAAAGAAAGGAGGACATTTACAATTTAGCTTTCTCATTAAACATAAACCCAGGAAAACCCCTGAAAACAAGAAAGCCCAGATAATAAAGATTTTTATGTGAACAATCATTAAAACATTTATCCTAAAAATAAGGTGCATATTATTCAAGATCTGTGTCAGCATTAATGTGTAAGGACAAAATGGTAACATTTGCAGGAAAATAATTCTTAACTCACATAAGGATACCTGTTTCATTATTAATATCCCTTTTTTGGTCAGAGTTATCTTTTGAAATATGCTGAACATACATCACCAAGAAGGCAAAACTGCATAAAACCTAACAGATCTGTGGAAAACTAAAATATCACAATTAATCTGTTTGTGAAGTAAAAGTAGACAAAACTACACAAAGGCAGCAGCATCAGAACCTGGGTGGGATTAAAACATTCACTGTCAGAAACTGTGTGGGCATGCTGCAGATTTACTCAGAATATGCAAAACCTTGATGAAGCAGTTTGAATCTGGAACCACATGTTGGTCTCCAACAAATAAAATTAATTGTTACAAAAGGACATATCAATTCACTTCACACTACTCCAGGAAGAAAATCACAGACAAAATGGCAGTGGCTGAAGAGTCTTGTTTCTGATTAAAATACCCTTAACTTTAAGAAATTATTGACTGTGTCTACTGATGCCCAGTTGGCACAAATGTGTGAGTGTGGTGCCTATGGTATGGTCAGATTACATCCAGAAACAATGAAAAATTCAAGGGAAGTTGCCTCTACTCAGTTAATGGCACCAGTTTTTCCCTGCAAGGTAGAGCAAAACATAATAATGGAACTCTCAGTTTTGTTACCTGGGCAAACTGCAAACTTCTGCTGCCACTGGCAGGGAAAGGAGCAATTCTTCATATTCCACATACAAACTCAAAAATCACTGACTGAACATGACAAAACACAGACCTAAGGCACCTCCTCAGCAAAGCTGAATTTCACCAACACAGCACATGAATGCCTCTCTCAGGGACAGAGTCTGAGCTCATGGCAGCCAGAAAGAGCAGCTTTCATAACTACTCCATCCCAGACAAGAAAAATGTGTCCTGTACTCTGTCGTGACAACATGCTGAAAATAGTCAAAATCCATGAATGAAGCTTGAATATGAAACTTAAATGAGCTTCACATGCAGAATGTAAAGTACAGACATAACTTTATGGTATAAGGAAAAACACTAATGACAAAATGCTGCTATTTCACAAGTTCTTTACTGTGCCAATGTCATTCCTGCTGGTAATAAGATAAATTTTCTGCTCAAAGTAATTATTGCTTAGAAATTTTGGGAACAATTACAAATGAGAAGGTATTGGTTCTTAAGTGTATAACTACAAATTTTAACAGTAAAACCTTTGACAGCAAAACCAGTAAAAACACTCTCCTACAGTCCAGGTAACTAATGCACATTTTTGCAACATCAATCCCATACATATTTACTTTTAATTGTCCTTTTAACAGAAAAAAGACCTCTAACACATGAAAAATGCTTTTTCATATAAAATCATATGGATTATTATCCATTTTGTTTAACATTGAAATTCAGCTTCAGTTTTGACATGAGTATCCTTTTAACTACTCCTTATGACACACGCAGATCATATGCTGGTTGCTGTAAGGGAAAGGCACCAAAGTCACACACCAGGAAGGGAAATCAAACAGAATCCCACTGCTGCTGCAGAAGTTGCTCTTTGTTTTGAAATATTCCTCAAAAATGCTAACAAAAATCTTTCTTACAAAGCAGTTGGTTTACAGCACCAAAATAATTAAGTAAAGTCTGCTACAAGAAATGAACAACTCGAGTGTCTCAACCAGTTCTTTTTTTCTGTTCCACTAATAAAATTTCAGCTTTCTAATCCAATTCATGTCCATTTAGGTTAGCTCATGCTAAGTTGTGCTGACTGTTACTAACAATGAGAGCACAGAAACCAAAATTTAATTCTGAATCATTTATTTTTCAAGTCATCCATTTACATATTCCTCAGGAAAAAAAAAAAAAAGAATTAACGTGAATATGACTTGTATTTCTGAAGTTAGCTAGCACAGGAAAAAACCACAATAAATGGTTTAACCTATTTTAAGGAATGTTTAGCTCCACATTATCAGAAATGATCAGAGCAGACCCATGCAGCTGTAACCCGAGCCATGTTTTATGAACAAGGGAATACAAACAAGACAAGCAGCTGGAGCGGCCCCACACTCACTGATGCACAGTGATGGAGCAGAACAAAAGTGGCTCAGAAAGCGCCGTTGCAGGCATGCAGATAACTCCATATAGATGTCCAGCTAAAATTACCAATTAGCTCCCCGATGGGCCGCGGCGGCTTCGATTGGTGTGCGAGGGAGCCGGGGCTGGCGCGGGGCAGGCGGGCCGGCGCCGTCCCTTTGTCCTCTGACACAGGATCCGCCCGGGGCTCCGAGCCAGCCCCGCTACCTGCGCACCGCCACCGCCCTGCTGAGCCGGGCAAAGCTGCACCACCCGAGAAGCTGCTGACAAAAAGGAACCTCCATGGGCCGCCGTGCTGCGGCTGCACTGGAGTCAGAACAGTTTTATATCGCATTGTTTCTCAAGGTCACATCCAGCCTGTACGGTTCTTAAAGACAGTTGGAGCTAAGTAAGAAAGCAATACTGCTGAAAACAGCTCTTCAAGGAAAATCAGCGACATGAAACTCAAACCAGACACAATGTAACTCCTGTTACCTTCTCCTCTCTGTTCTGCATGTTTCTTTCTTGTTTTCCCTTCTTTTCTCCAGCTTTCATTGATCTCTCTGCTTGCCATGTATTTATCTCAAAGTAGGACTTCTAGTTTCTTCAACTGGGTGACTGTCAGAACCCAGGGCATCCCTCTGGCTGTCCTGAGCAGCCAAGACCCCTGCCAGGGGGCTCAGAGACCCTGGCACACAGCCCAAAACACCTGTGGGTTTGATTATGATCCATGGAGCAAATTACCAACCTTATATGAAGATCAGCAAGCCACAACAGTTTAGGCAGAATAATAGTGAAGTTATCACAGGGTGGAAAAGTAGATTTGGGGTTTCTAGAATGGGGGTTCAGGAGGCAAGATGGAGGGAACTGGGTGTGTCCAGCCTTTCTCCTTCTTCTTCTTGGCCTCCATCTTCTGCTGTGATGTTGGCACTTTTGGACTGGTTTAGAGTAGAAGCTCACTGTCTAACATAGGTGACAGGTATTGGAAAGTAATTGTAAATATTGTACAGGTAGTTTTTAGTACAAAGACATAACACAGCCCTGGGGACAGGCAGAGTGCCTCTGGTGCCTCTGTCTGTCCTGCTGAGCTGACCTCAGCAGGGCAGGAGAAAGAATTTTATAGATAAGATACAATAAACAACCTTGAGACCAAGAAATGAAGAGCTCTGACTCCATCTTCAAGCGCCGGGCTGGGCAAAGAGACTTTCTAAGGTATCTCAGGTTCACTCTGACAAGTCAGAGACCCCTACAGGTGAGCCTATAAATGACTTTGTAACCAACAAAGACCTTCAAGAGCAGCTACATGGGAGCCATCCTCAGTCAGGACTCAGGTCCTAGATAGGCCCATTGAAATCCCATTTACAGAATGGAAGTGCACTTCAGGAAGCCCTTAACCACTTTGAAATGTCCCTTCATGCATTTATTCTCCCATTCTCAAAAAAGGAAGAGGCAAACATGGAAGTACCAAAGACTATAGGATTTTAAGGTTACTCCAACTCAAAACAGTAGTACATGCATCAGGGAAATTAATTCAGTCACCACATCTGTACTTTAGCTTATTAGCCAAGCTAATGGGTTCTATTTTATAAACCATGTCTACCTTATGCTGTTTCATTATTTATACTGAATATTTTAGTTTATGTATTTACCAAAATAAACTCAATTTTTTTATACTGGAACATGCTTTTAGCACACAAACTATGTTCCTTCCTTCTTTTTTTAAATGTATGTTTTCAAGGTTAACTGGGTGTTTCAGTAATTTGACACAAAAATTGCTTCCAAAAATTCCTTGCAGCCTTTTCATACAGTTAAATTACAGATAATTAAAGCCAGCTCTGGGGTTGGTTCAACCACTGTGATTGTCAAAGTGATTCTTACAGCTCTGGGAAAGGATGAAAGGAAGCAGCTCCTCTAGACAAAGGACTCTCCTTATATCAACTTCAGTATGTGACAAACAATATTTTAAGCAAGCACACAGTCTCCTACACCCAAGTGTTAAATCACCACATCTGGCCTCAGCTGCTCCTCACTGATGCACCTTCAGCATGGCAGCCACAATCCCCTGCCTGACAAGGATGTGCTCCAGAGGACCACAACCATTTCCAAAGGAAATTTTCTCCAGAAGAATTAATGCAGTGGCACATGCAAGGACTCAATCACACCAAACTTAAATACACACATACACATATATACACACATATATGTCTGGTGCAAAGGATGGAGAGGCAGGAACACGGATACCCAGACTAAAAGACATGCTGGCTTTTCTGAGTAGACCTCCAGAAACTAATCTCAGGTGAAAAGACAAGAGATTGTACAGACTCTAAGTAATGCTAAACAGCAATGTAAAAAGAATATAGAACAAATTTTTTAAATTATAAGATTCAGCTTTTTTGAAAGGAAAAGAGCAGCTGTGTAGACATGGATTCTTACACAACTGAAGCTCTTAATTCATTCTAGGAGGAAGATACCTCCAAAATTAAATTAAAGGTAGTTTGATGTTCTTCTATACTTGCTGTATCATTAGTTGTTGGATCCAGTTGCTCAAGCTCTATCAAAAAAGGGTTTACCTGAGTGTGTAGTGTTTCTGTTTATATATACATACACACACACATAAATACAAACTCAGTTGCTGAGACACCTGAAAACACCAGAGAAGAACAGCAGCTGAAGACATCTGCTGCATTAACCAAAACTGACTACAGAATCTGCCTTCTACCCATCTACAGATCTTTTGGTCTTAATACCTTTTATCATACAGCAGGGGATTTAAAGGCATTACCATTTCTGCTCTGCCTACACTTGCCACCCAAACCTAGAAAATAGCAGGTAAAATATTCATATAAACACACAAAACCTCAGCTAATATAGACAATATCCACACAATTTGCATTTCAAATGTTGAAGGTTACAGCCATATCTACTAGGACATATTTAATCTTTTATCACTATTGCACAAGCTGATTTATGTACAGTGAGATGATGCTTAAACTTGAGAACTATTTCAGAAATAATTCAGCCATGTTCATTACACCTTTCCACACAAAGCATCCAAGCCATATCTATATATCTACATACATGATTGGAGAGTTCTCAGTTCCAAATCAATAGCAGAATACCAACTTCAGCAGAGCCCAAAGCTGAGGAAATACACACAAGCACTGATCCTCTTACACACATTGCCACTGTTTGGATCCTCACCACAACCCTTCTGTCTGCAGTTTCAACCACAAACAGCCACCAGAGGCCTCTCCCACTGGGGAGCATCAAACATCTTCAGTGACAACACAATCGATAAAACTGCAGCAGCTCCTAGGACGGGGGACAGAAAAGGCACAAAATACAAAAAACCCCAACTAACACTTCTATACCAGGTTAAACAGAAGGTATAAAATGCCAGAAGTTGTCATATTTCATTTCTACATGGGTCCTCTTAGAAAACAACTTTTATACAACTACAATGGTTAAATGGAATAGCACCTGCCCATTTGACTGAGCCAGAAGTTTAAAGAGTCAAAATTACGGAAGTTTTTGATAATGTGAATTTATCTTAATTGAAAGGATTTTTCAAAATACCACTTAAAAAAATGAAGGAAAGGTTAGCAGTGGTACCATTTTGGTTTCTTATTTAATATTATTTCCCACCTATGTCCAACAGTCAAAATGGGAGAAACTCAACTGTCTGTTAAAACCACCATAAAATAATGAGAAATAATAGAATTTATAGACGAGAAACATTATTAGTAAAAATTCTTTGCCAAGACTAAGCAGTTTCACACTTCATAACTTAATTAACAGAAATGATAGTAATTTATGAAAAGAATAGTCATAATTTAACAGTAACCTGGAAAAGAAAATCCCAGACAAAAGACCACAGCACAAACACATATTCCAGCTGCTTAGGTAAGGCACACTTGTGCTGAGAAAAAAAGATCTTTTGAAAGGTAAGAGTGACATGAACATTACATAAGTTTCACAGCATTTGATACTGGACTGCCCTGTTTGCTCATTTTTGGTTTTTTTCACCTCTGTTTTGCAAACAAGTAACCTGAGCCACACAGATACATACATCATTGTCAAGAGTCTGCTGAAATGAAGACTTTTCACTCAGGCTACGTCTGTCCCCATCCTAAAGCAGATCAAGTGGCCCGATTAAAATGTTGAACGGTATCTAACCCCCAAAAGATGTGATAATGACACAAATAGGCTTCTGTTCTTTCAGTCACAAAAGTTTAAAATGCTAATTTAATTACAGTGCAAGGTTGGCTGACTTTCTTAAACCAAAAAATTCTACAGAAAGTTTCCTGAGCAGGAAGACAGTTCAGTAACAAAATGTTAAATTGTGTTAGACCAACGAGAGATTTGGAAGCCTCTGAGCTACTGTTCAGTTCTCAAAGCTGCTTTCAATGAAATGTATTTGTACACTAATCTCAATAGCAATTTGGCTGTGTCTGATTACAGCAGAGAATGAGATGCATAGGATAAGAAAAAAGTTTACTTAAATTGATATATGAATTTTTTTACAGTGATTAGATAATCATTTCCAGAATGTGTTGAGTTTCCAGCCATGTTTAATACAAAAACAAAGTCATCTCTTTAACATTTCTTGTATAATGTATTCTGACTTCTCTTAATGCTTGTGATAAATTCCATTGCCAAAGCATGAGTGATTTTTATAAATGACAAGGGTATTTCTAAAAATCTACTAGAAAATCACAATAAAATGTGAACCAGATGCACAAGCCATTACAAATCCAGGTTGTTTGAAACTGGAAGTGTCTTACAGTGACATCCCAACCAGACATTGCTTACACTCGACCACCAATCACTTTCTTAACAAAGGGAGAATGAGAAGAGTGATAACTATCACTGCAGAAAGGGAGCAGAGTGTAATTAAGCCACTTAACAGCAAGCAAATGAATGTGAAAAAGGCTGAACTACAACAGTGCCACCTACAGTAAAGGACATTACTGGGAAAAAGAAATCAATCAGTGCTTAGTCATAAAAATAACAAAATCAGAACTCAATTAACAAAGTCTGATTTCACCAAACAGCTGAGCTCTAATAATATAATTATATAATTTAAAGATTAGTCCTTGCTCAAGATGAAAGCATTTTCTTAAATATGAATATATATGTCCTCAGCTTTTCTATCTAAAAGCCTGTACAAAATGCGAATGAAAACGTAACATGTTTCCGAAGCTCTAATTCCTCATTTACCTCGTTTCTAAAATATAAAACAAAGCCAGCTAGAAGGCAGGTAGGCAAAGGAGAGCTGGGGCATTACCTTGCACTCCACCACACTCTGGTCTGACTCGCAGGTGACGTAGATCTCATCCACGGCCCGCCGCAGGTTGTCGAACAGGAACGCCCAGTAGCGAGCCCGCAGATCCACCTTCCGAGGCTGCCTGGCTTTTGTGGGGCTTTTGTCAAAGCTTTTGTCTCCAGCTCCTGCTGCTGCTAATTTACAGTCCAAGGTACTGTTCTGAGAACAAGAAGGTACAAGGGGAAAGGAGAACAGCAAACAGAAGTGTGGTAAGGAGTTGGGTTTCTGTGCAACACACCTTTCACCAACATACTGAAACACCCATAAACGAGCACGTCTTCACTGAAGACATCATTGCACTCGAGGTTTTCAACACACACTCTCTTAAATACAGGCAGCACTTATGATCAACTAGATTCTGTTTCTTTGACAGTTATAATATTTGCATTCCACACAGTATGAGATACTCTGCCTCTCAGCACACTGGAAAGATACATTTTCTAATTACATATCCTGTATTACTTTTTCTGAAAGATGTGCATATCCAGAGGTGAAAATAGCATTTTACTAAAAAACATACCAGCAATATTCCACGACAGGGAAATTCTATTACCAAGACATTACATATGACATGATTGTTTTTAAACCCTTATGGCAAAACGTGTTCATGCCAGTGAAATGCACCCTAAAACACAGATTTAACTGACCCAGCACTGCTTTGCTGCACAGGTGCAGGGCACAGCCAACCTGTGTGGAAACCCAGGGCACCAGGAATATTTCTCTGTCTGCTCTGGAGTGTCCTGATCCCCAGGGGAGCACTGACTTTGACCCTCATTCCTGGAGAAAGTTTCCTAGACTTCGAGATAGACTGGAATCCACAAAAGTGTGAAATAGATTATAGAGAGTAGTGTAGGTGTATCACTTGGTGAGAAATTTAGGTTTTGGGATTTTTAAAATGTGAACAGAGTCGTGGATGGAAGCAAGATGGAGGGCACAGGGCATTGTCCTGGGTTTCTTCTTCTTGCTTCTTCTTCCTTCCTCATAGGTTTGGGTGGCATTTTGTAATTGGACAGAAAAGTCTGCACTGAGGGCTCTTTGGGATCAGTTATTGGGTTAAAAGGGAAAATAATCTAGGTGTCAGTTCTTAATTGGATAGTTTAGTCTTAAAAGCCCTTGTAACAAGAGACTGTGGGCCATTTTGTGCCTTCTAATGAAAAGCTGAACTCACAGCAGTGAGAGTGTTTTACTGACAAGAAATAAACACTTGATTCCAACACAAATTACTGTCTCAAGCGCCTTCAATCCAGACCCAGAAAAACCAATGACTGGTACCCCCACAAACATGCTAGTGCTTATGCTCTCATCTGCTTTTGTGGTGAGATGCTAATTTTTCTGTAAGTTGCAGAAGAATGGGCACCTGATTTACTACAATCACACCAACATCTCTGCTGCCCTTACATATATCTCCAAGTGCTTCAGCTGTACTCCAGATGAACCCCAGTTAATGTATGCATGAGAGTCATGCTCAGAAAGATGCATGGCATAAACAACCAATGAAAAGCAATTTCAGAAGGGTTTCATATTTTTTCTTCCATTACATAAGTCACCTTTTAACAAACTGCTAGGAAAAAAGATGCTCCTAGGCTGAGGCCTTGTGTAAAAACATTTAAAGCAAAGCTTATATTCTGGCTAATTTATAGCTCCTTGAAACTACTGTTTATAATGAAGCAAGTTCAACTCCAGAATCATAAATAGCTACATTAAAATAACAGTGCTACCTGTTGCTGTCTGTATTTATAAAATGTGACCTCAGCAAAGTGATTAGGTTTACAGTCATTCAGATAATATTGCTGATAAAAAGGATCAGTTTTGGAATGGGAAACCTGCATAATTCCCACTCTTTGAAAGATACTGTTCAAACCTATCTTTAAAAGACAATGTCACCGAATATATTTTGTATTTAGCAACAAATGTATCCATCTGCTGTATTTGGCATCCATTTATCTTCTCCCTTATATGTCAGCCATATTTTAATGAGAAAAACACCTTGTGCAGGCTCTGTAAGCCACAGCAGCTCCATCATTATCCTGTAAGCAGACTTTCAGGGTCTCAGTAAAACCCAAGCAACATTTACTGCTACCAATGGTCCAGCAAAACACCTCTGAAAGGACAAAAGCCTCTGATTTCTTGTAGACACTATCACACAAGCAGGCTTTAAATCAGCATTAAATCAGCATTAAAGAGAAAAAGCATTTTAACTTGCAGCAATAGTTCAAACCTTCAAGTGCAGAAGATGCAAAGCTGATGCACCTTTGAAGTTAACAGACATGGAAACACCACTTCTTACATCCCACGTAACCCAGCGTGGATGATGAAAGTGGTATTAAACTGAATCTCTTGGTGTTTTTTATTTTGTTTCTTTCCCTCCTAATAGTTTCAGTAACTTGCCTTGGAATTGTGGAAAGTATGCAATGTATATTTATACTCCTGGGATGCCAAAATTTATTGAATGTTTATTTGCCAGCACCCTACTGAAAGGAAGATGAGGTTGGTAAGACCGTATGAAACAGCTCTTGTAAGTTTATTTTCTTGAGATTAGTGGCCCATTTATATGCAAAGGAAAATTAAAAGTGAAAGCTCAACAAAACTAAGCCAAAAAATAAAAAGCCCCCAATTACAGCAGTATCCAGTGTCTGAAAAGCAGCAGCAATGAAGGTGCTGAATGCCAGATTGAGATGTCAAGCTGCACAGACACTCAGCAGTGCTCAAACCTCAACTGAAGCCACCAGGAATGCACTTTGTCAGTGACAGGAGCCTCAGCACAGCAATCCCACACTGGGTAGCAACCAAGCATTCCCCTGAAAACTCAGGGTTCACATAACCCCAGGTGAGACAGAACCCACAGTGCACATTGCTCTCCACCTCCCTACAGAATCCACAGTGCACATTGCTCTCCACCTCCCTACAGAACCCACAGTGCACATTGCTCTCCACCTCCCTCTTCTGGGGCACACCCTGAGAGGGAGCCCCAGGCACACCAGGGACACCCCCTGGCACAGCAAGGGAGCCCCAGGCTGTCACACCAGTGACACCCTGTGCCACACCAAGGGAACCCCAGGCACACCAGGGACACCCCCTGGCACACCAGGGACACCCCCTGGCACAGCAAGGGAGCCCCAGGCACACCAGGGACACCCCCTGGCACACCAAGGGAACCCCAGGCACACCAGGGACACCCCCTGGCACACCAGGGACACCCCCCTGGCACAGCAAGAGAGCCCCAGGTACACCAGTGACACCCCCTGGCACACCAAGGGAACCCCAGGCACACCAAGGGAGCCCCAGGCACACCAGGGACACCCCCTGGCACACCAAGGGAACCCCAGGCACACCAGGGACACCCCCCTGGCACACCAGGGGAACCAGCACACACTGTGTCCGTAATGCAGCAGTGTGTGAGCAGAGAACACAGCTGCCAAACTGAACTGGGAAAGCAATGCCTGGGTTTGAAAGATGCAAATACATCTCTATGGAAGCAGAACATTTTTCTTTTTTCAAAAAATAACATTTTCCATATGCTTTATTACCAAATTCTGACAGGCTGCCTCAAAACATTAAATGGCTAAAGCTGTACTAATGGCTAAATCCATGAATCAAAGAAAAACAGTGGTTAAAAATATTAAACATGAGGAAAGATTGAGGTATTACTTTATTAATGTAATAAAGGTTGTCATTCACAGAGAGAAAAAAAAACCTGAATAAAAATAGGAGCAGTATCTTCTTTACAAGTCTCATTCAAACTTACTTTCCAGTCCTAACTCTTAGAAATTTTACTCACTTGGACTCTTCTCCCAATTAAGATATACTGACTTGAGCCACTAACACATGAGGTAAAGAAATTTCCTTTAACTAGGAACTGGGAAGAAAGGCAGCCCTTATATAAGCAGCATACTTACAGCAAGACTATCCTATATCATTTTATTGAACAGCCCTTTCCTTAAAATAGCCTCAATGCCAATAAGTCAAATATGCCAGGGGCTGGGAAGTGCCAAAAGGAAAGGCTGAGCAAGATAACCTAAATTCTGGCAATTTTAACTTCTGAATACTTGACTTTGAAATTCAGATGCTTTGAAAATACAATGTATGCACAGTTTTAGAAAAGTATTAATCAGCCACCAATATACCAGTGATCTCACAGAAAAACAGTGTTGTGTCATCTATTTTATGTCACAGTAAGAAATGAGCAGATACCTGTTTTGCAGTCTTGTGTGTTCCTTGAGTCACCCTTTTTGTTTTTCCCCCAGATTGCCATTTCGATTTTCCTGTGGGAGAAGCAACTGTTTTAATCAACAATAATGATTTTAATTAAATAGAGCACTCTAAAATGCACATATCTCATCTTGCAATGTACTGAGAGGGGCACAATTTCTGAGTTAAGAGGTTTGGCAAATTTTATATTCAAAATATATATTCCAGTGTTTAGAATGTGGATAATGCCAGAAAACACTAGAGAATGAAAAAATACAAGAAAGGCAAGACACACAGACTTCATTAAACAAAGGTAAGCTTTGAGTTTTCAGTGCCTCTAAAAATCATACAATTACAATCTACATGTCAAATATTATTCTAGCTTTCCATATAAATTTTAAGAAGTCTGCTTTTGATTGATTGCTCAATCAGCTATTATAGAATTAAAACAAGAAATACATTTATTAGGAAAACCAAATGTAATGATTTAGTTCTTCTGGAGCTGTTCTGCCAAGAAAGATGGGAAAAAACAGAACTTAGGTCAGGATTTAGTTCATCAACATTTAGACAGCCAAAGGAAGAGAGAAAAACACTCACAGAACACAAGTCATCCTCCATTAGACATAAAATCCCTTCTCAAACATACCTGTCTTCCTCCACTGTTTATACAAAGTGACTTTAGCAACTATGCTTCCAAAATCAGTTTAAATTCCCCCAGTCAGAGGGGGTGATCCCAGGTCTCAGTGCTGCACTGGTGGCAATTAACTGATTCAGAGTTATCTTTGCATAGAAAAATCTGTGTTAGCCTAGACCAACCTGATCTGTGTGCACTTAATCTTTGAGATTTGCTATAGGGTAATGTAAAAAGAATTATTCCTCCAAGTATCTAAACTTGCTCAACACAGAAATCATAGGATCCAGTTACCAAAAATGTAAGCAAGTTAAGAAAAAACAGTAACTATGGCCAGAATTTTCTCTAGCAAAGATTAAATCCAAAGAGAAGTTTCAAGATTATTTAGCTGGATGAAGCCAAGCAAAGCAATGCATTAGTTGAATACAGTCCTCCCTAGACCATGGAGATATTCTTAAATTTCAGAATTGTCCAGTTGAGTTTTTAACAGTTGAGGCCAAATTCCCAAATGCAGCCCAGCTGTTTTACATTGCTCTGGTTATGTAAAGTAGCTGCAAACCTGTCCTAATCAAGCAATGGTACAGATGGTTTGCACAGCTGGTTTGGATCATTGGCTATTCCAGGCAACAAGGCTTTTAATTTAAAACAAATTAAAAATTATTTGCTTGATAATTCATTTTTTAAATGCTACATTAGCCAAAAAACTAATACATTGAACTCAATTTAGCAGCATTTAGGGGAAAAAAAGATCATTCAGGCACTACCTGTATAAAACCTTCCTAGTCACTAAAAAGCTTGAACTGGGGAACAGTTCCATGGCAGACTTCTGATAACAGAACTATTTCAAACTTCTGATTGAAATCTCTCTTCTGATGTGATTTACATTCTGCAAAGACAAGGTTTTGAAGGCAATGGCATACAGGACTTGCACAGTGAAAAGGTTTGCCACAAATAAGGGTTCACTAAAATTAAAAAGGGGCAGAGAACACATCAAGTTGCAGAATTTTTAGATTCTATAAAATCCAGAATAACAATTCATCATCTAAGATCTGTAAAAATGTCTGAGCAAGTCATTGCATTTCAGCAGCAGCCACATTTTCAAGCTTTCTTGTTCCTTGTTCATTATTTTACAATAATGGCTCTGGTAATGAGAAGATTATTTCTGCTTTTGTCTCTCTATACTCCCAAGCAGTGGCAGCAGTGCCCAATGGCTGTTTGTATGTTCAGGGTGACTGGTGTGTAACTGGTGTGTAACTGGTGTGTAGCTACACCTTGCTGGCATTGCTAAGAGAGGCCCAGACTTCACTGACACCTGAAGGGCACCCCCTGCTAGCAACTGACTGAAGTGTAAGGAGACAACAATGGTGACACAAGATCATCTCCTTTAGTTATTAAGTTGCCCATGTGAAATATATAAAGTATCAAAGTTCTGCAGCATTGGAGGAGCTATAGCCATATTTTACACTAGAAGTTCATTTCCTCCCTGTCTGCTGTTTAAATATGAAGCACACAGGGCTTATGATTTGTGAAGTCTTCCTGTCCAAAAAGCAGAGGTGCCAATACCTGCCATCTTTTACCTAACAACCTCAATAACCATCCTGCTCACCTCTCCCTTTTGGATAGTTTTACTGGTATGGGACATGTGGGAATTGCCTTCACATCTAGGAGTTAATTGCTGCCTTCATTTCTGTCCTGGCTATGGCAGAAATCAACTGCACACATTGTTTCAATGCCTTTGACACTGCTCATCATCACACCCTCAGCAGAAATGGTAATTTTATACTGAGGAAGCACACTGAAGTTTCTAATCCTATTATGAACCACATCTTCTTACAAATTTGTAGAGCAGCAGTAGATGCTATTTTTCTAACTGCACTGTGCTAAGGATCTGGAGAAATGACTGCCTTCAAGCACGGATGTAACCAAAATTCTTCATGTTTTCCCACCTCTAAATTGAATTACAGCAATAGATTTTGCACAAAATTAATTTTATATATTACTGTAAGGGTCTCACCCAGAATATAATGGCCCTGTATTCACCTACGTGCACTAGACTGGATTCCCATTATTCATTCCAGTGAAATTCAAGGCTTGGAACTGATGAGCCTTTAAGAGTCCCCTTCCCTCCACACTTATTTTCTGCAGCAGTCTCCTGCTAAAACAGTGGAATATGCTGCAAGCTCCCCAAAGTGTGCCAGGTACCTTTCAACCACTAAAATATGTTTCCTTACCCTGAAATGCTTAATCTGCAAATGAATTCTGTATGGCAAGAGCCCAAGTGATTTTAAACAAATAGGGAATAGGAAGAGAACAGTCACAAATACCAGATTTTCCAATTTTTCTACACATCTCAAAGTTCCAAAGGTATCTTACCATCTATTAACATTTACATGTCAAGCCTCTGCAATTTTTAACTGTTGCTAATTAGTGTGTAGTTGCTTATCTGCATTCAGTGCCTCAAACTTAACTCTAGGCATGTGAAATAATTACAAAGGAAAAAATTCTGAAACCCTTCATTGGAATTATCACAGCTTTCCAAGGTGGGCAAAAGCAATGTGACTGCAATTGGTGACTGCTGGCTGCAGGTTTGGAATGCAAATTCCATTCTGGAGACAGAAGACCAGAAGAGTGAATTTTTCTCTTTCAAGACTCCTCCTGAGACACCAAGCTGACAATAGGGTTGATTAGTTTATCCAGCAGAATCTGCTGTGTGCTACTGAATTCTGTGAAGGAGTATCTGAATTTCAGTGGTTGGAAAGTGTTACAGTCACTCTCTCTCCTAGACCATCACCACCATGCCTGGGATTCTGTCATGGCATTGATCTGTACTCATAATTAGAATTTCAGATCTGACATAACTGGGGTGCACACTGCCCCAAAACACACAACAGACCTATCACCTGCCAGTCCAGAAATCTCTTTCCTTTTTAAGGAAATACTGCTTACTGGCTGGAACTATGTATTTACAGAATGGAATCAGGAGGTTTTGATTTCTCTGTTATCTATGTATGCTATATAAATTACACAAGTCTTTCAGAGCAAGAGGAAAAAAATGGGAAGAACACAAGCACACAATTTTTAAAGGAGATAGAAAAAGGATACAAATGGAAAAGCTGAATTCAGTATTTTAATTAATCAATGCTCTATAAAACCCTCTATAACCCTAGTAATAAAAAGTGCTCATACCTTCACTGTGTCTGGAAAAAAAATCTCATTATGAATAACAGTATATAATTTAAAATGTTAAATCACACACTGGTGCTGCCAAATCAATACCTCTGAACATAATGAGCAGAAGAAACTGCCCAAACACAAAATTCTGCTTTGTGCAGGAGAGTGGCAGGATTGGCTCAGGCACCCTGAACCTTTGGCCTGATTTACACAACCCTTGAACAAGTCAGAACTGTCCTAATCCATAATGTTGCTGTGTCATCCCTCAGGGACACAGCACACATGGAAGGAGCAGTAAAAAATGAACCAGAGCTCAGTGACACCGACATAAACACCCCCCATGCCAGGCAAGGGCCAAGAGATAAAGGATTGGCTCTGCCAGGCTTTCACTAACCACAAGTTCCTTTTCACAGGGAAATTTTCCATCAGGCAATAATCATCAGATCCTTTGCATTGTGCAAAAAGGTCACTTATAATTTAAGAAACATTAAAAAGAAAGCACCACTGACAAAGTTTTAAAACTAAAATGGGGCTAATATGACCAAAAGAGGAAAGGAAAATATGACCAAAGGTAATTAATACAACTACTTGGATTTTAATTACTGTACATAACTACTATTCAATGAAAGCTAAAAATTCACTTTTACATTCATTTATCATGGTTTAGCAGAATTTGTTAGAGCAAACATTCATCTACAACTCAGAGACATTTTGAAGGAAAAAGCGTTAAAGTTTCTAAAATAATATTACAAGCAAGGTAGTATTCAAAAATAACAAATCTTTACACAGAAAGTGAACCAACCCACAAGTTGCTCAAAAATACTACTGGAAATACACAGCATGTTCCCTTACCACACACACATTCACATCACTACCTTGCCCAGAACTGCAATTGGGAATCTGGAAATACTTTGGGCCCCAATTCTACTCTGCTTTCAGACAGCTGAAACTTTGCATCAGACATAGGGTGAATTATCTTGCACCTTAAGACATAACATTTGTTAGAAATGTCTTTTCCACTGGCAGAATCACAGAGCAGCTGAGTTGGAAGGAACCTCTAGAGATGGTTTAACTCAACCTCTAGGCTGCCCAGAGCTATGTCCAGGGGGGTTTTGAGCATCTCCAAGGAAGATGATGCCCACAGTTTTTCAAGGCAACTGGTTCCCATGTTCAACCATCTCCACAGCATAAAAAAATTTACTTTTAGACACTTAAAATCTGCAGCACCTGGACAGGGACATGCAGCTACAAGAATATTTGAGATGAAGTTCTCAAAACCAGCATTCAGACATCTGGAACAGCTTGAGTAGGATAAAAATAAAAGTCAGTTCCTGGCTCCTTAAGTCATCATACCACAAGAGAGTATTACAGCAGTAATAAAACTGTTCTGAGGACTTGCATTACAGAAAGCTGTCCTCACATATCCCCTTCTTCAGAGAGTCTTCATTGGCATCTACCAAAGCTGAAGTTATCCCAAAAGAAACTTCCAAATTTCTTTGTTTTACAACACAGAGAGAAATTTGTTAGATTGTTCTAAGTCATCCCTACAATTCTGAATTCCCCAGTTACAAGAGAGCACTTTAGGACAACATCATTGTGTTACACAACTATCTTGACAACATCAGCAAAAGGAAACAGTCTTAGATGTCACTTGTAGATAAATTAAAACAGTTTTGAATCTGCCACTGGAAGGTTTTACAAAGTGATCTACCAACTGCAAGGCACATTTTGTCAAAAAACTTCTAAATTACACTATGTATGCTAAACAGAATATTTTTAATAGAGAAATTTTATGTAAGGAAAATATTTCCAGATGAGGAACTCCAGCTGACAGAGGGATGGAAGTGCAAAGACCTGGAAGACTGTTAAACACATACCATCATCCTCCTTGTTTTCCAGTGGGACACTCCAGGCTATCAGGTTCCTTGCTGTCCTTCCCTCCTCTGCCACTATTTTCCTCACTTTGTCATGGCTGTTGGAGCGTTGGAAAGAAGCCTGAAAACAAGAAATACATGGATGGGCACACAAGAAAGAAATCTTTGGTCTGACATGTTGATTTCATCCAGTATGCGGCTACACCATCCAATGTGGTGCTGAATTTTCCTCAAATATCTGAAACAGGTGGATGCATTCATTTTCATTGCCATTCTTCTGCACAGAAGCAGATTTACTCATCAGCATGGCATGGGAGTTACCACCCAGCCCCCAGGATGGATGGGTACCTTCAGACCACATCACTTTCATTTAATTGCTTGACAATGCTGCTGGGACATCACAGCAGACTTCACAAATGTTTTAATTACCCTGTGTCAATTAGAACTAATTATACAAGCTAAAGGGAGCATGAGACCAAAATACACGTGTTGGCTGATTGGTGAGAGCCTGGAGAAAGGCATGAGCTGTATGGGAACCATGTGAAGCATGAATAAAATGCCAGCTCTCTCACTAAGACAAGAACCTAGAAAGTATTTCCTGGCAACTGTGATGGGCTGTTACTGCAAAGCTGCAACCACTCAAAGACAGAATGAGAGACCCTGGGATGCTCTCCATTTACCCAATAAACAGTTCTTTGCACTTGGGAGGTGCTCCATCACAAGCCATCTGAAAACAAGTACATTAAAAGTATTTGTATCAACTGACAGATGTCAGTCAGATAAAGTCTTGCCTCTTCTACAGTGCAGGAAAGTTAGTCCTCACACAATAATTTGCAACAAAGCCAAAAGATGTATGGTGATGATAAACTTATGTACCATGATAGCACAAACTGCTGACCAGGTTAGCTTTAAACACTGGCCAACTTAACCATAAAGGAGTTAAACAAACCTAAGAATTACTTTAGGCACAAACAGACTGATTTTCTGTAGAACTAATCAGGAGGTATATTTTTCCTCTTTTCATTTTTACCATCATATGGCTCAAGCCTGCAACCACTTCTACATCTTTAGAAAGAAAATACAGTAAAGTTACACTAAAAACAAATATAGAAGATGAGTGGCTAGAATTTTTTAAGGCAGCAGGAAAATAACACAAACGAGAAACTCCTTTTACTTTAATGCTGATCTAATAGTTTTTAACTTGGGTTTCTCTCATGCAGATGTCCTCAGTTGCCTTTCTGGAAGTCACAGTGTGCCATCTAGTGCCTCACAGACTGCCCACAGACACTACCAGGCAACACAACACAGGAAAAAACAGCACTGCTCAATCTGTGAAGTTGTGGAAAACAGAGTAAAATTACAGACCTTGGCCCTAAGCAACTCAAGTAAAGCACATAAAACCCCCAGAACCTGTACAGAACTGGCTCTAATCTATTCTTATTCTATACAACTAATTGCCTATTCTTGCTGGGAATTTTTAGTAAGAGTGACCATGTCTGCTGCAGCAAGTTTGGTTCGGGTTTTTAATGCCTTATTGCTTAATGAAGTGAGTCTAAAACTTTGCATTAGTCCACAACAAACTAACTTACCAAATTATTTATTTTTATACAAGCCAGAAAAGCTTAAAAGGGAACAATAAGAATCTCATCATGACATTTCAAGGTATTTTGTAGCGCCTAACTTAAAATTCTCATCTCTGTAACCTGGACATCAGTCAAAAGGGAGGCCCAAGCAGGAGTGAGCAATGAGGAACTGCACAGCCAGAAGTGAGAATCACTGTGCCAAAGGCAGGAGTGGCCAGGAACAGCCTTTCCATCTGACAAGAGCTCACTGCAGTCCCCTCCCACACACTGACCCCTGGCTTTGAGTGCCCCCTCACCTGAATCCCTGCTATTTGCCACTCAGCTACCCAGAGGAGTTCCCTTCTGCCACATGCTCTGCATACACTCAGCCCTCAGGCCAAAGGAGGGACCAGAAACTGCCCAGCCTCAGACAGCAAATGCTTATCATTGAATCTGTACTGCTTCTTGTCATGGCTACAAATACTAAAGGACCTTTTGTGAGGAACCTTCTTTAAATGATGCTCATGGATAAAAATACATTGATGTAAACAAACTGAGCAGTTTCATCCACTGCACTCCCAAGGAAAAGTCATTCAGCTCTAAGCTCAGCCCCTTCTAAGAACACCACAGACATTGAGGTCTTACACTGCAGCACAGCTTGGATGAAAGCAGCTTAAAATGGGAGTCAGCTGAAAAAAAGGAATGCAAAGCCCCCACATACTAACACAACTAGAAATTATGCAAAACAAAAGAAATGCTCAGATTTATTCTACTGTAAAATTCCTTTTTGAAGGTTCCTCTCTACAGTGTTGATGAATAACATTTATTTAGCTCCTAGAATCAATACTTTCATAGAAGATACAAATGAACTGATTAATTAATCTCAACATGAAAAATTAGTTTTTCTTGCTGTTGAAAAAACACCATACAGTGTAATAGTTACTGAATGTCTTACCATCATGTTATAGCCTTCCTCTGCATCAACAGGCTCACTTATTACATTTTTGGATGACCCCATTGAGTTTTCATACCTGTGTCAAAAAAATGCAATTAATAATTTTACCTTCAACCAGTTCTAAACTACTTTTAGCTTTCTGGCAGCATTTAGGTCATGTACATCAGATGAGCACAGTAAGGTTGTCAGAAGTTAATTTTATTGTGAAGTGTTTGCATTGCTCCTTACTAAAAACAGCCAAAAGTCCAAGAAGCAAACAAAAAGAGACTGACATTACAGAAAATGGAATTTCATATGTGGTTAGACAGTAAACAGTACAAAGAATATCAAAACTTTCAAACAAATCACTGCATGGACTGCTCTACAACAGTGATGCAAGTAGAATAATCTTTCCTGGGACAGAGAACTGGGCAAGTTGGTGATCAGTTCAGAAAGAAAAACAAATCAGAGATGCACTAACAATCAGCATCAGCGAATGAATGATCAAGCAAAATCAAACTGAAACTTCTGTTCTCATGGAACTCTAAGATGTGAAGGCTGCTGTACAAGTGAGCTCTGGCAAAGTGAATACTTTATGCAGTTGTAACAGAACCATTGCCACAAATGAAGAAAGTCCACAGGTGCAATTATTTAGAGGTTTATCAAGAATTTCCAAAACAGTGCTAGCAATTCTGAAATAAAGTTAAATCCTTGGCTTTAAGGTTGATAAATTCTAAACAGCTGAGTGCAGTCTATTTTGAGTGCAGTCTAATCTTACTTATCTGAAGAATCAGACACTAAATGGAAATTAAAGAAAGACACTTCTAAATTATGCAAGGTCAGGTAAAAAGGCAGTATTAACCTTTAATCAGGTCCAAAGTCAGATTTTGTTGGCCTTTACCATGAATGACACTACTTTAAGCAGACTGTTCAACTGTTCTCACATTACAGAAATAGCTGAATTTTCTATAGGGATTTAGCCCAGCCTGTGCCAACAAGCCCACGGATCTCTGTATGCCTTAAGACAACCTAGTAAACCCATACAAACCAAAATGTAATGCAGTTGGATGGAGTTTTTGAAAACAAAGATTGTACTTCTGCATCACTTCAGCCATCAGAACAGATCCACCACTGAGTCTTCAAACACTGAAGCATCTTAGAAAACATCTCTTGTACAGCAAACTTGATTGTACTCGAGGGATAATAAAAGCAGATTAAACTGACATATATATATTTTAGGAGAGAATACGAGGATCCACGTATTTTCCCAGTACTGCAGTTCACTTGCAAATAATGCAGAAATAGGAATTTGTATTTAGAGAACTGCACAGAGAAGGCAGACCCTGAGTACACTGCGAGACCTTCAGTGCTGTCAGCCGTGATTTTGTCTCTGACAGCAAAGGAAGAGCAGGGCTTTACACTAGGAACGACATAAGCAGTTTCTAAGATGCAAACAGCCATACAGCATGTGGCATTTGACACGGGTTCACAGCGAATTTCCTCAGCGAGGGTGCCTCTCCCCCCACGCACAACCCCCGCTGAGGACAGGGGGGCCTGAAGGACCGGCGGGGTCCCAAGCACCGGGACCCCCCTCAGGCTGAGCCCGAGTCTCCCCACGGGCAGTGCGGGAACGCCGCGAGGGGCTGGCTCAGACGGACAGCCCGTTTCTCCCTCAAGGCACGGCCCGACCCACACCCACCGCTCCCGGTCGCCTGTAGCAACCAGGCTATCCGCGCCCCGCCTGGCCGGGCCGTGCGGCGGAGCCGCCCGCCGGGGCTGTGGGGCTGAGGGGGGGTGAGGCGGGCCCGCCGCCATCTTGCCCGCGCCTCCCGCGCGCTGCCCGCTCGCGCCGGGCCCGCGCGCCGGCCACTCACGCTCTCCGCCGCGCCGCGCCGTCCCGCCCGCGCGCGTCCCGCCGCGCTGACGTCATCGCACCCCGCCGCCACCGCCCGCCCGCTGCCGTGCCGGCCCCGCCCGGCCGGCCTGCGCATGCGCGGCGCCTGCCGGTGAGGCGATGCCCTCACCTGGCCCCACACCTTCCACCCGCCCCGCCCGATGCATGCCCTGCCCGCGCCGGGTGCAAGCAATGCCCTCACCTGGCTGCACACCTGGCCCCACACCTTCCACCCGCCCCGCCCGATGCGTGCCCGGCCCGCGCCGGTGAGGCGGTGCCCTCGCCGTGCCTGCGCCTCGCTCCACCCTGGGGAGGCCACTGAGGAGGTTCCCGCGGCCCCTCGGGCAAGGCCAAGCTCGGGGCTGCCCTCAGCCCCTGAGGAGACGCTGGGGTGCGGTCACAGAATCGATCTGCTTGGGAAAGGCCTCTGAGACCACTGAGTCCCATCTATGACCGAGCACCACCTTGTCACCTAGACCATAGCACCAAGTGCCATGGCTAAACACCTTAAACACCTCCAGGGACAGTGGCTCCATCACCTCCCTGGGCACCCTGTTTTAATGTCTAATCACTGCTTCTGTGAAGAAATTCCTGCAGATGTCCAACCTAAACCTTCACTGGTGCAGTTTGAGGCCATTGCCTCTCATCCTGTCACCGTTGCCTGGCAGGAGACCAGCCCTTACCTCCTGTTGGTAAACTGTGGAGAGCAAGAGTCTCCCCGGGCCTCCTTTCCTCCAGGCTGAGCCCCTGCAGCTCCCTTGGCTGCTCCTGATACTCCAGACCCTTCCCCAGCTCTGTTCCCTCCTCTGGACGTGCTGGAGCTCCTCCATGTCTTCCTTGTTGTGAGGGGCCCCCATGTGAGGTGTGGCCTCAGCAGAGCCCAGCACAGGGGGATGGATGGTCACTGCCCTGCTCCTGCTGCCACAGCACTGCTGGCACGGCCCAGGGGCCATTGGCCTTGTTGCCCGCCTGGGCTCGTGTTCAGCTGCTGTCAGCCTGATGTGGCTTCCTGTGCCAGTGTGATCACTGAGTCATGGCAGTCAGCCCCCAGCCCCTCCCCACTGCTGGGAGCAGAGAAAAGGGGACAGTAAATAACTGTGTGCAATACATGGGGTACAGGTATAAAACAGGCACCTAATCCTGGGGTGTAACAATAAAGTGTGGCTCGGGCTACTGCGTCCAGCTTGCCCACCTGGGGCTGGGTGGGGCTTGTGAAGAGTCCCACATTCCTCCTGGGGTCTGAGGCCTGGGAAATGTGATTTGTGAAGAAACACCAGACAAGTGGAATCTGATAAGACAAAAGGGGATGTGGTAGGAATGGTCAAGCATGTAAAACATGATGTGAAAAGAATAATCAGTTTCCCTGTGTGTGACAGGAATAGCAAGAAGAAAGAGGCCTAAATGATAACCTGGACAGCTCGGGCTGTCATCTCTAAAACATTAAAAGTCCTGCAAGGATGGTAATAGATGGCTTGGGAGATCATACACGCTTCAGTTGGATCTGCAGCAGCAACAACACCTCTCAGAAAGGATACATCACTCACCTGGGAGCAGAGAGCTGAGCCTTGAAGATTTCATCCAAATCCCTCACAGTGCCATCCTTTGACAATGCACTTATTATTTATCAGCTGCCTCCTCAATGTGTGGCTAAGCTGAGTGCCCTGATACTGTGTTGCATCAAATCCTGCTGTTCTGGTTTGATGCCAAATCAGATACAGCATCAGAAGAATCTCCTCTCATAACCTATTTCCTCAGATATTAATAACTGCACTAAATGCAAAGAACTAGAAAAACAGGTCAGTAATGTCTGCAGAGTATAAAATACTTCCTGCAAAGTCTTATGAAACAATTGGAACATTCAAGAAGTTATATTTGGGTACTACCAAAGCAAATTACTGTCACTTTGAAATCCAAACACGGTATTTAAATGTGATGATCTTCATAAACTGCTGCTCAGTTTTTTCCCTTATTTAAACCTAAAATCAACAACTTTTATAATGGAAAAAGGAAGGATAATCTTTGCATGCAGGTCTTAGATAAATGGCCTCATGCAGCTTAAAATGTTGATGTGATAATAACAAAATATATCAAAATGGAAGCCTATCTAAATAAAGCTACTGTCAATCAATTCTGTCAGTGTATAAATGACATACATTAGAATAAAATGAATTAAGGCTTATTCAAGTCAAGCAGTGATTTATAAAACTGAAATGTAGAAATGTCAAAAACTTACAGTGAACACCAGATGGATAACTTGACTTGTTAGAAATAACTGCTCAGGAACTGGTGCTTGTGCTGCTGGACAGCTGGTCTCGTGCTGACAGTCCAACAGACCCAATTTACACTTGCAGATCTCACAGAGAAGTTGAACATGACCTTTTAACATTCTCTTTTTCTTTGTGACCAAAAGAAGGGCTCCAAATAGATTTGTGACACACTGCATATGATTTGGCTTGAAGGAAGGGCAGATTTTCCAGAAAAGTCAGGAAGTTCACCACATAAAAAAATTTTTATATAGCATGACTGATATTCTGATTTAAAAATAGCTTCACTGATACTCCCTTTTAACTTACAATAGTGATGCATTTGCTATGCAAGTGGTTAAAATAATGGAGGGAACAGAAAAACCTCTCTCTCCCCACCCCCCGCATTCATACCAGAATGGTCTTGAATTTTATTACACAACTGGTTTAACTGTGTGCTGGGAAGGGTCTGTTGTATTTTGAAATGGAGAAGAATATGATTTTCTCTGTTTTTTTCTCTGATTCTTTTGCTTTTTCTCTGATTTTTTTCCTAATATATAGGATATAATGAATTCAATAATAATAAATGTGGTCTTGCAGGTTGTGTACTGAAATGTCCAGTCTGATACACTTGTCAACCCTTGAGATACACAGCAAAGAGGTTTTTTGTAGTGTTACTAATGCATCAGACAAAGAAAACAAAGCATCCTGAGTGCTATTTCAGAATCTAATCAAATCATATTTCTGACTTGATTGCTCATAGGATTTGCTTTGTCTACACATGCCGCAAGTAGTAGGACTCAATTCACATTTTGTACATGTGATTTATTAAATACTGATGGGAAATTTGACATTTAAACCAATAAAAGATATTAGACTTAACTCACTATTAGATTTTTTAATGGAAAGACATTTCTTATACAGGCAGGAAATTGCAATAACACATTTACTGATTTATTGCAATATTTTACTCTCGGATCTTCAAAATGAACTGTCGTAGCTCTTCACAGTTAATAGAATTGGGGGTGAACTGGGAGCAGCCATGGAAGGGACTGGACAGTGCAGCAATTTCCATTACCTTGGGGCTTTGCCTAAACAATGGTGTTCATGGAAACACAGGTAGGTTAAACTCACCCCTTTCTGGCTAAAGGAAGAATTTTGAAAAGACTCTTATATTGAAAAGAGAAAAAACAAATCTAACAATGGTCCTACATAAATCTCAACCCAGTAACAACGATTAATTTGACACAGTGGGGTCAGGATCAGAGCAATCCCAATTTCATGTGACAGCTGTTAGGAATTATATTCTTGGGGAGGCCCCTGCTCATTTACACGATGTATTTTCAGTTTGTCTGAGTGGTCAATGAGGCTAAATTTATTTTACAGCTTTCTATTATCTGTGTTGAACAGTTATTAAAACTTGTATTGATCCAGTTATTAATAACTCTTACAAAGCCTCGCTTCCCTTTCTCTTTGCCTCAGAAGCGTTACTTGTGAGTTGCGCCCTTAAGCAAGACTAATGCTCGTTCCTTTTTGGTATAAAGCTTTGGCACACCTCATTTCCTGATCATCTTCCCCTTGCAGGGTTTGTTGATGCTTGCCTCAAATTCTGGTAACACAGAATCACAGAATATGCCGAGGTGGAGGGGACCCATCAGGATCATTCGGCCCAACTCTGTGTCCTGTGCAGGGCATCTCGAATAGTCACTCCTACCATGTCCAAACGCTCCTCGAACTCAGTCAGACCGTAGTAAATCACTTCAGTCTGACAGGCCTCACTGATGTTTAACATTGGATAATTCTCAGTATATCCTGACGGTATTGGGTACCTTTCGCTGGTAGACCAAAAAAGCCTTGGCGAGAGAGGCCCGTTCCCGTTCCCGAACCGCTGCCACTGCGCGCAAGTGACACCCCCGGCCGCCTCCGCCCGCCGGCCCGACCCTCCCGCCCGCCGGCCCGACCCTCCCGCCCGCCGGCCCGACCCTCCCGCCCGCCGGCCCGACCCTCCCGCCCGCCGGCCCGACCCTCCGCCGCGCCCCCCGCCCGCCCCCGGCCCTCTCCCCGCCCCTCGCCGCGGATCGCTCTGGGCGGGCGGCGCGATGCGGCCGGTGCTGCTGGCGCTGGGCCTGGCGCTGGCGCTGGCGGCGGCGAGCGAGCAGCACCGCGCCGAGTACGACCGGGAGGCGCTGCTCGGCGGGCAGGTGGGCCGGGGGCGGGCGGGGCCGGCCGCCGCTCCGGCGGGGCCGCGGGGCGGGCGCGCTCCCCGGGCCGGGCCGGGCCGGGCCGCTGACGGGGCGTGTTGCTGCTGTGCCGCAGGAGGAAGCGGAGGAGTACGCGCGGCTCAGCCCGGAGGAGCAGCAGCGGCGGCTGAGGAACATCGTGAAGAAAATCGACGCGGACGAGGACGGGCTGCTCAGCGAGGGTAACGGCGGGGGCCGGGCGGGCCGGGCTGCTCCGGGAGGAGAACGCGCTCTACCCGTGACACAGCCCGTGGCTCTTGTGCTGGGGAGAATCCCTGTGGAAAACATCACGATCCCTTGCACAATGAGTTAGAAACACTGACAGGCTCACACAGAGGCTATCTCTGTGCCTAAGGTTTCTGTTTGACTCCAGAAGTGACCACTGAGAGGGGACCTCACTGATATGTGTAAATACCTAAAGGAAGGGTGCCAAGAGGATGGAGCCAGGCTCTGCTCGGTGGTGCCAGCTTCTTGGACAGGAGGCAATGAACAGAAACTCATGCTCAGGAAATTCCACCGCGATATGAGAAAGAGCTTCTTTCCTGTGCAGAGATTGTGCATTGGCACAGAGTGCCCAGAGAGGTTGTGGAGTCTCCTCAGTGGAGGTACTCCAGAACCTTCTGGACACAATCCTGTGCCATGTGCTCTGGGATGACCCTGCTTCAGCAGGGAGGTTGGACCGGATGACCGCCGTGGTTGCTTCCAGCCTGACCCATTCTGTGATGGAAGGAGTGTGGCCAGCAGGAGTCAGTGTAGGTCAGAGCAGTATCAAGTTGAAGGTACCTCCTTTGCACTGGTACCTGCTTCTTGCATGTCTGAAGCTACTTGGAATCAAGTGGGTCTCCATGTTTGTAATCCTGTTATGTGCAAATCAGAGAGCGGGTGTAAGATGGAAAGTACTGCAGCCATAATACTACGTAGGTGTGCTTCAGTACCTGGTGACACCAAGTGACATTGAAGGATGATATTGCATCATAGAACACTATCAAATGGCTCTTTCCAGACAGGTTTTTGTCAGTCAGACTTAGGAGCTCCATGGTAAACTCAGGCCCTTTCAGTACATCATTATGATAATCTAAATTTAATTTTAAACTTCATTATGAACTTTTTTTGCTCTGCTGTGATTTTGACAAAAAAAGTCTCTTGTGTGCACACACAAAGCAAGCAGAATCCTTGGTCAAATGCCAGAACATGGTTTCATTAAAATGACACTAAACATGCAGGAAGCTTTCTAGGTGAGAGAACAAAATGCAGTTTTAAAGACAAGACCGAGTGTCTTTTGAATGCTTCTCACTTTATACACTAAATTTAATAAACCGCACCCTTATTTCAGTGTTCCTGCAAGACTGTGTAGAGGTGAGATAGTCTGTAACTTCATTGGGATGGCTAATCCCTGTCATACACCACAAGCAGCTCACAAATGAAGGCTTTAAAGAAAAAAGTATTATATAAAAGGATAGGAATTCCAGCCATACTCTGTCCTCATAGTGTATTTACTGCATCTGATTCTCAGTCTAATGAAAACTTGCCTTCCTTTCACTTCCCAAAGGTAAAACTCACAGTGGAATGTGTTTTTACAGTAAGAAACTTATGGTACTGAAGCTTTTTGAGCTCAGTTATTCCTCACTGTATTGCAAAACTCTTGAGAACATCTTCCTTACCAGTGCCTCCATTTGGAGGCTGACAGTGAGAGAAGATGAAATATATTAATGCTGCTTCTCTAGTGTTGGAATATTAAGTATTTCTGATTCATGGCACTGGACATTATGTGGATATCACATGGCTGTGCCTCATACCTTCAGTGCTGGGAAATAAACCATTAATTAATGGTGCCCATCTTTGAGAAATGTTGCAGTTTCTTGTAAGGCAGTGCTGGTTTGTGCACAAGCCTTGCTGGCACACACACCTCTGCAGGTTCAGTCGATTCACAGAATCTGTTAGCAAGCTGGTCCCTTTGCTAATATAAATTCAGTACTCAAAATGTATTTTTAAAAATCCCTTGTTGCTTTTCAAGGATATTTAAATAAACCTAATAAAGTTGTATTGATGCCTCTGCCAAGAAGGAGAGGATAAGATACTTTAGTATTTAATAAATGCTGTAAGATTTTTCTGCGTCAAAGTAGTGATTTCTATAGGACTCTTTTTTAGTCATCATGACTCTTCAGAGCAGGATTTCAGTTGAGTTGATTAGGATGTATAATTTTTGCAATGCAGAGGGAGATGTTTTTCCCTTCCAGGCACCTGAAAATAACTGAGAGATACTGGGAGAATATGTTCTCCCAATCTTCTCTAAATGAAGTAACTTTAATGTATTTCTGTCAGTTCATTGGTATATTAAGTTTTATTTCTTTTAGCTACATTTGTATAAAAACAAGCAGCTAAAAAACCTTTCCAAACTATGTGAGGCTTGATTTCAGCCCCAAGTAAAGGGAAAGTAGCACTACAAAAGTAGTTAATATTTTATTTTGGGTAATTAAGGCAATGACACAAAATAAAGTGGTTTTTGATTTCAGTTAGTGGATTTTTCTAAAGAAACCCCAGAGTGATGGGAACAATGGTTTTTTAGGACACCAAATGAGATTTAGAGTTGTGTGTCTAAACTATATTCAGCATCATTTTCATAAAACTCTGGAGAAGAAATAAGTGAGAAATGATGGTATAGTGTTGATTTCTTTCAGACTAGAAAAGACTAGGCCACATAATCATTATAATCATTAACAAACCCCCTGAAGTCTGTAGCTGTGATCTATTCCCTCATTCAGTTACCTTGGAAAAATCCACAGCATGGAGCAAACAGACTAGTTTGCTTTAAGTAACCTCTTGCCTGCATGCTTTCATCTGAATTGCAAAGTATATTCCAGACAGAATAGATCTGTGTCATCTTCACAATTTTTATGGTGCAGATGATTCTGATTCTCTTTCTTTTGTTATATTTTTAATGGTTTCCACAGATGAGCTGAGCTCCTGGATACAGCAGTCTTTTAAGCATTATGTTACACAAGAAGCCAAGCAGCACTTCAGTGACTATGACAAAGATGGTGATGGACTGGTGTCCTGGAAGGAGTATAACTTGCAAATGTATGATCGTGTAATTGATTTTGATGAGAACACTGTCCTGGAGGATCAAGAAGAAGAATCATTTCGCCAGGTAAAATGTTTCAGCAGCAGCTCCTGGAAGCTGTTGGCCAAAGGCAGCAATATTTGCTTATTGTGACAGAACAAGATGGGTAGAGAAAGCAGAGCAGCTGGCATATGGTTAACATGTTATGCTATCTGAGATAGGGGAGTAATTAAAGGAAAGTAGTGGAGTATTAAAGCTGCTACTGACAAAATAAAGACACAGTGAAATGGCACCTCCTGAGTGTATTTTTCTGGCTGAGTGGAGCATAAGTCTTACAGCAGAGCATGGTCTCCAGCCACCATCTTAAACCCAGGATGCAATCCATTGGGTGAAGTCTGAGCCTGACAGAGTCCTGCCCTCAGCAGGGCCAGCAGCACTGGGGCTGGAGCAGAAGGAAGCTCTTTAACGCCTTGGTTGCACTGTTACAGCCCTTCTTTCAGTTACTGCTCAGGCACTCAGTGTGGGCTGTCAGTATTGCCTGCTGTAACATTGCCTGTCCATTAGAGAGAGATCCACAGAGAAAGCAACAGCCATTCAAACAACCAGTTTTAAGCAATGAAAATGCAGCTCCCACAGCTGAAAATGGATGTTTAAACACAGAAGTTGTGTGTGAGTCACGTCTATGAAAGCAGGTGCTTAAGCAGGGAGAGAGGCAGGGTGAACAGGTTCACAAGAACCATCACATAGCAAAACTTGTTTCCTTTCAAGTTCCACATTTGTAAGTACATGTAAATGTTTCCCAGAAAGAGAATAAGTGTGTTTTTAGACTATTCTAGTCAGAGGTTTATTTTTTTCTGTGAGGATTGCTTTGTCGGCTTTTAGTAAAGTAGTAGTAGGTAATTTAGGATGTTAGCAGAAGTTAAACTAATATAGTGAACAAAGGATTTTACACATTGAAGAAACAAACTGTAAAGCATAGTATGTCGCATAACTGAATAATTACATAGCTTTTAAATACCACAAGACTTGCAGAGGAACTTCCAGTCAAAATATTGATACCATTTTTGGGACATTGGCATCACAGATACATAGGGAGCTATGAATCTGTAAGCTGGGATAGAACTGCTTGCTCATGTTATGACTTGACTGCTTGCTGCATTTTCCTGCCTGCTGGCTTCTCCAACGTAGATTGTAAATGAGCAGCATTGTACAAGCATCACAGGTCAGGCACCTTCAGCATTTTCCTTAGGTTTTCAGATTAGTGGTCCTGCTCTGATCAAGGTGAAAGAGTAAGATACAGTTTGGAAGTGACATCAGGTAAGAGCAGGAGTTTACCAGGAGATGGCAGCCTTGCTCATCATTTCCCAAAAAACTCTGGAAAACTTTCTTTCTCCCTCAATGGTTCAAGCTTACATTGCAGTATAGTGCTTTCTGTAATCCTTCTGGATTGCCTTCCTAGTTAAACTCCCAGCTAAGGTCAGCTTTTCTCTAAGAGGACATTTCACTATTTTGCAGAATAGTTAAGATCTTGCACTTCACTTGTTACATGTAATGCTCTGTGTTCATCAGCTTAGCCTGATTTTGACAGAAGTGTGAATAGGTGAGATATAAACCAAAAATACAATTTCAAATGGTTATTTGTAAAGTGTTTATGATCTCTTATTTGCTGGCTACTCCTGTACCCAGATTACTCACACTGATAACACAGCACACCTTAGGATGGGATTCCAAGATTTTTATATTTCACATGATCTGCAGTTTGAGCAGAGATTGGTTGTCAATGATGTGGGTCTGTGTTTTGTATAAAGAGATTGTACAAAACAAAACAAGAAAAAAATAGGAAATCTTTGCACATCTGGAAGACAGAAAGTGCAAGACATTCAGAAATTATAACTTGCCTGCTTATATCAGATATTATTTCTTTTTTAATGGCATGCTAATATGTATACTTAAAACAGGTTAGAGAAGTGACTTTTAAAATGATCACATAAAATATAAACAATAACACAAAAATGTTTAAAATTATCACATTTAAAGGACAGCAGTCCTGTAGTAAAGGAATCTGGCCTTAAAATGGCTTCAGAAAAGACATTTTACATACATGATCTTTCACGACCTTCTCTGAACTACAGACAGCCCTTGACATAAATAAGATGTAGAGCTATTACAAAGTTAAGTGTCTTTAAAATGTAAATTTTGGAATTTGCAATGGATGCCATTAATTATAATAATGGTTCTCCAGTTTGTTATTTTAGAAATTGGTGACTTTTAGAAGAGGATGCACATATCAAAATGAGAATCCTTGGTCTTTTTATTATCTCTCTTTGGTTCATTTTAAATGTCTCCTTAAATTGGAAAAAACAGGGGGTTTTGTGATTCTTAGAATAAAACCACCTCAATCAAAAGTATTGTTCTTATTGCTCTCAGTGAGCTGTTTTTAGTGAAAATTTATCATCAGGATAGTATGAGTAGGTAATGTGAAACAATTAATATGCTAATGAGCCAGCTACTATTATGTTGTTTTTCCTTTCCAGTAAGGGCTCTAACTAAATCTATTTTCTAAGCTTCATTTAAAGGAGAAAAAACGTTTTGAGAAAGCTAATAGAGATGATGTTCCTGCTCTGAATGTGGATGAATATATTGCATTTGAGCATCCTGAAGAGGTGGAGTACATGACGGTAAGGTTTATAGGGGAAAACCTTTATCAGCCTGTGTGTGGGGGTCTTTTCAATGTGTGTCCTTAGCCTCAGTGCCACAGGAGGTGGAGCAGTTATGGATATGGTTTGGACAGGCCAAATTAAAATTGGGTAATGTCTCATGGATCCAGTGCTGGAGGTCAGGAGCTGGAGCAGGAGTTCAGTGCTTTCTTTGAAATCTGTTCCCAGAGTTAGGATTGCACAAGTATCCCCAGCTTTGGGGACTGGACTGTCTTAGCCACCTTAGCCACCTCACAGCTCTGTTAGGCTGCAAATCCATCAGTGAGATTTCAGCTTTTGGTTTTGGCTCTCTGGTGGACAAAAGACCAGCCAGTTCTAACAGTTCAATTAAGTTGCAAGAATGCAAATTAATGAATCCACCAGATAATCAAAGTGAAATTGGATGATAGAGCTTTGTACATATTCATGTTTCTGAGCTGCTTTTGCAGTTTTGAATTGTGTTGAAGGATTCCAGCTCTATAGACACCTTTCAGATTTGGTTTTCATGAAATCTGACATTCTAAACTCTTAAGGACAGATCTGGTTTATTTCACAGGAACCAATTACTGCACTAGTCTGCATAAAGCACAAAAAGAGATTTGAAATGAGGGAGTCTTTCATTTAAGGAATACGTCATTGCTCCAAAATGATTCAGTGCTGTTTCTCTTGATCATGGGTTGCTAATTCTGCTCTTTGTATGTATACAAAAGGACTTTGTCATTCAGGAGGCTTTAGAAGAACATGATAAAGATGGCGATGGATTTGTTAGCCTGGAAGAATTCCTTGGTGATTACAGAAGAGACCCAAGTAAGGAATAACGGGAAGGGGCATGAAAGAGGGAACTAAAAAAACTTTTGGTATGGGGGGAATTGGATCCACCTTTATTTTCAGCTTTTCACATTAGACCTACAGATTCTGAGGAAGATTTTCTGTCTTAGAATAATTCTGTTTTCTGGAACTGGGCATAGTAGAGTAGACTCCTTATTTCAGTCTGCCCCATGTGTACTTGCTGGTGGTTTGTGTGTAGCCCATTCCACAGTTTCCTTGCCAGTTGCTTCTTGTTTTCTGAAAGACTGAAATGAATTCCTGACCACAGAGGATACAGCTGAAACAAGGTGCAGCCATATTTGCCAGCTGAGCACATCTGCAGATCCAGCTAGCAGGAATGTGAGGGTAAACTGCCCTGGCCTTGGTCAGCCTGAGCAGGCACTGCCAGCCTTGCTTTGGGAGGACTGAGCTGAGAGTTTTGTGAGTGGGGTGAAGTGTGAGGAGTCACTGAGCTGTTCCAGCTATCAGTGCAGTGATTGCTGCCTTCACTCTTTGGTTTGTTTGGGTTTGCTTTTTTCAATCTTGCCCTTCCTTAAACTTGATCTGTTCCTTCTTTTACGAGAAGAAGGACACTTAGCTGATGCTTATCAATATTTCTCAATTAATATTTTACACACTGTATTTGATTTCCTAAAAGCTAGGGCAAATAATTCTTCCCATTCCAGAAAGCTCAGTTTTGTGGAAAGTCTGCTTGTCCCAAAGCAGTGCTAATTTTGAATTGCATCCTAGCTGGGGAGAGTTGTGTAAGCCACATGAGGATATGGAGAACCAGGGGAATAATCTGTTTTTCTTCACTCTAATCAACCACCTGGAATTTCACATTTTATAACCATCTTTGTTTGTCAGAGCCAGTAAAAACAACCAATCTCTGATGCAGCTACAGAATTCTTTATCTTTTCCCTGCTCTAACATGAAAGAAAGCTTTTCCAAGCCAGTCTATAAAAAGTTGTTGGAAAGGAGTGAAATTGTTGTAGTAATAAAGAAGATAACAGCCTTGTCTTACAACTTGTTAGCAAGACTTGAGAATCAGCTGTGATTGTACAAACTACTTCAGCTTTTCTCTCCTGCAGACAGTGTTCCTGCAGCACTCTTTAAAATGACTAATAGGCTGCATGGGGGCTCTGATTCATAATTAGCTCATGGTTTGGGGCAACACTGTATGGTGAATTGTGACATAAAGGGAAAATCTCCTTGCAAAACCAAATGTTAGAAAGGAAGGAGAGACTTCATTCTTTCTTCTTTAATAATGAAATTGTAATTATTTTGAAACTGTTACTTACCTGCTTGTGATACCTGCTGCTTTTGACTTTCATAAGGCTTAGAAAGCCAGTTTATGCTTGTCTGCAGTGTTTATAATTTTGATGAATTACTTCTCAATTACATGAGGAGTTAAGGACAAGTCTAAGATTGCTGTAGGCTGCAGGATGCAATACCTGTACATTGGTTAAGTATAAAACAAGTATGCAAATAAATACTGACAGTACATGAAATTGCTTTCCCTACTTTCCTCTGCCCCTTATGGTTTGTTTTTGTTTAGTGACATCACTTTTAGGTAATGTTTTATAGAATAAGTGTATCTGCTTAGGAGAAAAGATGAAAACCTCTGCTTTAAAGTGTAGAGTAGCTTTAAACTTTACACTTGTGTCTTACCAGCTGCAAGGGAAGATCCAGAATGGATCCTGGTTGAGAAGGATCGGTTTGTGAATGACTATGACAAGGATCATGATGGAAAACTCAACCCTCAAGAGCTGCTGTCTTGGATAGTACCCAACAATCAGGGTATTGCACAAGAGGAGGTTCGTGGTTTCACTGCTGGTTACATTTTAATTACTGCAGGGGAATTTTGAAGAATCACAGTGAAATGAGAGAAGCATTCAGATTTATCGTGTCTTAGTTATTGAAAAAAAAAAATATCAGTAGATCTTTGCATATATTTTTAATTTCTTTTTACTTTGACAAGGAGTGCAGGTCCTTTAACTGCAAATGTGAAGTTTCTATTAATTGTGTAAATGTTTGTAAATTAACAAAGTGGTTTTGTACATGTTTAAATAGCTTATCTGCTTTGACTCAAGGGTACAGAATTTTAATAAGTCATTTTTAGTTGTTGTAGGTAAATCTAATGAGATGCACTACCTAAAGGAACAGCATAATTTTGAAATAAGAAATTGATTGTAATTCTTCTAACTGGATAAATCATCATAATTGTAGAACTAAAAACTGGTTTTGAGTACAAGAAAATGGAAATAACTCTGTGATTCAAGATGGTGTAAAACTTTGATGATGCTAATTAAAATGGTTTAATCAGGGATAGAACAGCATAATAGCTTTTAAGTGGATTCTCATTTTAGCTTTTTTTTTTTTTTTTTGTGGCAGTTTCCAGTCCCTGACTGCAGTAGAGAGGATTTCTGCCTTTCTTCTAGTAACTTCTCAGCTAACTTTTCCATGTCTTTGCTTTGCCCTGGAGGATTTTGGTGTTCAAAATGGCAGGAACACCAGGTCTTCCCATGGTCTCATATTCCTGGGGAAGAGAGGCACCTCGCTGTGTCAGGCACACAGACACACAGACACACAGCCCATGAGCTGCTCCCTGAGCTGCCCCTGTGCCCTGCTGGGCTCTGGGGCCAGGAGCAGCCCTGTGGCAGCAGCAGCAGCAGCAGCAGCCCTGGGTGCTGCTGTGTGGGACCTGTGGGATGCTGAGCTGTTCTGGGAGTGCTGCTGTAAATGGGGATCTGAGAGCCTTTGCATGGCCTGTTCTGGCTGTGCTCAGTTCTTAGTTCACAGAAATAGCACTGCTCTAACATGAGCTCTGTGCTGCTGGGGCTGCTCATATCTGTGTTAGCTTCCTTGGTTTGGGGTTTTTTAGCTCTTCTTAGCAATCTTTCAGATTTTGGCTTACAGCAATAGCTCCATTCTGTAATAGTAATAGCTCCATTCTGCAACTAATAATTTGTTTTACTTGTTTTTCTAATTTGCTAGTTTTTTCCTTTGGGTAATAAAAAGGCTTAGCAAAGTCACCTGTCCTTAAGAGAAGGTAGCATTGATTCAGTCATAAACTGCTGTTTGAAGTCAGAGTATCACACTTCTATTTCAGCATTTCAAAATTACTTGAGAAACCCGGTAGTTAAATGACATAAAAATAGAAAAATTACAATCTATTCCATTTTCAGGAATTGACATGTGTTGGCCAAGATGTTTGTCATATTAATCTTTCAGCTTTTGCCATGCAGAGTGCTTTTAAAATCCCCTTAGCTGACGTTTGTGCCCGTTATTTTTGGCTCAGTTTCATTGAGCCAAACCAATCAGGAAAAGCAGGAACAGAAGGATTCTCTAAATCACTGCATTTGTAGATGTTCAGCAAATGAAAACAAAGGCCATGTAATACCAGGACTCCATTTCTCAGAAATAAGTGGTCCAGTAGAGCTGCTCCACAGCCTGTTAGCTTTGAGCTATGAAATTCTGGTGAATGAGCTACAAATAAAATACTCTGCATTTGGTTTTTCATCTTACTGCTAAACTTCCCTCTTTTTATAATATATAAATAAGCACAAACCAGATTTGTTTTAACTTAGTGCATGTGGTGGTCTGTTTTGTTTACAGGCTCTGCACCTCATTGAAGAGATGGATTTGAATGATGATAAAAAACTTTCTGAAGCAGAGATTCTTAAGAACCAAGATTTGTTTCTTAACAGTGAAGCAACAGATTATGGTAGGCAGCTTCATGATGAACGTTTCTACCATGAAGAACTTTAGATTATTTATTTTGTAATCTTTTTTTCTTCCCTTTCTTTCATTTGAAGCTTTTGTTAAAAGCACTCATCAGCTGCATTGCAAGTTTCATGCTGTAATTACAGTACACTAATGTTTGTGTAAATAATTTGCATTCAAAATTAAATTGCCCTCCTGCAAACTTCCTGGGCCTCTTGTAGCCTTCACAATTAATTTGAAATACTTGCTGTCAGAATTCTGTAGTGTTGGGAAATAAATTACTTCAGGGTAGTACTGTATTGTGATGAGTTGTTCTACTGTACTTGAAGAAAATGGAGAATCTAGATGGTTCTGAAAGAATGCAAAATATACTAACTGAGACTACTATTTTTCTAATCAATAAATTAGGGCAGAGTGTGGGGAAGGTGGGGGGATGTTTAGAGTTAGTATTAACTGTGTTTTGTTTAATACCTTTGGAGAAATACTTACATAAATGCCTCAGTTGTTTAAGAGGTTTCTACTTGATTTTGAATGGTTTCTATACTGTGTTTTACTCTATCATAAAACTTGCTATTTTTACATCAATAGACAAGAATTATTTTTAATGTACAGTTGTAGAGCATTAGCAATGCAGTGGTATTTTACTGTGTCGAGACCTTCTTCATTTGTTGGATTAAAACTTAAAATGTTCTATCTTTCTGTGTTTTGTACATCTGTTTCTCACCTTGGGCCACCCATAGCAGCTCCTGGAGATGTGAGCCATGTGCATAATGTCCAGTGGCAGCATTCTTGGCTTTATTAACCAGAGATGTGTCATCTTATCTGGCTGCTAAAGAAGATTCAAATGCATTTAGCATTTTCTGGACAAGTTTGCAAAAGCAATTGTGTTTATTTTTTGATTTGCAGTATATGGAAGGTTAAAGCATCAAGGCATTACATAAATAATATTTGTAGTACTAACATCTAAAAGTTAACCTTATCTGAAAACTCCACAGGAGAGTGCTGTCCCATTTTGTGATTATTTGAAATAAGAGTTAATGGCACTACAGGTTCAGTGTAGGAAAGTCCAGATATTCCCTTCTGTCTCCTGGAAAGAAATGAGCTGAGTATTCCAGACAAAGACAAAGCCTCACAGAAGAGCTTGTGTGGAATGTGTTAGGGTTTTTAGTTCCTTTATAAATAACTGGTAATGCTCTCACAGTGTTCTCCTTGACCAATGTTTTCCTTCCTCCCAGCTCTGTTGAGTAAAAGCAGCTAGTTCTGCCTTGTTTTTTTCCCAGGATACCACCTCTTAATTATGCTCAGAACAAATGGAATTCCTTTTGGGGTAAGTGCTGATGTGTCAGTAGAAGGTTAGAAATTTTGATTCAAAGCAAAACCACATACACTATATTTTTAGATATCATAGCAATAGAAATTCAAAACACTTCTCCAGTTTTAGTGGTTGGATGTTTTTCTACCCATATTTTTTTATGTCAGTTCCTTGGGAATATGAGTACAGCTCCTGCTATAGTGGTGGTGAGATCTGATTTTTAAAAAAATGAAGTCTAATAAGTCCAGTGCCCAGGAATATTAAAACAAACAAAAAAATATATTATGGTGATGTTTCTAAATGAGCACATATGCAGAGTATTGGCTAAAATATGCTAAAGGAAGCTGAAGTGTTGCCTCCCATGCTGCTAAAACAAGTCACTGCTGCTGAAGAAGGGGCATTTGGTCCAGAGGCTGACCTGCTGCTGATAGGTTTGGGACACAGATCCAAGGGTCCTTTTGAGACATAGAAACCTCCTCAGCAGCACCAGCATTGCCTGCTTGGCTAATGAATGTGCAGTACTTGCAAATGAGCAGTGATTTGCTTTGAATTAAGGCATGGAGAAAGCTAGTGTGTTGATAAAGCATTCAAAAGGTGTCAGAGATATTAAAAACATCTTCCAGAAGGTACTTGAATTTATAACAACAAGAGGGGGATAAAAACCCAAATAATTTCATTTTCTCATTCACAAAGTACTTCTACTTTTCCCCCAAGAACAACCCAGTCCTGTTTGTGCTATTCAAGGCCCCAATGACATTGCACTTCTCCACAGTTCCCTTTTTCCTTTGTTTGTCTTTGAAACAACTTCAGGGGTAATGATAGCTTAAACCCATAGGGTTTAACCTGTGGGTTAAACCCCACATTTCTATGATACAAACAATTTTATTATATACAAAGTATCACTATTTAATTCTAGAGGAAATCCATTCATGTTTTTTATGATTATGGCAGAGGCTGATGATCTTTCTCTTGGGTAAAACAGCAGAACAGGGTCCACCTTTCACTGATGGTCTCTATTACAAACTGCTGTGAAATGTTAGATAAGAGGTAAGAACAGAGCCTGTGCAATCAATCTTTCTATCAGTTATGGATTTTTACTGAAGCAGAAGGCCAGCAGGACTGTTTTGCACTGTGAGAGTGCTTTTGGAAGGCTGTTCCAGCAGTTCCCTCTAACAGGAGCAGAGGGAGTTGGGTTTCATGGCTGAGCAGAGCCTGGGGTGGGGTCTGGGCCATGCTGGAGCCTCCAGCCACAGCCACGATGGCCCAGAGCAGCTGGAACAAACCAAGGCAGGTGTTCAGAGGCTGCAGTTTCAGTTTCCATGGGAACACAGACTGGCTCCTCACAGAAGGCACAGTGATTTCAACATTTTTAATGGGTATGATTTGGGATAATTTGCAAGGCCCTGACATTGCCTCCATGGAAATTCGGAGATCCGTTCGCATGGAATGAGAACAGCGGGCACAGCTCAGTGGCTGAATTGTGTCCATTTTAGGAGAACCATTCCCATGGTTCTCCTCTGGCAGTGGTTCCCTTGCTGCTGCTGTCCCCAGGCTGTGGGGCTCAGATGGACATGGGGCTGGGCTGTTGTGGACATGTTTGGAAGCTGTATCTCATATGTAAGGTTCTGGAGGCTGGGAAGGACTGCACCAGTGCCTTCAGTCTCCATTGGCATTTCCCAAACACCATTCCAAGGGACCACAATACACCCAAGGACTTCTGGCAATTACAACCATCTCAACACTGGGATTATCTGAGTATTCAGCATTTCTTTGTCTTCTGCCTTAATGCTTTTCATGGACTCCCTCTTCCTCTTGCTATGTAGAATAAAAGGTTTACTTTCTACTTGATCAAACTCCCCAAAATCAGAAACATTTCTTGCTCGGCGTCCTGGATGAGCACAAAAATATTTGTAGATGCTATTTTCATATTTTGCCTACTTTCAAATCCAAACCTGCCACCCAAATCCCTGATAAAAAGCTTTGCTTAAAGTAGTATATAATTTAAAATTAAATGAAACTTCCATTCTCAAGAATAAGAAAATTTGAGGGCTTTTAAAACAATGTTTTTGAAGAATTAATGTTTTTATCCTCAATTTTTACTACGGAATGAATTTAAATGGTACCATTCATAATAGTAATAGCAATAGTTCAATTCTATTGCCAAACAATTTAATTACTGGGGGAAAAAACCCTCAGGAATTGTGGTTTTGGCGCTATCAAACAGAACACCTCTGAGAGCAGGGGTGGAAGGAGGGGCAGTGGCTGTCAGGGAAGAGTTCCACTTCAGGCTCCTTGTTGGCACTGCTGGATTTCTGAGTGAGCCTGTCAGGTCAGGCTGAGATCCCTTTAATGCTGGAGCCAGGAACACCACAAAGCTCCCCAGATTGGAGGCCCAGCCGCCGGCTTGGCTGGAGCCATTCTCCAATATGGCGCTGGCGGTCTGTGCGCTTAATCCTGATTGGCTGATCCTGTCACCACCCACCCGGCCAGCCAATCACTGCTCGTGTCCTCAGCGGCCCACAGCGCTCTGGGTACATCATGAACATTGTTAGTCACGTTCCAGTTTGTGAAAATCACCAATCACTTGTTTATAAAATTGTAGAAGTTTAATACTAATAAAATGGTTATAAAAATAGCAATATAATTAATGATAATCTGGACAATTTGGATTAGGACCATATGAGACAATAGAAACAAAGAGTTATGGATGTCTGGGTACCTTTTTCTGAGCAACATAAGCCTGAAAAAGGATACACATTAACAGAGGATTAACCCTTAAAAACAATAACCTGTTGCATATTCATACACCTCATACATGATGCATAAATTCCATTCAAACACAGGATGCTGTCTGATCAGTGTCAGTTTCTTCCTCTGAATCCTAACGGCGTGTTCATGGCTGAGCAAGGCAGGAAGAAGTTCCTTTCTTGTGATAAGAGAGCAATAAACTCCTTTCTCTGAAAGATTTAGGTGCCCTGTGGCTGCTATCTCACTGCAAGTCCTTTCTTTAAAAAAGTATCTTACCTTTTTACATAGTTACATAGTTTCTATTTTAACATTATGGTATAAAACTATATTTAACACACTACTTAAGAAAATTAATACAGCATAACTTTCTAACATAACACATAGAATATTCATTTTAATATTTGTGAAAAGCCAATCATAAAATAGGCATTTTTCACAAAGTTATAACATTGGGATCATATAACTGTGAGGCCTGCAAGCCAGCTGTTAGCCACCCCAGCCTTGATGTCCTGTTCCTGTTCAGAGTAGAGGGGATACAGAATTGTGTCCCCTTGTAAAGCCCTGCAAAGTCTGGCTACCCCTGCACAGCACCCCATGAACATAACCCAGCACCACCAGGGCCTGGGCCAGAGACCCAAATCAACCCAAATGTGCTTCATCACAGCCAGGGCTGGGACTCACACCAGCTGCTCTGACAGCTCATCAAAGTACCTGGCCTGGGGATCTGCTTTGGGCTGCTCTGAGGAGCTCACCCACTGTGGGATTCACATTCTCTGAACCTGAGAGAAGCAGTGAGAGAAGCAGAGAACAGAATGATCAAAACAATTCTTATCTCATTGGCTGCTCCTGTGTTGTGCCTGAGTAGAATGCACTATGGAGATTGTTCACCCACAGTGATGGTGGTTTGGTTCCTTGGCCTGTCAGTGCCAGGTGTGTGTGTGTGTCAGGACTGTCGGCTGACAGTCACAAGATTCTGTACTGTTGAGTGCTTGGCAGATTCAGTTTAGATGTAATCTAATATAGTGTAATACAATATAGAATAATATAGTATAATAAAGTAATTAATTAGCCTTCTGATAAGATGGAGTCCTCCTCATCATTCTTCCTGGACATCAGACAAAAATATCAGCTGTAACCCACAGCACAGTGAACTGCCCATGCTGATGAGAGAGCTGGGAGCTGCTGGGAGGTGACGGTGCTGCACCAGAGCTCTTGGGTGGGATGGATGCAGGCTCAGCCCAGTGTGAGGTTCAGTCAAATAATTGGCTTTGTGGCTGGAGGCCAAACTAAAAATAACAGGAAAGTAGCGTAACATTTTAGAGGGCTAAAACACACTCAGTTTATTTTTATGAACCCCAACAGCAGCAAAGATGGTTTCAAAACACAGCTGTAACTTGGAAATAGTAACAGGAAACATTTGGGTTTGGAAGGACTGAGATAAAACACTCTAAAAAGATCCTTTTCTTTTTGGATACAGATCAAGTATGACTAGTGCCCATGCCCTCAAAATACATTTTTTCAAGGAATTTTTCCTTCTGGAAAAAAGCAAGTGAATCCTCACATTTCTTCTCCCACTCCCATGCAATGACGCTTTCTTCCTGCTGCACCTCTGACCCTGCAGACTCTCGTCTGCCCGCCTCTGCTTGCACTTCATTTTCCCTCACAAAGTCCCTGCACATTCCCTGTCTTCCTCAGACCATCAGGAAGGGACATTGCAAATTCTTTTAAACAGCAGCTACAGATTGCCCATGGAACGGGATGGGGGAACTGCAGCCCCCAGCTGCTGCAGAGCTCTCTGAGCAGAGCCCTGAGTCCTGCTGGAGCCCAGGGAAGCTGCAAGAGTTCCTCACTCGGAAATTATCTGCCCAGGGCTGCTGCTGGGAGCAGCAGGGGACAGCAGCACCCAGAGCAGTGTCAGTCAGTCAGTTGGAAATCAGTCAGTCCTGATGTGTTCTTGGTGGGGACAGACAGCTTTCACACAGGCAACCACCACAGGACTATTTTTCTTTTCTTTTCCTACACCCCAAAAATGCAGGTGAGTATTTAAGAATGCTTAAAACATCCTAAGGAGGTGAACAGAGGCAACCTCACCTGGAGGGCAGGTGCTTTGGAGAGGGTTTCAGGGAAGCTTTAGAAGTGTTACCCTGTGCTCAGGTATTTGCAGCTGTGTTATAAGAACTGGAGGAGCTGATTTGAGGAGCTGCCTGCAATACCTGGTGTCAGCAGTGTGCTGAGTGTGGTCTGCTCCTTCACTGGTCTGTGAGGCTGCACTCAGGTCCTGGTGCTAACAAACTCTTAGCTCTCTTCTTTTTCAAGACTTTGGGTTTTACTTCTAAATTCCACATATCTTGCATATTCATATGACCATCTATGTGAGGGCATGCAAATCAGGACTGTTCTCTACATCGACATCCAGGTATCTAAATTTGTGCAGACACCTGCACAATTCTCAGGTTCTTAATTTAACCTGAGTCCTGAAAAGCCTTTCCAGCTGCAAAATGCAGCTTTGAGCTAAGCTTCCCATGTGCATGGGCCTCTGCCAGCCCCAGAAGGTGCTGCAGAAATGGGGCACCCAGGTTTCTTTAGCTTCTTTTTCTTTGCAAGACCACAGCATTAGAGAAGAGCTTGTCTCTTTGTATTGTGCTGGTTTCTTCTGCACTGTAATTGTCCTCTCTCTTCCTGCAGCTGATCAAATCATATTGCTGAACTTAGTGCCTTTTTTTTTCCCCTCTATTTTTTTCCTGTCCGCTCACACACACCCATGGCAAGGAGCAGCCTGACACCATTTGACATCTCCTTGCTTCCTCATTTCAATATTAACTGTTTACCAGAAGAGAAACAGGTTTGGGGTGCGGGTGCTGAGCCTGTCTGTGTGTGTGAGCAACAGCTCTTTTGGCCTCTGTCCCTCACAGCCACAGGTCATTTCTCTGAGCTGCCTGGGACAGCCCCATGCTATTGGCACCAGCCTGGCCTCAGGAGGGACAGGTCTGTGGATGTGCTGCACTCTCTGCTTGGGCTGGGCTGCAGTGACAAGGCTCAGAGCTCTGCCTGCTGCCACTCTCACCCCACAAAGGACTTGCTGAAGGATTCCTACCCCTCCACAGAGCAATAATAATGACCCAGCTGCAGTTTAAAGATGCTTTTTGGGTAAGTGAGCATTTACTATGTGTTTCCTATATTCAATGTATCTGTATTTTAAATTTTTACAAAATCCAACTTGGTTCTATATATAGTTTAAAACTAATTTAATGCTGTTCTATGTTCTCAATTTAGTTTAGTAAAAGTCCAAACTTGTCTCCAAGCAAAAACATAGTGTTTAGTGGTGTGTTTGATCCTGGGCAGAAGGATGCAGTGTAAAGACTATATCCAGTCCCCATAAAACCACTGACATTCCCAGTTCCTGTGCTAGGGCCAGAAGCCTCTTTTGAAAGGGACATGGATTTGTCTGTGTCCCAGTGCTAAAAACCTGCTTGCCGTGAGTGTCCTCAGCTCTACAGGTGGCTCCCAGGTGAGCTGTTGTTAATTATAGGCTGAGTTCCCTCCTGTTTGGTGAGGAGCAGAGCCAGCAGCTGTGAGCACAATGCTCCTGCTCAGCTCCCTGCAGACTCCCACCAGCATTCCCAGGCATGCAGAGCCCAGGAGCTGTGAGGCAGCACAGATCAGAAAGGACCAGCAGTGACACTCCACAGCTCAGCCCAAACCCTCACAGCTGACCTAAAACCAGCAAATACTGAAACAAGGAGATCTGCTCCATACCAGTTATTTAACTTTTGTTTGAGAATCCTTTTGGTCTCCTGTTTGCAAGCTCTTTCCCTGCAGTTACGAGGTAAAAGGACTTTAGTAATTTCTCTGTGATAATCTGAGTTTCTCTTGCAATTGGAGAATGAAAGTTCAAAATCAAAATTCTATCATTGCACAAGTTGAGTAAACAGGATGTTATGTGGTTGCCCTTTTTCTGGGCAATCAGTTATCCAGCATCAAGGACTGACTCAAAGAAAGACATTAAGCTATATGAATTTTTTCTGCCATTACCTGGCTGTTCTTTCTGCTTGTGCTCTCTTCTCTCCACCCACGCTTCAGGGTAAACCCTCTCTTGGTAGAAAACAGAAGGGCAGAGGCAAAAACACATTTCAGTGAACTCCCATCTTCTGGGCACTTCCAGGAAGCCCTCCCCACCCCCACTGCAGGGCTAGATTTGAACAGTTAAAAAGAATAAAAATACAACGAGGAAATACGAAAGTCGCTGTTGATGTTGGGACTAACTGTGCATGACCACACCTATGTGAGATTCTCCTCATTTCTGCACCCTCTGACTGCACAGGGTGGGACAGCTGGGGGCCAGGGCTGTCCTGGGAGCTCCAGCTCTTGCATTGCTGAGCTTCCCAGGAAAACAATCCACCTGACTTTTAGAGCTGGGACTTTTGCTGTAGTTACTTTTCAATGCCGTGGTCTTCAGGGAGAATCAATCAAGCTATGGCAGTAGTGTGAGGGTGATTAATGCCAGCTGACAATCTGGCCAGGCTGGTTCTTCATGGCTCTTCTTCCCTAAACTTCTGCCCTGTGCTTAGTCACATTACCATGACTCAAATCCTTGCTTAGCTTTGAAGCTAACACCTTATTTAAAGGAAAGCATCTTTGGATTTCGTATTTTTTGGCTGGAAATGTACTGCTCAGCTTGATTAGGAGGGCAAAAATCTATCAGCTTGCAGGATAGAAGCTATAGCTATCCAGTGAGTCTTTAAAAGTGAAAACTTACAGGATATTGCACAACACAGCACAAGCGTGCAGCATGCCCCCCAGATCACAAGATCAGCAAATATTTCTGCATTCATAAGGTTCTGTTGTGAGAGGAAAATGTATCCATGTGGTTTGCTTCAGCGAGCAATGCTCTCCTGTATTTGGTCTGTACAGTGGACAGAAACTCTCTGATGGACACCCAGAAGGTGTTTGGCCCTGGTGGGCGCCTGAGCACAGAGCCCTGAGCTCTGATTGCTGCACCCTCCCCGTGTCTCACCCTGCCGAGCTGTCCCTGAGCCACTGCCCCCTGCTCCACCAGCAGGAAACTTTTGAGTAAGCAGGGGGTTCCTCAGGACCTGCCTCAATGTCAAATATGGAAAGAAACCCTAAAAGCAGGAGATCTCCCCCACTAGCAGAGAATCCCTCCCCAAAGTTCTCCCTGTTCACAGAATTGTCTTCCAGAAAAATGCAACTTTTTCCTCATTAAATTTTATCCTCTCTTTTCCAACTAAGTGTAGCAGTGATAGTCCTATACTAAAACTTCCACACTTAGTTTCTTTTTATTTTCTTTGTAGCATGGCCCAAACAAAAAACCTGTGTATTTTTAAATTACACTTTTTATTTCTATATACTCCATACTGTAATGGTTTAAGGGACAGTTGCTCAAAGTCTGCACTAAAATGTGCTTCTTAGCAGAAGTTTTCTATCCTCTGATATTATTTTTTGGAAAATGTTAATGAGATGGAAATTCAGATGGGGTTTGATAGCCAGTGCAGGGCAGTTGCTGATGGATTTATATTCTGCTGGGCTGCTGTACAAGCCTGGCAGATGTTACCTGTCTTCTCTAGCATTACATGAGACAGGTGAGGAAATTCCCATGCTAAAGGGGAGTGTGTGTGTGGCACCAGCATGTTCCATGTTAATGTTAGCAGGCAGAGCAACAGTAATTTTTTTTTGTTACAAAAACCACTATCCCAGAAAATCTTTCCCCCTCAGTCACGGAGCGGCTTTTCATTCTCTGGTCTCACACTCATTGTTGCTTTTCCTTTGCAATTCCTGTCATTGCCTTTTCCTTCTCCCTCCAACCTGCTGCTCAAACCTGCAGCCCCTGAAATGCACCCAATTCTGGCCAAGAGATAGGAAGGTACTGGCACCTCTTCCTGCTTTGCCATACCCACCTGGGAACAGGGAACGAGGGAAACTTCCAGAGGAGCTGGTTGGTTTTGGGGCAGGCTCCAAAGTGCCCAGAGTTGAGTGGGAGCAAATCTGTTCCTTCATACAGCTTTGAATCAAACTCAAGCAGCCAAGTCAATTCTGAAAATGTGTCATGGGCTCCTAAGGTACTTAGGATTTAAAAATAAGTGCTTGAAGTGTGAAATACTTGCTCCTTCTCAGCTGTGGGATGAGCTTGGGGCTTGTGAATTCTCACAGCTCACACACAAAAGTGTGGAGGAGATGCAGGCCAGCAAGCATGAAGCAGGCCTTGAACATGAGCTGGGGGGATTTGCTGCCCTGCTGTGGGCTGCTCCTTTCATATCCCTGCCTGTGGAGCTGTGGCTGTGGTCAGACACTGCAGTGGGAGCCATGGGAGTGCTCCAGGAGCAGGGACCCTTACAAAGATGTAAGCTCAATGTCTCTGGCTTTGACTGCAGGCCATGTTCAACCTCAGGTTCAGTGTGAAGCTGACTTTCTAGATGAGCCTCTCAACTCCTACTGTAGCTTTTTCACACAATGGTCTGTTATATATGCCAAAAAAGATGTAATTAGCTTCACAAATAATTTAGCTTCTGATGAGACTCTTAACTGTGGAACGAGAGGTCTTTGGTGATAAAAGTCACAGTAAAGCTATTTCCTAAACTTATTAGGCAACATGCTGAAGAAATACAGCATCAATTGTTTTACTCAATATAGGAAGTGTTTTTATAGCAGGAGCTGCCCTGCTTTCCTGTAGAGGCTGAGCTTTGCAGGGCCCATTGTTTGCAGCAGGTATGTGAGGAGGAAGTGATACTGGGCAGGTTTGTTGGGAGGAACTGGAGCTGGGGAGGCTCCACCAGCCCAGCACCCTGAGGC